>NC_080577.1:1269090-1903636 GCF_029962835.1 Magnolia sinica
GCAGAATATTAAGTAGAATATCAAAGTAAATATCAAGCAGAATGTCAAGCGTTCAAATCCTGAAATAGCAAATATTCCTCTCTAAGAGCTTATTTGAATACCACCAAATAAGTTACTTTTTTTTTACTTAAAAGTCACTTCAATTAAATGTTTTTTAAAAAACTTATTTATTCTTCATAAACTGTTGAAGAAAAGCATAAGCTACTAAGAGAGGCAAAGGAGAGGAGAAGTTTGACAAGTAAGTTCGATAGTAAATATACTTATGTTCTTAATATGTAGAAACTAAGATAAATTATTTGTGGCATAAGTAATTACTTATATTAAGCAACTTATGATCCAAACATGCCCTAATTGAACTATGGTTATGCTAAAAAGATAAATGGAAAGTATTGGAGCTACGAAAAGCAAGCTAGTCCACTCATCAAATGGGCCATATGTGTACCTTGAGACTACTTTGGCTTTTGTTTACTTAACTAGCCATATTTATTGACTTTTCTTAAAGAAGACAAGAAGAAACACATTAGAATTTTAGGAGTTTTAGGGCACTGTTTTGTTGAAAATAGACAAATAGATGCCTTCTGACTTTTATAAGAGCCACTAATTATATGTGAGGAAAGAAGCAATGATAATTTGGGGAGTAATTTGATACTCTGGCAGACATAACATTTCATACATACATGTGGCATGCATCAACTCCTATAACCTCTGACTCCTAGGCACTTGTTTGTAGAAATAGAATCGTTGGATATTCACAATTTTAAACTGTCCAATATAAATGTCCAACAGGTAGGTAGTAAGTAATTAAATAAGATTATTTTTTATTTAATGATGCATCTAAATCGGGACCCACAATTTTGACAGTTTAAATTTGAGTAGCTTTTATTCCACGTATGCTATCACAATCTACTTGAGTCCTTTACTTGGTAAATCCATGATGGGGCCCACAGCTGAAACAACGATTGATCTGGACCATTCATTCGACAGGCCACACGGTTTTTGGACGAGACGATCTATCCATTTGCTTGTTGACCTTCAAACATTCTAGGAAAAGTGGTGAGGTGTCATATTGGGGGGAAATTGGACGGCTAGATTGTTCGATTGATATGATCTTTACGCTCTACATTTGGTTGTGTTTCAAGCCGCACACACATCGATCGCAAGCTTGAAACGTAATTTAATGGGAATGGCAGCACAAAAGGATCAACCAACGAGCGTTGTGATACCAACCGCCAGCATTTGAAATCTTTGAAAAAACTCCTGACAAATAATACTTAACATTTATTTATTGATTGTTTTCTGCAAGTCAACTAATTGACTATGTAATGCTGCTTTTACACGCATGCCCGAATGACATAATACGATTTAAATCACTGTCTGGGGATTATTTGATACTCTGGCAGAGAACCACGGTTCATACTCAGAAATTTAGAAATGCACACCTGGCAAGCATTAACCCAAATTGAACAGACCAAACTAACGGACCCACTCAGTACCAAGGTCGGACTAGTCTGTTTGGTGCACATTTGTTTGCGGACCTAAACCGTCTAACAACGCACCTAAAACAACCAAGCTCTGTGGGGGCCACCATATTATACATTAAAAATAAAATAAAATAAAATAAAAATCTACTCCATCCATCAAGTGATAATGCAGGACTATTTGCACCATCCATGAAAATATCATCTTGGTAAAGAACTCAATCCAACCACGTCATTAGCAACAGTATAAAACTTTTCCAAAAACCTGTAAGTTTACTTGGGCGGTTTGCAGTTTTTTTTTTTTAATCTTTTCTTTATTCCAGTGACTTACACCATGGTGGCCTCACAAGTAAACTTCTAGTTGGCATCCCATCCTCATTATTTCCTATGGTGTGGCCCATGTGAGATTATAGATTGGATGATTTTTGTCCCAAGGCATACAAATCATGAGAGGATGTATCCTAATACATGTACCCCAGAGCTTGGGTTGTTTTAGGCACTAGTATTAGACAAGGATTATGTGCTACTCTTGCATGGATTGGAAAACCAACCTAATATCATACGAGGTAATTGGACAGCGGGCCACACTGTTAGATATGGAGCACACATGCCTGTTTGAGACTCTCACCGCATCAAGGTTGGACGGAGCTCAGTCCAAGGAAGAAGCGTACTCAATCCGCACCCTCGTATAGTCCACTCCGGTCACTAGCTTGTGGGCATTTGGATTTTTTTTATTTCCTTCGTTTTTAACCATCTAATAAATATCCACCTACCAGATGACTAATTAATTAAATAAATGTAATTTTAGTCGATGATACGTTTGGGATGCCACGCACGCAATTTCTAAGTGCCAGCTACTTCTGCTTCTACCTCAACTGCAGCTTCTTCACCAAGAAACAAGGGGGAAAAAAAAAAAAGAAAGTACATCACAAGTTGAATTATTTTAAATATAAATGAGGCTGTAAGTTGTAAGATTAGTTGTAGGTACAATATTATATACTTATGAAGGTCCACTCTAGTCTAACCCGTCATGTGATGAACCATTCATGGTTCGTTGCCCTGCCACCACTCATATGGTTGTATGGTTGGTGAATCTCAACCTTCTATCTGGTGGGCTTGGCTTTGGATTACTCATGGTGGAAGGATGAGCACCAGGCGTGATGTCCTTGCTGTCCAAATTGTGCCCTTCAAATGGGCGGTGAATTAAAAAGAGGGTTAATTGTCCATATTCAGAGGGGAAAGTCTATTCATCGGATCGCTGGGATTCAACATCGGTGTGGTTTTTGTACTGTAGGCTTTCTGCATTATGGCCCACCAGACGGACAGTCTAGATTCATCAATGGTATATCTTTGCCCACCGTGGACCCGCATGATAGAACCAAGCTTACTTATTTGGCAATATAATAACAATGTTCATTCATCCAGGAGGCGTAATGGAATGCTATCCCCATTACCGGTAGTCATAAGTACAGCTATGATAGCCCCATCATCTTCTGCCCGACCATAGATATGGGATACAGCTAAAAGACAAGCCAGCTAATGGACATTTTACACGTTGTTTGTGAATACTCTTGAGATTTGATAATCTCCAATTATATATTTATAATTATTGTAAAATAGAAGGAAATCGGAAATCAAAAAAATATAATATTAGGTACAGGCTGAAGGATGTGTGATCACGTTGTCTTTAAAGCTTTATTTGTCCATTTTGAAAATTATTGAGATTGTTAACTAGTTGTAGGCAAATAGCTTACATAATACGATGAGCTTGTGTGTGATTTTATGTTCAGCAAGAACGAAAAATCACTAATGGAACTCTATAAATATAATTTTACTTATAGATGAAAATTAAAAAGAAAATTCTCAAATACTAATAAAAATATTTTTTTTTTTTAAATGAAGATTAATTTTATTGGATTAGAACACTAAACTGGTTTGGCTCATGTGGACCTAATAGTCTCAAGTTCATAATAAACCTATTGGCTTGATCAGATAACACTTGAAGGTTGTTGGTTTATATAAAGAATGAGTCAATTTAGTTGTGTTGATGGAATGAAACAGCCAAGTTTTGTTCACATAGACAGGGGTGGCTCGACGTTTAGGTCCATGGTCATAAACACAGTAGATCATTTCTAACTATTAGGGAGAAACTAATCAATTTTTATTTTTTATTTTTTGTAATTTCTGACCGTTTTGCATGTGGAAGACTAGCTACATACTAGCCATTTAGACACAATGGCAATTGTTTTTTATTGTCGGGCTAGCCACATGTAGAAGTTTCTGCATTCTCTGGTTAATTATTGTATGAGCAGTTACACCAGGACTCTTAAACAGCTTCACAGCTCCTATATAAGGCAGAGAGATCTTTCTCAAATATCTCCCCCATAGCACTTTGAACCCAGCCACTTAACCTATCTCTCTTAACTACCATCGTACTGCGACTCGCACATACCTCGTACTAGTTCACGTAAGGTCACGAGGGAGCGACCCATTTGCGATACATGTGAAGTGTGCCATTAGCGCTTCTACAGCCACATTGCTTCCACCCTCACTTTAAGTTCAAGACTGCGCGTGTGCCACTATCGCCTCTAAAGCCACATTGCTTTCCACCCTCACTCTGAGTTCAAGAACACATGCGTGTGTTCTAATGCAGAGCCTCGGTACTCATCTGTCTCACCAAGCAAATATTAAGGTAATCAACTCCCTACTTATTAAGATTACTTTTTTCCTCTCTTATTCAATATGATACTTAGAGGTGTACACGAACCGAGCTAGCTTGGTTAGCTCACTCGACTCGACTCGAAAAAGCTTGATTCAACTCGATTCGAAATGGAGTTCGTGCCGAGTCAAGCTGATTTTTTGAGCTCAAAGATGAGTTCAAGCCGAGTTCGAGTTGGCCCCAACTCAACTTGACTCGGATCAAACCCAGCTCGAATTGAACTCGGATTGAACCAGTTCGGTGACTCGGTTACTTTGATATTGATATAGCTCACTAAGTGTTTAATGAAATGACTCAAAGAAGTGTGGTTGGTGGCAAGGAAGGTATGTATATGAAACCAACACCCTTTTTTTTTCTTGATTTTTATGTTGCTTAGAAGGTGTTTGATAAAATACCTGTGAAACCATTGCTGCTGTCTTAAATATAGTGAGATTTTGAAGGTGCAATCTAGGTGTTTGTGAAAATATCGCAATCGCGAACTCGGCTCGAACTTGGCTCGAATTGGCCCAAGCTGCTAACCGAATCGAGCCGAGCTGGCCAATCAGGCTTGAGGTCCGAGCCAACTCGAGTTCGAGCTGAGTTTAGCTAGTGGCCGAGCTGAGTCGAGCTGAGGCCAGCTCGACCGCGTTCAACTCGATATACACTCCTAATGATACTATTCCCAAAAGTAAAAACTATTTTTTTCACAAACACTAATATATATATATATATATATATATATATGGGAAAAGGTATTATATGCTCGATCGTATTATACCTTCCATAAGGTCGAGTGCTGGCGGCACGTTATTAATTCATATGGTGAAAATTTTAAACAAATGAGGAGATTTTACGCGGTAACTGGAGAAATAAAACTGGTGAAACAGGTTATTAAAATATCCCTCCACCTCTCTCACGCGTATTTTCTGTGAAAGCCTTGCGCCTGCTAACGAAACCTTCCTAAGGCCCACCCACTATGATGTTTATATGAGATCCAACTTATTCATAAGTTAAGACACGCATGAAAGAAGGGAAAACACAAATTTCAGCTTGACCGAAAACTTTTGTATCTCGCAATCCGGAATGAGTTATCTGACGTAAAATATATGATTTTGGGGTAGAACGAGCTACTTTAGCCAACCAACCTCGCTACGTCGGGTTACTTAACCCGAAATTGCAAAAAACCCTTGAACCGACGGTCGTTTTCCTGTTTTAATTTCATTTTTACTATAAATAGTAAGTTTTAGTTTGATTATAACTCTTCATCCGTCGGGCTTTAGGAGTTGTGCCCAACGTGAAAAGAGCTTAGAATAATTAGGAGAACGGTTTGGTGAAGCCAAATAGGACACTTACTATTTTTGGCCGAAAACCTTGCACACTAGTAGACATCACGACCGTCTATAAATAGTAAGTTTACTATTTATGGTAAGTCACAGATTCTAGGAGTTTTTGTTGTAGTTTGATTCTGATTTCTTTCCCATTGCTTGGTACCCCTATTTAAAGGGTTGTGAACTCGTTTTATTGCATCAATTAATCAATTTCGAATTTATTAGAATTTATTTTGATTTTCTGCTTTCTTTCCTCGTGAATTCGAGAAGTCTTTATGAGGAGTCCAAAGAAGCTCCGTAGATTTGGAGTAGTTATCCTCATCACGTTCATCCCTGCGTTAGGCCCACTATGATGTTTATATGAGATCCAACTTATTCATAAGTTAAGACATGCATGAAAGAAGGGAAAACATAAATTTCAGCTTGATCAAAAACTTTTGTGCCCCTTAGAAATTTTTAATGGTGGGCATCACTTTATCCACTGTTTTCTGTGGTGGGTACATTCCAGCTTTGGGTTTGACTCATTCTTTGTCTCATGCCTTAAATTGATATCTCCAAGTGAATGAACAGTATGAATATAACACATACATCATAGTGGGTCTCACAGAACTTGGTAACGTAACCTGTACGTAGCTAATTTACGTCTACCTAGCGTTGGAGTCCATTACGACTTTTAATAGGAGTATTGCGTATTCCGAATGGGCAGGGCTCTGTGGTGCCCACCGTGATGTAAGTGCTTTATCCACGCCATTAAAAGATTTTCTTGTATCGTTTTAAGTTATTATCCTAAAAATGAGGCAAGTCCATAGCTCCAGTGGACCACAATAAAGGAGGTTGTACCGATAATGACACTCACTGTTGAAACTTTCTAAGTGCCAGCATTATGTTGTTTTACCATCCAACCTATTCATAAGGTCATGTAGACGTGGATGAATTGAAAACACAATTATCAACTTGATCCGGAACTTCTCCAGCTCGCAAGAAGTTTTTAATGGTGGACGTTCGATCCCCACCTTGTGGTCCACTTAAGCCTTGTACTCGCTTTATTTTTTGGTTCATATATTAAAATGATCCGAGAAAATCTTTGAACGGAATAGATAAAACACTTACATCACATTAGGCCCCACAGAGCCTCGCCCGGACGAATCACTGTACCGGCGGGGGTAGGACGCATTCCGCGTTCCTTTTGATACAGGAGTAGATGCAGCCGGATTGGATACTGACAAGTTGAGTAGCAAGCCGGCTACAGAAGTTACGTTACCAAGTTCTAAGGCCCCACTATAATGTATGTGCGGTATCCACATCGTCCATTCATTTTGAGATAAAATTTTAGGGCATGAGACAAAGAATGAGGAAGATAAAAATATGTAGTGGACCCCACTACAGAAAATAGTGGGGAGAGTGATTCCCACCATTGAAACTATCCAAAGGCCCACCATAATGTTTATTTGAAATCCAACCTGTTCAAAAGTTAAAAAGACATGAAATAAGAGAAAACACAAATACTAGTTTGATTAAAAACTTTCATGGCCTTTAGAAGTTTTTAATGATGGGCGTCACTGTCCCCACTCTTTTCTATGATGGGGTCCACTGGAGCTTTGGATTTAACTCATTCTTTGGATATTGCCCTAAAATGATCTCTTCAAATGAATGAAAGGTGTGGATACAAAATATACATCATGGTGGGGCCTACAAAACTTGGTAACATCACTTCAGTAGCGTGTCTGCTACTCAACCTGTCACAGCTAATCCGTGAGAAATCGGATTGCGTACTGAGTTAGTCAATGCAGTTTTATCGTACTGAGTAAACTCAGTTAGGCCCACTGTGAATGTATGTGGTTTATCCACACCGTCCATCCATTTTTCCTGCTATTTTTAGGGGTTGATCCCAAAATCACAGTAAATCCAAAGCTCAAGTGGACCATGCCACAGGAAACAATGTGGAATAATGATTTCCACCGTTGAAACCTTCCTAGGGCCCACATTAATGTTTATTTACCATCTAACCTGTTAATAATATCAAAAAGACATGGATGAAGAGAAAACACAAACATCAGCTTGATCCAAATCTTATATGGCCTCCAAGAATTTTTCAATGGTAGAGGTTTAATCACACTATTTACTGTGGTATGGTCCACTTAAGCTTTGTATATGCTTTTTTTTTTTTTGTTCTCAAGACCTTATCTGTTAACACGGATGAACGGAGTGGATAAACTAAATAAATAACGGTGGACCCACAGAGTTTATTCAGTAGGCACGCAATCTACTTCCAATCCGCGATTGCACTTGAAGCGGATAGAATCCGTGTGAATTTAACTTCAATCGTTGAGAAATTCTCTGGGTTGTTAGGGTCGCACCGTTTTCCGGACAACCATAGTGTTTGTGAGAAATCCATCTTGTCCATCAATTTTTGGAGATCATTTTAGAACACAGAGACAAAAATGAGCCGGATCCAAGACTCAAGTGGGTCGTACTAAAGGAAAAGGTGGGTAGGGAAATTCCTACCGTTGAAACCTCCCTAGGTCAAAAGTGATGTTTCAATTGCATCCATATCGTTCATAATAATATTCCTACTGAGATGAATTGAAAACAAAAATATTATCCTAATTTAAAACTTATGTGGCCCCACGAATATTTCAACTGTGAATGTTAATCCTCACATTTTTGGCCCACTTGAGTCTTGGATCCGGCTCATTTTTTGACCTCTTGTCCTAAAATGATATGGAAAAATGGATGGAAGGGATGGATTTCTCCCAAAAAAAAAAGACCACGGCAAGCCCACGTAAGCTTCCAGCGCAAAGTTTTTGGCATAAAATAGGCGTGAGAGATATAGAGGTGGAGGGGAATTTTAATAACCGGTTACACTGGTTTTGTTTATCCAATTTTCCTATAAAATTTCTCGATTTGTTTAAAATTTTCACCATCCAATGAGTAACGTGCCGCTAGTACTCGACCTTATGGAAGGTATAATACGGTCGAATCATATAGTACCTTTTCCCTATATATATATATAGATATAATTTCTTTTTAACCAAAATCATTTCCCATAACAACCTTGCTCATATCATTCCAATCATCTCTTTGTGAACCACCAATCACTTATGTTGTTCAATCAGTACGAGCCTTAGGGCTTGGGACACCGTAGACCCAATGGATGAATGGCTCATATGATTTTACGTCATTTGTACAGATACCTCCAGGGCCCTATTTGGAAGTGTGGATTTGGTACCCCTTAGATTCAGAACTCCCTTGGATTGGAAATCCTCTTGTCGTGTTTGACATCTTAAATGCGGAATCCACTCTAATCCAAAAGTAGATCTGCATGGTATATTTACAGGGTCTGAATTTAATTATTAAATCAACTACAATATAATTAATTAATGTAAGAATATAATGTTTGACACAATGGTTATAATAAACTCATTAAAATATATACTTTGTGCAAAAATAATGAAATTCCAAGTCTCAGATAGGCCACCAGCACATGATCACATCAGTGTTTAACCAACCAATTTTAACCATTGATTTACATAAACAATATTTGGACAGCCCAAATCATTGTATTAAAGTAATTATAGTGACACAATTGATAATTTGATTGCTTTGGGATATCAACATTGGGCCATGTGCTCAATATATTAACACCCCATTGACACACATGTTACACATGTAACTCTCTAGAAGGATTTTAAATGTAATCCAAACATTCACGTTAGATTTCAAACCCCCTCTTTGAGGGGATTTGAAACCCCCTGGCCCCGCCCCCCACTTGACTGGTGGACTAATCTGATTCCTGGATCTGGGCCTCAACGCAGCGGAACCCTTTGATGGATGGTCGGCTCTTGTACATATGGGCCACAAGGGCACATGTTTGGCGTGCAAATGAGCTGCCTTGCACGCGCATGTGGGGCTAACAAGGCTCCTTACACGAAGCAAGTGGCTCACTCACTCCAGGCCCGTTCGTGGACCATGCAGTCCGCTTTTTGGAAGTCCTACGTGGACGGTTGTCTTTTTTAGTTTACCTGTCCCTTCTTTCCGGATAGTGGTGGACCACCTGATGAGTGACCAGCCGTGCTTTTTACGTATTATCATGTTCGCTGTTGGCCCATGTTACTCACCGCTCAGATGTACTGCACATCGTTGGCAAGTCACACGAGTCAGGGGTGCACATGATGCACACAGTCAAACCGTGGCCCAGCAGTGTAACAGATTACAATAGCGTAGTTCAAAAGTCAGACAGATTGGATAATCCTGCCCATCCTCTTGATGGCAGTCAAATGGACCATTAAAATGACGATGTTTGGCGGTCCAAATTCAACGGCCAAAAATCAGATTCCTAGCTTAACATCGTTTGAGAGAGAGATAATCGGCGATTTGCTTTCACGGTTCTGATAAAGCTTTTTGGCAGTTCTGAAATGTCCGGGAATCCGGAATCTCTGTTTGACAATAAAACGACATCGGAGATGTGGGGCCCACACTTTTGGAGAACAGATCCGGGCAACCATCAGCCCTGGTTAGAACCAAAACCGTCTGCATCACCTCTTTTACGCAGCGAGTACAACACCCAAGCCCTCTGCGGCCCGCCATGTTATTTTACATCAAATCCTCTCCGTCCATCAGGATAGAAACCTTATGTTCACCGTAAATCCAAAGTATCACCCATATAAAAAAAAACATGGATAGGCCATACTAATCAGAGCAATGAAAAATTGAACCTAAAACCTATAAGATCAGACAGTACGGAAAACCGGAACTTTGGATCAGGCCAATTTTGTTATTTTTTCTTCATCATAGTAAGTCTCACCTGATGAACGGGTTTGATGAAATATAGACACCATAGTGGACCCACTCACAAGCCAAAGGTTGGCGGACCATACCCCCATTGTTTCTTGTAATGTGGCCCGCCTCAGTTGCGGATCACGATGAATTTTGTCACTTGGCATAGAATAATCGATGGACGCTTCTGATGGATGAAGCGGATATCCAAGGGAAGAAATGATGGGCCATGAACCTTTATTATTTTTACGACGTGTTGCAGAGGATCGAGGTTCCCTTCAACGTTTGGTTACCTAAAATTACGAAATTACCACGACTCTCAACGACGCAACATGGTCAAACTCAAAAGCTTACAACTAAAAAGTTGTTGTTGACTCTTTTTCACCACATACAGTCGCCACCACCCTGTGTACATAAATCCGGACCGTCTAAGCGATGGGCCAAGTTATGAATGAAGAGCATGCCCTAAAATCGTATGTATCAGATATCCTTAGGGTTCCATAGGTAGCATAGAGTGGACGCTTAAAAGAAACGTGGTCTAAATTGGACAGACCCGAGCACTCTGAAAAGTGTGCTTTCCTTGCACGTCGGTCCAGCACATGTGTTCAAGATCAAAACCAATAATCAGGTGACCTAGACTAGCTAGATACATACCAAGCTTCAAAGTAACACAGAATCAGGTGGGCCACACATCTGCAAGACTAGAACTACGGCTGTTGGGGAAGGGAGCGGATTAGGTGAGACCCCGGATCCACCAAGGTCGGTGGGACCCCTGACTGTAGGGATCACAGTGATGTATGCGTATTGAATCCACACCGTCCAACCATTTTGAAAGCTCATTTTATATCATCATCCCAAAAATGAAGCTCACTCAAATCTTAGTTGGACCACACCACAGGAAACATTTGTGATTGAATCCTCACCATTAAAAACTTTATGGATTTCACCGGAATGTTTATTTTCCATCCAACCTTTTGATTGCGTCACAAAAACCTGCACGAAGAGACCACACAAATATCATCTTGATCCCAAGCTTTTGTGGCCCACCATAAATATCACTCTTCCTGAAAAATCAGCCTCATCCACTTACTAAGTGAGCCACACCTATAAGCAGAGTCAGACGGTTAGTGGTCCATTGGTACAGAATAGCAAGGAAAACGCTCGCGTCCCTCGCCCATTTACCTGCCAGGGTCACTTTCTCTACTGTGGGAAAATAATTTAAGGGGGGCAAAATCCAAACCGTCCATCAGGCACACCACCCCATGTTTAGCCTCCATCAGAAAAATCAGGCTGATTCAACACTCATGTGGGCCACCCAGTATAAACTTGTACACGAAGCCTCTAAATTCACCTGTTATGGCCCACTTGTGTATTAGAACCGTGTGATTCTTGCCTGGTTATTTCATCCTGACGAGGCACGATAAATGGATTGGATGGCATATGAATACAAAGTTGACCTATACACAACTAATAATAGGCAGCTCATCTCAAAATTTTGATAGCGTGTCCTACTTGAATTCTAGATGTTCAAGATATGATTCTTGGTTCCAATATAAATAGAGGCAGCGTAGCTTATTACAGGATCTCGTGAAAGTTCAAAGGACGTTGGTCTGGGTCAGAAAATGTGAGCTAAATAGGTACCTAGCGCGTCCCCAACAGAAATCAAAGTGGGATGGTTTCATTCTCTTGCACAGTTGGGAATTTCACTCCACGCCAGGGTTGCAAATCGGTTGTGTGGGGTCAGGTCAACCAGACCTCAAGGGGACTCAACATGCAACCCAACCCAACCCTCCACTGTAGAAGACCTAACTCAAATTGACCCGGTGCAATTACATGAGATGATTTCCAAACATAACTTGAATTTGCTCAACCAGAACCCAACTCAATTCTCAACTATTATTTTTTGACTAAATTGATATTGAAATTTAATAATTTCAAATTACATATTTATAATTACAATAAAATAAAAGAAAATTAGAAATTGAAAAATATAATATTAAAGATAAGCTGGAACATGTATAATCATGCTATCATTAAATCATTATTCACCCATTTTCAAAATAATTCATACCGTTGACAGGTTGCATGCAAATAGTTTCCAGGATACGACGAGCCTGTATGTGATTCTGCATTTGGAAAGAATGAAAGAACCATCACTAGAATTTTATAAACACAAAATTATTGGCAGATGAAAACTAAGAAAAAACTTCTCAAATGGAAAAAGAGACGGAAACAAAAGAGTAGCTTTGTTGGCTTAGACCACTGCACTGGTCTAATTCTTATGGACTTGTTGTTAGATTTTATACAGATTAATGTATTTCTGTATAATGTGGAAACCGAAAAGTGCAAAATAATCAGAAATCAGGACAGGCTGAAGCACGTCTGAAACGCTGTCCTTAAAGCGTTATTTGCCCTTACTCAAGTGAATTGAGTATGCTGGTAGGTTACAGGCAAATAGCTTCTAGGATACAACGAGCCTGGTGTGGGTCTGCGTTGAGTAAACACGAAGGCCCACCAAATGGAACTCAATTACACACTTTCTGACAGTATTACAGTATAAAAGAAAAAATCTCAAAAGAAGAAGAAAAGAAGAGAAAAACTTCTGCATAGGTCAGTTAAAATCTTCAGCTACTAGTTCAGTTGAACCGTTCTAGACCACACCGCTGGTCTGTTCTTCAAGCTAAGGTTTAAGCATTGCTATGTTGCTGGAAACACTAGAATATATGAGTGGAGAGTGGCTGACTGTCTCAGTTCGTATGGGTTTGCTGGAGTGAGTTGAGATGGTTTGGAAACCCCTTCAGGTCCTCCTTTTATAGGCTATGGTGGCTAGGGAGTTATAGTCTAGAGACTTAAATTCCATTAAGCTATTTCTGGCTGTTGGAAAACTAGCCGTTTTATAGCCGTTTTCTAACTGTTGTACATGGCTCAGCTGTTACAGTTTCTGCTGCAAAGTGCAAAGTGCAAAGTGTGCCACTAGCGCATCTACAGCCACACTGCCTCACATGCCCATGCCCTCGCACCGAGACCGAACCCGAGACCGATCCCGAGCGCGAGTGTTCCAGTGCGTAGGTCCATAGTCCACGGACTAGGTAGGTAAATATTATAATACTCCACATCCTTCATATAAACCACAAGTTTTTCTCTTCTCTTTTCCATGTGGGACTATTCCCAAAAAAACCGTAGAAAGTGTTTTTTCAAAACAACTTTTTATATTATACTTTATTTTATTATTAAAATTTTTTTTTATTAAAATCAATATTTTTGCAACACCTGTTGGTTCTAGCTGGCTCAGGTTCATATTAAACCTGCTGACTTTATCAAAGAACACTTGGAGCTTGCTGGTTTAGATGAGAGAATGAATCGATTTGTTTATTATTATTATTATTATTGTTGTTGTTGTTTTTATTATTAATTTTTTAAAATGATGAAATGAATCAGCTAAGATTTATTTATATAGGTATGGCTGGATGTTTTGGTCCAGGTTCATAAAAACAATAGATCATTTTTTATTGTTGGTGATAAACTAACTTTTTTTTTTTTTTTTTATCGTTTTGCATGTGTGAGACTAACTGTATGCTAGCCGTTTAGACATGGTGACTAGTTGATTTTTTACTGTCGGGCTAGCTATATGTAACAATTTCTATATAGTCTGGTTAATTACTGCATGAGCAATTACACTGGATCTTTTAAACGACTCCATAACTCTTATATAAGGTAAATAGGTCTCTATCAAACCTCTTACCCATAGCACTCCGAACCCAGCCACTTAACACATCTCTATTAGCCATTATCGCATTATAGCTCACAGCTACCTTGTGCCGGTTCGTATTAGGTTGCAAGGGAGGTAGTGCGACTTGCATCTACATCGTGCCAGTTTGCGTAAGGTTGCGAGGGAGCGACCCATTTACGACACAATGCGCACATGTGAAGTGCAAAGTGTGCTACTAGCACCACTATAAGCACATTGCCTTACATGCCCACGCTCTCGCACAAATTTAAGACTATGCCCAGTATCATGCTCATGTAAGCTAAGTACTCTGCTCTCTTGGATCCTTACTCTTGCTTCGGTGGTAGACTCTCAGGAGTTTCAACACCTAGTCAAGGGTTTGAGTATCCAAAGGTGCTGAAATCCCACTACAGGTTGAGTATTCCTCTGTCTCACCAAGCAAATATTAAAATACCTACCACCTCCTTATTAATTAAGAGTATTTTTCTTCTCCCCATATGAGACTATTAACTGTAATATATATATATATATATATATATATATATATATATATAAAATAAATTTTTTTTTAGTAAAATCATTTTCCATGACAACTAAGACCTTTACAATCCAAGGCAACCCCACCTGTACTCAGGTTTGCTCAACTGGTACCAGAATCTTATCTGAAGCTGCGGCCGACTCCTACTATGTCATACCTAAAACTCAAAGTAAACCATCTAAATCTCAAGATCCGCTATAGATAGTTCATCGCCCAAAATCAAATTAGTAGAAAAATCCCAGCCTAGAATCAATGAATGGCGGCCATTGAGTATTTTACACTTGACCGTCCATTAGATGTCCCATTAATCAGTCCGTTGGTATCTTGTTTCAGTGCAGTTGGTTTATGGCGCATCTAAATCGTGGCCGATTCTTAGGACTGCTCAATTTGAGTTGCACCTAGGCCACACGTACAATTTCTCAAGTGCATGCGTATGTACCACTTCTTGAGCATGGGAGACAGGTTTTCACGCATAACATCATGCGACGTGAAATATATCCACATCAGACAAAAATTGGATGTGATGAGCGCGGATTGAGTACTACCCCCGTCGGGACCTGGCTAGAGACGGACGGTCCTGTCAGGGTTCTGTGGGCCCACCATGATATATGATATATGTTTCTTTATCCAGCCTGTACATTTATCTTGACAGATCATTTTAGCTAATGAACTCAAAAAAGAAGTAGATCGAAGGCCCGAGTGGACCACCCCACAGGAAGCAGTGTTGACAATGACCCCACCGTTGAAACCTTCTAAGAAACCGGGACAGGCTAGGGTTACGAGTGCCACTGCGATGTATGGATTCTATCCACACTGTCCATGCATTTTTCTATGTTATTTTAATTTACAGACCCAAAAATGAAGATCCAATGTTCAAGTGGGACACACCAGAGGAAGCGGCTGTGCTAATGACGCCTCCTATTGAAAACATCCTACGGCCCACCATGGTATTTATTTTCCATCCAACATTTTCATAATGTCATAGGACCGGGATGAAGGGAAAACACAAATATCTACTTGATCCAAAACTTAAGGTATGTTTGGCACGTGAAATTGAATGCTATTGAATTGTGTTAAATGGGATTAACATTATTATTGCACAATAATTGTCGTGTCTAAAATACCAAGTTTGTGATAAAAATTTTGCCACGGAGAAACATCAGATTAAGCAAAATCATGTTTGATGGATCATGGAATTGTAATCAATGGACCAAATTCGCAATGGATGTTGTTCACTTATACACATATATAATCAAAATGTCACTTGTAAACAACAAATGTGGTTAGGCGGCATGGATAAACACACACATCAATGTGGGGCCCAAATGTGTAGTAGATTTCAAAATTCACAAAAATCCTTCATGAGACCAGATGCAATTTTATGGGACTAGCACCAATCTTTCCTGTACTTGGGTCCTTGCTCTTGCTCCGGTGGTAGACTCTTGGGAGTTTCAACACCTAATCAAGGGTTTAAGTACCCATAGGTGGTGAAAACCCACTATGGTGTGTGTGGCGGTGTGTGGGCGTGTGTTAAAAATAAAAAGATTATTAAAAAGAAAAAAAGGAAAAAGGAAAAACCCTTTTCCGTACTCTCCAAATGCTGGATGGAACTCCAAATGCTAGATGGAATTGCAACGGAACAAACACAATTTTATCTCACCTAATCCCATTTAATACCCTGCGCGAAACACCACCCCATCCAGTGGTTTCACTTGAGAGTTAGATCTGCCTCATGTTTTGGTCCAGCATCTAAAATGACATGAAAAAAAATGCATGGCCAGTATGGATAAAATCTATACATCAAGGTGGCCCTAGGAGCATTAGCCTATCCGTGGCTCATGAAGGATGGAGGAAGAACCCAATCCGCGCCCGAGGGGAGGCGGCCACCATGGAATGGAATGGAATGTGTGGCTGTCCAAAAGTCAAAGGAAAAGACAACATTCCTTTATTTCACCGCGTAGCCTTCCTTGCACCAAACCATGCTACGACCGTTTCATCACCATATATTTTTCCAAGACATTTCTTTTGAATGATAAATAAAAATAAGATATTAGAAAAGTACAGTGTAGGACCCATGTTACAACTAAGCTGTGCATGGATGAGATTGCGTGTTTCTGTTGGTCCCGTGAGATCCGAAGAGAAAGACCTCCCATGCTTTGTGGTAAGGGCCTGTTTGGCCGGGCGAATCCCATGGGATTAGGAGGGATGAGATAGATTTTAAGGTAACAATGGTGGTGTCAGTGGATTGGTTTAAGATCCATGGAGTTGCTATATCCTGGGACAAGTTCACTGGGTCTGTTTGGCATGCCCGGCATATCCTGGGATTTTACCTTCCAATCCGTTCAACCGAGGGATGGGATCAATTTTAAGGTAATGATGGTGATGTCAGTGGATTGTTTTAAGATCCATGGGATTGCTTATATCCTGAGACAAGTTTACCGGGTCTGTTTGGCTCGTCATGCATATCCTGGGATATCGCGATCTCATCCCTCCTAATACCGTGGGATTCGTCCGGCCAAATAGGCCCTAAGTACCTGAATCCACAACACCCAACCCAAAGGTTCTCAACCAATTTTACCGGGTCTGATCCGGATTTTGTGCCCGGGTGGTAATTGGGTCAGAATCGGATAATAAAAATCAGGCTGGGCAAACCCTATGTAAGAAATTCGTCGAATTGAGAGATGATCCGGTGCTGTCACACTAGAAGTAACAGTGCTCCTGGTTGGTTTAGGACACTTGCTCAAATCCCAAAAACTAGGTACAAATCAGGTGAATCTGATCAATGGCCTATAAAATGAATGGTTAACTTATATATAAATACGTCCACTTGATAATTTGAATCATATACTTTTTGGGAGTCATTATTGATGGCTTATGGTTTCTATTATAATAACAATAATAAAATCCTATGGGTTTGTTTGGTAGTACCAAACATAATGAAATTTCTATCTATCTTGAAATTTTATGAAAATTTTAGGCCATTTGTATTAACTTTTATGGAATTGGATAGACGGTTATGATTTCCAAAACTAGGACTGTTATGATTTTCAAAACTAAGATTGTAAAACACATAATTTTATAAAGTATAAAACCAATAATTGAATGGGAATCAACTACATACTTGGTGCCATGTTGGAATAGTGATGAACGGCACACTCTTCTTACTCAACCTTGAAGATTAAGGGTTCTGATCATTGCTCTTATATTCCACGCGCTCACGCTCATGTCCTTCTCATAAAGTCTCTTTCAAGTGTGTACTAAGTGTAGTAGAGATGGGTTGGCCCACACGTATTGAGCAAGATGCAGAGGGCAAGGGTATCTTTTATTTATAGGATTTAAGTTTCCTTTCCATTATAGAAAAGAATTCCTACAATAATAACTATATTTCTTTGGATATGCTATTTTTCTTTTTGATGGTGTATGACCACCCCTTGTAAGCATAGATGCACTCAGTAAAACTATAATTCTCCACTTTTTCTAATTTCTTTCTATGTTTTTTGGTGATGGTTATGAGTTGGAATCATATTTCTAGCTTTGGTTATGAAAAATGTTTAAAAATTTTGAATTTGACTGTGCAACTATCTAATATTTTTCTTGGAAGCACATGAAATGTGTTTCCCCGGATGACAGTCTGGATTGATTATTTTAATTGTCCAACATCCCCATGCAACCAGGAGCAAAGTACTAGATCATTTTTCTTTTCAATTGCATGTATTCTCATTTTTATTTTATTATTTTATTTAATAAGAATAATAATCATGAGGAATATTCCACTTCTCATAGATTGGTTTAAGTTACGGCCGACTTTGAGTTGCACTAGGGCACTTGGACAATCTTGTAAATTTCACTCAAAGATACAGTGATTGCACAAGTCCGGCCTTCTCTTTTATAGCAATTCATTTTCAAGTTATTCTGTGGTTGAGGTTCTTTCATAAATGCAGACTTTTATAACCTTAAACAGCTTATGATATAACCCAACAAATAGGCGACCTAACCCAACAAATAGGCAACCCAAGTTTGGGTAAGGTCTACTTCTCCATAAATGATCTTAACCATCCATATTACAAGCTATTGATGGATTATTCAAGTGGTCCTAATCAATATGGCTTTTACATCCTGGTCTGTCAAATGTGTACTGGACCTCATTGACATCAAATTGGCTAATAAAATGAAGCGTTCCCGTCCAACTCAAAGTCACTATCAGACGGCTCCGACTCCATGGCTTAGTGGTAGACAGACTTCTATTTCAATATTGAGACGAAAATCGGTGCCCTGTTGGGGTGGGTGAGTGTGTGACTGTGTGGGGGTATGGGTGTTTGTTTGTTTGTTCTTTTTTTTTTTTTAAGTCACTATCAGAAAAATTAATTAAATGATATTACCATATCATAATAATATCACATGATTTCTAAAGTATTGAAAGTTTTAAATTTTCACATCTTGATATTAATGCAAAAATTGCTTAAAATTTTCACTAATTCAGTGTGTATACATTTAATAATGATTAATTAATAACAATAATTTAAAAAAATGTTCTTTTATATTTAACTAGATAGTCCCTGTAATATCTTAAGAGAGACCTCAAATTTTAATAATTCCCAAGAAATTCCCTTACCTAAAAATTTAGGAGAACAATTTATTACCATGCATGAGTTATAATGCCCTGTGAGTAACAAAGCACCTTACCTGTCTAGTTACCCACTAATAGACTCTGTTTCCATATTAAGACCATGGTATTGGGTGCACATCTGGGGTGAGTTTGTGAAAAAAAAAAAAAAAAAAGAGAGAAGAAGAGAAGAGAGAATATTTCCACAATCATCTGTTTTTTTATAAGTCTCGCAAAGTGGGAGATTCTAGTAGAGATCCGAATACCCAATTTGAGGTGGACCTGATTGTGGATCCGCCCATCTGCTATCCTAATTCATGTTCAAAATTAGATTGACAGGACGGATCAAGGTCTGCAAATCAAATTCAATGTATAATATCGGTCATGACTCATATGGGCACATGGTTCACAGGGAAGATTGGTGTGTAACCGGACTTATGTATTGGTTTCGTATGATCCGTCGAACCCTGGACGGTATACCTGAATCTCATTGGCTTTGGTCCAACGGGTCATATCCTACTTGTATCCAGACCCTACTGGACCTTTACTTGGTTTCTTAATCGACTCCGGATACAGGTACATCCGCTGCTTGCCTAACGTTACCAGTTCACGGCCACTCAGATGTCAGCCTCTGATGCGTGAAAGGATGATTTATGAGTCATTGAGAGCAGACGGGTCCTACATTAATAAATCTGAACCGATGCTTCATAGGTCCCCCGGCCCATAGATTGATGGTGGCCACGAAAATCACATTTATAGACGACTGAGGCAGCTCAATAAAAGTCCTACAGACAGGTTGTAGGAGAAAAGAACAATACAATTAATCATCAAGCTAAATATCCATTGGGATCCTTTCTCATGATCTACTGGTAGACTCACAGTAGTTTCAATACTAAGGTAATGAGTTCAAGTTACTAAATATATATTGATACATCATCCTCTAACGGCTCCCTCCATCTTAGCCCACATTTTGGTCCATTGGATCTTTTGATATGAGCTATTATTTTGGCTCAGTTTCGATCCACATTGGGCTCAACGGACCAGACTTTAAGATGATCACCAAATGGTGGGACCCATTTATCCAAAATGGACAAGGTAGATTGCCTGGAGACCACCCCACCCTATAGGGCCAACTATGATGTATGTATTTTATCTGTGCCGTCCGTCCATTTTTCCACCTCATTTAAGGGCAAGAGCCTAAAAACGAGGCTGAAGAAAAGGTAGAGGAGACAACACTATAGGAAACCGGGGGATTGAACGCCTACCACTGAACACTTCTCATGGGCCATAGAAGTCTTGGATAAAGCTGATATTTGTGTTTTCCCTTCATCTAAGTCCCTGTGGGCTTCAACAGGTTAAATATAAAACAAACATATGATGGGCCTTAGGAAGATTTCAATAGTGGGCGTCTTTATCTGCACTGTTTCCTACAGTGTGGCCCAGTTGAGCTTTGAATCGGCCTCATTTTTTGGCTGAAAAACGGATGGACGGCGTGGATAAAACACCAACATTAGTGTCGGCCCCAAAATGGTGACCTGGTCTCCAGGCAAACCGCGTCCATCCAAAATGGTCCGTGAAATCGTAGACTCATCGAATCGTTGACAATGTCAGGTTAGAACAGCAATAGATCAGTACTTCTGGAAGTAATCTCAACAGTTGACGCTAAGAAAAAGTAAAAATAAAAAATAAAATCAGGTGGGCCATGTATCTTTATCCACACGCACGGCAGGAAATTATTAAATTCTCATTTCGTCGCACGCTTGCCACTGCGCAATGCGCATGCTATTTCTCTTTGCTTGCATTACAAGACTCGTAAACATCGAGAAATGCCGAGGGCACTCCATCGTTGCACTTTGCAAATGCACTCTACTCGCTCGTGGAAATGTCGCACGCGTAGCCGCTCATCACGCGATGCACATTCTGTTGATAGCATGTCGCAAAAATCAGGCCGTTACGATAGTTAGGTGGGCCACAGGTTTACAAAAGGAATGACTTGTTACCCAATGCTCTAAGTTTGGTGTACACGTGTGGCACATCTACTGATCATATTGAACTTTATTTTTGAAGTACTGTGTCCATACATCTAGTGTCACCTGATGAACGGCAAGGATATCACACGTATGTGACTTGTCGAAAAGTGTGAGGCGAGTGCACTTTAATTGCTCTGGAGCAGGTGCAAGTAGCTTTCCTTTTTTCTTCGAAGAAAAAATCAAAGAACATAATACGTACACGTAAAACAGTTCCCTCATCACAGAACACGTGGCATATTTTTATAGTGATCGTAGCGGTTGATCTGGCGGGCAACATGTGGACGGGCTATAGAGTAACTTCGATCATCCAGTTGTTGTGAGTTTTGCTGGATGAATGTGGACTGCCGATCTAACCGTTCCTTTTGCACCCACTTGTTGTGCGGCTAGGATTGTTCTGGTGGCCCACCAGAGCAACGGTTCTCATCAACAGAACTATTTGGGCGTGCGTACCAAGAGGAGGGAGCTGCGTAGAACTTTTTCGCAGAGACTTTGCATATTAGCTGTAGATAACTATGATCCGTACGTATTGTAGTACGAAAGTCAATGGGCGCTCAGGCACCACGTAGCGTGACGTTGAGGGCTTCATACACGAGATTTTGCACGCTACACTCGGGTTTTACTTTAGCCTTAGCTGGCCGTTCTTCGATTAATCTATACCATTGAATTTTCAAGAACGGCCCACTTGGGCCCACGAAAGAACCGTTAAAACCACTATTTCAAAAAGAGGTACCTGCAGCAGTCAGCTTTCAATTAAAAAGGCGGGGGTAAAGAATGAGATTTACAACGGGCTAGGATCTACCAGACAAGGAGATTTTTGGGTGCATGGTTCATTGGCTTTGTCTATCGGACTGCGTGGCGTGGTGCGGTGCCGTGTGTGCACACGAGTATATTTACAAGTTTAAAGGTTTTTGGTGTTTTTCAAAAAATTTAATTTTCTTCTTCCAAGAAAATTCATAGGTTGCTTCCACATCCATTCGAAACAATTTTTGGAGCTTATATAATGGACTTTTCCAGTTTCAAATTTTATATTCGACTCAGGATCTTAGCTTTCTCTCTGTCCTTTTGAATCTCCTCAACGAATTAGGTTTAACCTTTGAGTTAGACATATAATAATGGTTTGGGTCTTTGTACATCAAGTACTCTGGGGTGACGAGACAATATTTGAGAATGTTGTGAAGATTGATTGTCTAGTATTTCTGTTATACTATGGACATCGTCCAAAGAAGAACATCAATTTCAAGATAAGTGACTTTCATCACTTTTCAAACTAAATAAGTTTTCTAAATTCCTTTTTACTTAAATTTTTAATTTTTTTACTTATTTTTTAATTTCGAATTTTCATAATTACAAATTTATAGACCTAAAAATGCCTACAACATATGGATAAACAAAATAGATAAATCACATGCATCAATATAGCATATTTCAAATTCTAGTAAGAATTTAACAATATTTTTTATTGGGATTGATTTGATATATGAATTAATCTAACCTTTGTGGCCATTTTCAAGTGTCAAATATCAATTATATTAGACTAAATATAATTTGAAATAACTTAATTCCATGTACCAAACTAACCAAAAGGCTGATAAATTAATCTGGTTCAAAATTCAAATGCATCAAAGAAAAGTGGAACGGGAAATCAGGTTTGAATTTCATTTGATCGAGCCCACCTTAGTTACAAAACATTGTGATATTTTGCCTGGCCCTTCATCTAAGCGGAATAAAAAGCTTGGCATGGCTTGAATTAGACAACCACATCATGTGGGAGATTTCTCACGGTTTCTCATGGGTTCTCGTAAGAATGGAATGCAAGAGAAATTTTCCAATAACGTTTACCTGCCCAGTGCATCTCTCATGTCTCATAATTGCTTATGGTGCGCGGGAATCCCATCCACCAAAACCGCAAGATTCATGATGGGTGAGACTTCTCAGACTCCTCACGAGACTTCTCGAATCCACGAGGAAAGAAAGCGAGAAAATAGAAATAAATTCTAATAAATTCGACATAGATTGATGAATAATTTATTAAAATCGAGTTCACAACCATGTAAATAATGGTATACAGCCATGGGAAAGAAATCATAATCGAACTACAACTCAAACTCCTAGAATCCATGACTTACTATAAATAGTAAACTTACTATTTATAGACGGCCGTGATGTCTACTAGTGCGCAAGGTTTTCGGCCAAAAATAGTAAGTGTCCTATTTGGCTTCACCAAACCGTTCCCCTAATTATTCTAAGCTCTTTTCATGCGCGCAACTCCTTAAGCCCAACGGATGAAGAGTTATAATCAAACTAAAACTTACTATTTATAGTAAAAATGAAATTAAAACAGGGAAACGACCGTCAATCAAGGGGTTTTTCGTAATTTCGGCGCAACCCCGCGTAGCGGGTTGGTTGGCTAAAGTAGCTCGTTCTACCCCAAAATCATATATTTTACGTCGCCTAACTCATTTCGGATTGCGAGATACGCCCGATCTAAGGTCCGATGGTCCGATCACTTCGACCGGGCCTTTTCTGATCCATCTTGGCCATGAAACTGTCCGCGACCCGCTCTACATCAGTCCCCTCCACTTCAAAAGAACTCGTCCTTGAGTTCTCATCATGCGCTAGTTCATGATACTCGAACAAGTCCGCGACGTTGAAAGTCCGTGAGATCGCCATGTCATCTGGAAGATCAACAACATAAGCATTGTCATTGATCTTTAGGATGATTGGTACCGGTCCAATCTTTTTATTCTTCAACTTGTTGTACGTTCCGGTCGGAAATCGTTCTTTACGCAGATGGACCATTACTTGGTCACCCACCTCGAACACTTTTTGTCGCCGATGTTTGTCGGCTTGTTCCTTGTATTTTTCGTTCGAGGCATGTAACTTGGTTTGTACTTCCGCATGAATGCCCATGATCTTGTCAACCATATGTTTCGCTGCAATGCTCATGCCTGGGAGCTTGGGCAGAGGGACCAAGTCTAGTGTGTGGCGAGGACTCGTCCATAAATAACTTGAACGGAGATTTTCCTATCGAGCGGTTCACCATGTTGTTGAATGCAAACTCCGCTGAGACAAAGCCAAATCCCACGGCTTTTTCTTCTGAAATACATCGAAGGAGGTTTTCCAACGTGCGATTCACAACCTCGGTTTGGCCATCAGTTTGTAGATGATACCGAATTGAAGTCGTATATCGAATCGAGTCCAAAAAGTCCACCATAAGTGGCTAATGAACTTCTTATCACTATCATAAGTAATAGTCTCAGGAACCCCGTGTAGTCCCACAACCTCTCTGAAGAATAGATTCGCCAAGTGTGTTGCATCGAGAGTCTTCTTACATGGGACAAAGTGCACCATCTCGGAGAAATGATCTACCATCACGAACACTGAATCCATGCCACGTTGTGTTCGTGGGAGACCAAATAAGAAATCTATAGATAAATCCTCCCAAGGGCCGTCAGGCACAGGTGAAAGGGTGTAGAGGCTTGCCCCTTAAAGGTCTGACAAACATAACAACGTTGAACTGATTTTTCCACATCACATACCAATTATGGCCATTACTACTGTTCTTCCACAAGAGCTCGCGTCTTGTCTCGCCAAGGTGTCCACCGAAGCCACTTCCATGTAGCTTTTGGATTATTTGTTCCCTTAACGAACTGTTTAGGATTCACATTCGATTTCCCTTGAAAAGGAACCCGTCTTGCATATGTAAGTCACCGGGGTGACCTTCTTGGCATCTAACCCATGCGTCCTTGAAGTCATCGTCATCGGCATATATGTCTTTGAGGCGCTCGAACCCGACAACCTCATTGCTCATGGTGACTAACAAAGTTGCGCGGCGACTCAGTGCATCAGCTCCCTTGTTCTGTTGCCCTGACTTATGTTTTAGTACGAACGTGAATTCCTGCAAAAACGAGATCCACCTAGCATGCACACGGTTAATGTTAGCTTGACTATTAATGAATTTGAGAGCTTGATGGTCCGTGTAAAGTATGAATTCCCTTTGAATCAAATAATGTCGCCAGTGCCGCAGTGCCTGGACCACCGCGTATAACTCGATCTCATATGTAGACCACTTCTTACGTGCATCGCTAAGTTTCTCGCTGTAGAAGGCTACCGGCCTACCTTCTTGAGACAAAACTCCCCCAATTCCGACATATGAGGCATCACATTCGACTTCAAACAGTTTGTCGAAGTTGGGAAGTACAAGAACTGGAGTCGTGGATAGTCTACACTTGATTTCGGCAAAGCTCCTGTCGGCTTCGTCAGTCCACTGAAACTGCCCTTTCTTCATGCAATCTGTGATTGGTGACACAATGGTACTGAAATTTTTCACGAACCGACGATAGAATGTCGCCAGTCCATGAAAACTTCGCACTTCGTGAATATTTGTAGGAACCGGCCATTCTCTGATTGCCTTCACCTTTTCCTCATCCACCCGAATGCCCGTGGATGTGACGACAAAACCCAGAAACAATAGGCTATCAGTCATGAAGCTGCACTTTTTTAAATTGAGATACAGTTTATTTTTAGTGAGCACTTGAAGGACCTTCTTAAGGTGTTCCATATGGGTGGTTTCGTCTTGACTGTATATCAAAATATCATCGAAGTAAACCACAACGAACCGCCCAATGAAAGGTTTCAGAACTTGGTTCATCAATCTCATAAATGTGCTAGGCGCATTCGAAAGCCCGAAGGGCATGACCATCCATTCGTATAGTCTTTCCTTGGTTTTAAAGGCTGTTTTCCACTCATCACCCGACCGTATTCGAATCGGATGGTAGGCGCTCCTTAGGTCCAATTTAGAGAATATTTTTTTACCCTTTAGCATGTCCAGCATATTGTCCAACCGTGGTATAGGAAACATGTATTTTATGGTGATTTTGTTGATGGCCCGACTGTCACCACACATGCGCCAACTCCCATATTTCTTTGGAGTTAATAGAGCTAGTACGACACATGGGCTCATGCTTTCTCGAATAAGACCCCAACAGATCAGCTCCTCCACTTGTCCCTGTAGAATCTCACACTCATTCGGACTCATTTGATAATGGGGACGATTCGGTAAACTGGACCCAGGGACAAAGTCGATATGGTGTTGGATATCCCGCATGGGGGTAACCCATCAGGAAGGTCATCGGGCCAGATTTCTTTGAATTCATATAACAGGGGCCTTAGTATTTCAGGGATGTTGGTAGGCTCGAGTTCTTCCCCTTTTACAATTAATGCATAAGTCTGTCCTGTTTCCTTTGATTCTTCCACGAAGTCCTGTATGGTTAAGAGAAAACGTCCATCCACTTTGGAAGTTTCAGGTGGTCCCTCTGGATCCATAGGGGCCAATATGGTCTTTCGACCGTCCTTGACGAAGATATATATATTATCTCGCCCTTTATGAGTGGCATCACGGTCAGATTGCCAGGGCCGACCGAGTAGTATGTGACATGCTTCCATGTCAACCATATCGCATACTACTTCATCCTTATAATGTTTGCCAATTGAAAAGGATATGGTGCACCATTTAGTTACCTTTATTTTGCTGATCTTCTTGATCCAACTGATTGTATATAGAAAGGGATGATGCTCCATTTTCAATTGTAATTTTTCCACAATGACCTTGGAGACGATGTTCTCGCTGCTCCCACTGTCAATGATCACGTCACAAACCTTTCGATTCACCATATACCTAGTGTGGAAGATGTTATGCCGCTGTGGATGCATTTCTTTTCTTGGCGCATATAATAGTCGCCTCACGACGAGCGACTTGCAGAGATCTTGCTGAACCCAACCTAAATCATCTGCCTCGTCCTTAATGGTATGCTCATGTTCTTCAATATCTGGATCTTCATAAGCGTTATCAGCACTACCATCATTGATGGCGAGGTTTGCCACTTTTCGCTGGGGACAAGTATTTGATAGGTGGCCCGGTTGGCCACAACGATAGCAGTTATCGGGCCTTGGCCGAGCATAGGGGTTCGGGATTCTACTTGGACCAGCAGCAGTCGATACGCCCCTTTGGGGTCTAGCTTGCCCACTTCCCTGATCTCGGTTCTCAAACGTAGGAGGTTGAGTGCGTGCTCCTACGGGCTCCTTCCCCTTAGGCTGTGCAGTTCCCTGGGGCAGACCTGTCATAGAGATCCTTGCAGTAGGATAGGTCCGTGTGTTCAAGTAGCCAACTTGATCGCATCATTCATCGTCCAGACGGACTGCATCTGGACCCGATCTTGGATAGCCATACGCAATCCACCGTTGAATCGGGCGACTTGCTGCGATTCAGTCTCGACCAAATCGTTACGCGCCGCCAGGCGGTAAAATTCTTCTGCGTATTCTCTCACCGACCGACTACCCTGTCGACAATTTTGGTATTGTTGGAATAATACCTGATCGTAATCGCTAGGGAGGAATCGGGCACGTAGTAGCTTCTTTTGCCAGTGCGGATTGGTGCTTTCGCTGGTTCGCGCGAGTTGCGATTGTTCCCACCAAGTGAAGCTCCTCCTTTCAACTTGTAGGCCACAAGCTTGACCTTCTTTACTTCAGGATGTCCATATAGTCAAAAATCACTAACTTTCGAAAGCCAATCGAGGAAATCCTCAATGTGTAATTGGCCATCAAGCTAGGAATATCAACCCTCATCTTGAATTCTCGATCCGTTCGATCTACTCGATCACCGCCATGTCTGGGGTGTTGGAAGAGTATGTCGTCGATTTCCTCCTCACTGGAGCCCCCTTCCTCAGGAATGACCCTTGGATGCACTGACGATACTATCCTGCGATCAGGGCGATTAATTGGGGGTGGAGGATTGACACCAGGAACACGGAGTTGCCTTAGGTTTTCCGCCAAGAGATCCGCTATGCGGTCGATGGAAGCCTGCAGCCCTTGCATGGCTTGCTGATTCTCTCGTTGCGCTACTTCGAAAGCTGCCGCCTTAAAGGTAAATTCCCTGGAGCACCGCCCATGTGATTGTTGCCTGACCCGTCGTTAGAAGCCATCAATCCGAGGAGAAACCTCGCTTTGAAACCAAACTGACGCAGGGGAGGACGTGAGGTCGAGCACCGTCTTCCTCAAGAGGATAACTATTCCGAATCCACGGAACTTCTCTGGACTCCTCACAGAGACTTCTCGAATCCACAAGGAAAGAAAGCAGAAAATAGAAATAAATTCTAATAAATTCAAAATTGATTAATGAATGAGTAAAAATGAGTTCACAACCCTTTAAATAGGAGTACTAAGCAATGGGAAAGAAATCAGAATCAAACTGCAACTCAAACTCTTAGAATCCACGACTTATTATAAATAGTAAACTTACTATTTATAAACGGTTGTAATGTCTACTAGTGCGCAAGGTTTTCGGCCAAAAATAGTAAGTGTCCTATTTGGCTTCACCAAACCGTTCTCCTAATTATTCTAAGCTCTTTTCACGTTGGGCGCAACTCCTAAAGACCGACGGATGAAGAGTTATAATCAAACTAAAACTTACTATTTATAGTAAAAACGAAATTAAAACAGGGAAACGACCGTCAATCAAGGGGTTTTTTGCAATTCCGGGCGGCGCAACCCGGCGGGTTGGTTGGCTAAAGTAGCTCGTTCTACCCCAAAATCATATATTTTATGTCAGCTAACTCATTTCGGATTGCGAGATACGCCCGATTTAAGGTCCGATGGTCCGGATCACTTCTGTCGTCGACCGGGCCTTTTCTGATCCATCTTGGCCATGAAACTGTCCGCGACCTGCTCTACATCACTTATGGTCCAAATGATCGCTTCAAACAATGGAAAGGGAAGAGTCATCGTTTTACACTGCGGGTAACTTGTATAAAACGGTGCCAGTGGCCTATAACCTCCCATGTGTCACGTTGATATGTGGGCTCGTAGCATGGTTAGGAAAATAATACCATTTCCTATCTACTGCCTTTTATTTTGTTTTGTTTTCTAGGATTTAATTATCATTTGGCGTGAAAGAGCTAAATTCTAATAGAGAGGTTGAATCCAGCTATGATGATAAGAACCATAAAGGCACAATTCAGCTTTATTCAAAACTATATATATATATATGTGTGTGTGTGAGAGAGAGAGAGAGAGAGAGAGAGAGAGAGAGAAATGCTCACATACAATTAGTTATACGTCCAACTAGTTAGCATGCGGGGGCCACCATGGTGTTTGTATGATATCCCATCCATTCAATAAAGTTGTCCCACTATAAAAATAAGATGCTACAAGATGATCCAACCATGAAGATGGGATGCTCCACATGAATGTGAAATTTTCAGGTGTGGTTTCATAATTTTCTATGGTGTACCCCACATAATAGTCCATTCAATTTGACTATTGAGGTATCTCATTTTCATGATAGGATAATTTGAATGGAGAGGCAAGATATTGTACAAACACCATAGTGGCCCACACACCAACTAGTTGGATATATAATTGGTTGTGTGTGAGCATTAATATATATGTATATATTGAGGCAGGAGTATGGTATGACGATATTTGACAAGAAAATGACATTTGGAAAAAATGTACAGCAACAAAATTTCAGTAAAAAAGAAAAGGGAAATAGTGAGAATAAACATAACTATTGTGGTGGTCAGAGAGACTATCCATCCATGGTGGATTTCAATATATGCCCTTTTCTTTTTTAACACACGCACTCTTACCCTGCAAACACACGTCCACTCACATCGCGGATTTCACCACGATAGGTAACCCATGGAGATTATATGTTCCTGTAACCCCAATATATGCTAGTTATCTTGTTCAAACATTGTGATATTTTGCCTGACTCTTCACCATCCACCCTTCATCCAAGTCATATGAATGGTTTAGCATGATGTGGATTACACAAATATGTTATGTGGGATTATTTCTTAAAGGATTATCGCCATGGAGATTGTATGTTCCTGTAACCCTAATGTGGAGATTGTACGTTCCTTCTTGGAGATTGCTGGTGGCGGGAATCACCATGCATGGTTAAAGTAGATTAGATTATTGAAATCTGACTTTAGACTTCTTGGTGCATGACCCATGTTCCTGTAACCCTACATGGTGTGTGAATGAAAAGTTGGGTCAATGCATGGCCTGTCACGAGATGTTTGGACTTAAAATGACAGAAGCGGTGTTCTCACCAGGTCAAGTCAAGCAAACGAGTTTGGAATTGGGAGGGAACCAAAGTAGGTGCAGCCCCTGCGGCCTTTACCGTGGGGCCCACCTTGATGTGTGTATTGTAATTCATGCCGTTCATCTGTTTTTCCAGCTAATTCTAGGATTATTATTATTATTTGTTTAAATGAAGCAGATCTGAATCTCATGTGGACCATTCCATAAGAAACAGTGGTCGCTGAACGCCCACCATTAATAACTTACTTAGAGCTCACCTTCAAGTTTATTTGCCATCTAACCTGTTGATAAGGTCACAAAGACCAGGATAAGTGAAAAACCAAAACTTTTGTGGGCGTCCAAAACTTTGGTGGCCCTCAAGATGTTTTAATTGGCCATTCACACTCTTTCCTATGGTGTTGTTCACCTGACATTTGGATCTACTTCATTTTTAGGTTATAGCCTAAAATGAGCTGGAAAAACGTATTAGAGGCGTGGATATACAATACGTTTATCAAAGTGAACCCACGGTCAGGTCTGTTCCGTGTTGGGTGAGGCAGCGGCCACACCTAATCTGCTCCCAGATTGATCTCTCTCCACAACACCTGGTGTAGGATGGACGTGTAACATTTGATCAGCACTGTGGGACCCATCCTGACTTTTTGTAACATCTACTCCGTCTATCAGTTAAAACACCTCATGTTCACCTTGTTGTAAATATCTACTCATATATGATTTGTGGATGAGATTTACTTGTATGATTTTATTTATCCTCGTTGGCATCACCTGATTAACGGGTTGGATGGCGAATGAACAACAAGGTGAGCCCCATACGATTTCCAAGGTGACAGTCTCCACCCTAAAAGTTTCGTGAGGTGTGGCCCACATGAGTTTCAGTGGGTCCAGATAGAGAGGATGTTGCACGGTTTTTCTACAACAGGAAATAGCTCGTAGCGTGATCGCAGCTTGCTAGATCCCAGAGCACCCACTTCACACGCTGCACGCAAGCGAATGAGGAAAGCGTGTGGGGATTCTTAGTGGTGGATAAGCTAGGTGGGACCTACCGTGGGGATGGGCATATGGAAAAATCAGGCTGGTCCCACTCATGAGGTGGATCGCCACTATTAAGAAATGGACGGTTCACGGAACCTTGACCAATGAACGGCCGTACTCAACTAAACGTGTGGACGCGGATTTTCTGCAAAAGCTTTTGCATGAAGTGTGGTTTTTTTTTTTTTTTTTCTTTGGAGGATAAGCTTAGAATTTATTATTTTTAAGAGATAAAAGCCTAAAAATACAAAGAAGAGCTGCTAGCACCGGAGAAAAATAAGGTAAAGATTTCTAAGAAATAAAATAAAAAAAAAGCCCCACATCCCAGGGAGGAGAACAACACTGAGAAGGCTCACATCTTGGGTTAGGAAGAAGACCGAAACCAAAAACAAACACCCGGAAGACATAAATAAAAGGAGAGCTCACATCAAAGCACTAAACACACCAAAATTCAACCAGCCACGGAGGATAGGCAATCTCAATGTCAAGTTGAGAAACTGGTACGAGACGATGCAATCTGCTAATGTTGGGCCCACTACAATGTTTGCGAGAAAGACGCTCCGTCCATCTGTTTTTAGAGCTCATTTTAGGACATACGGCCAAAAGTAAGGTGTATCCAAAACTCAAATGGGAGAGGAAACAATGGGAATTTAGTGACCACTTTCTTCTTCTTTTTTTTTTTTTTTACACACGCACACACATCCCCCCACACACCCACGCTTGTGGAATTTCATCACCTCTGGGTACTCCAACCCTTGACCGAGAATGTAGTGACAACTTTGAAACATTTATACGGCCACAAAGGTTTTGTATCAATCTAATTTTTGGTATTTTCACTTCATCCCAGTGAAAATGACCAAAAATGACCTTGTAAACGGTTTTGATGGAATATAAACATGTAGGTGGAGCCTAGGAAGGTTTCGACGGTAGGCATTCCTTTCCCCACTGTTTCATCTATGGCTCACTTGAGTCTTGGATCCTCCTAATTTTTTTGTCACATGTCCTAAAATGAGCTCGAAAATCGGATGAACGGTTAGATTTCTCATGAACATCACGGTGGACCCCACCTTGCATCCCAGTGCAGGAACTTCCTGCTAAAGTCTTCCGTGGGAAATATGCGTCCTAAACGTGTAGCCTGCTAAATCGGCCTGATTTTAACACGTGGTTATCCTCACTGCGGGGTAGACTGTATACCACTCGGATACCCTACACACTTTCCAAGTTAGTACGTGTGCAACGTTTACCTTTTGTTAGATGGTGGCGATAACAAAGTCAATGGCCTCAGCTCACCAAACAAGTGTCCACGAATCAGTGGTTAAGATTGTCTAACCAGTCTGATATTAGGATGCCGACTAATCTACGGTGGTCCCATAATGACAACATGGACAGTTAATTACATTTGTCTTAATCTATGCTACGTGTGTCATTCGTGAGTGCCCAAACCCTGCCAGCGTATCAAAGAACTCTTTCAACGACCCTTGTTCTCATATATTATACACGTGGCATACATGTATCTAAACCGTCCAAATAATAGTTCCATTGTAGATGGGGCACATCACCCAAAATCAAATTGATTGGACAATCCTAACTTCTAACCAACAGATATTTTGTCGAATTTCAACCATTATCATTATCTTCATCGTAACCGTCTATCGGATGTACAACAACAGGCCAATTAGGATTATCCGTCCAATCCAATTATTGTGATCACGGTATCAGAGCAGGCCCATTATTCCCATAGTTTTAGATTCTAGTACACTTGGGAAGTGCCACGTCACCTCCTGATGTAATATGTAGTAGAGACGTACACCAAGTATATAGAATATTTTTAAAAAAAAAAATAAAATCGAACCGTGTGGGTCCCATGGGGACGTATATGTGGTCCTTATGAAATGGGTAGCCAAGGATGCAAGTTGCATATAAAGGGTTCCTGTAACCCCAATCTCTGTGGCCCCACTGTGATGTTTTTACTTAATTTCTTCCATACCTATTCCATCCATCCATTCGTTTCTTCAACTGATTTTAGGCATGAGGCATTCAATCCATTCAAACAGGGCGCATGGTTCATTCATCTAGATCATTAAATTGACAGATCTGGCCCCCAAAAGATGCCAATAATGGGCAATTCCGATCCTTGTCGCTTGGTGTAAAGAAAAGTACCCAACCCATTTCACGTAAAGCTAGGTTTTTGAACCCTACCAAGTCGCCTCTTCTGTGACTTCGAACACATGACATGCTGCTGGCTCGATACCCATTGTTAACAACCTAACTAGATAACCGTAAGATATTGCTTCAAGTAGATGGTCGTTGAAAGGGCCAAAGATTAGATATGGTGATGATCTACCAACATGGAGGTTTTTCCAATATGGTCCATTTGAGTGTGGACCCGTCACATCAACAGCATCAACAGTACTCATGGAAAAACACTGAATCGAAACAAATCTAGCATTAGTTTTTGTAGTGCTTGGGCGACTCAAGACTTATTAATAGAAGAAGCGGTCAATCGGGTGGTGGGTGTATGTATTAATCAATTCGTCACACCTATGGTGTGGGCATTGAGGCAGACTGGGTCATTGTTAGATTTTAGTCATCGCTTCCGTGTCAATGAATGGGCGTCTTTCATTCCATTGAAAAGCTGATTGCATGCATCAGCCCCACCGTCCCGTCTCCCTACTATCTTTGGAAAAGAGTAATTCTGGTACCAAATATAAAAACCATGATCATCACCTGTTGGTGGGTCTGATGAATTAGGGTTCAATGTTCAAAATATGGACTTACAGGTGCTGGTCTTGACCATGGACGATACGGCTGTATCTGCGCATATGACCCCAAAATGGTGGTGAATGATATGGTATTCAAGGTGTTGGAGCACAGGTTCCTTCTATTACACCATAATGATGTAAACCTGATTCATAATAAATTCAAATTAACCTTAATCTATGCATTTTGTAGAAGCACGTATCATAAAGATAAAATAATCACAATAAAATAAAATAACTAATAAAATAATCACACTGAACACTGATATTTAAGTGAAAATTTCTTACAAAAAAAAAAAAATCACACCACAAAGCGACAAGAATTCACTATAATCCAAGCTTTAGAGTTTACAACAACTCACCTTATTTGATTATAAATGTACCTGATTTTTCTTTGCGACACACAATCCTAGAAAACTCTAGCCTCGTAATAATCCAACCCTAATAGCGGATTAGGGTTAAATAATAATCCAATCCTTTTTTTAATAGACTTATTTATACCTTATAGCCCGCCAACCTTTTGAAAGTTCCACCAACTCCCATATTTGATTTTTGTGTAGAGATTTCATCTTCTTCGTCATGGCCTACATTCACTTGTCACCATTCTTTCTAGATTTCACCTCTTGAAAGATAGATAGATCTTCACTCCCTATGAACAATGTAAAAGAGTGGTGTCCTTGAACCCCATATCGAACTAAAGCACTAATAGTTCTTTATTCCATGTTTTTGTCTATACATTCATATGTATCCTGATAATTATTTTGCTCAATTTCTTACACTTGCTGAATTTCTCGTTAAGTAACCAACTCAATTTGCTCCACTTGCACCGACAATTTCTTGGTCTCACTATATTTTTTTAACTTGTTTACAACTTTCTTATTGGCTTTCAACATTGATGCCTTATCAAAGATAAAGTCCCTATTAATGAATACCTTTTGTAAAACTGGATTCCAAAGCTTGTAACCCTTAACACATTTTTTCATACTTAACAAAGATTCACTTCATAGACTTTGTATCTAAGTTCGACATTTGTCCATTCTGTATATTGACGTATGTTGGACACCTAAAGATTCTCAATCCTGAGTAATCGGTGTCTTTGCCTGTCTATACTTTCTTTATAACCTTGGAGTCCAGCGCTGTTGATGGTGACCGATTCATTATATGGCTTGCCATGTTAATCGCTTCTATCTATAAGTTTTTAGGTAGCCTTGCGTGCAACCACATGCTTCTGGCCCTCTCTAATAAAGTTCTATTCATACTCTCTACTACCTCATTTTACTATGAGGTCACTGGAATTGAGAAGTACCTTGTGATGTCTTGTTTCTTATAGAATTTTATAAATTCAGCTTCTTTATATTCTGTACCGTTATCTGACATGAGACACTTAATCTATCTCTCAGTCTAATTTTCTACCTCTGTCTTTCATTGCTTGAACCTAACAAACACCTCATACTCATGTTTCAAGAAATATACCCAAACCTTTATCAATTAATCGTTTATGAAGGTCACAAAGTATCGCTCGATGGGATCAAAAACCACATAGAAACTACTGTTTTGGGTATACGATTTCATAGTATCTTCGCGCCTCTTTTATCATTACTTATCATGTTCCAATTAAACTTGAGGTAAAATGATAATCAACAAAGTATGTCTATTAAGGATAAGATTATCTAGACGTTATGGGGTTGTTTTGGGCCAAAGGTTAGAGTCACCAAGAAATCTCATTTACCTAGTTTTTTTTTTTTTTTTTCTTTGATGCTCATGTTCTCTCGTGCCTTCAGCCTTTAGTTTTTAGGCTATTACAATCATTGGAAACCCTCTCACTTCGTAAACCGCTGTCCTTAGAGAGAAAATATTTACAATATTTCAAGTCTTAATCACATATGAGGCTTAACTAGTTTGATTTGCACGACTCTACGTAATAGATCGGTCGAACCGAATATGACCTTCGGTCAGATCGAATTAACCCGAAGCACTTTTCAGTGGAACTGAAAAAGTACGGAACATCACAACGTGCAACTTATCTTTCAACCAATTTTCAGTTGAACCGAAAATAGACTAACTTAAGACTGAGACAAAACGACTTTGCACTGCAGACCGGCAGAATCAAGCATCCTGCACAACACAATACATGCATTTAAAGCCTTGCATATGTATCATACCGCATCTCCAGTAAACTGACACTAACATTACTTTTGAGATGATTTATATACCGATATGGATATTCGTATCATATTGGCAGATAATTTCTCACAATATCTTCGTGGCATGAAATGCTTCCCATCCATATTTTGAGCCCCTGCTTAGTATGTCCGTTCTGTCCTGATGCGGTGTCTGTGGTCCAGAACAATGTTTCAAGACCGAGAGGGAGAGGGGTTTCCGCCGTTCATCCAAACCAGTCCAGCAGCTGGTTTTACTACTATGGTCCACACAACATCTATGTAAAGAGTATGAACAAGATCATGAGTTCAATCCGCCTAGCAAGGACGGATAGCTGGTATACGCACCATCTCCGACTGTTCCAAAGTTAAAATTTAAAACTCACGATTAAACGTTTGATGGTGAAAGATCAGCCACAAAAATTCTTTCTTCACGGATGTACACAAATGTTTTCACCGTAAAGAAATACGAATATAGTTAGTGGGGGTGGCAGTGGGTCCTTTAGTAATTGGGCCTGAATCCGGCCCTATTGACAGGCCCAACCCTGCCCATTGACCTAAAAAAGAGGTCTCTTCTTAGACTCATATCAGGCCTTAAATAGAAAATCTTGCAAAACCAGCCTATTAATGAATCAGACTTCAAAACTCAGGCCTAGGCCCCACTGCAGGCCCCTATTACAGGCAAGCCCAACCTATACCGGGCATGACCCAAGACCAGATGGACCAGACTGGCTTTGGCGGGCAACAAAAAGCTCGTCTTGGGAGCAGCTAGGATGCCTGTTTTAGTCAAGACATCATAGATTTGCCTCTTGCTTCCTGTCCAGATTTTAAAACACCCCTCCAAAATCTCATCTAATGGGACTCACCAAAGGATGGAGACAGCTTTTTTAGTTTCTTTTTTTTCAGATGGGAAGATCCTAACCCTTCGATCACTGGTTTACAAATATACAGTTAAAAAATAGATACATAAAATGCCTAGAAAAAGGCCAAAGATTGCAATACTGTTCACTACAGTTCCTGGGACTTCTCTCGTGTAACAACTCTGAAGTCCGAACCGTATGGGATGATTGATGGTCTGGATCACCAAAGGTCTCCATTTTTAAGGACTGGGTGCACAAGGAAACCAAATAGCTAGAAGGCTAACATGATGATCGCCATAACAAGGATGATGACTGGAATATAGGAAGATTTCCATGCAAATTACCACTAAATAAGCGTTCACCTAATCCGCCATACTAACATGTAATCTAACTGTTAAGAGAAGCTAGTACCGATGAAACTATATGTAGAGAACCAGTGACAACAATAAGACCCGACTGATCCTTAGCTCTTGATTTGAGCAACTGATTTGCAACCTTCATGGAATCTGTTACTGATGCCATTTCGCATCTGATCATCAATACTGGGTTACATTTCAACGGCCCTGTGGAGCAACTCCGTTGATCGTCGAGAAGCTTCTCATGTCCTCCCACACCGATATCTGAAAAATCTACACCCAATTCTTCAGCAGCTTGGACCCAAGCTTCCTTCAATGAGGAAGCTGAAGTCGTGCGAGTTTTGCTTCCTGCAATGCTCACTTCTGTCAGCATGATAACCTCTGGCCGTCTACCTGAAGTTCAGATGGCCAGAATTTCAGTTCCTTCTCTACAGTCAAGAAGAGAGAACTAGCCAAAAGAAAAAGAAAAGGCACAAAATAAAGAAGCTGAAATGCAAAGGCAGATACCAGTGTCACCATTTCTCACCAATTCCTTAGCATCTCTTCAAGTTTTTACAGTTCTTGAAGTTAAATAGAAATGTCTTCCAAATGCATTTAGAAATAATGACCTCGGAAGATGAAGTTTAACAGTGGTTTTCATAGGATGTAGGGAAAGGCAAAGGAAAACAAACCAGTGAGACGAGTGATCAATGTGCATGGGTTTTATATTAGACAAAATCCTGATCCGGTGCTATCATCGTTGTCTTCGTCATCATCACAGCCTTGTCCCGGCTATTTGAGGAGCTAAGGATATGGTAATGTACAATCTAAGTGCCTATTTGGAAGCCCTACAAATTGGGTTTGATCCTGTTTTTCCCTGGGGAACTAATCCACTTCAAGGTTGCAGTGACTTGGGAAATGTTAACTGCTATAGGTTCCTACTTTTCTACGTGAGATCAGAACAGCAACACGATTTTATCCGATCAGCTGGAAAAAGCGAAAAGTTCCAAATGCATCCTTAAAAGCAAGAAAGACTGGTAGGCATCACAAGCCCACAGGAACAATAAAATGGCACAAGGAAAAAACGTCAACAGTACCCATCGTATGTGATCATTCAAAGGTACCATACTACAACAGCCCACCACCATACACCTACCTAGTCAGAAACAATTCTAGTTTTTCCTTGGTTATCCTATGGAATTTTTAGGTTGACAGAGTCACGTATGCTGTGTTTAAATAGTAAGCTCCTAACAATGAAGAACAGATACCAAAATATACCTGAAAGAAGTTGTCTTGCAAATGCTAAATGATCCTTGTCACAAGCCATTGCTACCACCAGAACCAGCGGTGCATCTGGGTATGCCATCTTAATAATATCTGCTAAGCATTTAGCAGATGCTTCTGTGTGCGCTGGAAATTATTTGATGATGTCAGTCCATAAATTCATATAATGAATCCAAATAATCTGAGAAGGGCATACCTCCATCTATTAGTACTGATACTCCAGAAAGCCCCACAGTCTCAGCTTCCTTTCTGGTCAGAAATTGGCTTCTTCCGGGCAAATATGTATGCTCTAAGCCAGCACGGATGGATTTTTCTGATACTCTCCACCCTTGCATTTCCAAAACATATCAGGAAAGGAAAATGAGGAAGTTGCTCGATTTTTTTTTTTGAAAGATCAAGATATATATTAAAAAGTTATCTGACCTTGATCACGGAGACAGAGTGCTGAGCAAGTGGCAGTTATAGCATTTTGAAGCTGGTGATCTCCAAGCATGTGCAATTTCACATTGAATAGTTCAATGAACTGCGTAAAAAGTTTTAACATACACTTAGATGCATAAAAAGGACAACTACACTGAAGCAAATTGCGAGCCTCTTACAGGGCTGGTTCTAGAGCCCGGGTAAAACTCATCCAACTTCTCAAAAAAGCACAACTGCTTTAGGGACCATCTGGGTGTTTGACCTTTCCCTAAGTTATTTCTTTGGCAACTTCATACAAGGAAAGAATTGAAACTTTCTACGTATCTTGCTTAGGATATGTTCTGGAAACCGAGGGACTCCGTTCCACTCTGGATTCAGTATGGTGCCAAACCTCAGCTTTATCAGCTTAGAAACCAAAAGATGAGGAGAAAGGGATCTGCTAGTGATTCAGAACACCCATACGAGTCCTTAGAATTCCTTGGAAAGTTATATCTCTTAAGCTATCAGACAGGAAAAAAAGCCTCAGGTGTGTACCAACTGCATGTCCTTCTCCACTTGAATGTGTATATCACAGGACTGAAAAGATTCGTCTACATTTCTTTTGAAATCTTTTATAATGCTTTGAATTCCAGGATCACATGCAGATATAACAGGCGAACTCATTAAGGATGCTTTGTGGCGGAGAATGCGCTCAATGTGTGGTTTGAAAGGCCCTCCCATCACCAACTGAACAGTTCAAACGACAAACAGTGTCACAACAAATATCACAGCACAGAGAAGAGAATAAAACCCAAATTTGTAGACTTCATTGTACGAATATAAGAAGAAGATGAAATCCATGGAACAAAGTTGAAATGATGGAGCCCAACATTTCCCACAATAGGGATTATATATATATTGCAGACACTGCAAAAAACTTTTGGAACATGCATCCACATACTAATTGTGCACAGAGCATATGTTAAAAAAAGAACATAATTAGTTGATGATGTAAAAAAGCACATAAATTCCGATGAAGATACATGGGTAACAGGTTGCACACTTGCATTTAGATAACTTTCCACTGAAGATGCTGGAGTTTTCCAGACGTTCAAAATTTTAAGTGTTTAAGCATTTGCTATGTCACATGTATGTCATTTCAAGGAACTCACCCCAGATTGGGAAACATCCAGCAAGGCAAGGTAGCATCCATGAAATATCAGCCAACAAATATCACATCAGCTGGTATTTGTAAGTTTCTTTTCCCCGGCTATATGACAGTTTTCTGTGTATTGTCAATTAGACACTAAAGCAGTAAAAAATTCATGCCCTTACAGCCAATACTTAGGTTTATTTTGAACCACTCGAGGTATGATAGCTATAGCATCTGATTTAGTATGTGGCCCGCATACAAAAGGATGGGCATTTGTAAGGTCTCTGGTATCACAGTTTTATGGATTAAATAGTGACGGTATGACTGGGAATTACAAGCGTCGATGTTGATGTATTGTGGGTCACACAGCTATATGGTCCATCAGATCTGTGTGTGTATGCAAGCCTCACTTTTGTATTCTTTATAGTAAGACCCACAGTATACATGAGTGTATGGTGCTAGTGGGAGCAGTTGTCATTACAAAAATTTTACTAATAAAAGGAAGGGGAGTGGGGATGTGTTATACTCAAGCCACACTTTCCCTTCTCTTTCACTCCTTCCTCTTCCTTTTTTTTTTTCCCCCCCCCCCCCCCCCCCTTTCTCTCCTGTTCATTATGCTATGATTTCTACAGCAAGCTCCATCATCATGCAATTAAGAGTTATTTTCTTTCTTTCTTTCTTTTCTTTTCTTTTTTTATTTTCTTTTTTTTGATGATTTTTTTTAGTTATTTACAACTCTTATTCACAATTTGTACACTGAAAGTATGTCAAGTTCAAGTAAATATGCAAAATAAATGAGCAGCCTGAAACCTCAGATAATTAATTTGGCAGAGTCATCTCAGATAATCAGAATGCCTTTGTCCCGGGGTGGCAAATCCTGGATAGCATGCTTATTGCTCATGAGTGCCTCAATTCTAAGCATAGAAGTGGATCGAAAGGTGTCATATGCAAACTGGATATTGAGAAAGCATTTGACCATGTGGATTGGTCCTTTCTTGACTATATTATGATGAGAGTCAGTTGTGGGATGAAATGGAGGATCTGGATCAAGGAACGCATTAGATCTGCCAGGTTCTCTGTCCTTCTCAACAAACGCCCGAAAGGCATTTTTAAAAGCACTACGGTTCTTCGGCAAGGGGACTGTTTGTCCCCATTCCTCTTTCTTTTGGTAGTTGAAGCCCTGGGAGAATGATTGCTAAAGGTCAAGAGGAAGGCTTCATGTCAGGATTCAAGGTGGAAGGTATGTCCTGGCCACTTTCGCACTTACAGTTTGCGGACGATATCCTTCTATTATGTGATGCGGATCCAGTAAAGGTGGAGAGACTGAGCTCGATTGTCAAATGCTTTGAGGTTGTCTCAAGTTTAAAAATTAAGTTGGCCAAGAGCAAACAGTTTGTGGTAAGGATGGAGAGCAATGAGGTGGAAAGTCTTGCTGAGGTGTTCGGGTGTGCACCCGGGAATCTTCCAACAACTTTTGTTGGGATTCCTCTTTGCATTGGAAAACCGACTAAGCACCTTTGGGACAAGGTGGTGGAAAGGTTCGAGGTTGCATTACTCTGATCAAAGCAGTTTATCGAACCTTCTGCTTTACTTCATATCGCTGTTTAAGTGTCCAACTTCAGTGCTCGCAAGACTAGAAAAGATAAGAAGGGACTTCTTGTGGCAAGGAGCGGTGGAGAAACGGAAGTTTCATTTAGTCAAATGGGAAGAGGTGTGTAAAACCTATGAGGAAGGGGGAGTTGGCATCAAGGATCTCAAGTCAATGAACATTGCGTTGCTCGGCAAATGGCATTGGTGGTTTGGGGAAGAGGAGGGGGCTTTGGAAAGAGGTCCTTCAGTGCAAGTATGGTACCACAGCAGGTGGATGGTGAACAAAGGATTCCTCGGGTTATAGAGCATCACCCTTGTGGTAAGGTGTCTCATCTGTGAAGACTGCTTTTGAGGAAGGGGTTGGTTTCTTGTTGGATAATGGCAAGAATATCAGATTTTGGGAGGGCGTGTGGGTGGGCTCCACCCCTTTAAAGGTCGCTTTCCCCAGAATTTTCCGTCTGGCTCCTAATCCATCCGTTACAATCACAAACAGCTACTCTCGCCTAGGAGGGGCAGCAGTGTGGGAGCCTCCTTGTAGGCGGTTTCTTCGGGACAAGGAAATAGAGGACTAAGTGGCTCTTTTAGAGCGTATCCACCTTGTTAATCCAATTGATTCAGAGATGGATGGATGGCACATAAATCGGGGTTGTTTTTGGTTAAGTCCTACTTTCTTGTGAGAGGTCGTCTTCAACATCACTATGTAGAGAGCACTAGCTTTGTGTGGTCAAACAAAGTCCCCCTAAGATTGCGGCGTTCGGGTGGTTGGTGGGTGGAGAGAAAGTTCTCACCATTGACAATCTCCGGAAATAAGGTATGATCATCATTCATCCCAAACATTTACATCTTGTGTATGCAACTGCGAGGAATCAGTGGACCATCTCTTCCTGCACTACCTGCTTTATGCTTGGCACAGTGTGAGTCTTGGTAAGTCGAAGAATATCATTTGGAGAATGGCTTTGCTCGGTGTTTGGTGGGCTATTTGGGAAGAAAGAAACAATCATTGTTTCAATCATGTTTGTAAGCCCATGGTAGGTGTTTCACTTCGGGCAAGAGGGTTGATTTTAGATTGGGCTGGGGCTGATTCTTCTTCTTTGGGTTGTAATTTGGATTTCCTTGCTTAGCAGGGTTGCCTCCTCATCGCCCCTTTTGTTGTTGTTTCTTTTTGTTTCCTTTAATAAAAGTTCCTGTTAACTCTCAAAAAAAATAAAAAAATAAATGAGCAGCGAGAAGTACACAACTGGGCGCCCATGTTTGATGATTCCCGACTTTGCCATTGCAATGCTTTCTAAAGAACCTCCCAGTGCAGCCAAATGTTCCTCACCTATGGTTGTAATAACTGCTGCAGCAAGTTCGGTGCTACGTAAGACATTTGTTGCATCTCGTGCTCCCCCCAAGCCAGCCTGTCACACAGAAAGTAGGTTCTATATCAGTTCAATTATCAGCACTAGCAATGTTGATTCTATAGTTCAAGTCCCAAATATATAAGAAATAGATTTATATTTGATGCACACGAAGAAGTGACATTGTGCAGGGAGAGGCCATCTAACAAAGTGCCCAACCAAGAAAAAATCTCGTTTCAAAAGAATATGGCAGTTAGGCAGCGACTAAGTACTCACCTCAATAACTGCAATATCCACATTCTCTTGAGCGAATAGAGAAAATGCCAGAGCAGTGAGAACCTGAAAATTTCACTATCAGTAAATGCTCACCAAGAACCAACTAAGCAAGCATGCTGTGAATGAAATATCAGGGGGAGCAGAAAGATACTACGTAACCGAGAGGAGGAGGAGAATTTTATGGCCTAACGATAGATTGTAAAAGGAAAATGTCCAGATCACATCTGTTATCCAATCACAAAGTAAAATAGAAAGCGTGCAGTCAAGTAAATAGTGAGTAACATGAAAAGGCGAAGAGTCAATATGTGATCAGGCTAACATGCAAAACGCATGCCAATGACATGAAGGAACTATGACCCAGTAGTCCTCATTGCGGTGCAAGTTTATGGGGGGCCCAAGTGGGTGGTACACCTATCATTACAGTGGACCTTGGATAGGAGGTTTCCACCAAGGACGTCACATGGCCCCAAAAACACCCTGAGGTAGGGCTGTCAACGGGCTGGGCCTAAGGTTGTCTTCAGTGTGGATTTTGAACTGATCAGGCTGGGCCTGAGGGCTACAAGACCATTTATACAATTACTGTCCAGATTGCATGACCTTAATTTTTTGGAAATGCTGATCAAAATATATTTAGCTAAAGGAGGACAAAAGAATCCTGAAAGGCTGCTTTGCCTGTGACAAGGATAAAGACAAAGCAACTGAGAAACCACCATCCACTGCCAAGTTAAACAAAGTGTTTAACCAGCAAGCTAGGGCAACGATTTCTTGGAGCAAAGGATACAAAGAGGGAGAGGGGACTTCTCTGTGGGCCCAGCTGACAATCTCTTCTGAAGACCCCTCAATTCTGATTAACTTCTCCCTGAACTGTGGCTGGATCATGCTCAAAGACTCTCAAGTGCTGTTGCCATCGCTTGGTAAACCTGGAATGCTTTGGAAAGGCCCCAAGTATACCTGGACTATCCTCCCACTATCGTCGATGAGAGCGCCTCCTATACCAGCCAGTTTTGCATCACTCTCAAAGTGGCCTTGGATTTAAGTCTCCATTCCCCTTTAGAAGCTGGCCCAGGCAAACCACCATGTTGATTTCCATTTCTCAGCAACTTGTTCCACAGAATTTGAAGCCACCGACTGTTCAGATCATCGATTGAAACTTTGGCTACTTTATTGTGGGTGAGGCCTCAAATGAACATGCTTTCTTTAGCACATTCTCCCACAGAGAGAGGCTGTTCTTCCTCAAGCTAAAAAATTCTTCTATTGAGCTCCAACCAAATCTCCCAATGAACTGCAAGCAGAAGTACCTTCCAAAGGATTTTTCCTTTGAATAGAAAAGGGAACTGCCCCAGCTTTCCAAAACCTCCAGTCCCTCTATTCCAAGAGTCTTAAGTAATGCCAAAATTGCTACCAACGGTCCCTACTCATGCCTCAGTGGTAGAGTCTGTGAGTTTCAACACTGAGGTTGTGGGTTCGAGTGCCCATGTGGTGTGCCTGTGTGTGAGTGTGTGAAAAATTTAAAAAAAATTTAAAAAAAATGCTACCAAAACCTCCAGTACCTCTTTTCCGAGAGTCCAAGTAATGCCAAACATGCTAAAGAAATGGGACCATAACTTCCAAACGAAAGGACAATGCAGGAGTTCAAGTTTTGCATGACCTTAATTGCATGGATGTGATTATCCAATGATGGTTAATTCTAGGTCATGCACAATCTACAATGGACCCCTCTTATTCAATGGTCTTCGTTGATCTTAGGTGGGATCAACTGGCGCCACATAGGAATGCACACCAAAAGAAGGTATAAAGAATTTACTGGATCATAGACCCAACACGGAATGTTGGGTTCAAGATTAGAGTTCAACAGACTACGAAAGTGTCACCTCATGTAGCATCAGGATTTACTGTTAAGAGAGAAGATACAAAATAGACAAACATAAACAGATAGTGAGAAACAAATTTTGCTTACACAAAATATGATATACATTTTACATAGAAAATGTCCATGGCAGCAGTCACCAAGCATAGTGAACCAGAAGATAAATTCAGTTGGTAGATTCAGTGTTCCCATGTCTTCCTAACAGTAGATGCATGATACAGCTTTCCAGTAATATTGCAGCAAGGCACCAACAAGCTGGGACAAATGTTATATTCCATTTTTTTAACTCCCACCAAAAAAGTAAGATATTGCTCACCGACTTGTTTTGAAGCTCTGGATTTATTTGTTACAATTTGACTTAATAAGACCCCATGTCTGATAATAATAATAATTAAAAAAAAAGAAGAAAGGATATACTATTTCATTAGATATAGATGTATGGTTTCCCAAAGTCTTGTATCCATATCCAACAACATAAGTTATATACCAGTAGCCACTGTATGAACTGGCACATGTCACAACCAATGTTTTAAATACCGTTATTGTGTGATGTATTGCACCCTTGGGATACGGATAAATATCAGTTATCGAATGGGATATATCGGTTGTATCTCGTAATGAATCGCTGTTGTTGGAAAACATGGGAGCAATGAGAAATTGGTCAAATTTTTCAATGAAACTTCAGGGATTGTTGAAAAGACATCAATATTCACTTAGAAATCAAAACATTACAAAAAAAAAAAAAAAAAAGGTGCACATAATAAAGGTTTCCTTTGTATGGGGTCCTAATATATGTGCTTTCCAACTTAACTGAGGCAAGTATATTCAAAGTCTATTAATATAATTTATAAAAGTAAGAAGACATGTATGGAAACACAAGAAATACATTCAAAAGCAAAAGAATAATTACTAGATCAGATTACATAAATGTTTAATTCTGTGTTTGGATACAAAGATTGCAACTGATTTGTAAGAAATTGACAAATTTTGATTTTTCTTAAATTTCCGCAACTTGACCCATCTCCACAAAATCTCGAAATCGAAGTTCCAAATTCATAAATTTTCATGGAAAACATGAAGAATCATAGATTTGTAACCATTTGACTATGGTTTAATGTGACCTACAATAAAAACATCGATCAAAAATTGAAAATGCTCATTGGATCGAAGAGGTGGGATATATCGGCACTCCCTGTGCATTTCGTATCGCACAGGTGGGATATAACATATATCGTGGGATATATCGCTTGATATTGTCGATATTAAAAACACTGGTCACAACATAGAAAACTCTAGGCAGAGAGAAAGCAGGGAAGATTTTGTATCCTCAATATAAAACTTTGAAGCTCACTCGCATTCTCAAAAAAGAAATCAACTAATAATGAAGCTTTGTCATTCACTGATCAGTACCTCAAAATGACTGAGAGTTCCATTCTCCAATTCAATTGATTGGTCAAGAATTTCCTTAACTTGGAGGAAATGACTATTCAATGCTTCGGCCGACACAACATCTCCACTTCTCCCCAACGAAATGCGTTCTCTGATAGACCAAAGATGAGGGCTGCATGCATAAAGTAAAACCAGTGATTTTGAATCAAACATGATTAGCAAATTAAGTAGAGGAATATTAGTAATTGATCATAAAATCATCATTTGGAAACATATGAAATTGGAGGGTGTTTTCTTTTCCCTTTCTTTCTAAGACAAAGGATAGCTGTAGAAATATTTCAATGCATTCTAAACCAAAAAATGGATACCCAATGGTTGCAACCCAATGTCAAATATATGAATCAACATAGTACATGACAACAAAAGAAGAAAGTCATTCCCAGGCTAATCAAAAAAATCAGAGAGCTAGAAAAGCCAGATAACAGAAAAAAAGCACACAGATGTATCAAATTGATATAGGCAATATCTATCAAGCCCTTACATGCAAATGAACTATCTATTTCTAGGCATTTTCTAATCAGTCAGTTGAATTACTGAGAGAAATACCTTCAAATGAAAGCAGTTACTGATGGAAAGATTAGGATAAAGGAGATAATCACTATGTTCACTTGGGAACACTGCAGAACTCCAAAAACTTACCAACTTGCCATATCAAATTCAAAATTTGGCACCATTTCAACAATTCTATCATAGCAATTTACTGGATGCCCAAGGAAGCCACCCGCATCACTCATTACACACTAGTTAGCACTAGGAAGAATTACTCTAAAGTTATTCAAAACTAACAAGTGAACCAATTAAAAAAGAAAAGAAAAAAAAAAAAAAAAACTTGGTTATTTACACTTAATCAGCACCAGCTTGATGGGAACAACCTATATGGGGAAAACAAAAAGAACCCAGATGGGGAGGTGGGGGTAGTTTCCTGGAAGAGAAATACAATGGCTGCTCATGAAAGGTGGATGTTGAGTCCTAGTCTGCCCACATCTAGAAAAATAGTAATAACAAAAAATCCTAGTTTAACCATATGTAAGATCCCCCTGTTTATCACCATCAGCCCCACATGCATGTGCCATCGCCCAGGACCTTTCAGTCATCAGGTGGTCGACACATGTAAAGAACTGGACAGTTAAGGAAAGAATTGATCAACAGTCCACATTATACATATATGTCTAGTCCACCACCCAAAGACAGGACAGGCCTGATTAATGGGCCATGTTACATACTTGTGGGGCCAACCTAGTGAATGGCCCAGATCTCGCATAGACATGCCACAGTGGCATGTACAGGGATATTATGATATGCAAGTATGGGAATGGAAAATGGCTGTTCAGAAAGTCCCCAATATTCTTGAACTTCCATGCTTCTAACAAGATGTGTAACTTTCAAATAGCCATATCGTCATTATCAGTCTTGTCCCAGCAATCTGGGGACATCTTTTCAAATAACCATCGATGGTGAAGAATTTATTTATTTTCTGAAAGGTAACACCTGGCAGGGATTGAACCCTGGATCACTCACACACACTGAACTGTCTCTACCATCTCATCTAATGCGAGGGAGACAATGGGGAAGAATTTATCTTAAAGATTCTTGAAAAGATAAATAGTTACCAGACTATACCTTGTGTAACAACCAACAGAATAGCCTTCTTCCCGTAGAATGTTAGAGAGGAATGCTGCAGTTGATCCTTTTCCTTTCGTGCCAGCAATGTGCACAGCCTACAAATACCCTCACGCTGGTGAGGTGCATGGATATATATTTCATAAAAACAAACCATCCAGAACTTAAATGTAAAACATGACCAAATACCAAAGTTTTGAAGGCAAAAAAAAAAAAGAAAAAAAAGAAGCCAATCCAGTTAAACAATTCAACATGAGCAATAACTTAATTGAACTAGAAAAAAAAAAAAAAAAAAAGGCCATAAGTACAACTGTGTACTAATAGCTGCCTTGTTGAACCTGTCTGGATCATGCCGTGATCTAAAAAGTCAGTTCCTTGACTCAGTTCTAAGCTGAATCACTTCGCTTTGCCAGAAACCAAGCACTAAACAGCTTTTTCACCCATAACTCTTGTTTTTTTTTTTTTTTTTTTTTTCTTTTACCTGTGAATCAATCTACAGGGCCACATGCACCAACTCTGGAGTCAAGGATGCCATACAAGTTATTGACTCAAGCATCACATAACTTCTCTGAAGATTAATAGGATCAGAATGAATATTTGCTATTTTCATAATTCTAGCATTTTGGCATACGGAGCTGAATAAACTGTGAAATCTTTCTCTCTAGCTGCCTTATCTTTCTTGTTTGCATTTCAAGTATAAAGTTTGGATGGGCCAACAGCGCAAAAAGTGAGTATGAAACTACTTAGTAAAGCAGTAGCAGCAACACTGCACAAAAACCTCAACTACAGAGTAATTCATCAATACTCTGCTTTATGATTGATAATATCACCATTTTCCGTCATCTGGTGCTGCTCCCACTTTGTCAAAGCTTGAAATCTCATGCAGTGGAGGGCTAGATTCAGGTGGTGACTCATCCACCATAAAAATCGTATGCGTACATGAAAATCCAGACTTTCCAATCCATCGGCCCCAATGTGTATGGAGCATAGCCAGAAAATTGACTATCTTAACTAAGCAATTTAGACTGCTGAATTGGGACAGTTCACGATTTTATTTTTAACCATCCACTTGATAGTCACTAATTGGATGGTTAGGGATGGTTTGATCAGTATAACTTTTGTGGAATGCTCCATCCACAGTGGAGCTAAGATTTTAATACAATGGGATGCCGCACATGTACAACTCTTGTGAATGACTGACCACCATTTCGAAAATGTGGTCAACTATAACTGCAGTCCTGTCCTTTCTATAATGTATGAACTAAAACATGCATATCACATGGAGGAGCAGAGAGTTATGGAACTAACGCCCACCTCCAAACATGACCACAACAAAGCACCTGTGGGGGCATCTAAACCATGTAGGCAACCCTCGTCTGACGAGAGGATGCATTTACAGAGACAATGGATGGTTTCAAACAAAGTTCCTACAGTCTAAACCGAACATACACTCTGGCCCCACCTCATGAGTGGCTCACCAAGCATGACATTCGTGCCAGGCCATCAACACAGTGGGCACCACTTGTTGCATGATATGGATGTCCTAAGAACACACGGTGAGTGTGAATTGTGAAGAGGTGCACAAAGACCATTACAGAGTTTCAAGATTCGTCTGAATAATACCTTGAAATTGGAATGAGGGTTTCCGAGGCATTCCATCAAACGCCTCATCCGCCCCAAATCGAACCCGTCTTCTGAGTCCGTTCCACCGCCTTTCGGCACGCCCATTCTCTCGTAATTCTTCAGATTCTCCATGTAATCCAAGAAATCCTGCATTTTCGAATCATCGCCGTTGTCGTGATCGACCTTCGTGTCGGTCGAAAACCCTAATCTCGTAACACCGACTCCCGTCGAGGGCGCCAGCTTGAGGTACTGTCCTACCCGATTTCCCAACTGACGGAGGATAACGGTATAAGAAGCCATTTCCCGCCAGCGAGATTATTATTATTTTTCCCCTATTTTCCTCCTCCATTTTCTCTTCATTTTATAGGTGTGGCTAAGAGGTTTGAGTTCATTTTGTCTCTATCGCGACTCAGTGTCCAGCGTCTGTCGCCTCCCACTGAGGCCACATGCTGCGAATGTTTGACGATTTTAACGGTCCATATTCTCTTTACTACCATGAATATGATATCATCCAGAAATCACACTTCAGTTTTGGTTTTACCTTTTGATTCTTGGAGCTGAACGCGAGCCATTGGAAATTTCTTTTCGTTGTATTAATGTCTTCTAAATATAGCGATAGTCATAATCATCCATCCAGAGTAATCTTATGAAAGTTAACTTTAGAAAGTATACGAAACAACATGGACAGTTCTGATAATCGTAACAATCATCATGTAGGCCCCAGTCCGCAGCGACGAACTCTGATAATATGTCGCGATGGAGGAACAAGAACTCCCGTCGTAGCTTCGCTAAGCCCACACGCTTGTACACGGGATACCATCTACACTCCACCCACGTGCAAGGTAACACATGTGCGGGATCCAATCTGACCATAAGATGTGATCTACTGTTGAGATTCATTTGACCAAAATCTCGGCTGTCCGTTGATTATTTAAGCCACACAGTTTTTTCACGCCATCTTTTTATATCTAACGTGTTGGCCTCTTTGATGAGTAGAGGGGCCCGGGTTTTTATGTAGGCATCTAACCATTGGGTCCCACCGGATGGATCGCTTGGATCTCAAACATATTGCCACGTTGGCACATGGGTGGCGTGTAGATGGTTCTCTTGTACACGCGTGTGGGCTTAGCAAAACCTGCGTTTTACATGTCGTGACTAGGGGCGCTCCTGGCCTATCAATCGGTGATCTAAACTGCTCGTATGATAGGTCCCTCTACCATCTAACGGGATGCCTTGAAATTTCTCCAGAATGGAGGATTCTTTAATTCTTTAATTTCTCCAGATGGTCGAGGAGAACATGCAGCAAATGCCCATCCACTATGCCAAAAACACTCCAACAGTCTAGATTATTGAAAAATGGGCCTCACTTTTTGGGATTGAACCCAAGTATCTGTTAAGCGTTAGTTAGTAGACCTTTAATTAGCTAAGTAGTTGGGCTAGATGATTTACATGGGCCCAACTTCTTTGGTAACCTTTGCAAAATTTCTCCATTGAATATGGACCATTGATTATTTTTATGCTCCACCTTCTCTTCACTGACTATTTAGAGGCATCTGATATAGTTTATTACTGTGATTTTTAAGCTACTATTGACCCATGGTGTAACCCTATGTCACTTGTTCCACTTAGGCCAGGCAATGGATTGGGTTCTGTCCGGGTCCAAGTCAGCCCAAGCCCAACCCCTTCCAAACGGGTAAGAATCCTGAACCCACAATCCATTCTCCTATGATCCGATCTGACCCACTTGAAATTTTCGGAGCCGACCCATTTAATTGTAACCAGATTGGGCTGGATCCTTAAACTACCATCTACCTGACCTAACGTGGCCGAAACCTGGCTAAGAAGCAGGTTCGGTGGGTCAACCTGACCCATTGCTACCCCTACTTCCAATTTTCCTAAAGCCAATAGAGAAGACACAAATTGTCAGGATTTGACCCATTGCTACCCTTGATTCCAATTTTCTAAAACCAGAAGAGAAAATAGGATTGAATTTTCGTGCAGCTCAACATCCTTAGCTGTGGGGCCCGCCTGGTGATCCCAACAATGTATCTAGTCTGTGGGCCCATGGTGAATGAGACATACACGAAATCTCCTCCATCAAATAATCCCAATCATCTGACTTACCAGGGTTAGATGTGGACTATGTATAGCAGTAGTCCAGTTTCATCAGATGGCAAGGATCATCTAATTGGAAATGAAGATCCACTGTCTTAAGCATCTCCACTGTGCAGCTGGCACATAAATGAGGCTGTGAACCATCCAAGTAGTATACAAATGCTCTGGCCAAGGTTCAATAGCTCATACGTGATGATGCTGTAGATATGCGCATAGCGTATTGTGGAGTTATATGGTTGTCATGAACGTGTATGCATTCCTATATTTTTACCCTTGAATACCTCTGTTTTTTTAATTGAGTAAGATACAGCCTTGAAAACCTTTTCAACACCCACACCACTGTGTTGTTTCGTTCTTCGCTATACAAACTGCAGGTGCACTCTCTTCCAGCAGCTTGTGGTTGAGGGCGGATGATAGTGTATATATGCATTGTATGGCCATCATGAATTGGGTTTTGCATGTCTTGTGCATGAAGGCGTTCTGTATTTACACCCTTATCTATCTCTGTTTTTATCGAATAAGATATAGCCTTTGAACATCGCCAATTTAATATAATTAACAGAAGTTCAGGTTTTCACTTTGTACGAGTGGGACCCACCATTCATAGATCTATGGACCAAAAGTTTTCTTATTGGAAGAATCGTGACCCTTCAATAAGGGACCAACAAATGGACAGGGTTAACAAAATAAGTTCATTTAGTCCAAATTTTAAACTGTTGATACTTGATCGAATGAGACCAATGATCATGAATACTTTAGAGATGCCCAATCTTCTTGCACTTTGATGAACCAGACCTTTCATTTAGAAGCACCTATGGTATATGAATCTGATCAAGATGGAAAGAATCTCATTAGCTGGAGATGAGTTAGAAGATGCTTTTCAGGAATCTTTTTTTTTTTTTTTCAGTTAGTTTGTAATTTGTATGGACGATGAGATCTCAGATTAGTGATATCTTCTCTATATTAACTGTCCCTGGTGGATCAGATCGGAGACATAACATATAGATGAGCAGTTTAGATAATCAAATGAGCGTGCAGATCGGGCCACATATTGGCAGAAAACTAGTGCTGTGAAGATTGCACACTTGATTAATCAAGCATGGTCGATGTGATGCCGTTGTTCTTTTTCAAAGTAAGGCAGTCAGCCAAAAACAGTGAATTATGTTTACTTGGCACTTGGAAACTTAATTAGCACTTCCTTGTTCATGCAAATGATGAGCCATGTGACTTGTACGAGTTGAATTGGGTTCAACCTGGTTTGACACCGTATGTCAGATTAGCAAATAGAGGTTGCGACAGCTTGACTCCGTCGGCCATATCAGCACAACTCAGAATTAAAGGACGTCCTAGCCACTGAGTCTTAAAATCATGCTCTTGATTGGGTTATTCACCAAAATTTAGGTAATGGACATTTTGAGTTGAGAAATCAAATTACAACTTAATCAATAATAATCATAGTGAGATGCTCCAATGCTCTTATTAGAGCACTTAGTAGTGCTCCTAGTTGCATTGAACTAACCATTATGTTCAAAACAAAATTTCATTGGTAATCATGCAAACATCACATTAATGGGATGATCTAATTCATTTTTTTATTTGACTTTAATATTGATGACTACGGTTGCCTAACAAAAATGATTCTTTAGAATCATTAGCAGCCCACCAACAAATAGACAAATTAATTTATTGTTTGGACCTATTTTTCTGTAACTAATCATGATCTTCAATATTAAAAGCTATTGATGAGATGCTTAACATTATAGCAGACGGTGTGATGTTTACATGGCAGCCTATGAAATGTGCAGTCTTAATGGATTGGACTGTCCAAATGTCACAGTAGAGCACTGGAGCTTTTCTTATAATAATTGTAGACATCCCACCCAGGTTGTCTAGGTCTATATAAGTCTATATGTCTATCCAAATTAATCCAATCTGACCCCAAAATAATCCAAGCCCTAATCCCAACTATCCAAATGCTAAAATAAGCCAAATTAGCTATTTGATAGAAGTGGAAGCCAAGATCTGCTCCAAACTTTTCTCCCCCAGAAGCTGCCAAACATTCTCACGATTAGCGGTCAATCAATTAGAAGTTAGGATTTGGTCAAAGATGAGTAGCAGAAATTGGATCTTTGTTCCTTAATGATGACCCAATTATTACATTATTTTCTTAGCTTTTTGAATTTTTTGTCATCGCCTATTATCGTAAGTAATTTCGTAAACATTTTATTACAAATTCTTAAAAGAAAAGTAGTACTTCACATTTTTACCCATAAATTCCACTCAAATTACCTAACTAATTACCCTAATTACTAATAAGAAGATGTCACGTGTCCAAGACTTTCCAATAGGCAAATACAACAAGCCATGTGGTATTTTACCTATCACCTACTCACTAATAACCAAAATGTCATTAGTTTCACCTATAAAAAACATTCACCTTTTTCAATTTCAATCACCTTTCGTGAAATTCATGCCTCCATTTCATCATCCTCTTGATTTTATTTTCATCGAACAAGGAAAAGGAAAGAGGTGGTGCATGAAAGAAATCAACAGACGCATGCAGAAGAAAATCAAGCTATGTATGTACAAAAGCAAGTGCTAGATCTGACCCATTTTTTCATTGTACTTCTATTTCTTCCAAAAAGCCAAAGAGCTGCAAATCCCATGAAAGTTGGCCTTCATCTTCTTCAACCTCTCTTTCTTCCTCTCCCTATCAACGTTCCGTTTCCTCGAGCTCATCCCCATCAACCCACTCCACAGGACCACCTTGGTGGGCCCTACCTTGCCTCTCGAAGAGACCCGATGAGAACTGTCGAAGAAACATCTGATCAGTCTCCCTGATCCGCTAGCAAAGGGCATCAACTTACGATCGATGAGGTGAGACAGAAACTAGTTCGAAGGAGTCGTACAAGGGGTTGCCACAGTCCCAAAGGTTAATAACGTCGCCATCTTCTCTCTCCTCACCTACTTTCATCTGGGCCTGGTTCTGGGCTTGGGCATAGCCCTGAAGATTTCAATGGGCTTTGACGAATCCCAGATGGGTATTTAAGAGTCCATGACAGCTTTCGTTTCTATATCCTAATGTAATATAGAGGGGAGAGATGCAACGAACTTTCATTTGGTAATTTCGTAGAGGAGTTGGTTCTGTCTCTATCAGGACACAGGATCCAAAATGTACATCGCACCCACTGGGGCCCACAGGAAGAATGGTCTGATGATCGGAACGTACATTTTGTTAATGATGAAAATTAGGAAGAACAAATGATTTTCACCCTCCTATTTGGAGATGAATTAGAGTAGTGAAAAGAAAGTTTTCAATGTATCTTATCATTGGGACCATCGTCAAAATGGGACAAACTTTTATTGACGGTTCAAAAATACCTTTACATGTCATCAAGTGGGTGCAGTGGTTGCTAATTCATGCTGCATTCAGCGTTGAGACAAAGTTGTATGTTGTTAGGTACCTCATCCGATGGAAAGGACCGGATTGGCTACTTCCCCTACCACCCGCCAATGGCTGGTGGTCGGTGCCATGTGGGCCCACCATGATGTATGTGTTTCATCCATGCCGTCCTTCTATTTTTCTAGATCATTTTAGAATATGACCAAAAGCAATGAACCCAGTTGAAGCGGCTCATTTCGTGTACTAGAAAAGCCTATCTGTATATGAACAAGGATTGATTTGACTTTCCCATCTAGCTACTCTAGGTTGGGGATAGGTCTAGGTGGGAAAGTTATAGACACCTTTCCATACTTTGTATACGGAGTAGTTCACTTTATTTCATCTATGATATTGGGCTTCGACGGTATTTAATATGCACTTCTTGGACCTGAGAGTCTTGAAGAATCCTTTCCATTATGCGGTTATGTATGGCATGTCTTTGAAGAATCGGGGCACAGTTTGGGTACTAACCCCCACCTGTCTGGAACTCGGGACATCTGGGCCTCTTACAGGCCACTGTGATGCATGAGTTTTATCCACACCATCCATTCGTTTTTCTATGTTGCTTTAAATTACATCCTAAAAATAAGACAAATCCAAGTCTCAAGTGGACCACATAGTGGGATTAAACGGATACGGTTTAAAACTTCTTAGGTGCCATGAAAGTTTTGTATCAAGTTGATATTCGTGTCTTCCCTTCGTCCAGGTCTATATGTCCTCATGAACGGTGTAAAATAAATTCATACACAACAATGGACCATCGAAGTCCTGGCCTATCCCAGGCTTAGGACAGGTGGGGAAAGTACCCACTCCGGGTTGAAAAAATGGATGTCTTGTGTCCTAAAATGGGATGCGGATTGGCCAGTAACCCTTTTTTTTTTTTTTTTTTTACATGCACGCACACCCCCACATACTCACACCATGGTGGAATTTCACTACTTATGGGTACTCAAACCCTTGACCCAGTGTTGAAACTCTTGAGAGTCTACCACCCAAGCAACAGTAAGGACCCAGATTGGCTAGTGAACCTGCCACTACCCAATGGCTAATAATCTTTGGGCCTTACCATGATGTCTGTGTTTCACATATGTTGTACATTCATTTTTTTCATATTATTTTATGGCATGAGTTAAAAAATGAGGTAGATACAAATCTCCAATGGATCACATCACAAGAATCAGTATTGATTGAATGCCCACCGTTAAAAAAAAATCTGACTCTCCACTCCGACTGACAAACTCTGAACCGCTTCAGCGTCATGAACCTGCATACTTGCGATGAGCAAAGGAGACCCTGGTCTAGGTAGGGGACCCTCCGATGCCTAAGTCAGGTTAAGGGAATCTGGGTCTAAGTTCGGGTGTAGTAAGAGAGTGCAAGATGTTACGTACCGGTAGCAATAAACTCCCTTTGTATTTATACCTACCGGTCGGACGGTTTGGGTCAGTTAATCTCGGCACGATTCACTCAATTAGTAAGATTTTATGATGGTAGAAATATTATCCATAATCCGGGAATCGTGTAGCATATCGTGCGTATCTGCGAGCAAGACAATCGGTCGTGTCTGCTTAAGGTAGTTTCTTAGTTTAGCGCATGGAACGTATACATTCCGCCTCGACCTCGGCTCGGGATCCCAGGCCAAAGAGACCCTGACTCCGAGCCTCCGACCTAGACCAGCATACACATGGGCTTTTGCTATTGGGTTATTAAACAAGGACCGCGTCTCAAGTCCGAACCAAGCTCCGGTCTAGACTCATGATGGACTTGGCCCTACTTGTCTGCCAAGTATTCTGTAAATCTTCCCTTCGAGCTTCGAGGTGGGCAGCGGATTTAACTCGTTGAGTTGAGTTTCCCCGCAACGAGTGACACAGATGTAAATGATCGAACGATTCGTCTCTGGTTGGGCGGTAGTGGAGCAATCCGAGATCTCGCAAGTAGGTTTCGGTATGATCTTCGCATTGACTGTCTCGGTCTTAGATTACTCCAAACCAATAACCTCGGTGCAGTAACTCGACTGAGGTCGAGCCGAGCATCTTCCTTCAGATTAATCTTACAGTTTTACTTTTATATATCTAATCCGATTAGTGTGGCGTTGGACCTTGGAATTGAAGGGACTCAAATCTTCCCATAACAGTTCTGATCTATATGACCTAACCAATCGATTGGGTTTCAATTAACATTATAGTGGGCCAAGGATGATTTTAATAATGGACATTTAATCATTGTTGTTTTTTTTACAGTTTCGGAATCTAAGTCTTAAAATGATCTGAAAATTTAAATATACATGGTGGATAAAAAACATATATCATGGTGGGGTTGGGCCAGCGTCACTAGCTAAACCGCGTCCCCAAAATAAGAGAGACACTGGCTATCATTTCTATTAAATGACGGGAGACAAACTTCCTTACTCACCTGCCCCATGCTAACCTCCGTCACGCATGCGCTATAAAAGCTGTGGGCTCCGTTATGATGTATGTATTTTATCAATGCACCTTTCAATTTTTTATATAATTTTAGAGCATCAGTCAAAAATAAGCATATTTAAATCTCAAGTAGACCACACCGTAGAAAAGAGTGGCGGCTGAATGCAACTAGTAAAAAAGCTTCTTTGGGTGTATAAAAGTTTTGGATCAGTCTGATATGTGTTTTTTTATTTTTCATTTTTTCCTTCCTTCAAGGCACCGGTTCCTTATAACCTATTTAACAAGTTGGTAACAAATAAATATTACAATGGGAATTTTTTAATGGTAAACGGTCAATCAGGACTTGTAAAGTAGCATTAAAGAGGCTTGTCGACCGCCACCATCTATCCTTCATTTTCAATTGAACATCCAAATAAGTCAGGAAATATGAATATAAAATAAATAAATAAATAAACCCCGAATACAAGTCATCAATTCGCGTTTCCATGCATGACACAATGATAAACGCCCAGCGGTTTTTACACTGAAGTCTAGAGTTCTAGTGCCCGTGCAGGGTGTAAATGAGTAGTGGGTGTGTGTTGAATAAAAAGAAAAAAACAAAAGTCATCAAACCATCTACGCATGTGGACCCCAATAGGGGACCACACACGTAGGAGATCCTGAGCCGCGCATGAAGTAAAGAAAAAATGTCTCCATCAAAATAGGTGGGTTTGTGAATATGAGGTGCCATGATTGGTAGATAACATCACTCGGTCAACCTTACTGGAAAGCTAACGTGCCCCGCCTTCACGTGACCTCAGAGACTTTTCCTGAGTTTTAAGTAACACGTTGCACACGGTTAATCGTTGACCGCATGGTCCATTCAATTATACCATCCTGCCCAATCAATGTTGAAAATTGATGCTGATAGGATGATCCTAACCATCCGATCAATAGTAGGCCCAGTCATCATCTCGAAGCATCTGACCAATAGATCCCGCCGTGGATTGCTTATGATTCAGATGAAGCACTTTGGTTCGATGATGCTAACTATCAGATCCACGGTTCAAGCGGACGCAATCCTAATCCGTCTGGGCAGGGATCTCTGGGGCCCACCGTGATGTAAGTTTTTTATCCACGCCGTTAATCGCTTTTATCAGATCATTTTAAGGTATGACCCAAAAAAGGAAGCGGGTCCACAGCTCCAGTGGAACACACCAAAGGAAGCTGCAGTGATAATGACACCCACCGTTGAAACCTTTCTAAGGGCCACCGTGATGTTTTTTTTTACCATCCAACCTGTTCATAAGGTCATGCATACGTGGATGAAGTGAAAACACAAATATCAGCTTGATCCGGAACTTCTCCAGCTCCCAAGAAGTTTTTAATGGTGTAAGTTCAATCCCCACTTTGTGGTCCACTTAAGAACTGTAACTGCCTCATTTTTTGTCTCATATCTTAAAATGATATCATAAAATCTATAAACGGCGTGGATAAAAACATTTACATCAGGGTGGGCCCCACATAGCCCTGCGGGGTTAGGACGCAATCCGCGTCCGGTTCAAGCGGATGGCTCCAACAACGTTCCCACATTCAAACCGATCGGTATGATTATTACACGAATGGACTGCCAGGATTCACTTGTGGATGACACACACTCGCGAGATCAGCATGCGTGGTGTGTGCAAAGATGGGTGTGGAGAGTAGTCCATGTGGACCACCAAGCCTCTCGCTTGTGCAGACAGGTCCAGCAAGTTGTTGGGTTGTTGTCATGGTCCACCTACCGTTTTTTCTATAAAATTGGTGATCCAAAGATAAAATTAAAAAAAGTAATAAAATAGGAGTATCAAGTCACCTAACCACCACCTAGACAAATATCATATGGGCTCTTTCTTCTACAATTTTGGATGTAATCAGAACCGTTCATTTAGCATTTGTTTGAATCCGTCTGTCATTTCCTACGCTAAAGAACCATGATCCAGCGGGCTACGTGTATGGAAACATTCCCCTGTATATAGTTGCATTCCGACACTTTGGCATCCATATTAGCTATCTGGACCGTCCGTTAGGTCCAGCCTAGTATCCATAGGCTGCCTTGAAAACATTACATAGATCTTAGGATCCAAACTGTCCTTTCAGCGGCATGGAAAAATGGACAGAGAATATCATTCATAGAAGATAGGTCTAGTGACGGAATGTTTGAAACCACCCATTTGCAGTGATGTTTGTATATCAAGATAAAGAAGTACGGACTGGACCTAATGGGCGGTCTAGATAGGTTATATGGATGACAGTAAGTCCAGATGCAACTATGTGCATGAGAAGGTTCAGGTGCACTTGGTCCAAGCCATAGTTTATATTGAGACGACCTGATCTGGAGCTGTGCTTAGATTCTTTGCTTTAATGGGAAGAGATTGGATTGTTTTTTTGTCCCAAAGGGAACGAATTCTGAAAGGCAGAGCGAGAGAGAGAGGTTCTGTGATGGGGCCCACCTAGATCACTGAAAATCTCCCTGAAAGTTTGTAGCCATTGAATCTTTTTCCTTGGATGAATGTGGACCCTTGCTGTATTTTCCTTTTAAATGACATACATGTTGAAAGCCAATTGAACGATGCTGGCAGGCGGATCCATTACAAGTCTTAGTAAGCTAAACGTCAGCTACAATGCAATGTGTGGGGCCCACCGTGATGTGTGCATGACGTTCAATCTATCCATCATGCGTGCTCTCTCATGTTCTTCTTGGATCAGCCTGATAAAAGGCTCAGGTGGGCTCCACCATGCAAAATCTTCCTCGAAACCTCTAAAATCGTTCTGAATGGCCTGACTTTTGGGGTCCGTTCATCCATGTAGGATGCATAATATCAATGGCTTACATGGTATATGAAGAATAGTGTAGGCCCCACACATAATCCAGAAGGTTTTTAATGGTAGGTGTCCCATTCCTATACTTATGGTGTGGCCCACCTGAGTTTTTAATCACCCTGATTTTCCGGCTCCCATGAGAACAGGAGGAGAAGCAAATGATGGACGGATTGGATGTCCTGCACATACCTGGTCGGACTGGCTACATGAAAAGTTAGAATTTTCCAATTAGGAAGATTTGGGGTTCGTGGGCCATCCGCGGTGGGGTTCCGCGAGGTCGTTGCAGGGGCTACCTTATGCACTGCTCAGATGTCCCACACGCGTCGCAGTTTGACACGAGATCCGTGTGTGGGGGTGCATGTGGGGCTACCAAACCTCAATGTACTGTATAAAGGGGTCAAAAATCAATTAAATACTGTAGAGGTTCGATGATTCTTTCACGCGTGTGGAAACGCGGCCAATCACACGCAAGAATACATGCCAGTATCGAACAAATGTGGAAGATCTGAACGTTCTATCTGAATGGAAATTGTATTTAGATCTTTATAGTTTACTCTTTATGGGACCTATAATATGTAAAGTAAACCAACGGCTAAAACAATTTATAGCCGTCTATTTTCTTCACAGTATGTGGTCTACTTAATGTGCTAAATAGATTGATTTTTACTATGTAAGACACCTGAAGCAATGATCTGATCAAGTAAATGAATTTTATATTGTAAATCATGCGTGTGTGGACAACCAAACTCCCACGCTTGTGGAACTTTCAAATATTCGAAATGGAAGTCGAAAGGACAGGAGAACGAAGGAAGCGCACTCCGTCCTGCCCCCGCATGGACGGAAATCGAACCAGTGCCCACCTAGATGTATGGGTCATATCCACACCGTTCATCCGTTTTCCCAGAACATATTAGTGTACCATATCAAAATAGAGTCAGATCCAAGGGTCAAGTAGATCACACCATAGGAAGAATCATTTATAATGAGGGCCACCGTTGAAAACTCTCTAGGGTCCACTGTGATCTTATTTTCCACCCAACCTGTTAATAATGTCACATAGTCCTGGATGAAAGGAAAAAAAAAAAATTTCATCTTGATCCAAAGCTTCTGTAGCCTCCAAAAAGCTTTTAATGGTGACCGTTCAATCACCAATGTGTGATCCAGTTGAGCTTTGGATAAGCCTCATTTTTGTACACATATACTAAAATATTCTAGAAATTTTGATTATTAGTATGGCTGAAAACCATAAATCACAGTGGGTCCCACAGAGCCCTTGCATGGACCGGTTCTGTCAAGCGGGGGCAGGACGCAATACGCTTTCCAGGAGCTAGACAGTACACTAGCATCTTGTGGACAACGTGTTGCCTTTGCCGCGAATCGCGATTCATGTGTAGTTAACTGGGCCCACCCATGAAAATGGGCTGTCTAGACAATCCAAACTGGCCATCCATCTGGGCCCACCCACCATAGATGTGTTTGTCCGAAAATCTCACTGATGGGACCACACTATCATCCAAAGTTTCTTCATTGAATGTGGACTCTTGATTATTCCCTTAGCACTCCTCTGGAAGTCTGCTAAATGGAGAGATAGGATCGTGCGATTGATGTGACATGTGTACAGCTGCGGAGCGACAGTAGGACACAAAAAGATCGGACCAGATCATCCATCAAAAAGCAGCCGCAGGTCCTTATCATGGATGTGAACACATCTCAGCCAGACGACAAACCTGTCAGAGACCCATGCCACCATTCATCAGGCAGGGTACACTGAATCACGATAAAAAACAATGAAGAAAAATGGGCGTTTAGAAAAATAATCCAACGGTCCAAATTCGACCAACAGGTGTAGCTCAGTTGATGAGCGTACCACCTTGATTTTTTTGGTTTGTCACATGTTCACAGTGCGCATGCCTGATGAGTGGACCGGATCTCTGGCATGTGTTCCAGTCCATCAGTCGAGGGCCCCTCATTGAATCATTGAATCAGGAGTAGGACCATCCAAGAGGAAATTTCAAAATCTCAGAATCCGACCAACAAGCTCTTTAAAGAAAGGTCCAAATCTAATGGTCAAGACATGGCCCAAGTGTTGACCGTTAAAAGGTCACAATATGATCACCCCAAAAATATCAGAAGCATCTGATCATCAATCAAGAGCCCGGTGGTTTCAAATAAACCTCATCAGTTCATGTGGCATTTTAGAAGAAGATTCAATCGCAAAGACACACATCCAACGGTTCAGATCAAGGTTGAAGCAATCAAGACTTCTTAGTGCACCTCATTACACGTGGGATCGTTGGCATCCGGATCAATTATCCGGGCCGTCCATTAGGTCCAGTTCACTCTTCTTCCACTGATATGCAGGAATCGCAGCAATCAGATGGTCCTAAACGCCCACTTTTGCATGCCACTGGTTGGGCGTTTTAGATCATCCTATCAGTGTACTGATTTTTTCAAGGCAGCCTATATATATAGGATGGACTGACCTAACGGGTGGTCCGGATGGGTGTTGTGAATGAAACGGGTCCACATACAACTAGATGCATTGGAAGCTCCCGTACAGTTAGCCCACTAGATCATTTCTCTTAAATATATTGAACGCGCTTCGGTGGCTCCCTGACTGTGGGGCCCACCTTGATGTATTTTTCTTATATCCACACCGTCCATACATTTCTACAGATCATATCAGGTTAACATCCGAAAAATTATACAGATCTAAATCTAATGTGGACCACACACCACATGAAACAGTGGTCATTGAAGTGTAAACTGACGGTGGGGTGTACTAACAAGCTAACCCAAAAAAAAAAAAACCTGTTGATGATGTCACAAAATTCTGGATAAAGGGATAAAAAATAAATATCACCTTGATCCAAAACTTTTATGCCCCACAAAAAGTTTTAATGGTCAATCACCAATGTTTGCTAGGGTACGGTACACCTGAGAATTGGATCTGTTTCACTATTTGGCTCATGCGCTAAAAAGGATCTGGTCAAACCCAAGATCAAGGTGGGATTTCATCACCACCGGGTATCGAACCCAAGACCCAATGTTGAAACTCCTCAGAGTCTACCACCGAGGTAAGGATTCGTATCCAATATTTCTTCAATTGACTTCAATGATCTGGAACATAACACGCATCAGATTGATTTTAGGCTAAAAGAGATTTTTTATTTTTTATTTTTTCATTTCAGAATCACATCAAAGCCGTACACGTGGGCATAAGATCCATTGACCAGGAAGGTGGCCCAGATAGGATCTATGTATAATGGGCCACAATCCAAAGATCACAAGGGATGGACTATTTCTGAGCGTTGATTGATCAGTGGTATCAACACAGATGGAACTAAAAAACATTATTACAGGACAAGTCTAATCCCACATTAACCAAATACAGTGCTGAAATAGCTCTTAACAACACTGTTTGACAAGATCTGCAACACTCCAGAGTTGGAGGCCCCAATGCAGCGGGGCGTCTTGAACTGGCCGACCGCACCCCCTAGGCCCAGGTAGTGATCTAGAATCTTCTGGAAGGTTCCCCTACGGATGAGTCGAAGCTCAAGGGCCCCGATTGCCTTTACCTTCCGAGAACTAACGTATCCTGCATCGACGAATGATCGGTCCAAGCAATTGCAGCAATCACTCAAGACAGCATCATTTGCCTCTTCACTCAGCTCCCAGTAGATCACATAGTGGCCTGGGTCTGACGTCATGTCCACATGGCTTGTGTAGTCAATGACTTCGATCTTTTCTTCTGCTAGTAGCTTCATTGCCGCTTCCACTGCTAACTGCAAGTCTTTCTCGGTGTTTTTGTCTATGTTGATGGTCAGTAGCAGACTCCTCCGGCACACAAATTGCAGCTCAGGCGTCGAGTTGTGAAATCCCATTACCTTCACCACATCTCCTAGCCTGTACCTATATAGACCTGCAATTCAACATTGGAGATTAATTGGAATTTCATTGAGCGCAGTGATTTTCAAGATGGGGGAACCTTGACAAAACGATAACCATTTTGAACAATTATAAAGATGGAATTCATGTTTCTCGGAATAAGATACAGTAGATTTTCCATTTTGATCCAAATCTGATTTTGTGCCGCACCAGCATGGAGGTTTTCATCATTTTGATGACAAAGGAGCAACACAATTTCATAGATACAATGCAATTACTTACAATAATTTGAGAAAATGACTTTAATATCTAAGAAAGAGGAATCATATGATATGCCCAGTAGCCTCGAGCCTGGAGTTTGTTCAAGTGGGGCCCATGAAAGCAGAAAACTAATCATCCCAGGAATGTTTTATTAGGCTGCAAATGTGTCTTTCTTTGAGCTTGGTAGGTAGCTAATTGATTTACTGAACTTTCTTTTTTTTTTTTTTTTAGGTAACACTACCAAGATTGAACCCTGGATCACTCACACACTCTACACTTTGATTTACTGAACTGGAAGCACAAACAGGAAGTCTTGTTTGCAAGTTGCAAACAGCTAACCAGGTAATATAGACATCAAAATCAAAACACTTGGCCATAAGCACTATGCCATGGGGTTTGAAAACATGAATGAAGTGCTTGTAGATGTATGACTCTGTGTTTTTGCTAGTGGAGAAGCTTTGATCGAACATGTGACCTCATCACGGCAGCAATTAGGCTACACTACACTGTAGGCCCAGAGGCTCAACCATGATGGATGCACGTGTAAATGGATGCACATGGAAATGAATTTTTATTAGTAGGGTTAGATGGGAGCGTCAACGGGAAAAAGCTCAAGCCGCATATATTTAACTCTGTATTGTATAAAGTATTCATAAGAAGAGAAAGGCGGGTTGAACTCTTGAATTAAGAAATGGGCAATGGCCATCACGGTCCATGTGCTGTCTCCGAGTGAATTGCTCGAGTAGTAAAAAAGGGACCACCCGCCGTCTATATTTACCGCAATACTATATTAAGCTTCTATAGTGTTTAATCTTTACAGCCCACTCCCAACATACCTCTCTCCACTATGGTTCTCATTCTCCTTTTCCAACCCATCATTCAATAAAGGAAAAATAACCAAAAGAATCCCAACCCATGATTTCATCCAAACCATACAGCCATCTTGTAATGCAGTGTGGTGACGGTGGTCTCCATTAAATCATTTCACCTAATCCTTGTTTGCATCTCCTAGATTGGATCGACAGACAGAGCGGACAAAAACCTGATGCTTTCTTTATTTAGCTAAGTTGTTTTCTAGTGATTAAGAAAGCTTTAAACAATCTTATAGAAACTCTACAGAAGACTAATGAAGTACCCACACACCAATTAAATGAAGAAATGACCAAACTACCCTCCCAGTCCCTTGTAAAATGACATGAATGCCCTTCAAAAGATGATTCACTTTCCTCGTACTTTCCCTTAATTTATATACAAGTTTCTGGGGGTATTATGTCATTCATAAGTCAAGTTATATTTAATTATTTATTGAAACTCAATAATAATTTAATACTTCATCAAGAAGCAGGGACCGTCCGTGATTTGCCTCCTTTTAGCTTGAGAAGCAGAGGCAAGAAGATGAAATTTCATTTTCTTCCTTTTATACTCTCTTCATTTTACATGTCAGTCATCAAAGGACCAAATTTCTAAGTCCCAAGGACCTCTCATTTGTGACCAGGTAAACACACTGGGTCAGTTGCTTTGCGAAAGCTAAAAAGGAATATAAAAGAAAAGGCTTTGTTGGTCCACAGGTTTGAATGCAGCATACACCAAGGCAAGCAATGAGATTACTCGACAAATATAAACAAGAAATCATAAGATAAAACAAAGCAATCAATAAACTAAAAACAGAAGGACGCCATCTTCCATTATCTTATAATAGTGGTGGGCACATGAAATTCATGTAAGCTAAGAAATGTTTAAAAGGGAAGAGGCTGGGTTTGCAAGCTTCTCAAATTGTACTCCGAGAGGGCTGCAGCAACCCCCTCCCCAGACAGCTGAAATATGAGGCCCCACAAAAAACACAATTAAGTGAAAAGCAGTGAAATGCGCGAGGGACAGAGTGTTGCAAGATATGGTCGTCTTGGACTTCCAACGTTCTTCCATTAATTCAAAAGGCAGTGAAACGCCTTTGTTGGAAAGTAGAAGACTCTGTTGACGACATCAAGTTCCCATATTCCATGATTAATAACCAACAAGTAGCCTTTCTGGGAAGCTAAGCCTAAACAAGTGCAGTAAATGAAAAATTGAAAATTGAATAGGGAGGACGGTGACTTCTTTTTGTAAAGCTGGCAATGGGACGGGCATAGACCCAGGAAAATCAGAATTTTGAAAAGGGACAGCCCGACCAGTTCACAATTCAGGCTCGGGTCCAGCCCATTGCCAGGCCAATCTATTTGCTCTTTTCAACAGTAAAGATGCAAGTGAATTTATTGCCCAAGTTCCTATTAGGAGGGAAAAGCGGCCGGTTGGGTCAGATTGTGGGCCAACCCAAGCATAACTTGACCTCAAGCAGACAACCTGCAACCCAGCCCGACCTGAATTCCAACCCAAGGACCTTGACAATCTGAATCATTGTTAAGGTCAACCCAAACCCAAGTTGCAGCCCTACTTACAATTGAACTTTTCTAGTTTCTATGACTAAACAGAGCTCCAAAGATTCCTGGAACATTAAGTGTTTCTGAAAGGGCTGGTGAAGTGCTGCTACAATCGTTTCCACAACTTGAGTGGAGCCCATCAACTTTGAGTTTGGGGTGTCACAGGAAGCAGAAACCTCATTACGGGGGTTCCTGCTCTCCTGTTTTTTCCACCGCATACAATATTGAGATGAGAACAGGTAGTCCTGCTACAATCTCAATAGCCATTTAGGTGGAGGGGATTCTGTTTGTCATCAAAGACAAAATCACCCCAACCTAGTCCAAGTCTTCATAGTGTTCACATGATCTTGTAAGAAATGACACACAAAGGAAGAGAAGCTGCAATAGGATTTCATACCAGCAAAATTCGTGACTATGATTTCATACTCTTCCCCAACCTTAACTTCCGTAAGACCAACCGGCTCCGATTCCATATAGAGGACGGTAGACGCAGTCTTCTCGAGTTGCTGCTCCTCAAATGTTTCTCTCAGCGGGATAAATTCAAAGTACCCAATATCAGGAAACACAGCATAAGTCACCAACTCAGGAGGCAATGTTGGGTTGACGTTCGCGCCAATCCATCCTTCCGACGACCCATAATCGGAGCTCAAGAGCGGCAAGCTTCCCGCATAATGCCTCAGTTTCTTCAGATATGGCAACATTGATCCAGTCATAATACCATACACGTACTTGGCATTCGGCCAGAGCTCCGGGATCAATCCATACCAGTTAGTCAACCCTGAGCATTTCCTATATATAGAATCCGCCAATTCAGGGTTTGGCTTAAGGATCTTAGACATGGCGCTGCGTATGGATGGAGTGGTAACATTGCTGTTGAGAACGCCCTCTCTTATATCAGTACAGATTTCTTCCCAGACCAGCTCAAAGGTCCGAAACGCACAGACAATACTGTGGGCGAAGGTGGATGACACGAACTGGACATCCTCCCGGTAGATCAGCCCACACAAAAGGTGGCAATACAATGACTGGTGGAAGTCAGGCCCGAATATGACTTCCTCAGGGCTAACACACTGGGACTGTATGTCCTTCATCGTGTTCTTGAACAGCTCGCTGCGGAAGATACTCGTGGTGGCAGTGCTGGCAGCAAGACCCCCTCCAGTTTTGAACAGCCTGCCGCTGTATATGAACTGCAGGGCCTTCCCCTTCCCTATCGGGAAGTCTCTGCAAAACCATTCATGAGTGGAAAATCAAAATTCAAAACGCGTCACTATAAATCCGTAGATAGGATTCAAAATTCATTCGATTGTTCAAACATTCAAAAATCGATTCTAGCGTACAGAAACTCAAGATTCAAAAACAGGATTAATTAAAGGGTATATTAACAAAATACCCTGTTTGGATTACCCATTTATTGCGATAAAACGGATACCTGAGTCCCGCTTTATTATATTCTACATGGCCCAAATATCATAATTCTAGATCCAATTATACTCCGACCCAGCATCTTCCTGTGTTTGTCAGCCATGATTGAGAGGCAGAACTAACGTATTTCCACTTCTCTCAAAAGAAAAGATTCCTACTTGGATGAGTAACATTTTTAATCACAGATTCACAGCAAAGATAGTATTCTTCCTTATGGATATTCACTCAAACAAGTTCTAAAATAGAACAGCGCGACAATCCGGTTTCAGTTTCGACTTCCCAAACTCAAGACAGCAACAAATACAGAATCAGAAACTACGAAATCGAAACCCAATCGCAGGAAATCCCAAACCAAGAAAAAGAGACATCACCTGTTTCTAAAAGCGAACGAAGTGCGGTAAATCTGCATTGTTGACCTCAACAACTCCTCATTGAATGGCACGAACTTCGGCTTCCCTTGCGTAGTCCCCGAACTACCGAAACAAAACATGAATTTTCCACAACCATCAGGAAAAAGGAAAAAGAAAAAGGAAAGGAAAAATCAGGAAAAGAAAATCCCCGAGAGATGCCGAACCTCAGTGATATGGCGGTGATGGGCTTGCCGGTGAGGACCGCCGACTTGTCACCGTCGGCAATTCGCTGAATATAAGGCTCCAAATCCTTATGAGTGACCAGAGGGACACATGATTTGAAGCTCTCCACGTCTGTTCTTCCATCTAGACCCAATTTCTGAAGGTACTCTGCCCCCGCGTTCTCTTCTAGAATCTTCCGAAGCGTCTCGATCTGAACTTTCCCTGCTTCCTTCGTCACCGCTTCGAATTCCTGTATCACTTTCGTCCCATCGAATTCCTCCATCTTCTTCTCCAACATCTTCGAGGATTTTATTTTTATTTTTAAAGAAGAAAACCTGTAAAATAATAAAAGAAACCAGGGCAGTTCTGGAATTAGCTTTGCTCGAGACTATTCAAACCGGAAATAACGATTCAGATAAAGATGTTAGAAACTCACAGAGAGAGAAAGGGACTTTCTTCTTCTTCTTCGTTTCTTTTCCCTCTCTTTCTTGAAGAGGCTGTTGTGAGTGAAGGAAGATTGCGATGCAGTCGTATTTATAAGGGGAGACGAAATGCAGTCCACCCGGGCGCCTAGTCAGGTTCGATAATGCCCAAGGGTTTTCGTTTAATCACGAAAGAGCCACTATTAGTTTCTGTGCCGACTCTCGGCCCGACTTATCCTTTTTGGGCTTTCCGGCTGGCCACACACCGTCCTCTCTCTATCTCTCTCCCCTCACATCCACCTTTACACGAAGTACACGTGTGGGAATTTCTTGTAAGTGGGACATCTGAGGCGCGTAGGGTGGTTTTATCTGTGAAGATGACTTGATGAGAGAATAAAGGTGGGGCCCTCATCTTGCGAGCTGGGTTACTTTCACGTTGAATGTGGGCCGTCGGGAAGTTCTTTGAAACCGTCCATTGGATCATGTGTGTCCGTTGGCTTATTAGTAGATCATCCTGACTTTTGTAATGGATCATTTTCACGATGGGGCCCACGGCTCAGATGTCCTACTATCATGATATGATGTCATGTGTGACGAGTGGAAAGGTACGTGTGGGGAGGGTGCATGCGTAGCTATTTTTTCTAAGAGCGGAAAGTTGCACGAAAAACTTTTATGCTCTGACAGTCTGATAGTTGATACACATGCACTGACTAGAAACGGTGTACGTGTCATACAAGAAATTTTTAACTGCTCGAGTTATGGTTCACTATATTAGATTTAAAACGTACCGAAAGTAAGCTTATTCGATTATCTAATTTTTCTATTGGTGCCCATTTATTGGACGGAAGAAAATGAAAATATTCGACTGTTCTATTTCAGTAAACAAGTGTCCCCGAATAAGAGATTATAATCTCCCAACTAACATGAATTTGAGATACTGACTTAGAGACACTGGTCTCCTCAGTTTAGTCGATGTAATTTGAGTTATACATACAATTCTTGAGTGCATGGGTATACAATTCTTGAGTGCATGGGTATTGTTATAGGAAGATTTGAGCCTCTTACAGTCTCGAGGATCAACATCTTCTTAATTTAGTCGAACACACAAGAGCATCCGAAATGATGAACGTTACTGAAGAAAAAAAAGTGTAGTGCTCAGACCGCATATTCCAAGCTGACCGTCTACTGACCGACTAGATATGAACAACATAACCACTCGCATCAGTTGCGAGAAAACTCAACTCGACAGGACAGATCTGTCATTCGATTCGGAGCTCGAAAGGAAGGCCTCCAGTATGCTCAATAGATAAATGAAGCTAAGTCATACTCCGTTCAGACCAAAGCTCCACTTGGATTCAGAAATCAACGGTAAGGCCTCAGAAAAAGAACATCACATCAGGCGCGAACGAATTTCTAGATGATAACCCTAAGCCAAGCAAGGTGAATTTCCACCGATGAAAGAAGGCTTAGCTGGGGTCTCGTCCTCATTCCCATCTTCATCTGAAGAAGAACATCTGAGCCGGGGGCTTGTCCTCGTCATCATCTTCATCTGGAGAAGGACATCTGAGTCGGGGTCTCGTCCTCATCCTCATCTTCGTTCAAAGAAAGGTGTCCCGAGCCAAGGCCGTGGTTGAATATGGATATCTCAAACGCTAAATTAAGAAACTGCCTTAAGCAGACGTGACTAATAACCTCACTCACGGATACGCTACACGATCCCTGGATTGCGCGCAATATCTTCACGATCTGAAAATCTCATTGATTGAGCAAATCATGCTGAGATTAACAGACCTAGACCATCCGATGATCAAGTATAAATACAATAAAACTCCATTGCTACAGGTACGTAACATCTAGAATTCTCTCTTTACTCGTCAACTTATAATTAGATTCCCTTGACCTGACTTAGGCATCGGAAGTCCCCCAACTTAGTCAGGGCTTCATTTGCTAACCCTTTGTGCAGAATTAGGATTTCTCAGAATTATGTAGTGCGGAGTGAAGGATGATCCAGATTTTGCTATCAACAAGTATCAACTCCATACTCTGCCAGAGTATAAAACAACTCCGCAGCAGCACAGCCATTGGTTTGGCTACCAGCGAGAGTAGTTATTAGATGACCCGTAGTTTTTACACGTGCCAACGTCGCAAGTGTGTGAGAGATCCCTGTCGCATGGGCTGCATTCTGCACGTTCTCTCGCTTAAACATCTGATCATTAGGTCATAAGGTAGGATGCACATTGACATTGAATGTGGAACGTTGATCTATGTCTGATCCACCAGCGGACCACTTGATGACCCGACTAACAGGTCATTATGAGGAGATGATACGGTGGAGCCAGGAGAACCGGAACATGGTAGATCCATCTCTCCACACGACATATGGGACGTGGCTGGCTAATGTGAAATCGGGACCGACCAGTGCAGCTCCCTACCATGGATGGCTTATGAATAAAAATTAACTCCTATTTAGATGATTCTATCCGAGTGATCTCTCGCCATTAATATTACATTAGAAAACAAAAACATTTAACGGTCAGTTATGCACTAGGATACGCTGTGCGAAAGGTAATGGATAGGATTGATTCATGAGTTCTACTTTGAAAATGTAAACCATCCATTCCGTTGAGAGTAAATATCGGATCTGATCGACATATCATACTTCCACGTGTCCAGTGGAGAGATGGCTCTAAAATATTCCGGTTCTCGTGGCTCTACCTTATCATCCGACAACGACAAAAAGGAAGCGTACAGCGTGCTAACTCGGTACGTCATGCATTGGGGGGCCAGCTTTTTTTTTTTTTTTTTTAATCTTATCTACTCCGTCCATCCATTTTACCGTATCATTTTAGGAAATAATTTAAAAATAGAAGCACGTAAAAATCTTAAGTGGACCACACAAAGGGAACAGTGTGAATTGAATTCCTACCGTTGAAGACTTTTCCGGGGGCCACAGAAGTTTTTCATCAAGATGATACATGTGTTTTCCGTTCATCCATCTGTGTGTAACGATATTAACAGTTTGGAAGACAAATAAACATCACTGTGGGCCGTAAAAAGGTTTCAACGGTGGATATCATTATTCCCACTGTTTCCCTGTGGTGTGAATGTGATCCGCTCGAGATTTGGATATTCAAGTTTGGGTTCATGCCCTAAAAATGGATGGAAGGTGTGGATAAGACACGTACATCTAGTGTTCCCACAGAGTTTACTACCTGTTTGGCCGGCGGATTGGCTTGGAAGGGATTGGAAGTTAAATCCTAGGATTGGCCGGGCGTGCCAATCAGCCTGGGTGATCTGATCCCGAGGTATAACAATCCCATGGATCTCAAGACAATCTACTGACAACACCATCATTACCTTTAAATCCCATCTATCCTAATTTGCCTGGGCCGTGTTTGGTTCGAGGGATGGACAGAGATGGAAAGGTTTAATCCCTGACTTTGTACAGCAATCCTAATCCCATGGATCTTAGGACAATCCACCGACAACACCATCGTTACCTTGAAATCCATCCCATCCACTGCAATACCATTCAATCCCTTCCCATTCACCCGGCCAAACACGCCCTAGGTACGGAAAAGAGAGAGAGAGAAGTTTCCCCCCAGCTCATGAATAATTCACTGCACCTTTTCGCAACGCTCCTTTCAAATAAATTATATAATCCTCGAGCGAGTAGTGTCACTCGATATTCGGGTCTTCAATTTGTAGAAATGGTGACCAAGGTTCAGTGATCCATGCCGTTGGACTGATGAAACCCACCATGTATGGACCACCTCTTAAATGAATTCCGCATTGAAGGATTCTAGCATTTGATGTCGGGATTTTTGTCCAGTGATGATTGACCGTCTATTTGCAAGACACAGATCAACGTGTAACATTGTTTTGTCGAGTAGACTTTTGTGGCGTGCTCTGTTCATGTTGTGGGCCAGCCGTGCAACGTAGTGCAATATACATCACTACATCATAGGGCCCACCAGTCGATCTAGAAACTGGAAACCGGAGCTTAATGCCCATGTCCTCCAGTGGAGAAAATGATTTCTATTGCAGTCCAGCATACATGCGTTCGAAAGATTAGTCGCTGCACACGTGTCAACGTCTCTTTTGCGTGAGAGAGATTCAGACCAATCGTCAGATGACGCCCATCTAGGACGTTCCTTGACCCTAAAAATCCATTTGGTTCACACATCATCTTGGCCACGCATCACAAAAAAAATTACAAGTTAGAAACAAAGTATAACAAACTATCCACATGGATAGGAAGTGAAGGGCCACATGATGAGTGGGCCGCGCTGATACTTAGCTTGGGATATTCGGAACCGGACCCGGTGAGGATTTGGTTGGACCAACCAACCCAATCTGAACCACTTTTTAAGCTGAATTTAGTGAAGTGAAAGATATTAAGTTAGTCTAATTGTTGGCATTGTGAAGTTTTAATTGCTGTGCAGCTGCTGCTAAATATATGCCATCAAAGTATGTTTGAAAGTTTCTCGATCGGATAATATTCCATCAACATCAAGCGGACCGAACCAACCGGATCCCTCCAGGTAGTGAGCGCATTAGGTGAGACCCAGACTCACCTAAGATGCTGCGGCCCTTATCATAGGGCCCACCTTGATATACACACACACACACTATCCATTTTTATCGAAAAAAACGTGGCAGATCCAATTATCAAGTGGACCATATCATAGTAAACTGTGGTGATTAACTATTAATGGTGCACAAAAGTTTTGAATCATCCTAATATTTGTTTTTTTCTTTTCACGTACAAATTAGATGGCAAATAAACACTGCAGAAATAGTAAGGTGTTCCCTGTGAAGTTTTCAATAGTAGGGCATTCAATCACAACTATTTCCTACAGTATAGTCCACCTGATAATTAAATATGCTTCATTTTTAGAATAAAAGGAGGAAATGATCTAGAAAAATGGATGGATGGCGTGGATACAGAATACATGCATCGAGGTGGGCCACACAGTAAGGGTCTCACCGTCCTGTGTGAGGCCGGGGTCTCACGTAATCCGCTCCCCTCCAGGTCAGGCCTCAACCACTCCGTTGCCCCATCTTCAACAACGGCACCGTGTTCAATCAAACGTTACCGTTTCAGGGCGTGTTTCTCCAGCCTCCTGAATCTGGCTTGGGGAATTTTCATTGCGAGGCCGGCCTAATGGGCGTCTGAGAACTCTCACACGTGTGCAGCATTGGCATTTGTGAAGCATCTTCGCTCGTTGAGTGTGAAGGCGGCTTTCCGGAACTGCCGATATTCGTTTCCCGCCCAACCTCACTACGGTGCACGTGGTGCAACCGCTGTACCACCCATTCGTTTGGTCCCTCTCCGAACAGAAGGCCATCTTCTGTCCAAAGTCCAATGTTTTCAACGTTCCTAACCGACCGTTTCTGTTTGCTACGGTACTTGCGACGGACTGTTTCATGATACGGACCTTGTTTGTTTGCTACGGTCGGTCCGGATGCATTGTAATCTCGCCAGTGCATTTTCCGATTACGCTTCATCACAGTTTTGAACAGAGATTCATGATGGGACGGGGTGAGGAGCACGCAACCAGACGTGGATTAGGTACTACCCCGCCTGTCCCAGCCCGGCACATGCCGGGGCTGCTAGGGGCCTACCATGGTTTTATCCACACCGTCCATTCATTTTTCAGTACCATTTTAAAGCATAATGACGCAGGGATGAACGTGATGAAGTCGATTACCGTCTTCCTCATGGATAACTACTTCGAATCCACGAAGCTTCTTTGGACTTCTTGTAGAGACTTATCGAATCCACTGGAAAATAACAATACCAAGCAAAGTGAGAGAAATAAGAAGCAAACTATCACTAAAACTCTCTAAAATTTGTAACTTACTATATATATATAGGAAATTTACTTTTATAGTAAGTGAGTGTACTATGTGGCTTAACCACGCTATTCTCTTAATTATTCTAAGCACTTTTCATGTTGGACACAACTTCTAAAGCCCAATGAATGAAGAGTTATAATTAAACTAAAACTTATTATTTACAGTAAAAACGGAATTAAATATGAAATTTCCCCATCAATAGGATGGAATCTCGTAAATTCGGTGTGGGTAACCCGGCATAGCTGGGTTGGTTGGTTAAAGTACCTCGTCCTACCCCAAAATCATATATGGTACGTCGAGTAACTCATTCCAATTTGCGAGATATGCTTGTTTTAAATTTCTGACGGTCTTGATGATTTCTGCCTCTGATCGGGCCTTCTCTGATCCATCTTGGACATGAAAGTGTCTGCGGCCCGCTCTACATCAGTCCCTTCCACTTCAAAAGAACTCGTCTTCGAGTTCTCGTGCCACTTCGATTCATGATACTCGGTCTGGTGTGCCGTAACGATATCTGGATCAAAAGTTATGACCAATTTACAGTCCACCTTCTTTTAGTCCAACCATACTAGGAATGTATCTATGACATGTTCTATATTAAACCCCTCTACTTGGAAAAAACTTGTCTTTGAGTTACTTAAGGGACTTGGTTTTTAATTCTAAGATAACTTTTTATGCCGATGTTTATTAGCCATTTTCTTGTATTTGACATTAGGCTCTTGAATTGACACAATACATTACTTTTGCTTTCAAGATCTCACATTTCTTCTAATAATGTGGGCAATTAGGCAGACTTATTCCTGTGACAAGATCAATGTGGTTTTATATATCTCGTATGAGAGGTAATTTATTAGGGAGTTCATCGAGCACAATCGCCTTGAACTCCTGTAACACTTGTTTCAAATCTCCTGGGGTGATCATGGGCTTCATAGATTCTTTCTTTTCAACTAATGCATATATATCTCTTGTTTCTTCAAATTGTTTACTTTAAAAGTCTTGGTTGGTTCTCCATTCTCGTAGAGACGGGGCCAATCTTTCTGCCATCTTTAGTAAATTTAAATACTTTATCCTGACCTTTATACATAGCGATAGTATCAATATTATTTTGTCATGGTCGACCAAGTTGTAAGAACTCTATTTAGTGAGGCTCACTGATCAACGGTCTGGATTATCATATAGTTGGATTGGATGATTGAGTAGACCAGTGGGCACCACTTCAAGTGATGCGCTACGCAGTCTATCTGCGCAGTTCTGCATACAAGGGCTGGAATGCTATAGCTGTCTTACGCAGACAACAGTTTAAGTTGAACTAGGATACTAGAATGTGGAGCATGGGAGAGAGAAAGAGTTGTGATGGGTTTCAAACTCTCTCTCCACATATTCTATAAAAGAGAGTCAAGTCCCCGATCCTAGACCATGTAGCAGAATTCGAGTCCCATCTATTATATTGCAGAAAGGGTGTGAAGGAGAGGAAGATCCTAAGCTCTTCAGGAATTATCGGTATTCTGGTATTCTTATCTGGCTTCCATGGCGGCGTCACAGCTAGGTAAGCTATCCGACCCCTGATCGCCATGTCCCATGCATAGACAGATCCGTGGGCCTATTCCGCATATAGATTAAGTCCCACAGTTGGTATCAGAGCTATTTGTGCATAGGTATGGATGATCACATCTAGCTATATCTGATCATAGCAGGGATTTTCGAATTCTTGAAACAGTTGTGATCAGGGATTTCCAAGTCCCTGAATCCAGAAATATTAAGATCAGGGATTTGAATTTCGAAAACCTTAAAGACAAATAAAGTAATTAGGAATTTCAATTTCCACATCCCAAATTAGGGATTTCGAATTCGAATCCCCAAATTCAGATATCAATTGGGGGGTTTTTTTTTTTCTTTTAATTCGGAATCCCCAAAATTTGAAATTAGGGATTTTAATCCCAAATACAGCAATTAGGGATTTCGAATCCTAAATCCCAAATTGGGAATTTCAGATTCCCATCCCCAAAATCCAGAGTAGATTAGGGATTTCGATTTCGAATCCGCAAATTAGAAGATTAGGGGCTTCAATTTCCAATCCCTAAAATTAGAGTTTCAAATTAAAACCAATGGGAGTAAGTTCGTTATGATGATTTTGTATGTTGATGACATTCTGTTAGCTAGCAGTGATACCAGGATGTTGAACGACACTAAGAAATTATCATAACGAACTTACTCCCACTGGTTTTAATGTAGATGCATTCATCTGTATTAAAACCAGTGGGAGTAAGTTCGTTATGATGATTTTGTATGTTGATGACATTCTGTTAGCTAACAGTGATACCAGGATGTTGAGCGACACCAAGAAATTATCATAACGAACTTACTCCCATTGATTTTAATGCAGATGCATTCATCTGCATTAAAACCAGTGGGAGTAAGTTCGTTATGATGATTTTCTATGTTGATGATATTTTGTTAGCTAGCAGTGATACCAGGATGTTGAGCGACACCAAGAAATTCTTATCTCAAAGGTTTGAAATAAAAGACCTTGGTGAAGCTTCTTACGTCATCGGCATTGAGATTCGCCGTGACAGAACACTTGGACTGCTCAGCTTGTCACAGAGGGCGTATATTACTAGGGTACTCGAAAGGAATGGCATGCAAAATTGTGCTTCAGAAAAGTCGCCCATTGTGAAGGGCGACAATTTTGGTTTATTTCAGTGTCCAAAGAATGATTTAGAAAAGAATCGAATGAAAATTCTACAAGTACAGACTTGTAATATTGGGATAAGGAGGATTGCATACAGTTGCGTTCACATTATCTGCGTATGGTAACGAAAACACAGACGATTACCGTTTGACAGACATGTGAACGGGTGAAGTAAATGGTGCTGGTGATGTAAAGCTGAAAGACTCATCTCACCCACAGGTGTTGAGTGTCTCAGATTTACATGACTGACATCACTTAGCTTCATGTTTAGGAGAATCACTAACATATTATTATTACCACCCAGAGGAGGAATGATGATGATGTAACAGATTCTCACCAGGATGAGATGGTTGGGCCCATCGTCATCCTAAATGATTCAGTTGATGCCTCCCTTAGCAACTGAATTGATTAACTTTGCCTGATATTTGTTTATATTTACTAAATTGCTTTGTGAAATTATGAACTAATGTGAGTATAAATGTATCTCTTTTATTTCAGTCTCAATTCAATTAGGCTCAATGGAAGAACGTCATTGAAGTTGTACTGGGCTGTATTCAATTAGATCTTGCCCTGATAACACCAGAACTGCCAAAGCCATCTGATAATGCCACTGAAGCTGAATATAATCGATGGGTTGCATGGTTTAGATTAATGATACATGCCTGAAAGTCATTAAGTATTCAATTTCTGAATCGATGAAGGGTGTCATGCTTGAAACAGATAGGGCTAAAGTTTTCCTGACTGAAATGGGAAAATGATTTAAGAAATCTGATAAATCTGAAGTGGGCATTCTTTTGAATAAATTGACCCGCTCGTCCTATGATGGAAAAGGCAACATTCGTGAATACATTATAGAGCAGATCGAAGTTGTTTCTAAGATCCGTGCTCTAGGGCTTGTACTCACTGATGATCAACTAGTTCATTTGATCATGAACAACCTACCTCCCCAATTCGGCACGTTCCTGGTAAACTACAATACTATGAAGGACATGTGGACATTAGATGAACTCATTACTCAGTGCGTCCAAAAAAAGGACAGGATCAGACAGATGATAAAAGTTCAAAATGTTAATATGGTGACTTTAGGACAAGGGCATGGGTGAGGGAATAAAGGTAGAAGGAAGAGGAAATAAGGTTCTAATAATGGATTCTCTGGTCCTCCATCTGAAAACCATGAGAATCAATCTAGAAATAGATCTAAACGCAAACGGGTTAAAGGCAAACTATGCTTCTTTTGTAAAAAGACGGGTCATCTAAAGAAAGACTGCAAAGGTTTTAAGGATTGACTCATAAAGAAAGGTAATCATTCTGTTCTTGTCTGTTTTGAATCTAATCTGACCAATGTGTCAGCGGATTCCTGGTGGATAGATTCAGGAACTACTATTCACATATGCACTTTTATGCAGGAATTACCACAGGCTAGGCCACCAACTGATGCAAAGCGCTCAGTATACGTAGGCAATGGTGTCAAAAATGACGTGGAGGCAATAGGAGTCTATAGGCTTAAGTTGAAGTCTGGTCATTTTTTGAATTTAGTAAATACATTCTGTGTGCCGTCTATAAGGCGCAATTTAGTTTCAATTTCCTGTTTGGATAATTTGGGATATTCGTTCCACTTTGGAAACAAAAGTTTTAGTATTTACTTTAATTTGATTAAAATTGGAACCAGCTCTTTAGTAAACAACTGATACTAGTTAGACTTGATTGCCTCTCACGTCTATAATATTAATACCTTGCATGGAAATGTAGTGGGATCCAAGCGAAGACTAGACTATGAGAATTCTTCCATGTTGTGGCACAAGCGGCTATGCCATATATCTCGTGAGAGATTAGACATGCTTGTGTGAGAAGGAATTTTGCATTCTCTAGACTTTTTTGACTATAAAGTATGCATTGATTGTATAAAAGGGAAACAGACTAGAACGAGAAAGAAAGGTGCAACCAGGAGTGTAGATCTATTAGAGGTTATACATACAGATATCTGTGGACCATTCCCTACAGCCTCATGGAGCGGCCACAAATATTTCATTACTTTTATAGATGACTACTCTCGCTTTGGGTACCTATACCTTATCAGTGAGAAATTCGATGCCCTGGATACTTTTAAAATCTATAAGGCCGAGGTTGAAAATCAACTCAATAAGAGAATTAAAGTTGTCAGATCTAACCGTGGTGGTGAATATTATGGCAGATATGATGAATCAGGACGCAATCTAGGGCCATTCGCTAAATACCTGCATGATTGTGGCATTGTTGCTCAGTACACTATACCTGGTACTCCAGAGCAGAATGGAGTTACTAAGAGACATAATCGCACCCTTATGGATATGGTGCGAAGTATGGTCAGCAATTCAACATTACTAGAATCTCTATGGGGTGATACGATTAAAACTGCAGTTCATATATTAAACAGGGTTCTCAGCAAAGCAGTAAGCAAAACTCCTTTTGAGTTGTGGAATGGGAGAAAACCAAGTCTCTGATATCTACATGTTTGGGGTTGTTCTGCTAAGGCCAAAATTTATAACCCGCATGAAAAGAAGCTTGATCCTAGAACCATAAGCTATTTCTTCATTGGATACCTAGAAAGATCAAAAGGCTATTAATTCTACTGTCCTTCCCACTCTATCAGAATTGTTGAGACTGGGAATGCCAGATTTATTGAGGACACTGAAAACAGTGGGAGCACGAACATAAGAAATTTTGTATTTGAGGAACAAAGGACTACGACTCCTGTCATAGTCAATCCAGATCACGTGGACATTAATGATTCAGTCGATTCTGCAGTCACTGTAGAGCACCACGTAGAAACTCATATACAAACCACTGATGAGGAAAATCAAGATCAGACTCAACAAGCTGAACCATTAAGAAGATCTGAAAGAGAGAGAATGCCTGTAAATCGAGGCGATTACATCGTATACTTACAGGAACACGACTTTAATATGGGGGTGGAAAAGGATCCTGAATCCTTTACACAAGTCAAACAAAGTGTTGATCCTTCTCGTTGGTTTAATGCCATGAAAGATGAGTTGAAATCCATGTAGGACAATAAAGTATGAGATCTTGTAGAGTTACCCACTGGAATAAGGCCGATTGGTTGTAAATGGATATTTAAAACCAAACGGGACTCCAAAGGTAATGTCGAACGATATAAAGCCAGACTTGTTGTCAAGGGTTTTAACCAACTTGAGGGCATTAACTTTAAGGAGACTTTCTCACCAGTATCCAAGAAAAACTTGTTCAGGATCATATTGGCTCTTGTAGCTCATATGGATTTAGAGTTACATCAGATGGATGTAAAGACTGCATTTCTCAATGAGGATCTGAATGAGAATGTGTACATGTTGCAGCCCGAAGGTTTTATAGCTATTGGATCAGAACATTTGGTTTGCAAACTTAAGAAGTCCATCTATGGGTTGAAATAGGCATCGCGACAGTAGTACCTTAAGTTTCATGAAGTAATTTCTTCATATGGCTTTGTAGAAAACACTGCAGATGAATGCATTACATTAAAACCAGTGGGAGTAAGTTCGTTATGATGATTTTGTATGTTGATGACATTCTGTTAGCTAGCAGTGATACTAGGATGTTGAGTGACACTAAGAAATTCTTATCTCAAAGGTTTAAAATGAAAGACCTTGGTGAAGCTTCTTACGTCATCGGCATTGAGATTCGCCGTGATAGAACACTTGGATTGCTCAGCTTGTCACAGAGGGCCTATATTATTAGGGTACTCAAAAGATATGACATGCAAAATTGTGCTTCAGGAAAGTCACCCATTGTGAAGGGCAACAAATTTGGTTTATTTCAGTGTCCAAAAAATGATTTAGAAAAGAATCGAATGAAAAAAAATTTGTACACATCAGTAGTAAAGAGCATCATGTATGCTCAAGTCTGTACGCGACCGGACATTGCCTTTGTCACTGGAATGTTGGGAAGATATCTATCTAATACAGGAATGCAACATTGGATAGCTACAAAGAAAGTATTACGGTATCTTCAGAGAACGAAAGACTTCGGACTCACATACAGAAGGTCTGATCAGTTGGAGTTGATCAGATATTCAGATGCAGACTTCGCAGGCTGCGTTGATACTAAGAAATCTACTTCAGGATACATCTTCATGATGGTGGGAGGAGCTGTGTCGTGGAAAAGCGTGAAACAGTCTACCACAGTTTCATCCACTATGGAAGCTGAATTTATTGCCTGCCATGAGGCATCTAATCAGGCACTATGGTTACAGAGTTTCTTCTCAGGTTTACGGGTACTGGAGCATATCCCGAAACCATTGAGAATATTTTGCGATAATTCGGCTGCTATTTCCTTCTCTAGTAATAACAAGCATTCGTCAAGGTCGAAGCATATCGACATCAAGTATCTTGTTGTAAAAGAAGGGGTTTAGAATCATCAAGTGTCCGTGAAATTCATCGGCACTAAGCAGATGATTGCAGATCCGCTCACTAAAGGGCTCCCTATCACGCCATTTCAGGAGTATGTAACATCCATAGGAGTCATTAATTCCATAGATGTTTTCAGTTAGCGGGAGTTGAGCGTACTTTGATTTTCACAGACACTTAGATATCTCGTTTTATATAGTTTGTTTGGATGATTTTGATATAAAGATTCATTTCTACTTCTCTATATATATGCGCAAATTTTGAGTAAGTAGAACTACAGTCGTGTATCGTTGGAGACATGTAAAAGCTTCAGGACCTCTTAAGGATAGACACATAACATCACACTAAAGTGTGTAATCCTTATACTACATTTCCTAGTTCGTGATATATGTCGTTAAGATAAAAAGTAATTGTGATCGCGCTTAGACTCACTTCGCCTAAATGTTGTGATGACTACCACATTTCGATACTGACTGTTTTGATGAACCAGATTGAATAGCATTACTCATACTGTCCAACTATTTTTTATTGGTTAACCATTTGGACATTTTCTTAAAAGATCAAAACTTATTTTCTAAATAATTTTACATGACTATCATTAACGTTGCTCAATGAGGCCCAAGTGGGAGAATGTAAGAGCTCTATTTAGTGGGCCTCACTGATCAACGGTCTGGATTGTCATATAGTTGGATTGGATGATTGAGTAGACCAGTGGGCCCCACTTCAGGTGATGCGTTGCACAGTCTATCTGCGCATCTTTGAGTACTAGGGCTGGAATGCTATAGCTGTCTTACGCAGACAACAGTTTGAGTTGAACTAGGATACTACAATGTCGAGCGTGGGAGAGAGAGAGTTGTGATGGATTTCAAACTCTCTCTCCATAGATTCTATAAAAGAGAGCTAGGTCCCCGATCCTACACCATGCAGCAGAATTCGAGTCCCATCTATTATATTGCAGAAAGGGTATGAAGGAGAGCAAGATCCTAAGCTCTTCAGGAATTATCGGTATTCTTATCCGGCTTCCATGGCGACATCACAGCTAGGTAAGCTATCCGACCCCTGATCGCCATGTCCCATGCACAGACAGATCCGTGGGCCTATTCCGCATATAGATTAAGTCCCACACAAGTAACATATGACAAACTTTCATGTCAACTACGTCATAAAGTACTTGATCCTTATAATGTTTATCAATTGAAAACGAGACTACATTGTTCAGTTACATTTCTTTTATTGACCTCTTTGATCCATCAAATCGTGTACGGAGATGGATGCTTTTTTATTTTCAGTTGCAACCTTTTTACCATTACTATCGACACAAGATTCTTACTACTCCTGACTTCGATGATCACATTACAAACTTTTTGACTTACAATGCACATTGTTTGAAAGATGTTGTCAAGTATAATTCTATTTCTACCTTTGGCATGTATAACGACTTCCTCACAATCAAAGTGGTAGCCTGCGATTTATCATCATCTAATGGTATGCTGCAGAAATCAGGGTTGTGTCGTATAATGACCACGGGCAGTTGAGCATCACTTTGAACTTGGGGCGGAATTAGCGCATCCACAATACAGTTGAAGGTTGCCTGAAGCCCTTGCATGGTCAATTGACTCTCCCGGTGGAAAACTTTCATTCTTTCCAAAAAATAACGAATCCTTGGATCACCGTCCACAAGATTTTGACTCATACTTTAGTAGTTTATCATCAGCCCCAGGGGAATCCTCGATCTTATACCAATTGACGTAGGGATGAACGTGATGAGGTCGATCACCGTCTTCCTTGAGGATGACTACTTCGAATCCACGAAGCTTCTCTGGACTCCTCACAGAGACTTCTCGAATTCATGAGGAAAAAGCAATAAAAATATAAACAAAATTCTAAAGAAATTTGTAATTTGATTAATTAATGAAATAAACGAGTTCACAACCTTTTAAATAGGAATACCAAGCAATGGGAGAGAAATCAGAAGTAAACTATAACTAAAACTCTCTAAAATTTGTAACTTACAATATATAGGAAATTTACTTTTATAGTAAGTGTACTATGTGACTTAACCACGATATTCTCCTAATTATTCTAAGCACTTTTCATATTGGACACAACTCCTAAAGCTCAACGGATGAAGAGTTATAATTACACTAAAACTTAATATTTATAGTAAAAGTGAAACTAAACATGGAATTTTACCGTCGATAGGATGGAATCACGCAAATTCGGCATGGGCAACCCGGTATGCTAGGTTGGTTGCCTAAAGTACCTCGTCCTACCCCGAAATCATATATGATATGTCGAGTAACTCATTCCAATTTGCGAGATATACCTGTTTTATAGTTCTGATGATCTTGATGATTTCTGCCTTTGATCGGGTCTTCTCTGATCCATCTTGGACATGAAAATGTCTGCGGCGTACTCTACATCACATAAGCCCAACAAAAATGAGACATACAAGACTTAAGGTGAATACACAATGGAAATTGAACACCAACCATTCAAAACTTCACAGGAGTTGCACAAGTTTTGGATTATACTGATATTTGTGTTTTAGATTCATCCAGGTCCATACTACTATGTGAACATGTTGGTGAACATGTTGGATAGCAGATCATTACAGTGGCCTGCTTCCTGTGGTGTAGTCCACTTGAGCCTTGGATCTACCTCATTTTTGAGTTTATAATGTAAATTGATACAAAATAATAATAATTGAATTGTGTGGATAAAACCATACATGTGGGCCAGGCTGGGGTTATTGCTAAAATGGAGTCTTGTCGTGGCAGCGTAACCGTGATGTGCTTGTTTATCCACCACGTACATCTATTTTGTCATATCATTTTAAAGTATAACCCAAAAAATAAGGTAGATCCAAGGCTCAAATAAGGCACATATAAGGGATTGAATGACCATCATTAAAAACTTCCTAGAAGCTTTGGACCCACAATGGACGGAACCGATTCTAGATATGCACAAATGAGGTGATCCTCGCCATCTAAGTAGTAGCCTTTAGATTGACGGTGAGACATAAAAGCAAATAACTGACAAATTAAGGGCTAGAAATTAAAGATCAATTGATATTTATGGGTGTGTGTAAAAAGCATATTTTTCAGAACATGATAAATCCATAATGCTGCAAAAGTAATATAGTCGTCCACCTTTATAACCTGGCCATTTGTAATTTCATTTTCCATTTCTTTTGAGTGTATGTATTATCTTTCATTAATAAATGCTGCAAAAGTAATATAGTCGTCCACCTTTAGAAAGTTTAAGATCGAACATAAAAGAAAATTGGTTTGAAATAATTAGCATAGATTAGATGGATAAGGTCAACAAACATTAAACATGGTTAGAACGATATCCATCCATCCGTAGTGGGGCTCTGACAGTTGTACCATACATGCATTATCACGTTTTTCATTCCAATGCATCTGGTCTTTAATGGTTATTTCAATAAACAATACTCATCAGCTGAGTTACATAAACTTTCTAGTTATTAAGAGTAGAAAACGGCGTTACGTTACTTTGTTTAAGTTTCCTCCTGCAAACTAAGTGGATTGTTGGTCAAGGAAGGGATCATGTGGGACCAACCATAATGTATGGGTTTCATCCACACCGTACATCCATCTTTTTAGATAATTTTAGATTCTAAGTCCAAATTTTTGGTAGATACAAGGTTCAAGTGAGCTACACCACAGGAAGCAATGGTGATAATGACACCTAACGTTAAAGCTTTTATAGACCCACCATTATATTTATTTGTCATTCAACCGGTTCATAAGGTCACATAGACTTAGATGAAGGGTAAACATAAATTTCAGCTTGATCTAAAACTACTTCTATGACTCTTAAGAAAATTTTAATGATGAGCATTCAATCACCATTGAATGGTTTACTTGAGCCTTTGATCTGCCTCATTTTAAGGTTCATACCTACCTTGAAATGACCTGAAAAATGGATGAACAACATGATACATACATCACGGTGGGCTCTACAGGGCCCTTGCCTGGACGAACGGGTCCAAGCGAAGGGAGGATGCAATCAGCTTCCTCCTACAAAGGTTTGTTTGAACCATGAAAAGTGACAGAGAATGAAATAAATGACTTCTCTCATGATGAAATGTTTGGTTCTATTAGAATGATAAAGTAAATATTAAAATTTAAAAAGTAATTGATAATTAAATATCATAATTAAAATTTCATTTATAAGATACGACGTGACTATTTTAACATTTTATAATATTTAAATTTGTTATTTAAACAAGATTATAAAATATGAACTCTATTAGAATTCATGATTTAGCCCTACATATAAAGATTTTGAAAAATCATCATTAGATAATTGTTATAATTTCCTTTTCCATTCTGACCAGCTACTCACTAAAGAAAATCATTAGACATAAATGGTTTTCTCTCACTTCACCGTAAGACAAATTCCAACAATATACCTTTAGTCCATGTGTCTAGAGGAGCCTAGTCCTAGGGCTGAGTAGGATGAAAAAACAGATATATCATTCCAGTTCACCAAGCCAATTTATAATTTATATTAATTATAGAGTTTCAATTCTTTAGAATTATAGATGTAATAATAGTTTGTCAGTGTTGTTGGGTGGTCAAATCAAACCATTGATAAGTCTACGTGACGGTTATGGTGGGACTAACAATTGCAATGTGTTTTTAATATTTAAAATACAGCCAGTCAGATAAGAAATTTGATACAACTAAGAAAAGATTTTATTTTCTCTTTCTTTCTTTCTTTCTAAAACTTTGTCAAAATTGATGATTCATAAGCATGCCTTTGGAAACTATGTAATTCGTGGTCGAGAAAAAGTATTGAAAAAGACGTTTTTGAGTATAGTGAGTGGGATACTAAGGATGTATAATCAGATCTAATACAAAGCTTAAATGCATTCTATATATCATACACAATGCATTTAACTTCATCTTAGTTTTGTATTTTAAAAAGTAAATATATATATTTTTTAAATAGTAAGTAAATATATTATATATGAAAACTTCATTAAAAAAAATAAAAAATCTTGTGTATTAGTGGTAAGAGGAGTTTTTGCCACATGAAACTAGGCTTCATTGCATAAGGGAAATTAAGTTACAAGGCTTACTCTTACTCCAATTGCATAAGAAATCTTTCACACCCCATAAATTCTCCAAAAAGATACCTTAAGAAGGTGTTTTCTCTGCCGATGATCCTCTTTATAAAGACCATATAACAAGAGAGAGCATTGTAGAAGACCTTGGAAAACTAGGCTTCATGATGCAGCACGTGCATATATATGTATGTATGAAGGAGAGAGGTCTCCAAGTAGGAAACAGCACTACTATAAATGAGTTATGTCCCGTCTTTTGCACGTGCTAGAATATCTAATAAAAGAGAATCAGATATATATGTATGTACAAAGGAGAGAGCGTCTCCAAGTAGGAGACGATAATACTATAAATAAGCTATGTCCCTTCTTTTGCACGCGCTAGAATATCTAATAAAAGAGAATCAGACTCTATCTCGATATATTATGGGCCTATTTGGAATGTAGGATTAAATAGTATGGAATTGCATTAGATGGAATTAACACCATTAATGCACAATGATTACATATATGTAAATACTATGGTATTTCGACTGTCTAATCTCATGTTTGGGATTAAATTCTTTCTTTAGAAAAAACACAATATTAAGTGAAACTTATGTTTGGTAGATTAAGAAATTGTAATCATCGGACTAGATTTCACAATTGATGTCAATCACCTATATGCATATGCAACTCGATTATCACATATAAAGGACACATAAGGATGAATAGCGTGGATGAAACACATGCATTAACGCAGGGCCTACAAATGTACTGGATTTTGAAATCCACCAAAAACCCCATAGTATCTACTATTGGGATTGAATCATATGAAACATACTTAGATTAATCCAATTCCTTCCCGCTGTCTCCAAACATCGCATGAAATTTGCATGGGACCAAATGCAATTCCATTCCTCCTAATCCCATGTTCCGAATAGGCTATAGCTATTCAAGTGAAGATTTCAATATAAAAAGTGGTCATTTCCATCTCTATTTTCTTATTTTCACATATTTAAAGCAAAATGCATAAAAGTCCATTTACTTGCATTTTAAATGCACCTATGTTCATTTAAGTTCACTTTAAAGAGCATGCATGCATGCACTTATTTCCTATACTTCGACGCACCTACGTGCTTAGGGCAGTTTATTTAGCCAGTTACTCTATAATATAAAGGAAATGTGTGATCATTACAAATCTAATAGGAATAATTAGTCAAATGCAAATAATCAGGAGAAAAAATAATTATAAGCATTGGGGTGAAAATCTCATATCCAAACACAACCATCAATGTATTTTAGTAATAGTTTAATATTAAAGTAATACAAAAATACAGTTGGTGAGAATTTATGCGGATGAACCAAAACAGGAATAACCAGTTAAATGCAGATGTTGTTAGAAGGCCAGTAAAATAATTTGTAATCATTGCATATTTTTTCTACGTTTAGGTAGTTATGGTGAAACAAACGAGCCGTCAAATGAATTAAATAAAGTGAGCTTCATGTACCAAAAAATTCATTACATCACGGCACATATCTGCATTCCTGTGGATGGAAATAGACGAGTCATATAGTGGTCATGGCTTTCTCATTTAAATGAGAACTACCCCATTGTCTCTTTCTTTCTTGGCTGTCTATTTCTCAGCCACTTGATGGAAGCTGAGACTTTTCCACGCTCAGAATTTATTTATTTTTAATTTTTAGCGCGCATGGACCATCCATTATTAGCTTGTGTCATATCAGTGCCTTGACCAGCTAAACCACGGACCCTACTTGCTTTAGTCTGGATCTTTAGGTGGCCCACACAACAAAAGAATGGATCTATCACAATAAAAAGATCGTAAAAATCTCTACATCATTTTGTAATAATTTCTGTTCTCCAGGAATATTTGGATCCGTTGATAAGGATAATCTCACCGTTAAGATCATACACACAAGATTCATGCAGATCCATTCATTAGGTGGACCACACAATACGATTAAATCAGTATATGTGTAGCGGGTTTGATGAATGGATTGCCTGATCGATGGAGCGCATGTCATATACCAGTGAAATGCTGGCCTATGATATGAATTCATTGGACCGGAACCTCATGGTCCGTGCAAGTGGATTGAATATGGACACACGAATTTTCACGGCGAACTTCCTCACGACTTGTGATTTTGACCCAGTTGGTGTTTTTCAGGCGAAATTACCTAAATGCCCTTATACACACACACACACACTAAAATTTGTGGAGTCGAGCATCGTGGGCGAACGTTGCAGTGCATGACGTTCACACTATCCAACAGGTGTACGGACGTGATGATAGGACAAAAAATAAAAATAAAAAATCAGGAGAATACAATCACCAAGTGGGCCATTGGTGATTTTGGAGATTTTCGGTGGTGTATATTGTTTTTATGGTGTTGGCCCACCCTATCAGTAGTTCAGCCTCAATCTTTATTCGCAGTCATCTTGGTTGGGTGCACTTATTAAACAGGCTAGATGTCATACACACACGGTAGATCTAGCAACGCTCGGCTTGAACTCTTTTTTAAGAGAACAAAATGGATGGGGGCGTTTCAGTCCTTTCAATATATTGAAGTGTGCTCACCTGCACGTTTCAAAAGTCAAAGCAGTGTCTGGTAAATCAAACTTCTGGAAGAAATGTCTGCTAGAAATCCTTTAATATATATTTACCTCTTTTTCCTTTTTCCTTTTTTTTTTTTTTATCCTTCCTAGAAAAAGATACGAACTTTAATTTTTTTAATTTTAGAAAAAAAAAAAATCCTCAAACACTGAATTGACACAGATTGGCCATTGACCCGTAACTAAGCTAATAACTAATAGTCAATGCTATGTGGGTCCCACTTCGATGTATAATTTTATTTTTGCTGTTCATTTATTTTTTAAAATTATCTTATAGTATTAGCTTAAAAATGAGGCAGATTTAAATCTCTAGTTGACTATATTACAAAATAATAATAATAATAATAATTGATAGCCCATTATTAAAAACCTTCTTGAAAGACCTAAAAGTTTTGGATCGACGGCTATTTATATTTCTTTTCTTCATCTAGGCTTGTATGAACTAAACAATTAGTTAGATGTCACATAAACATTAGGCTCTAGGAAGTTTTAAATAGTCGACATTCAATCGCTACCGTTTTTCTATGATGTGGTGCACCTAAGATTCAGGTATGCTTCATTTTTAAAATCAAGCCCTGAAATGATACGTGAAAATAAATGTACAGTACGAATAAAACACACAAATCTTGGTGGGCCCACATAGTACTGAGCACTGGCCACCTGCTAGTGGCAGCGTCACTAGCAAAAGCGCGTCCTGTATAAAGGATTTGTTCACTTTGAATTTTCAAAACATTCAATTACCGTACAAATGGATGGCACAATGATCAGAATGCCTTTGGCCAATTTTATTTTTTTATTATTCTTATTTTTTTAAAAAAGTAGTGTCGTTAAGCATTGTTGAACCGTTGTGATTCGTGTATAACCCTATCTTGATGATGAAACATTTGCTGGATGAATTATCAGGTGGGCCAAGTGGAGTTACTGATTTTTTGCAGGAGCCTGTTGTTTTCAATGATGTGCTTCACCTAACGACTGTATCAGCCTGATTTTTGGCTCATATGATAATTATGATGGGTCCACCTATTTGATGGGTTGGATGGATAAACACACCACCTGGGCCCCACAATGCTTGGCTCTACAATTTTCGTTTGAGAAAATAATTTAATGGCATTTTAAAAAAATACGTCATCCATTTTCCTTCTGACAAAATAGTCAAAAGCCTTGTTCCAAAAATCCAGTTTTTTACTATAAAAATCTTAAAATACATTATTTATTATATCATATACCTATGATAAACTTACAAGAGATGTTGAACTTTCTATAAAATATTTAGATAAGAAACAAAGGTTAGTCTCCAGAGTCTCGGTAACCCAATCGCTTCAACGAACTTAGCTTGTAGATGTGCGGCGGCCCATAGTTGGTGTATCCAAGCCATGGATCTGATAAACCCATCATGGCTGGACCAACCATGGTCTATAGTTTGGATAATATTTTCTAGATAGCTGTTCATTCTTCCTGATGTTCTGGCCCATCTGATGATTAGATGACTATAACTTTTTAAGGCCTCCCATTTTGACAAAGCGCTTGCTCTCTTAGACACGTCCGATGCCATGTACGCACTAAGATGAACGCTACATGTAGCTGGTTGCACGAAATTCTTATGCAGCAGATTGCACGCTGGTTCTTGATGCAAAAGTGGGACGCGGATTGCGCCCTGCCCTATCAGGCCAGACTCGGTCCTCCCAGGGGCTGTGTGGGGCCCACCGTGATGAATATGCTTTGTCCAATCCGTCTATCTACTTTCTTTTTTTTTTCAGGTTACTTGAAGATATGGGCAACAGGGAATCAACGCCTACTATTAAAAGCTTCTAGAGCGGTGGAGTTTTGATGAAGCTGATATTTGTATTTTTTCTTCGCCCACCTGCACGTGACCTCGTAAATAGGTTGGATGGCAAATAAACATCACGGTGGGCCCTCGGAAGGTTTCAACGGTCAGCGTCATTATCACCACTGATTTATGTCGTGTGGTCCAATAGAGCCTTGTATTTGATTCCTGGTGCTTGAGAGCTAAAATGATTTGTAAAAATAAAATGATGGGGTGGATAAAACACACGTATCAAGGTAGCCAATCCGTGCCGGGGCGGTAAATTCCACTCACAAGTCCCAAGACTTTACACATTTTTACTGGACAGAATCCGAGAAGCCGTTGAGGTGGGACAGTGTACCAATCAGCTTTTCAATTTTATATAAAATAACGGACTCGGATTTCCTACAAAAGCCTTTCGGAAGAAGTTACCTGCGCTCGCTCCGGTGGTAGACTTTTGCACACCAATCCTTACTCTTGCTCGGGTGGTAGACTCTCAGTAGTTTCACACCCGGTCAATGGTTCGAGTATTTATAAGCGGTCTAAGAGGACGAACCAAATTTTCGCATCAACACGTGTAAAAAAAAAAAGTTCCTGCGCTGAAACTTTGGTCTGATGATGCCACAGTGGTCCGGATATCTGGCACGTATCCTATCCGAGGGTATGAGCCTGTCCTGCCGCCTTTCTATCAAATCCATGGAAACATATGGGTCTGAAGATGCCAAAGCTAGGTACACAGATGTATGTCCTGGTGACCTAACTGTGGGCCCAATCCTAATGTATATGTTTTATCTACGTTGTCCAACAGTTTTGCCAGCTAGTTCTATGCATGAGCCTAAAAATGAGGCATATTCAAAGCTTGAATAGACCATAATAGAGGAAATAGTGGAGATGTAACTAAACCTTCCTAGGGCCCACTGCAATGTATAATGGCAATTTAACCCGTTCCTAAGGTCACACGTACCTAGACGTAAATTTTGTGAAAACGTAAATATCAGCTTGATGTAAAACTTTAGGAAGTTTTGGAATGTAGGATTTCAATCCCACGGCTTTCGTGTGGTGTGGTACACTTTAGGCTTAGGATCTATCTCATAGCTCAAGAATGAGCCGGCAAAACAGATGGACGTAGTCCATAAAACAGATATGTCACTGTGGTCCAGACGGTCCATTAATAAAGCAGAATCTGCCTCAATCTGCTAGCCCTTCTACCTCAGGAAATGATGATCCAGACCGTTCATCATTAAGTCAATACGGAAGGTGCTCCATATTTGGAAATATAATACCTGTCAGAGACCTTATGGTCTATAGAGAATTGGAAACAGACAGCTTTCCTGTGGACGGTGAAGATCGTGAGCCATCTTCTAAATGAAATACGGACCACCACATGGTGTGTCGTAAGGGCCGGGTTACTTGGAGTTTTGGGATTGTAGCAAACCCCCAAAAGGCGCTGTTCCATACTCCTCTAAAGTTGTAACTACGACGCAACTTCCATCCAAAAGGTAGGCCCCGCAGTAGATTATGATGACCAAAAACTGGAGCACGGCTTCAAGGATCCGGGTCGGTGGATTCCCAAATGTGGGGCCCACCATGATGTATGCTACTCACATTAACATCGTCCATCCATTTTGAAAGCTCGTTTTAGGGCATGATTCAAAAAATGAAGCAAATCCAGATCTAAAGTGAATCACAGCAAAGGAAATAGTGAGGATTGAATACTCACCATCAAGAACTTTTTGGAGCCGGAATTTTTTTTTCCATCCAACCTTTTGATAAGGTCAAAACAACTTGGATGAGAAGACCACACAAATATCAGCTTAATCCAAAACTTTTGTAGCCATTAGTAGTTTTTGATGATAGCTCTTTTTTGTGATGTAATCCACGTGAGATTTGGATCTACTTCATTTTTGTATCATAGCATAAAACAAGCCATAAAAAATGATGGACAGCGTGGATATAAGGCACAAACATCATGGACCCACAGTCAGGGATCCCAGATCCACTAAGGTGTGAGTGTGTAGTGGTGTGCGTACAAAGTTTTTTTTTTTTTTTTTTTTTTTTAATTTTTAAAACACATGCACACACACCACTACACACTCATGCCTTAGTGGAATTTCACGACCTATGGGTACTCGAACCCTCAACTAGGTGTTGAAACTCCTGGGAGTCTACCACCGGAGTAAGAGTAAGACCTAGGATTGCATACTAAGTTACTTAGTAAGCTCTTATTGCACTGAGTAAACTCTGTTGGGCCCACCATGAATGCATGTGGTCTATCCACGCTGTTTATCCATTTTTTTCATATTATTTTAGAGGTTTAGACCTAAATTTAAGCATACCCAAATATCAAGTAGACCATGCCATAGGAAACTGTTGAAATAATGACTTCCACTTTTGAAACCTTTCTAGAGCCTATAATGATGTTTATTTCTCATCTAACCTGTTGATAAGATCATAAGATCATACAGACATGGATGAAGGGAAAACACAAATATAAGCTTGATCCAAAACTTCGGTGGCCCATAAGAAATTTTCAATTGTAAATGTTTAATTGACACTGTTTCCTATAGTGTGGTCCATTTGAGGATTAGATATACTCCATTTTTAGGCTCTAATTCCTAAAATTATTTGGTAAAATGGATGGACGGAGCGGATAAAATACATAAATCACCGTAGATCCCACATAGTTTACACAGTACGCAATCCTCTTCTGAAGCCACCCCCAAAATCTCTTCGATTCGGGTGACTGAGGAGCATTTAAAAAAATTAAATTAAAAAAAATTTTAAAAATTTTAAAAAAAATGATATGGTATACAACGCTCAGAATTCAACCACCAACAAATTAATATATCGATTGATGATAAGGACCGTTCCATCGTATTGATTTTGGACCGAATCAAATCCGGAGTAGAGCCCATCAGATGGACCCTCTAGTCAACCTCCGGCACGTCGATACACGTGAGAGGAATCAGAGATTCCCCGTCCATACCTCTACCGACCATCGTGCAGTTAGAAAGTTTGGACATTTCGGACGGATGAGTGGGAGATATATGATACTCTGGCGGCGTGTGGCGGTTGAGGTGCGGGCACTCGAAAGTTGTACACGTGGCATGTATGAACTCAAAGTAAACCAATTAAATTGTGAAACACATTGTAGCTAGATCAACATCGTTTGGACCATTCCACTGATTCAGTTCGTGATATTTGTATCATTGTATGATACGTCTGCAATTTCTAACCGCTGCTTGCCGTGTATCACACTCCAGAATATTAAAAGTTTTTTCTCCCGGAACGGATGGGAAGGGAAGCGAAGTGCGTGATGTGATCCACACATCATCAGTGGGCTACCTTGATATACGTCTTATATCTAAGTCTACTTTGCTAGATTATTTTAATGTATTATTCTAAAAGTGTGGCTGATCTAAATCATAAGTGAACCAATATTAGATTGATCCAATAAATGAATGAAAAAAAAACAAATATTAGATTTATCCAAAAGGACCTAAACTATACCTAGCTGGTGTTGATGCGTGTCGTGCGAAGAAAAGTGCTGATGCTCCTCGGTATCCGAGCTTTATGAACGTTTCAAAAGAGATCAAAGTTACATGGAACCCACAATGATGCTTTTATCATATCCAAACTGTTCATTCCTTTGGTAAGATAATTTTAAAGTATTGCTTCAAAAATGATTTATATGGAAAGCTTAAGTTGATCACATCACCTTTATTTTCCATCTAATCTGTTTATAAGGTCTCACACACCTGATGAAGTGGAAAAGAAAATATCGTATTGATTCAAAACTTTTGTGACCTCGAAAGGGTTTCAACGGTAAAAGTCTAATCTCATTGCCTTTTGTAGTGGGTTCCACTTAATCATCAGATCTCTCTCGTTTTCCAGCTCAACCCTTATGACGATCTCGTAAATGTACTGATGGTTTGGATATAACACGTACAGCATAACGGAAACCACATAACTTGGTGACGTCGACATACCAGCCAGGCCGTTGGGGATGTAATGCATCAGCCAATGCGCTTCCGTCCTCCGAGTGGATACCTCGCAGACATTGACAACACCTGTTGCGAGAAAGTGTGGAGCACCTTAGCTCCTGTGCCCCATCGTGATGTGTGTATAACATCCAATCCGTACGTTACTTTATAAATCTAATATTAGAGCTTGATCCCAAAAATCAGGTTGATACAAATCTAAAGTGATCCATACGACAAAAGAACATTGAGGATCGAAACACCCACCATAGAAACCTTCGTGGGATCAGGATATTATTTATACTTCATCCGACACGTTGATCAGGTGAGCACCTCCATGATAAAATGATATTTAAAAAAGATTAAAAAAATTCATGTGGATATAGCGAGTGAATTTATAAGTTCTAGTCATTATTTGGCATTGTTCACACGGTGTTGTAATTGGATTATAAAATAAGGTCGATTTTGTTGTGCGCGGTGAAAATAGTATGAGTCAACTTATTAACGGAGTGGATTGTAAGAAAAACATAATTATAGGCCCCACATCGCTCGGGTGTTGCACGCACTTCTTTCTGCAGGTACGGCAGCTAATTCGTTCCGTGCATTTTTGGTGCTAACCTTTTCGGGAGGGAGTCCAAATTGCCGTCCAGGCAAGCCAATCTGTATCCAAACAACTCGCCCATGTTATCCAAAGAAATTACATAAATGCCACCCATCCCGTGATTGATTCTGGCCATCCAAACTTTGCATTTTCATTAGCCGTTGAACGATGCCGTATTTCTTGACCACTGAGCCATGGGCCCCACTTGTATAAGGTAGTACTCAGGGATCTTGTTGGAAATCATAGTTCAGTGATCCATGCGGTTAATCTGATGGACGCATTGGTGGCGGCTAACAAAAGATCATAATGACTGAAAATCATCACTTCAAATATAGACTACGACCTCCATCCATAACTCTTGCTGCAAATATCTCCCAAATGGAAGAGCCTTCAATAGGCGTCCAACAGATTGATGGCTAATAAAGAAAATGTAACTGAATCTTCCTTAACAAAAATATTTTAATGATATTTAATAAAAATTAAATTACATTCGTCAAAACAATTTGTGCATGACTTATTAAATTTATTAATAAATAAACAAATAAATAAGACATATTTCCGCTACATAAATAATAACGCTGACTTGATAATAATAATAATAAATAAAAATAAAATACTTTTGCGGTCCCAAGAATATTTCCAACGTATATGTTGAATCCATACTGTTCCCATGGTGTGGCCTACTTAAAGTCGCGGATCTTTTCTTTTTTCTAACTAATGCATTAAAATAATATGTTAAAATAAATGTACAAACGATAAAACACATGCATCATGGTAGGTCCCATACAACCCATGAAGACAGGGGTACAGATAATGGTTAGCATTGTCATCAGAAATTTAGCTTATGCCTGACATGTCTTGGACAGCCTTACTGACACAATTTTCTGTGCATCCTAACAATCTCTCGCACGAGATCTTACATGCATAGGACATTTCTTCGATGGCCCTCCACAGTAAGTCCATTGTATCAATGGTCTGGTCTTTGAGAACCATGGACCTACCCAAAAGAATATTAAGTTTGCACAAGGCTAAACTGTTCTGTCGGGGCTATAATGCTCTCTTGATCCTAACCGTTGGTGGTTGAGATGGGTACGGTATTCTACAAATTTTCTTGTTAAGCAAAGCTTTTAATCAGTTTATTTTATATTATTTATTACTGTTAACGTTGTTTCTTTTTCAAAATCGTTACTTAAAATCAATATTAAAAAAAGGGTCCACGTTTGCAAGTGAAAAGGTCGTTTTACATTAGGATGTTGGACTGGAGTATCTAAATGCAGATTAGCCTAACAAAAAATAAAAGGAAATGCCTAAGGTAAGGAAGACCACTCGTCCATTCCAGTCACTAATCTCATCATAATCCTCTCTTCATCCAGACGGCATTTGACAGTCTCATCTCTCATTATTTCATACGGCTTATGATGAGAGTACGAATGGTTGCATACATGACGAGGGGTTTATGGACTTCCCGTTTCGAAAAAGTCTGCGAGTAATGAATAGTAAACTAGTAAACGACCTGGCTTTTACACTAGGGCCCTTCCAACCGACGCAAGATGGAGAAGTGAGGTACACGTGTGTGAAGAACGGGATATTCTTCAGGTGGGCCCCACCGTGGTCAGGAAACAAACTGGTTCACTCGTTATGAGCCCCAACCGATGAATGAACGGGCGTGGGTTCTTAGAGCAGGACATGTCGACGGAGGGCATCACCTGGTATCTGACACGTACGGGTGCGACATGTCACGTGTGCCAGGCGATCACCTGCACCTCACTTGAGCATGTCAGTTTTACCGTAGAGGACTCTAGATGTTCGTACCCGCGGCATTGATGTGCACCTCAAGAGTTTAATTTCTGATGACACGAACCAAACCCTTCTTTTCTTTTTTTTTTCGTAGTGGGCTCTCACCACCGAAGGATACTCGAACCCTTGGCCGGGTATTGAAACTCCCGAGAGCCTACCACCCGAGCAAGAGCAAGGATCCATGTTCAGTTTTCCACATGAGTGGGCCCCACAAAAGTTCTATTGATCTTCATTTGATGGCTACCAATTGGACGGTTAAGATAGTCAAGTCAGCGTTATTATTATACCTTTCACGGTGGGGCCTATCATGTTGACAAAATTGATACAGCCGTATACATGCAATTGAATGAGTATGACTACTTCCACCACACCACGCGGACAACCCACGACACGGAATGGGGGAGCATCACCACGCACGTGCCAACATCGACTACCTGTGCAAGATCAGGGACGTTCATCAGGTAGGGCACACTTGATTACGGTATAGGCCAAAAGGTCATGCTGTTCAAGTCATGAGGTGGGCCACACATGTACGTTGAGTACAGATTGTTGGTCAACTGCTCGTATTTATATGTGTGGCCCACCTGAGGATAAAGAAATGACCAGTCTGACAACCCCATTGGATCTTTCACGTGTTCCCACGTCTGAGAGGCGAGGGCCTTAAAAACTGAACTCAGCAGACGCGTGCTACTACATCCCAAGGTATCGCTGCTTTTACGTGAGGACCGTATTCGTTGGATCAGTTTCACGTTGCAATGATCTAAACCGTTCATATGATGGTCCTCACCTTGGATTGGAGATAAGAACACTCTCACATTCTCAGATAAGGATTAAAAAAAAAACCTAACCTTTCCACCATCCAACTTTTCTCCTTGTCGGTGGTCGTCTCTTTTAACTAAGTTTTGTTAGGGATTGATTGGATCTTACAACTTGAGGATTATTTTAACGTAGAAATGGTTTGGATCGCCCTACATGGCCCCAGATCATCCAACCTACACCCAGCGTTGAAAAGAAAGAAAGAGAAACGGGTAGCTAATTGACACTCTGGCAGAGCGTGACCCTTGATACGCAGGCACTCACAAATCGTACACGTGGCGTATATTAACTACGATCGATCCCACTAAGTTGGGAAATCCACCGTCGCTGAGTCCAATTCCGAAACCACATTGGTTGAACAATTCTAACCACTGAATCCTGGATGATTGTATGTTGAAATAGAACTCTTGAACATTTTTATTTTCAAGCGTCCAATAGATGTCCACCAATCCAACAGTCAGAAAGTCAAATAGGCGTAATCGCTGGTCCATGATATATCCAACTGGGACCCATAATTTGGGCATGGCTGGTGTACCACACACTACCGAGCCGGCTGGTGTGTGTACGTGAGATCAAGGTTACATGGCCCCACAATGATATATTTATTATATCTACACCGTTCATCCATTTAGATAGAAAATTTTAGATCATGATCCTAAAAATGATTTATATCCAATGTTCCAGTGGACCACAACACAAATAACAATGGAACAATAATTCTCACTTTTAAAACATTCATAGGGCCCACAACGTTTATTTCCCATCCAGTCTGTTCATAAGGTCACCAAAATCTGAATGAAGAGAAAAAATAAATATCATATTGATCCAAAACAGAGCTGTCACCCAAAAAATTTCAATGGTAGACGTTTAATCTCGATAAATGAATGGATGGTTTGGATATAAAATATACCTTATGGTGGGACCCACATAACTTGTTAATGTCAACACATCAACCATGTCAGCAGTGTGTGGTCCACCAGCCAATCCGCTTCCTCGAAAGGGAGTTCTCGGAATAAATAAAAATACAAATAAAAAGAACTGTACAAGTTGGAAGTGATGTGAGCTGATGGGTTCCGGTGGGCGTCAAAGAAGACACATACGTGTCCACAACACCAACTGATATGTATCATCCAAAAAGATGGGCATTATCCGGGTTGTTGAGATCTAACGTGTCCATAACTAAGGGTAAACTTGTGGGGCCCACCATAGTGCGCGTGTGTTGTCTAACCCGTTCAACGTGGTCCACTCCACCATAGAAATAATGGGAGACTCCAAAAATCATACAAATGCAACCATCGGTGGCGCTTGGAGGGTCTTGGGTGGATTGTGGCCCAACCCCATAATTGAAATTAGCTTGGGACCCAGCTGGTGGGTTAGATTCCATTTCCACATGAGGATTGGCCCTCCACGCTTGCCATAACACCTCCAAACTCGAGGATATTTTTGTCATTAGCTAAAGATGATCCTCCGACGTCACCAGTAGAAGGGAGGAATTTAAGATAATTTAAATACCAGGTGATGTAGAGCCGGTCGGGGATAAATTCATGACCAAGTTCGACCAGAAAAAACTTGATTGTAGATGCAGGTGATCCAGACCTTCAGAACTTAAAACGGATGTAGCTTAGAAATTGACATGAGTTATCGAACGTGTCGTATATGATTTTGAGAGTAGGACAAGCTACTTTAACCGCACACCTAATTTGTGAAATACAGGCTACCGAATTTCTATTATAATTTCGTTTTTACTACCTTTAATAAGTTTTAGTTTGAATATACCTCTTCATGAACTTGGCTTTATGAGTTGTGTCCAACATGCAAAGTGCTTAGAATAGCTAGGGAAACATCATGGTTCTGCCAAACAAGACACTCACTATTTTTTGACGAAAACTATACACCAAGTACGACACTGTTTTCTAAAAAAACCAGAGTCACTAGTAGGAATCATGGCTTCTATAAGTTTTAGTCATAGTTTAATTCCGAAACTTCTTGCTAGGGTTTATGTTATTATTTAAGATATTATAATCTCATTTTTCATCCACAATCAGATTATTGTAAATTTTATTAAAATTTTACGAATGGGCTCCCTTTCATGACTTATATACATGGTTCATAGACTGGAGGACCTGACCGACTCGTTTGGTCCTGAGTCGAGCTGACTCAGAAAACCACCAATCCAAAAGTAAGGTGGGGTCCACGATAGAAGATAGCCTAAAAAGTCATGCTTGAAACTTCTAATTAACCAACCAGCACACTTGAATGATTGATGGGTGTGATTTTAGATATACGCTCAATCCACTGTAGGACCCACAATCTGGATGGTCTGTATAGCTGTGCGGTGGTGCCACATCATGTAAGAAGGATGAGCTGCTACCGCTTTCCAAAAGGTGCATAATCTAATATAAAAATCTACCGCTTTTTCGTAGGTCCTTGGCCCCTAACACACGTTGGCGTGGTCCGTATGGTAGTTCATAGGACCACCAAAATAGTTGGATCCCCACACGCTTCGCTTGTCCATTCAAATCGTTCATCTGATCGACTACATTATGGATGAGAGACGCACCATCGAAGCATCCAACGCAGGAAGATCCTAAATCCTCTATGATTGAATGTGGACGGTTGTTGTATTATTTTCTTCAGGACAGCTTTCAAGCCGAAAATCAGAAGGCTTCGATTTTCAAACATGGGATATTTTTGGGTTATTACCTACCCATGATGGTCCTATCAGATGAATGGCTTGAATCACCGAACATGGGATCCCAAATGCGCAAAACCATAGCCGTCACTTGTCAAACGGTCTATATATTTCCTCCAACAGATGATAGGGGCCACGGTTTTGAAAAGTCAGCCAGAAATTTCACATGCGGCCAGCATGTGAAATCAGAGCTGTGCATCAACAATCGATACTTGACGTGCGCAACTAGCCAACGGAAGAGCAGGCTGACCAGATTTTTGGACCTGGTCATCTACATACAGGGCACAGTTAAGGCATATGGCGCAGCGTCCACAGACCTGTGGTTGCGGAGGTTGGTGTGGGCTTGCTAAGGAAGCTCGAGCCTTGAGGTGACGGAGTGCTCTGGTGGGCCCGTAGCCTACTGTATGTTTGAAAAACGACATAATGGCAGGAAATACTACTGTCATTATTTATGATGGGTGACGAAAAATTGCAAATCTCCACTATCTAGAATGCCAATAGGTGTCGGCAATTTTATGTGCGTAATTGGTCTTTGTATAATAAAAATGTCTTTTGAAATTTTAAAGGAAATTGAAAGGATTTGAAATATAGGAAATTGTAGGCCTCATTGCTGGGTTTAGATTTTACCTGCTCTAATTCGTAATGGCGTCAATATTTTATTAGTTTTTATTTTTTATGTGTAAGTACTCAACGGTGTATTATATTTTTAATTTTTATTGTGAAACCTAATTGAAAAAATATATATGTTATAACAAGAGAAAGATAAAACATGCTAAGTATCTTAAGGATATGTTAGAGTGCTTTTTATAAAATCATAGCATATAGGATAACAAGATATGAAAAAGTTGAAAGGAAATTGAAGGCAAATTAAGCAGCTGAGAGTCATTTAGGAGATTAACCGAGCGGTCGAGAGTCATATAGGAGGTCGACCAAGCGACCGAGTGAAATATGGTCGAGTCGATAAGGTAGCATGGAGCAATTTTTAGAACAAGTGACAAGTTTAGAAGGAAATCTGCAAAAGATCTTGTAGTGTTGAAACGATTATAGCAACCATCAGAATATTAAAAGCATCCAGAAGGTCAATAGTACTGAAATAATTATAATAATCATTAAAGTGTGGAAAAAATTCAGATGATTACATTAAGGCTATAAATAGTAAGAGAATTCAATAGAAGAAATCGTCTCATATCAATAAATCAAACCAGATAAAATCAATATTTCAATTATCATTTAGATACATTCTTTAACATAATCAGCTAATTACATTCTATAGTATAATCTTTAACTTTTATCTTTCATTTATATTCATTAGTATAATTCGTAGCAGTAATCAAGTAGTTGTTAAATTTTATCTGTAATTCGAGTTTACGCTCATACTCTGAATTCAGTTCAACTATTAAACAGAGTTCTCCATCTAAATAGATGTTTTACAGATATTATTGTGATCGACCTTAAGACTTTTATTTTTGTTATTCTTTTATTTATATCGAAAATTCTTCTTGTATGGAAGACAAATGTGTAAGCCATTTTTCAGAGGACGAATCATACCTTATGACTATCCTCGGATCATCATTTAAAACACTGTGCAAGTGGGCGACCGATCTTATTCGATGTTAGTTATATACTGTGTATCTACCTATCTTGATGCCTAGGGTCATAGTTGTTTAGCTTGAATTGAGCTACACATTCACTTCTGGCACACCTGTACTTAACATGTGATCGAATATGAAAACCCAAGACCAACGCTCAAAATGTTAATGGCCTAAAAATGAATGGTTAACTCATTTAACGCTTAGCATCCCCTTTGCATTACTATAGTTGTATGAATGTGATCATCCAATTTCTGTATCTTCTTTCATGTAAGTAAGCGGTCCACAATGCATCTTCTCTAATCCACCTTTCTTTGTTAATCATAAGTGAGCCCCACGTAGAAATCCACTCCATAAGGCACCAAGGATCCGGATTTGGCCATACATCAAGCTAATAAATGGTATCATGGCAACCACTTTTTCACAATATACTTAAAAGTTCCAATTTTCACATTATTCCATTGATCTATTGTGTCAATCTATAGATGGACCATGCTGCAGAAGTTTAATCCCAACCACTAATCTTGTAACTTTTTAAAATGGAATGTGGACCGCAGTTTATTTTTAGGCCAAAAATCATGAAACTAAGATTATCCCAAGTAGAATTTTCAGATACATGAATGGCTAAAGTAAGAAAGGATTTTCAGATGCATGAATGGCTAAAGTAAAAATTTTCAGATACATGAATATACATTCAAAGTAGGAGACACAGGTACATTCTCCGGAGTACTAAACCATGGGCTCGACTTGTTATGATGAAAAGGTGGACTCTTTCTTTACATCTCTTTAGGATTATCCCAGTAGAATAAGCTTTATTCCACGAGGGCTGCGTGTGAGCTCACCATGGTGTGTGTATGACATACAACCTGTTGACAGTCACAATGCCATGAAAGATGAAAATGTCAAAAATGAGGGAATCCAAATCATCAAATGAGCTATCACGTGAATTTGGAAGCTTTGAAATGGTTATCAGTTTTCTTCTAAGTTATTATACATCTAATTATTGAAAACGCTTTATTTTTTGGGGCATCCAATAGTAGTGGTGGGGCTCAGTAAATGCACGAGTTGGTTGGAGTAGGCACAACACAGTAGGCCCCACACAAACATTAGTACATAATCACGAAAACAACTAATAAAACAACTTTATTAGGGAAGAATGAGTGGTGGTAGTGGAACGGACATGGATTAAAAACTAAGTATAACAAGCAAAGGGGCTAGTTACGAACCATATAAGTGGTGGGGCTGCTTTTGGCATGTCGGGTTAATGTGATTGGCTCTGTCATTTAGCCTTAGGCGTCTGATGAAAACTGACAATAAGAATCAAGAAATGGGCCACACATGTTCCATTTATTTTGGCGAGGAAATGATCCATGGAACAGTGTACATATCCTCAGCTCATTATATTTTTTGTACAATTGATATTATGTCGAAAGATTTGATGGGCTTGATTTGATGGCAAGCGCGCAACACGATTTTGCCTAGCTCGAGATCAACAATTTCAATCACACGAGTACTATTTTTGAGAACACACTTTTTCGACTTTCCTATCTAGTGGCTCCTTGTTTTCCTACATAGAAATGAGAACTAATGAATAATAATAATAATTACATAAGCTTGAATTTTTTTGCAGAATCTTATCATCATTGTATATACACAAGTGAAAGCATTCAACATAGGAATGAGTGTGAATACATTAAGAAAGGTGGAGATAATAGTTATGGAGTTGGAGATGACCTCATTATATTGGATTTTGTAAGCCATAGTTCTCCTTTGGATTGAAAAAGCAAGAAACTTTGAAAATTTAAACAACCCTCTGATTGAAATTCAGAAATTTCAGGGGTGCCAAGTGACCTTACTTTCAGTGATGGTTCACACCCATACCGTTAAATTCTCCTGGTGTAATGCATGCCACTTGAATCAAACCATCACAATTGTGGGCCCAACTTTAAATGGGTTATAAACTAAGAATCAAACCATCACAATCTTGGGCCCTACTATGGATGGGTTATAAAACCAAAGGTCACACTCAACCTACATTTCAGTAGCCAAAATCGTTGACCTGGTTGGCCCTATTATCAGATGGGCCACTCACTAATATCGCCCCTATTATATGACTCATTTGAGCTGACGAAGATGCACAGAGTAGCCAATGGTCTAGATTTTAAATGGCGATTGGGACTATGATGGCCAGATGGCGCAGATGTTGCTGGGATATGGATTCGGTAGTGACCCCTGGCCTCAAACCAGTACGTTGGTACTGATCAATAATGTGGGCCCCACCATGATGTATGTGTTTTAACCATGTGGTTTATCTATTTAGCCAGAAAATAAAGCAGATCCAAATCTCAGGTGGACCACACCATAGGAAACAGCAGGGATTGAACGCCCCACCATTAAAAACTTACTGGGGGCCCCAAAACTTTAGGATCCAGCTGATATTTGTGTTTTCCTTTAATTAAAGTATATGTGAACTAATCAACAGGTTGAATGGCAAATAAACATTATAGTGGGCCCTAAGAGGTTTTAAACGGTGAGCATTAAATCAACACTAACTCGTGGGCCTAGAGATTCTGATCTGCCTATTTTTGGGCTCATACCATGATTGAGCTAGAAAAATGGATAGACTGCGTGGTCAAAACACATATATCACTGTGGGGTCCACAACATCGACCAGTACCAAGACATTGGTATATACTAGAGGGGTCACTACGGAATCCGCGGCTACATTGGTGCGCCTCAGCTCTCTGGAAGGTGGGCTCCGCATGCCTTTCATGCCTCCTAGTTGTATGCCATCACATGGCACATGCATCTGATGATCCATACCGTACATCTTGGGATTTTTGTCCGACACGCAAGGGTGTGATTTTTGGACTGGGACCATCACTGTGACCCATCAACGAACGGTTTTTTTTTTTTATCTTAGTCCGCAAAATTCCCTGTTTTCTTGCTGCAATGAAATAGTGTCAGTGATCAAATCTCAATAGTTCTTAAGAGATGATTGGGAACGTGTGATGTGGCAACGTTCTATAAGCCCCACTATGATGTATGTGTTATATCCGCGTTGTCTGTCCACCTATCTCATGAGATCTTTTTAGAGAATGAACTTAAAGATGAGACATATCCAAAGCTCAAGTGGACCACACCATATAAAGTATTGGGTATTGAACACCTACCATTGAAAACTTTTTTGAACCCCATAGAAGTGTTGGACCAAGTTGATATTTGTGTTTTTCCTGTGTGACCTTATAAACAAGTTGGATGACAAATAAATATTATAGTGGGCCCTATGAAAGTTTCAATAAATGAGGGTCATTGTCCCCGATGCTTTCTGTGGTGTAGTTCACTTGAGCTTTGGATTTACTTCATTTTTTAGCTCACGCTCAGAGATGATATTGCAAAAGGGATGAATAATGTAAATACAATACATATTGATGCATTTACATCCATATATACGCAACCATGATACACACACACACACACACCCCAGAGTGGTGTAACATACAAGTGAACACTCTATTTTACTTGTGCTAATGATAATAATTATTCATTGGGCATTACTGCTTTAATGGCTAATCCAAAAAGGCCCTAAATTTATAGGACAGTATTTATTTTTTCGAAAAAAAAAAGGAGCTTAAATAGGTGGGAATCGTCAATATTTCACATGTGTGTTCACGTGGCCATGTGTTTGATAATCCAAACCATTCGCATTCTCGAACTTAAATTCAGTCATTGGCATGCTCTGGACAGGCGTTAATGCAGTTGTCAGCAACTGTCCAGAGAAATATTGCATTAGAAATCAAAGGCGAAAATATTCATAGCTCATGGATCCATGTCCGTCCTGGTGGTTAAGTTTATTACTGCAGAAGCCCGTCTGGCGGCCATCTTACCAAAAACATGTCCCAGACAAGCTTTCTGTGACAACGGTTACCGTACCACTGTGTCCATCGGAGTGGTTTAATCGTTTAACACCACCGGTCCATTCCTGACAGTCGCTATTTAAACGAATTCATAGTCACCTAGTGGGGCCATACACGTGTATGGGTGATAGGAACCATTGCAGGGACTGGGCCTACCACGACAAGTTCATTGAAGAATAATGAGTCACTACCGATGGCCTTAGCCATTGATCTACGGACAGGCAAAATCATATGAGTTGAACCGTTTGTTTTGAAGATTATGGAGGGGCCAACCTTTTTTTTCTTTTTTCTTTTTTTAACACACGCACACACACCCCCACACACTCACACCGTGGCGGGCTTTCACCACCTATAGATACTCGAACCCTTGACCAGGTGTTGAAACTCCCGGGAGTCTACCACCCCACTCCGGGAAGAGCAAGCATCCTACCTCCTTTAGTGCGTCTTACACGGCTCAACCTGTTAAATCCACAGACAATGGGCATCCCTTCTGATATGTGGTCAGATATTCCCGACACATATCAACATTTCTTCTGAATCCTGATGTATTAGACAATCACTTGGACTATTTTTAGTACGGTTTTAGTTGGGGGTAAATACCCATAAGCAGACATAATTATGTCAGTAAATCTCAATTCACTACACGGCTGAAAGGATATGAGACATAAGATCTCAATTCACTGAGTGAAATTTGTGGGGCCCACTTGATGTGTGTGTGTCTTATTTAAGCTGTCCATCCATTGTACCAGCTCCCAAGCGCCCAAAAACGAGATAGCTCCAAAGTTTAAGTGGACCCATGGATTTTACTCAATACTCAGCATGCAATATTCCTCGTTGGATTTTACTGCATGTGAACTTGTTTCCTCTCTCAGCAGCATTTATTACCACTCATCATGATGTTTTTACCATCATATTCATATTTACTCTAACCAGACGGTTCCTTTTTAGTTACAAAAGCATCCTACACATCACAGGTGTGAAATGACAAAAATACCCTTGCATGATTAGTAATATGGAGCCCAATGGGGTGTGTGAATGAGAATTGAGGACAATGGAATCATCAGAGGGTCCACACATGAATTTAGTAGTATATGAGTATCTACGTTGTTTTCTGAGGTTGGGCCCACTTGATGATCCCAATCTGCATGATATTCTATTTATCTGATGATCATGATCGTTGGACTTGGATGCACATGTTGGATGGATTGGATGTCATACAAATACCACAAGTTCTGCCACGCTCAACTCCACCCCTTTATCAAAGGAAGCATGCAAGGGTATTAAAGTTATTTCACCTCCAAGCAGACATCTGCCATGACTTGGATGTCGTCATGAATGCACAGCTACCAATCTTTGTTGCAATGGGCCATTGGCGTCAACCGACTCCCATAACAGGTCACATCAGTCCATTTTATGATAAAATGCTTCCTTCTAGTTTAAAATTATAAGTTTCAAAAAATTTACTATTTTCAATAATTTCTAATTTTAGCATATCTCCCTTATTTTAAAATTTTAGTATATAGGAGATTATTAGGAATTGCTTGTAATTATAATAGGAATTATCCAACACAATTAATTTAGCACTTTGTATTTTTGGCAAAATTTAATATTTTGGTAAATTCTATTTAATTAAATTAGGATTATTAATTACGGTTTTGTTTTTGTTTTTTTAAAAGTAATGTTATCGGGATGTCTGAAAAAAATTTGAATTTCGCTTTTTTATTGTATAGGCTCAAGAATAACCATAAAGATTCTTTCTCAGTATTGTTTCACACCATTCCTTGCGGCAAATGGTAAGAACCAAGACACCCATGGTAGGTTTCATGCAGCGCCTCATTCTATGAAAACCTGTATGCCATTATGTGTTAGACTTTATACAATTGTCTTACTTTGGTTGATCTTGTATTGGAAATTATTATTTTTTAACTATTAAGGTTATCTTCATAACCAACAACTATTATCTGTAACTTATAATGACCAACTAGAATGAGAAGAAATCATTTTTATGACTTGTTAGTTGTTATAGAATTCATTTCTTATCTTTTATATTCCCTAAGAAATGTTAGAGTTATCAACATATTTTTTTGAAGAATGATTAAATTTTGATTGGTTGATATAGTAGTTATTTTGAAAAAACTTACCAAAAATTTATTATTATTATTTTTTCATTTCCTAACTATAATTTAAGGGGGGGGAAAAAAAAAGAAGGTGGGGCAAATGGAATTCTCAGTGAAAGGGAAAAAGAACTAAAATTGTAAAGCAAACTTGTGCTTTAGAAAAGCTAGGAAATTGTTAAGCTGAGAAATAAAAACCAGCAACCAAACATGCCAAACATATTCTTAGAAGAACCTTCTGGCATTAGGCTCTTCGCCATGGCTCTTCCCCTTCATTAGATATCGCCACTTCTCCATAAAAGAGTGACATTTTATGTGTATTTTAAAATAATAATAATAATAATAATATTTCTAAAAAAAAAAAAAATCTTCAATGACGAGCCAAACCCAAACAATTTATTCTAGAAACTTCTATAGGTAATTACTCTCAATCTACCCAAAATTCTAAAAGATGTAATTCCATTCTCCATACATATAAAAAAATAATAACAAAAAAAAAGGGTTAAAATCCGTACCTTGGGCATGATAAGGACTCTTAGGGCCTGTTTGGCCAGACGGATCCCATGGGATTAGGAGGGATGGGATGGATTTTAAGGTAATGACGGTGGTGTCAGTGGATTGGTTTAAGATCCATGGGATTGCTATATCCTAGGACAAGTTCACCGAGTCTATTTGGCACACCCGGCATATCTCGGGATTATACCTTCCAATCCCTTCTAATCCGTCCAACCAAACACAACCCAGGTATGATTAAATGGGATTAGGAGGGATGGGATCAATTTTAAGGTAATGATGGTGATGTCAGTGAATTAGTTTAAGATCCATGGGATTGCTATATCCCGGGACAAGTTCATTGGGTCTGTTTGGCTCGTTTGGCATATCTCGAGATTTTACCATCCTATCCCTCCGCCTAGCCAAACAGGCCCTTAAAAAATAATAGGTACTCTTTCTATCAAAAGACACCTACTTTCTTTAAGAGATGATAAAGTCGAGTCAGAAAAATCAAATGGAGTTTAGATATTGTACTAATTATACGGCTAATCATATATTTAATTTGTTCTAAGTTTAGTTTTGCACATCTTCATAATAGAACTTCTCTTTTATTAATAAAAGATACAAGAAAATTTCCCAACTTCACAACCATTTCTTCATAATTCCAGTGTACCGACCTAGGTTGCTACATCTATATATTAAGACCTAGATTGGATCACTTGAAATATAAAAAAATCAACCATGCTAGATATATCTATCCCTTTAATTGGTGGAAAACCCATGAAAGGCTTGGATAAAACAATCAAGTGTTGAGATTTGTGCTGTGGAATCACACAGATATGGATCTAGGACAGCAATCCAATGACGCTAACCAATCACAAGAATACACAAAGATTTAACGTGGAAAACCCTTTTCGGAAAAAACCATGGCACAAAGCGATAGATTTTCACTATGAAAATAGAAATTATAAAGAAAGAGGACTTACCTGATTTGAACAACGTCGAATCTCACCCCTGTTCACCCTTTGGTAACCTTAGAACCCTTTTAGAAATCTTTAGAATACTTTTACAAAGCCTTAGAATATCTTAGAATAGCCCTAAGGACTCCTATTTATAAATGGAAAAGTCCTACTTATGTACACCCTTAGAAACCGCTTAAAATTTACGCAGTCCACGCACAAACTACGCACCATCTACGTAACCCTCGACTAGTCGAAGGAGGGCTTTGACCAGTCGAGGGACCTTTGACTAATTGAGCCAATCCCTTGATTGGTCGAGCACCTCGAAACTCCAAGATTGAAGACATCTGTTTAACAACAATCTCTACCATGACTTCAATCTTCAAACGTGTATCTTCTTGCCATCTTCTCTTATCTTTATATCATATCATAGTTTCAGTCAACACTTCTCGTGCACACTCCGTCATTCTTTTATGCCACAGCCATGCCTAGAGAAGTTGTACAGAACTTGAACTTCTTTATAGAAACAACCTTAGTAAGCATGTCTGTTGGATTCACGTTGGTGTGAATCTTCTCTAGTGTTACGCCTCATTCCTCAATCACATGTTGGATAAAATGGTGACAAACATCAATGTGTTTAGTACGAGAGTGATAAACTGAAGTTTTAACAAAATTGATAGTGCTCTCGCTATCATAGTTAACCGACACGGCCTCCTATTAAAGTCTCAACTGATTTATCATACCTCTTAACCAAACACCTTCCTTAAACGTTTCTGTCACTGCTATATATTTTACTTTGGTCGTGCAAAAAGAGCCACCACGGACTGAAACTTCGACATCTAACTAATTGCTTCACCCGTTAGTACAAACGAGTATCATGAAGTAGACTTTCTAAAATTCACATTGCTTGCATAGTCTAAATCCACATACCCTACCAACTTTGTCATTTTCTTCTCAAAACTTAAGATATAGTCTTTTATACCTCGAATGTATCAAAGTATCCATTTCACCGCTTTCCGATGTTGCTTGCCCAAGTTTGAAATGTATCTGCTCACAATACCGACTGCCTGTGAAATATCCGGTTTCGTATAGATTAAACTGGCTACCGCATTCGAATAAGGTACATGAAACATAACCTATTTTTCCTCATTTGATTTATAACATTGTTCTGAGGAAAGCTTGTAGTGAGCCGTGTGGGGGAATGCTCACTGACTTTGTCTGATCTATCCCATATTTGATCAACACTTTTTCAAAGTATTCTATCTGTGATAACCAAAGCCTACTCCTCTTCCTGTCTTTATGAATATCTATGCTGATAATCCTACCCCCAGATCTATCATCTCGAATGTCCCTGATAACTGAGTCTTCAGTATGTTGATTTCAGACATATAATGACTGGCGATCAACATATCATCAACATACAATACTAGGATGATGAATCTGTCATCACTTAGTGTCTTGTAATAGATACAGTGATCATATTTACTCCAAGTAAATTTCTGACTCAACATGAAATAATCAAATTTTTTATACCACTGCCTAGGCAATTGTTTCAGGCTGTACAACAACCTCATTAACCTACAAACTTTATTCTCTTCCCCTTTAATTTCGTAGCCCTTTGATTGCTTCATGTAGATTTGCTCTTTTAACTCCCCATGTAGAAATGCAGTCTTGACATCCATTTGTTCTAGCTTGAGATCGTATTGGGCAACCAACGCCAACACGAATCTGATAGACACCTACTTAACCACCAGCGCGAATATCTCTATGAAGTCGATTCCTTCTCTCTGAGTATAACCCTTTGCTACCAATGTAGCTTTGTATATATCATGTTTTCTTTTAAATAATCACTTGCATCTGATCGCTTTTAAGCCTACTGGAAGCTCCACCAGTTCTCATGTGTGATTTTCATTCAACGAGTCCATCTCATCATCCATAGCCTCCTTCCACTTTTCTGCATCATGCTCACTGAGAGCCTCCTGAATAGTAGATGGGTCCCCTTCATCTGTAACGAGGGCATATGCAATATCACAGTCATCCCTGTATCTTACCGGTAACTTATGTTCACAACCCCAAGTGTAGGGTTGTGATGTAGTAATAATCTCGGTGAGACTGAGATCGAATCCAGAGGGACTAATCTCATGTGTTTTCTGAAATCAACTAGAAGAAGAACTAAAAAAGGATATAAAACTAATTCTGAAGAGATTGAGAGTAATTATGAGAGATTTAATGAAAAACTTAAGAAAATCAAAGGTGAGAAACTAGAGTTTCTAAAGATCCACATATAGGTTCTCAGGATGCTACCTTGCTTGATTGAAGGACAAAGAGATTTATCAGATCTCTGAACTTCTCATGGATCTAATCATCAATGGATGAGAGCTGTGATGATTTGGAAGTGATTCCATCACTTAACCATGCCCAGGAGAGAAGGCAAACAACAGGATCTACCAATCACACAACTAATCATGAGAGAATTGTGAAGGTTAGGAAGGATTCCATCATCCTACCATGCCCAAGGGATGATGGTGAACAACAGGATCTCCTACTTTCACAATCTCAATTCAGGAAAAGAAGATATCTCAAGTTATTGCAGATCTATTGTAATTTGTCACAACAAACCATTAAAAATTAAAAATATTTATTCATAATCAAACTAGAATCCAAGAGAGTTCAATAAAATATGAATCAAAACAAAGAAAATACCCTAATCACGCTACAAGCTTCACCTCTTAGCCCTAACTAAGAGGTTTAGCCAACCATAGACATGATTGAACTAAAAACTCTTAAGAAAAGCACAAAAATAACTAAAGAAAGGGAAGAAAAATGCTTGGCGACGGCTTCTCCAAACTTTTGCTCCACTCCACAAACCCTAGATGATGCTTAGGGATGCTAAAGGGACCCATATTTATAGTTTTAGGGCTTAAACTTTCGTATACCAATTAAAATTTTTGAAAACCGTCTCAAATTTATGCAGTCCGCGCAACTTTTGCATAAGTCTTCGATGTCATCGAACAACCTCCGATGTTATCGAGGACTGGCTTCGATGTCATCGAAAATGTACTCAAAACAATCTAGCGAGTTGCTTCAATTTCTTCAATAAATTCGATATCATCGAGCAGACTTCGATGTCATCGAACCCCTTCCTTCGATGTCATCGAACATATCTTCGATGGATTGAAAAGAGCACCCAATACGTCAGCAACCAATTCAATTTTTCTGTAATTCTTCGATGTCATTGACAAGCCTTCGATGTCATTAAACACCATCCTTCGATGCCATCGAACAGCTCTGTTCGATGTCATCTAAGCTAAAATTGTGTGAATTTCTGCACCAATTTCTGCACTAATTTTTACACTTCCTTCCTTTTCCACTTGATTTTCTTGAATCTTGGGGTCTTGAAATCTTTCATCTTGGTCTCCAAAGATTCATTCTTTGCTTGATGATTCTTGAGTATTAAATCCATGCTTTTAACATTCTTTTCAATCCAAGCTCTTAAATTCACCTTGCAACACAAACACATGTAAAATATACTATTAAGTCATATTATGTTTGTAAATCCAAGAAATAAATGGGAGATAAGATGCAATATTTGACCCTCAACAACCTGCGATCACGCGCTGGGTTTCTTCTCACATGTGGCTACTCCACCTGATCTTGTACCCCTATCTGTGCATCTATCTTTGCCTGAGTATCATCTGTGTCAATCTGGATATCTACAATCAATCATTCTGGTTCATCTTGCTCCTCTTGATCATTCTTGCGGAATAGAGAGTTTTCATCGAATCTGACATTACGGCTAAAGATGACCTTGCGTGTGACCTTGTTAAATAACCTGTAACCTTTCACACCAACACCATAGCCAACAAAAATATAATTTTTGGCACTATAGTGTAGCTTATCTCTCTCAATTGATGGTACATGAGAGTAAGCCTCACAACCAAATATGCGCAAATATGAGTATTCCAGTTTATGATCACTCCATACTTTCTCTGGAATTTTACATTTAATTGTCGTAAAAGGAGACCGGTTCACCAAATAACAAGCTGTATTAACGGCCTCAGTACATAAGTCCTTGCCGAAAGCAGCATTACTTAACATGCACGGTCCCTCTTCAAGAGAATCCGATTCATTCGCTTAACCACACAGTTTTGTTTGGGTGTGTGGCGCACTGTGTTGTGCCCAATGATGTCACGCCCCAAACTCGGAAACCGGGCTCACAAAATTTTCGATCGCAAAATCTGGCGCCAACAGCCTCCGTAGTGCCCCATTTTCGGATTCCGACACTTATATGCTAGATTCCTATCCTGGGATCCTACAAGGAGGATTTTCCAACGTACTTTTTTAAAAAAGGAGCATAATCACAAGTTTACCCAAATAAAAAAGGCAACATCATCATCACATATCCATTAATATAAACATTTGGATACAATATTGAAAAGGAAATACATATATCAAAATCAAAGCTCCAGAGGACCGCTGCACACTCCAAGCTCAATGTTACTACAACCTAACGCCACCTGTACGCATCTATCATGCATAAGCTTACAAAAGCTTAGAGGGTGGTGAAAGTGTGTGCCTAAGATAATTGCCAAGTATACCATAAAGCTCATAAATCATACATCATCGAAATAAGCGAAAATACTGACAAGATCATGAATCATACGATATCAGAGTAAGTGAAAATATACTGATAAGTCTATGAGTGCTATCAGCCGTACCAAGGCTAGGCGATGCAACACATAACAAGACAATAACAGATGCTGAGGATGCAATGCAATATGCAAATCCTAACGAGCCACGAATACCATCAACCTCATCCAAAAACATAGTAACCCAAAATGCTAAGAACTGCGAATGCAATGTAATATGCGGTGCGAATGAAATGGCCATGATGAAATGTGAAGTCGGGATGATAGTACGTAGTATCGCAGGCTACGAGGTTCACTAAAAGGGACTTCTATCTAAACCAATCCCATACCTAAATTTGGATAGTCCGACACCAAGTGGTAAACTCCTGATCTCATGTTAGTCGCGCGCCCAACCTAAATCCTGGTCATGCGATGGTACACGTAATAAATAGTTACGCACCATTAGTCCGAGTGGATAGTGAATGAATGAATGAATAGATATGTAATTCCTTCTCAATAAGTCCACATATCAGTACGGTTGCTCTCTGGAGAAATCACCGGGGTCTATTACACTCCACTTTGACTGTCTCCTCCCTAACTACACAACCCAGTGAGTGGAAGAGACCTCACTATCCGCTTGCTAATATCGGGCCCGACTCGTCAATAACGGACCCATTTACGAGCTGGTCATACTCAGCCTAGCTTATAGCCCCCTCACTCGGGTGGATAAGACCACACCTCCTCCAACCGACCACGACACAGTAGGAGACACAACCTCATGGTATAGGCACCGACGCTCATATTCCACTCGGTCTAGATGTTGGAGCATCTCCTAGTACCAAGGAGGTTCTGGAATTTTCACCGAAGGACATCCTACATGCCCAGAGTGCTAGAACCAATCATTTTCGGTGGCCTATCTGGCCATCCACGATGTGTCTGTGGAGGCCACGGCCCTGATGTCGCTAGGGCATACAATGATCAAGTCACATATATATGAGATGCATGAGTTACACTATCCAGTCACGCAGTAATCATGCGCATACAGCGCGATAATGTAGGCACTCCGTCTTATAAGGAGTCCTATAAATAGTCTGCCTAATAGCGTATGCTATGATCAAACATTCCTCATATCAGGCATACATATGATGTGTATGGGCATGAATCGTGGAGTTATACTAAGCATTTTATATGGTGATGAACTATTCTCATAACGAAGATGGGCCTTAATGGCCTACACACAACAAGTATGGGCCTATTAATGGGCCTTAGGGAGAGTTATAATGTGGACATTTAACCAACATTATTCTTATAATGTGGACGTCAAACCAACATTGCTCTCAAGGCATGGCCCGCCATAAATGTAATTACAAAACCCATGGTGGAAGCACACAATGCAATAGACCTTATATACATCCCATTGGGCTTCAACCCATGGGCCTCAAATACATCAAATGGGCCTTAACCCACTGGCCCTAATACATCACAATGGGCCTTAACCCATGGGCCCTAATACATCACAATGGGCCTCAACCCATGGGCTCCAAATATATCAAATGGGCCACATAATATGGGCCTCATATACATCAAGTGGGCCTCAACAACGGGCCATAAACATATCAAAGGTGGGCCTCACAGATGGGTCTCATACATATCAAAGGTGGGCCCCAATGGATGGGCCATAACTACATCAAGATGGGCCTTAGAATACGTCAAAATGGGCCTAATTACATGGGCCATATGCATATCATATGGGCCTCAATGGACGACCATAAATAAATCAAGATGGGCCTCATACACATACCAAGGTGGGCCTCAATGGACGGCCATAAATAAATCAAAATGGGCCCCATACATATACCAAGGTGGGCCTTAATGGACGCCCATAAATAAATCAAAATGGGCCCCATACATATACCAAGGAGGGCCTCGATGGATGGCCATAAATAAATCAAAATGGGCCTCATACATATACCAAGGTGGGGTCCACTTGAACTATAGATCTGTCTTATTTTTTTATCTCAAGTCTGTAATACAAGCTTGCCAAATGGCGGATGGTTTAGATGCAACCCATGCATCATGGTGGGGGTCCACATGAACTATGGACTTGACTCATTCTTTAGCTCATGTCATAAAATGAACTTTTAAAATGGTTAGAGGGTTTGGATGCAACACATGCATCATGGTGGGTCCCATGAAGGCCCACCATCATGTATATATATTATATAATATATATAATATATTTAGTATATAACATACACACACACACACACACACACACACACATATAAAATAAATCTTGAGCTGTAAAATCACGTTGCAACTTTTAGCAATACAATCATGCATCCTTGACGATTTCGCCTTGCTCTTCATCAATATGAACATAAATATCAACTGGGCCACATGTGCTACCTATACGGTTATATATTCAATGAATAAGTGGCCAACTAAGTATGAATTCCCCTCAATATTACACACTGCCGTATTAGGTAAGTATAGTTATAAAGACATAATAAGGCATACAAAACAATACATGATGCAGTCTTATTAGATGCATGGATGCATGAGTGCACATCAACTGGGGATGCTCATCCAATTGGCTTTTGGGCAAAACTCATGCAATGTGGCTGGTCACCAGCGAAAGTATATAGTATATGCGTAGTATCAAACTCACGAATGTGGCCAGTCATTAGCGAAAGTATATAGTACATGCGTAGTACCAAACTCACCGAAGGTGGGTTGATAGTCGATGGTTTGGGAGTTAGCGAAACGTTACCCTAACTAAATCCTATTAGGCACGTCCTACAACATCCAAAATTAGCCACACGTCATCGTCCGAATGCTATGAATGCATGATTAGCCCAACCATTATTATTCCGTTTACAACTAACTAGCTTGATAAAGCTCAAAGGTCACTATGGGGGGTTCATCACCCAACGTAGGCCAACAGGTCAGGCATAGTGTCTCATTCTACCATTCATGGCTCACGAAGCTACCACCTTAGGATGTTTAATGGAACCTATCGACTAATGGCCAATCATATTTAATATATGGGGATTGCCATCGCATGGTTAGAAAAAATAAAACTTCGAACCCGTATAGGGGAAAATACCGAAACAAAGCCATATAGGACAAATATCAAAACTAAGCCACATAGGACAAATATCAAAAACTATGCGAAGAAAGATCATCCTTAAAAATCACTTAGACACAGTAACACTTGGATAGCAGGCCCACATTAATATTCAATTTAAACCACCATTCACTAACCACTAAGTCGAAGGTCTATTACAATCATAATCCGTTGAGTTATATCCCAAGTATCCGTGAACATTTATAAGTTGGGGTTTCCCACTGATGTACCAGTTTAAGTCCCATAAGCAATCCACAAGTAATTCACAAGCATAAGGAAATATGCAGGATAAATATTAAGTATGTAATCTAGCAATTCAATTCCAACAATTAACACATGTGATTATAAAATAAAGATATCAATTATCAATCGCAATTAAAGTAAAAACTATCACTTAAGCTAATGGAAAAGTAGAAAGCTCAAGGGGAAGAAATCATCACCTGATGAACCGAATCACCTTTTAGTGTTGCTAAGTGCTTGTACCCTTAGAACCGAACCCTGCCATGAATTATAAAGTTATACAGTTAGATCTAAGCCTTATACACTATTTATGGTTAGGGTCTTAACCTAGGGTTTGGATTACTTAGGTTTTTAGGGTTTTAATGTAAGATTTAGGTTTTTTTATCCTAGGGTTTAGTGTTAGGAATAGAACTATGATGTATGTGCAACTTAAATACAATATAATAATAATATAGTTAATTGCAATTTAACGTTAATGATATAACTATTATTCGTGACCATGGTAATAATTAGTATTACAATTGTAATAAAATAGTATAACCTATTATTAAAGATAATATTTTCAAGTGATGGATACCATGCGAATATCATTAATGGTAGTTTCATTTATAATAACTAATATTAGCGTAACATGTTAATAGTAATCATTATGATGATAATTAATATTATGATCTACTATTATGATACTATTTAAGAACGGTAAGTAAAATACAACTATTTTCTAATTGTAATTTCATTTATAATAACTAGTTCTAGCATAAATTATCCGTCAATGACTAATCGTAAATAATGTTAGCAATCTTAATAATAAGAGTGTAACAATGATGTTAATACAATGAGACATGTCTAGTCTAGAAAGAAAACATTGACTCATTGAGTTGACTCAGTCTTAATCGGTCTTAATGTTAGCTATGGGTTTTAAGGTGCCAGATTGAGCCATTATTCCTTCAACCATGAGCACCCTAACTAAGCTGTTGAGATGAACCAACTAAAGTAATTACAGATTTGACCTTGGATTGGTGCGTCCACCTGGTCGCGGCTTACTAAGTTCGCCTAGAACCGGGTTGCTTGAGTTGCTCAACACAGTTGAGACTTGAAACGGAGTCGGAATTACTGATCGCAACTTGGTTCTTTAAGATCAATGGCTATTGCTGGTTTGAGAGCTGAGTTCAGCTTCTAAATCCTAAGAGGACCCGAAGATACCCTACCCCCCCCCCCCCCCCCCCCCCCCACACGTTAGTAAGGAACAAGTTACCTCAACCTGACTGTAGCGGTTCAGATGTGGCATTGATGCAGGCACTTATATCTAAAATTCAAAACCGGAATCATATGCACCTGCCTGGCCTTTCTTTGAGCGTGGTATGGAGTGGTGGGTTGACTTGGTTAGGGGTTACACTAGCCATAACTGAACCGGCCAAGACTTGGCTCCAGTTGCTGATTCGGGATTTCTACAAACATCGAAAATCCTCCCAGACAAGATGGAGTGGTTGATCTGGTTTATAGAAATAAGAGGCTACCGAGTTAGCTCCTACATGAGAAAACAAGTTGACTCAACTTGTTGAGACAGCCTTGACCTGGTGGAGATCCGACGTTACCGCACAACTACCTGATAGTCTGAAACTCGAAACACATACCTGCCCGACACCTAGAAGGGTTCCTCGGAGGGAGGTGAGTGACCTCGGCGTCGTCTACACCAACTACAATCAGATTAGATCGAGCTCCAAGTTACTGGACGAGTCTGGCTTAGGTCTGTTTGATCAGCAAAGAGGGGTAGTGCTGGGTTCCGGAGCTTGATTCGGACAGCACCATGCAAGCCAGCCTCTATGGGAGGATGGCTGAGGCGACTTGGCAGGTCCTATCATGCGGACAGTGAGCCCTGGCCCGACCTGATTCGTGTTGCTAGGGTCGGCTGCTTGACACCCCTCTGCTCTCTCCCGTTATTCCCTTATCTCTCTCTCTCTCTCTCTCTCTCTCTCTCTCTCTCTCTCTCTCATAAAGCCTCTGGATTCTTAACTCAGTCTGAATCAAGTAGACTGGGCCAACTCAGTGGACTGCGACACAGAGTATCGCTCGAGCTCGGCTCTCTTTATCTCTCTCTCGATCTCTTTCCTATTTTCTCTCCCTCACTCCCTCTTTTCTTCCTAATTACTTGGTGAGGATCCTGAGGCTGACGGCCCACCTTTATAGGGTTGAAGCACATGTAAATGGCCATCCAATGGTTGGGATAAATGGTAATGTGCACGCGCCCCTCTCCTTCTTTCGTTTGCATGGGAGAAATCCATCACGAGGGATGGATTCTACCCGTCGTGGCCCACTGGAAAAGTATAATGGATTGGCAAGTGGGGCCCATCTATCTTAGTGGGTTCCTTGGTTTAACGAGGAAGACGATGGGGCCATTAATGGCTAATTTCCATATACGGCCCAAACGGACGATCTAGTCTATTTGGACGGGTCGGATGGGACCCCTGATCCTTGCAGGGCCCACTTATCCAGGAAACAATTGTGATCTCCCAACCATCTCGCGAGACGCTCGGCCGCAACCATTTTCTTGCGCAAAGAGGGTTGTTTTCGGATAGAGTTATTATTGCCCTAGCTCGGGCAATTGAGATGGTGCTGAGGTGCTTGGTTGTGAGGTCTCGATCGAGTCAGGCGTGCTTTCCCGAATGAGAAGGCTCCTGACCACCTTTCTTTATCAACAGGAGGATGTTTCGCCTTTTTTTTTTAGCGTTGGACGTGGGGCTAGGATTGATGTGGGGAAGAACGGCTGGGATTAAAGGAAGGCGATGGGCGCGGATCGCCAGGCTGGCAGTGAGGTATGCTTTTTGTTTTCGGAAGAAGGCCGCACGCGCGTTACCATTGCGACGCCGCTCTTATGCGCATACCCATATGCAAACTTGTGAAGGTTGTGAAATTAGGTTTGGCCTTTATCTCCTATGGGATGATCGGTTCGGATTGGGTTAAAGTGTCCCGCCTTGATTGCAATGGCCCAGTCTTGCAGCGACAGGAAACACAACGTGTTCGTACGTTTGAGCCTGTCCCTGCGTGGCCATACACGTGCATGGATTTGCAAGGTCAATGTGGTCCTGGTTGGTTTTGGCGTCCCTTCATGATGGATGACTTGGATCACTAAGTTGGGCCTGCGCGATGGGCCACTGATCGTCCAAAACTGGCATTGCCTGTTCAAACTCGCTCCGGGTGGGAAAATCTCACCATTTTGAGATTCTTCGGGTCAGCGCCCGGTCAACCAACAAACCGCGTCCCGTGCACTTCATGCACAGGTGACCTTGGTGCACTCACACCCCGTGTGGGGTCCACCGTGATGTTTGTGATAAATCTACTATGTCCATTCCCCTTAGAGGCCCTAATTAGGGCCCTTGATTGAAGATTGGGCGGATCTAAGGCCTAGGTGGGTCCCACCACTTGATTTGGGTCATATTGGTGGGTTTCCATAAATGTAAGGGTCGAAAAATTCCAAATCCGGATATCGGCGGTTCAAAAGGGTCCTAGGGACCACTCAATTGGGAATTAGCAGTTGAATTAGGGATTAAATGCCCTGATATGTGGTTAGAGTAACTAGTCAAGTAATTTAATCAATTCTAAAACATGTACTTAAACAAAATAATTAAATATTTTAATCAATCTAAGACGTGTATTTAAGTCAACCTATCAGGTATTCTAATCACTTCTAAGGCATCATTTTAAGTCAACCTATCAAGTATTCTGACCCATTATAAGACATTTATTAAGTAAACTAATCGAGTATTCTAATTAATTCCAAGACATTTATTTGAATAATCAAGCATTCTAATTAATTCTAAGACATTTGTTAAGTAGAATAATCAAGTATTTTAACTAACTCTAGACATTTGTTTAAGTAAATAATCAAGCATTATAATCAATTCTAAGACATGTGTCTAAGAGAGCTAATCAGATCACTTAAAGACATGAATTCAAGTAAGCTACCGAATGATTAACCATTTAAGGGTTATCGTTTGTAGTTATAATAAAAACTATCCTTAGTTTACTAGTGAATTGGAATCCTAAAAATAAGTATCTCTAGTGGTATGGTGATCCATCTTGAAAATCGACAGATGGATAGCTTGATGTGCGGATGGGGATTGTTTTCAAGGGTTGGATCTAGGCTAGAATGAACGTGAGGGTTCATTTAAGCTAGGCTTGTATTTATACTAAATTAGATTACAAGGTAACACTCGAGTACTGAAAAGTACGGGGTGTTACAGTCAATTCTTAAAACCTTTGTTTTTCACCCTGACTGTTTTTCCACCATTGCCTTCCATTGTCTAAATATAGTGAAAACTTCGGATTAACGTTTCATGAAATAAATCCAAACTTTCCTGAAGTGGTCGTCAACTAATGAAATAAACCATAATGACCCCCCAATGGAAATCTCTAGCGATGACCCACATACGTCAGAGTGCACATAATCAAGCACTCTCACACATACATGTTTTCCAGATTTAAAAGATAGTCTAAATTGTTTACCATATATATATAATGCTCGCATATATATAAATCAGAAATTTTAAAAGCTGAAATCAACCATCGATCAGAAAGTACCTTCATGCCCCGCTCGCTCATGTGGCCTAGACGTGCATGCCACATGCATGCAAACCTAGAATCTGCAACAACCACCGCCGCTCTACTCCCTGAAGGGCTTTCAATCAACCTATAAAGGTTTCCATGCCTTTGCGCTCTGATAACCACAAGTGAACCTTTTATTACTTTAAGGACACCATCAATACTAGTGAACTTGCACCCAATAGCCTCGAGTGCATCGAGAAAAATTAAAATTTTCTTCATATCAGGAACATGTTTGACATCAGTCAAGGTACGCTACATACCATCAAACATCTTAATGTTCATCGTACCAATAGCCACAACATTATAACATTGTCATTGCTCATAAAAACTTGTCCACCATCACATTCCTTGTAGCTGGCGAACTAACTCTAATGAGGAGTCATGTGATATGATGCTCCTGTGTCTAGGATCCACTCATCTCCATAATTGTCGTGCAAGTGTCCAATCATGGACACAGACAATACATCACCACCACTTGTCTCTTCATCGGATGTGACAACATTGACCTCCTTGGAAGAAGCTGCTGAATTTTCTTTCTTTGCTTTAAGATTAGTATAATCCTTCTTCATGTATCCAGAGATCCCACAATTTTAGCACTTTAGTTTTCCTTTATCCTTGCCCTTGGATTTAGATCTAGGTCTTAAAGATCCTATATCTCGCTCAGAATTTATGCCTATCGTAATCAATGCATCAAAAGATGTCCCTATGTCACCGTTTAGCTTTTTCATGGCCTTCCCTTAAAGGGCTGAGATAATGACGTTGACACTCAGGATTTTATTTATAGGGCACATTGTGTCCTTGAATGATTCATACGATACCGGAAGAGAATTCAGGAACATACATGCTTGTTCCTCATTTTTTATCACTTCCTTTATATCCAGCAATTTGTAAACCAATTTATTAAAGTTGCTAATGTGAGCCTCCAGATCTCCAGACTTTACCATCTTAAAGTTATACTAATGCCACTTTAAGTGTAAGTAATTTTCAGAGGATTTTTTCGTATAAATATCCTCTAACTTCACCCATAAATTAGCGACAATTTTCTCCCTCAAAACATTGTAGAGAACCTCATTCATGAGACATAAACGGATTGATGATAAGGCCTTCTTATCAAGAGTATTACATTCATCATCAGCTATGGTAGACTTTTTCACATCAAGAGCACCATCCTCGCCTTTCTTGGTTAAGGAACTAATCATCTTGATCTTCCATAACTCAAAGTTACTTTTGCCTGAGCACTTCTCAATATCATACCTAATACTTCCCATTATTGTTAATCCTGCAGATTCAGATCTGTGTCTCAACGATAGTTTTGATACCACTTATTGGGATTTGTGCTACGGAATCACACAGATATGGATCTAAGATAACAATCCAATGGCACCAAGCAATCACAAGAGAACACAAAGATTTAACGTGGAAAACCCTTTAAAAAAAATCACGGACAGATCTTCACTATGAAAATAGAAATTACAAAGAGAGAAGATTTACTCGATTCGAACAACCTCAAATCTCACCCTTACTACGCCCTTTGATAACCAATGAACCATTTAAAAAACCCTTCGAATACTTTTAGGAGGCCTTGGAATATCTTAGAATGGCCCTAAGGACTCCTATTTATAGATGGAGAACTCCTACTTACGTACACCCCTAGAAACTGCCTAAAATTTACACAGTCTGTGCACAAACCGCGCACCATTTACGTAACCCCCAACTAGTCGAAGGAGGGCTTCGACCAATCGAAGGGACCTTCGACCAGTGGAGCCAATCCCTCGACTAGTCGAGCACCTCCGAACTCCAAGATCGGAGACTATATGTATAAACTAGGTGCACAAAAGGAAAGTTTCATGAACATATAGCAGGAACTCCAACCTCTTATAGCATTTTATCATGTCTTATGGAGCCAAGCATATGCGACAGTTTTTTTTTCCCTATTTTAAATTATTAGACGTGGGACAAACCAAAAAGTGAGAAAATACAAAAGGCTGACTAACAAATGTGACACACGTGGACCAAGAACACATGAACCACGGTTCAATTAACCAACTGGACTCCGATTGCCTACTGACACCGCTAATGTTTCTCTGCGGCCCCACCATGATGGGTGTGATTTAACCTTGCCTTCCATCCATTTTGGATCAATATTTTAAAGCATGAGTCTAAAAATTAGACATCCAAATCTCAGGTGGACCACACCACAAGAAAACAGTGTTGATTGAATGCATACTATTACAAACTTTTTATGGCCCACTGTAATGTTTATTTGCCATCTAATATGTTGATTTGGTCATAGAGACTAAGTTGAAGGAAAAATACAAATATCAGCTTGATCCAAAACTTTTGTCACCCGAGAAGTTTATAACGGTGGGCATTCAATCACCACTGCTTCCCATGGTATGGTCTATCTGAAATTTTGATCTGCCTCATATATGTTTGAGCTCATGCAGTAAAATGAGCTGGAAAAATGGAGAGACAATGTAGACAAAACACAAACATCATGGTGGGGCCCACAGCAGCATCCAGTAGAGAGTTGGCATTGTCAGCATGCAATCCGTGTACTAGCAGTCTTCTCCCTCTCATCTCAATGGGCATTGTCTCGTCACATCATTGGTGCGGCGTTGCCCATAAGATAGTGGATCCCCATTTTTAGAAACATGATGAAAAATAAGGCACCATTCATTCTTCCATCATATATGAAAGACTTGATAAAAGAAGAACTTTGGATGGTGCGCTGCGCACATGCAAAAGAGTAGAAAAGTTAGGAGTTTTTCCCGTAGGAAAAAGACAAGCACTTAACATGAAAAAAATGCATGGCTGTGATTTTTCGAAGAGAAATGGAGATAAATAGGAGAGATTCATGGAAGAGCACTTTTGTGATTTCTCTCTCCTTTTCTAGCATAGAAAGAGAGATGATCCAGTTCCATGGTCTTAAGACTAGATAGCTTGGACAGACTGGTTCAGTCCTAAGGCTAAGTTGGAGTGACTAGGCCGGCCAAGTTAACTCCCTATTTTCAATTCTGACTATGTTGGAAATGGGCCGGCACTATGTTTGGCCCAGACCCGGCCTTGTGGGGCTAGGTTTTGGGCCCTTAAATTTGGCTCTAGGTCTAGGTCAGGCTAAGGTCAATGATGAAGCCCATTCTAACCATCAAGTGGGCCATTGTTATAATTTTATAAAGACAATTATTAAATTGGACTTATTTTAAACCTTTGATTAGTTTACTCTTTTTCTTCCTAGTCTTTGTTGGAATACATGCTCTAGAAAATCTACGTGAGCCCTGATCCGCTGATTATGTGGATGGGATTGAGTCGATCTCAGTTGGAGATCGTGATGGCCATGACCCCATGTGAACCTCTTGATATACCTTAATGAGTAGTGTTATTTTGAACTAATATGTATATAACTTAATTGAAAATTGCATGCTCTATTAGTGTTTAAGAATTAGAAATTGGATATAATGATCAATATTGACCAGGAGTTGTGATCCATCGATGTTTAGTACACTGCATAGATCATGACTGTCATGGGTATGTACAACATACCTATGGGCATTCTACCTTAGACATAAGGTCATCTCATGAGAAGAAATTAACTTTAGTTAGGATGAATAGTTTCCATGGGGAGATGGTTTGGTGTCAATGTACCATTACCATTATCTCACATAGGAGTGTGACTGTGCCATGAATACAAAATACAAAGTTAGACCTTTAGATACTTACACTAGTAAATTGATGTTAAGTTAATAGTCTAGGGGCTCATTAACTTGAAATATGATTATATTGGTGATTAAGATTTAATAATATATATAAAATATGATTACTCTTTAGATCCGAGGATGTATAAGAATCACGATCTTAATTGATCGATTTTGGTTCTTCCTAGAGAGACATTTTAAATTGGAAAATCAACATCAACATCATATCAAGTTCTACACCATTGGATCATTAATATAAGTATGATCTAAAATCTTTTAGTTTAGATTTGCTATTAGAAATGTGATATGATTGTATGTGGCTGATTTTGAAAGATGAGTTTTAAGTTTATTAATTCTGAAAAAAAAAAAACCTTTTATTTCATTGCCTTCTCTGGTTTAAACCCGTCATCCTCGGCCCTAACCTTTGCAACCTTGTAAAAGCCTAGGCTTAAAAGATTATGGCCAATCTGGACTTGGTCCAACTCAGCCCATAACTCTAACCCATAGCATCAAACGGGCAAAAAGTCTAACCGAGTCCAAGTTAACCTAGACGAGTCGCGGCTTGCAAGGGACTCGTTGAAAGTATTAAAGCCTTAGTCAATTGGACCTTACTATAGATATGGTGTACTACTATATCACTCACACGTATCCAATGATCCTACATACTAATTAAAGGATTAATATTATTAACCAATGATTAGATAGAGCCTAACCAGTCTAACGTTAAATGGGCAAAGATCCATCAATAGAGCAGTAGGTTCATCCGTTTATCATGATTTCTATTCATGTGGCCTGTGCATTTAAAAAATAGGCCCAATTCGTTTTTCCATATCATTTTAAGGCATAAGCCCAGGAATGAAGCAGATCCAAATCTCAAGTGGACCATTGGACCATATCATAAGAAACGCTGTTGATCGAACTCCCCTTCATTAAAAACTTCCTAGGGTCCGGTGTTAATTTTCCATCCAACCTATTGATAAGGTCATGTAAACCTGGATGAAGAAAAATAAAAAAAATAAAGATCAGCTTCATCCAAAGCTTTTGTGGTCCATTGATGAACAATCACCACTGGTTCTCATGGAACGTTTCACCCGACAGTTGGATTTGCTTCATTTTTGGGGTCATGCCCTAAAATGATTTGAAAAAACGGATGGACGGCATGGGTATTTATAAAAATACGTATATCAAGGTGGACCGGCAAGGGCCCCACCGTCTTGGAAGAGGCGGGCCGCACCTACTACGCCCACAGGAGTGAGGACCACGTAATAAAATTAATATGAGGCCGGTTCCTCTACAACATTTGTAGAAGTTTATTTTACAATATTAAGTCTCGATCATGATGGATGCATGTAATCCACGCCGCCCGTCATGTCCATCCCTTTGTCTTCTCCTCGGATGCCAAAAATCAGGCTAACCTGAGACTCAGGTGGGCCACACCATGTAAAATGATGCCCAAGACCTCTAAAATCACTGTGGTGTGAACCAACTCAGTTTCGGAATGACCTTAATTTTGGGGTATCCATTCATCCCCTTGGACTGCGCATCTTATGAATAGATTCGATGGCATCCCAACTATACCTTGTGGTGTGACCCACCTGTGTTTTGGATCGGTCTAATTTTTGGAACATGGGTGATCAGAAAGGGCGCGCCTTTTAATGGACTGTGTGGATGTGGGCCAGACATCATAGTGGAATATAGTCAACTACACAGTATGTTGATATCATGATTGGTAATGATTATTAATCAACATGAGTACTAGTGATGGATTTAACCTGTATATGGCCATAACATCACAATGAAAAAACCCTTACAGCTTAAACCACTTAGCAAAGGGTATTAGATGGGATAAGGTGGGATGGAATTGCATTTGGTCCTATTCAATTCCACTAATCATTTGGAGAGGATGGGAAATATTGGGATTAGGTGGGATGAAATTGTATTTAGTCCTATGAATTGCTTTTCGTCTCATTCATGATTTCTGTGGATTTTGAAATTCACTTCACATGTGGGCCCCACATTGATGCATGCATTTAGCCATGCCTCCTATCCAGATACACTATTTACAAGTGACATTCTGGTTATATATGTGTACAAGTGAATGAAATCCGTTGTGAATTTGGTCTATTAATTACAATTTCATTGTCTACCAAACATAATCTTGTTTAATTTAGTGTTTTAGTATAGCAAAAATTTTATCCCAAACATGGGATTGAATGGTTACAATACCATTGTATTTTCAGACATGCAATCTTCATACAATAATGATATTAATCTCATCTAATACAATTTAATACCATTCAATTCCACGGACCAAACATGCCCTTAGGAAGCTGCACAAAACACATTCTAATAAAGAAAAAGGATAACGATCTTCTAGCACCCGTTGTGTCACGAGGACTCTCATCCACCTAATGGATGTAGGACATGCTCCGGACTAACATCCAGCCCATGACAAACAACTAGTATCTGTGGTATTGTGTTGCAAGTTTCAAGCGTAGTACAAGTTCCGCTATGTCAGACCCAACCCACCTGTACTAAGCTTCTATGGTGGAAGCCAGCCATTCCACCATACTGTGGTACGGGTTAGTCGGACCTTACCAAAACCTTTTGTTAAAAGGGTACAATCCTGAGCATCATCACTGCTTGACTTTTACACGGTGGGACCCAAAATTTTGGGGAGAGATCATTTCAATGGGAGCGGAATAGCTGTTACTTACCCTAACCTTGTGGGGCCCACTTTGACGTAGTTGTTGTATATCCACTCCTTTTAAATGTTTTTCATCTCATTTTATGATGTAATCCCAAAGCTTAAGAATATAAAATCTCGTGGACTACAGTAGAAACAGTGATAAATGAATATAAAAATCTCAAGTAGACTACACCACTAGAAACAGTATGAATGACCATTAAAAACTTTTTGTGGACCACTTTGGATAAATCTGATATTTATCTTCTCCCTTCATCTAGGTGTTCTTGCCATTATCAACTGGTTAGGTGAAAAATAAACATCACGTAAAGCTAACGATAAGCCTTTTGAAAATTCTAATGGTGAGGCACTCAATCAATACTGTTTCCTATGGCATGGTGCACTTGATATTTGGATCTGCTTAATTTTTAGGACCATGTCCTCAAGTGAGCTGGAGAAACAGATGAACAGTGGACATACAACACATCGTCAAGGTGGGTCTCATGGTAATGGTAACACCCACACTAAGGTGTTACCCTAATCTGCTCTCATTTTCAATGGACCCGGTGGATGTAGCATAGTACACAGCACGGACATCCTTCATGTGTGCTGCTAGAAAAGCTAGGTAGGCTCTATCGTGAGTAGGGTTGTACATCGAGCTGAACCAAGTCGAGTTGGCCTCGGCTCGACTTGGCTCGGCCACTAACTGAACTCAGCTTGAACTTGGCTTGGCTCAGTCCTTGAACCTTACTAACCAGCTCGGCTTGGTTCGGTCAGCAGCTCGGGCCGGCTTAGGCCGAGTTTAAGCCAAGTTCGCCGTTGAGGCATTTCCACAAACACCCGGACTGCACCTTCAAAATCCCTTTGTATGTGAAACATAAGCAATGGTTTTACAGGTATTTTATCAAATACCTTCTAAGCAACATAAAAAACCAAGAGAAAAAAAAAAGACATTTGTTTCATGTACATACCTTTCTTGCCACTAGACACATTTCATTGAGTCATTTTATCAAACACTTGGTGAGCAACATCAATGGCAAAGTAACCGAGTCACCGATCTAGTTTAATCCGATTTCGATTCGAGCTGGATTCAATCCGAGTCCAGTCGAGCTAGGGCCTGCTCCAACTCGGCTAGAACTTATTTTCAAGCTCAAACAATCAGCTCGACTCGGCTCAAACTCAACTTCAAACCAAGTCGAATCAAGATTTTTCGAGTCGAGTTAAGCGAGCTAACCGAGCTAGCTCAGCTCATGTACACCCCTAATCATGAGTATGTGTTTGTCCACATCATTGTGGAACACATGGTAGGAAACGGAAGCGGATGGAAATGGATTGGCTGGTGTACCTCACACCAGCTATATAGTTGTTGTATTGACGCCAGCAAGTTCTGTAGGTCCTATCATGATGTATGTGTTATATCCAAACTGTCCATCATTTGGCAAGCTTGTCTTAAGGCTTTTGACAAAAAATAAGAAGAATCTAACTATCAAGTAGACCACACTGAAAAAAGTAGTGGGAGATTGAACGTCTACCATTGAAACCCTTTTTAGGGTCACAAAAGTTTTGGATCAATGTGAAATTTTATTTTCCTCTTCATTCGGGTCTTTGTGACCTTATGAACAGATTGGATGGAAAATAAACATTATGGTGGGCCCTTGGATGGAAAATAAACGTTATAGTGGGCCCTACGAATTTTTTAACGGTGAAAATCATCTCCCCTGCTATTTGTGGTGTGGTCCAGATAATCTTTGGATATGATTCATTTTTTGAATAATGCTCTAAAATGATCTCTAAAAATAGATGAACAGTGTAGATATAATAAATACATCACTGTGGGGCCATGTAACTTTGATCTCATTTGAACTGTTCGTACAACTTGGAGCTCAAGGAGCGTCCGTGTTCATCTTTGCATGACACATACCTACAGCAGCTATATAGCTGGTGTGTGGTACACCAGCATATCCGCTTCCGAAGCTGGTAGGCTGGGGTACTACACACCACCTATACAGCTGTTGTATTGACGTCAGCAAGTTTTGTGGGTCCCATCATGAGGTATGTGTTATATCCAAACCGTCCATCCATTTGGCCGTCTTGTCTTAAATCTTGAGACAAAAAATAAGACAGATTTAAAGATCAAGTGGACCAAACTGCAAAAAGCAGTGGGAGATTGAACGTATACCATTGAAACGCTTTTAGGGGTCATAGAAGTTTCGGATCAATATGAAATTTGTCTATCCTCTTCATACATGTATTTGTGACCTTATTAACAGATTGAATGGAAAATAAACGTTATGGTGGGTCCTACAAATTTTTTAATGGCGACAATCATTACCCACGCTGCTATTTTTGGTGGCCTATCACTACGTGAAAAAAAAAGAAGGATGGATTTTAAAACGGTCTAGGACCGTCTCTAAAATTCTTTGGTTTAAAGACAGTTTAAAAACGGCCGTAAGCCATCTCTAAAATTTTAAACAGCTCTTGATCGTCCCTAATATTATCTTAAAATGGTCAACGTCCACAAATCATTTAAGATGGTCGTTGACCGTCTTATATGCGGTCATCTGAGACGGTCAAAGACCGTCTGCATTAGAGACGATCTTTGACCATCTTATATGCGATCATTTGAGACAGTTATTGACCGTCTACATTAGAGACGGTCATTGGCCGTCTTTTACTTGTAATCTGAGATTGTCAAAGAGCGTCTCTATTATAGACGGTCCTTAGCCATCTTATAGCCTTCTCAAAGACCGTCTCTATTAGAGACAATCCCAAACCGTCTCTAATGCTCGGTCAAAAATTAAAAAGCTCAAAAAAATTATGAATTTCGAAAAAAAATAGTTGAGAAGCTTAGAAATATAATTAATAATGTTTAAGAAAATTTTAAATTTTGAAAAAAAAAAGATTTTGATAAAAAAAAAATGATATTTTGAAAAAGAAAATTTAAAAAATTAAACAAAATTGTGAAAATTTTGACAAATTGAAAAAAAAAATATTTTTTAAAAAAGAAAACTAGATTTTGTATTTTGACAAGAAAAATTGAAAAGTTATATAACAAAAGTGAGATTAAAAAAATGATATTTTGAAAAAGAATATTTAAGAAATTAAACAAATTTGTGAAAAAAATGACAAATTGTAAAAAAAAAATATTTTTAAAAAAAGAAAACTAGATTTTGTATTTTGACAAGAAAAATTGAAAAGTTAGATAACAAAAGTGAGATTTTGATGATGTGTTGTATATCCTTGCCGCCCCTATGTTTCTCCAACCCATTTTTGGGCCACGTATAAAAAATTATGTAGATTTAAATCTTAAGTGGACCACACCACTGGAAAGAATGATAATATAGTACCTCGCCATTAAAAATTATAAAGAGCCCATCGTAAGGTTTTAGTAATGTTTATTTGCAATCTAACTTGTTGAAACTGTAAAGAAGATCTAGATGAAGGTAAACTACAAAGATCAAATTGATCCAAAACTTTTGTGGCCTTCAAAAGGTTTTTAATGGTTATTCATCATTGTTTTGATTGGTATGGCCCACCTGAGATTATTGAGTTCTTGTGATTTGAAATCACATCCTAAAATATGATGGAAAAATATATGAACGGTGTCGATATACATAAAATATATCAAGGTGGGCCCTACACGGTTAGAGTAACACCCATGAAGGGGTTACCTAAATAGTGAAATGGTACTATAAGGTCACCTCATGGGAACTTCCCATGAGGTTAATCTGTGTGGGCCCCACCATGATTTGTGCAGAACATCAACACCATGCATTTGATGTGTCCCCTTCAAGTCCAAAAATCAGTCATATACGAGACTCAGGTGGGCCATAGCATCTAAAACTATGTGAAGACATCCCTAAAACATAAAAAAGCATTTAGTGGGGCCCACATGAGTTTTGGATGTGTATGAAACTTGGTCCGACTCCTCATCCAAGTGAGACACACATAATGAATGGGCTGGATCAATGAACCACATCTAGGTGGGCCCAATAAATGATTATGAATGTTTTAATGGGAGTGTAACCCTCTCAACTATAGTATGTGGTGTGGCCCACCCAAGTAATGGATTGACTTTATTTTTAAGCTCGTGGCCCACCATGGAATGGTGCATCTGATTGATGGGGCAGATCCAAAGTTCAAGTGGACCCACCATAAGAAAGAGTGGGATAGTGACACCCACTATTGAAACCTTCTTAGGGCCCGCCGCGATGTTTATTTGAGATCCAATCTGTTTATAATTTAATACAGACATGGACGCAGTTGAAACTTGGTCCGATCCCTCATCCAAGTGGCACACACATAATGAGTGGGTTGGATATGTGAATCATATTTAGGCAGGCCCAATATATGATTTATGAATGTTTTAAGGAAACCATTCTCTACTACATTTAGGTGAGTTACTCGTCACCCTTACCAGAGTAAACTCTGTGGGGTCCACTGTTATTTGTTTATTTTATCCACTCCATTCATCCATGTTAATAGATAATTTGAGGTCTAAAGAACAAAAAGGAAGCATATCCAAAGCTCAAGTGGACCACACCACAGGAAATAGTGTAATTGAACCTCTACCATTTAAAATTTCTTAGAGGCCATAGAAGTTTTAGATCAAGCTAATGTTTGTATTTTTTATTCATTCATATATTTTTGATATTATGAACAACCTTTAACCGTTTTTTGACAATTTGATTAGTCCAAATTGAAGAGTAATAACTTCAGATGGTTAAATCAAAATTCACTCAAATTATTGATCAATCTTGTTTGCCCAATATCTTTCTCATATGTGGCATGATCGGGGCGAGTAACTAGTCAAATTGAGGGTAATGATCAGTAAAATAGGGTGAATGGACCAGACATGTAAAATGGGTTAAATATTCTAGTCAAAATTGTGACCCAACCTATTGACACCCTGAGACTCTAAGAATTAATGTTAGTAAGTTTTGTGGGGCCTATCATGATGTGTGTTGAACATCAACACCGTGCATTTGATAAAAGTTTTGGATCAAGCTGATGTTTATGTTTTCCCTTCATTCATATCTTTTTAATATTATGAACATGTTGGATGGCAAATAAACATTATTGTGGGCCCGAGGAAGGTATCAACGGTGGAAATCATTATTCCACACTGTTTTGTGTGGCATGGTCCACTTGAGTTTTGGATTTACCGAAAATTTGGGATCAACACACACCGTTCATCCATTTTTCGAGATCATTTTATAGAATTATCTAAAAAATGAATCATATCCAAAGATTAAATGGACCACATCACAAATAAGGGGAACAGATTGGCTACTCCCCCTAGACCATCCAATGGAAGCCCAGCTTATGTAACGCCCTGAAATTCGGGGGTCGAGCATAACTCAGCTCCCGAGTTCCAAAACATCACTTATGCAACATATTTAATGATGGATATTAGTGCATAAAATATGGAATAGATTAAGCCAAAACATAGATATAATTCAGGGATAAGTGAATAAAGCAAGCGGAAGACTTATAGAAAAATATGTGTACAAGTGTAAATCCCTGAAGTACATATACAAACCAGGTCGTAAGAAAGTGTTACTTATCAAAATTATAAGTATCAAGTTACATCATTTAAATTCTCAAAAATAATCTCAGCATCCCGCGCATCAGAACAAGGCTCGATAGAACCCGTCAGTGCATATAAGAGAAAGCGGCCTCATCATCATCCATCTCCCGCTTTGCCTCGGAAGTCGCATCAACATCTACAACATCGGAACCTACAGAGTCGGTGGGTGTTTAACACCGCCCTAACGTGGGAGTGAGTGATCAACTCGGTGGAACAATAAGGCACTAAGGTTAACATGTTATCGATTCAATCAAACAGTAATGATAAAGGAGAACAATTAAACAAGTCCTAAGTACTCTTGTTAATGCAAGGATGTATGTAAAATGATGCGTGCCCTCATGCATACACCCTCAACATCTTCATCTTACGTTACGCATGACACCACCTCAAAGTGCGCCACATCTACAAAACATATGCAAATGCGGTGCATGGATATGATTACCAAGTTGTTATTAGTCCATTTTCATACAGCAGGATTGGGAAGCTAAGATACCTCCCTCATGTCACCATCCAAACAGTGATCCATTCTAGGGTCGTCAGTCCTAGACATCTCATATGATTATATGTTTGAGGTCGTAGCAAAGGGCTCGTCACCAATCAATGCACGCCTTTCACACCTTTACTACCACAATTCGGCTCGTCACCTCCTTGCGGTATCCAGGTATGCTCGAGGTCACTACAAAGGGCTCGTCACCAATCAATGTAGGCCGACAGCACGAATATAGTGTCCCATACCACCATAATCGGCTCACGAGTTTAGTTGCTCACTGGTCACTACGGGGAGGCTCGTCACCCCAGCGTAGGCCGACAGCTTTACCACGGTGTCCCATACCACCATGTCCGGCTCATGAATCTTAGCGGATCAAGGTACCATGGTTAATAGGATTTCACTGGTAAGTTCGGTACCCTAGATTCAAGCAATAGCATCCATACATCGGATAATCGGGTTACTTGACGAACTCGACTAGCACGAGCGCACGTTGGGTTGAGCGACATAGAGTGCGCAAACACTCCGCGTGGCCAAACCACTACCGACAACTCTAATACGGCTCGGGTTCATCTAATACGTCATACGTGGCGAAAGCAACCTTAACCACCAACATAGAGTCGATTACCAATTTCCTGGACTAATGCATAGTCCCGAACACATTACACTACTATAGATATTCATATGGGATGAAAAACAGTAATGGAACAACAACTTAAATCATGGTACATAAGCACTTGAGGAATATCAACTTAACATAAATGTAAGCATAGGTAATGCTTGAATTTAAATAACATGGAATGTAACTTGCATAAAGGAAATCATGCACATCAATAGGAGTGTTGAGAATCACTTCTCAACGCCCGCAATTAGTGTAACAAATTACACTTTAGATCATTCATGCATTTCTACAAACACTTAGCATACAAGGAACAACATATATGACGTATGTTGCAAAACAAGCATTTGGACAATTCCTTTTACCAAGGAGTTGTCATACATACATCTAGCATACATACACGACAAATAATCATGGCAATCACATGTTCATATTTTATATGCATACGGTACTTTATACATAAACATAGAATACACAAAACACAAACTAACTCATGCATATCAGGAACGCAACATAAACACAACATTTGGCATGTGAAATGTCATCCATAACAAGAATAAATCATTAACTGGCATTGAAAGCCTTGAAAACCATAACCTATACACTTAAAGTCCGCACCTTAAGCAAGGAAAGAAACACCGAACTGATTTAGACGAATTGTCTTCGTCAACGGCGATAGAATACCCTAAAACAAGGATAGAAATGAGATACAACAATACCAAAACTAATCTAAGCTCTAACACAGATTAGGGTTAGGTTAACTTACCCCAAGATGAGCTCAGAATCGTCAGAATAACGATTCAAAGTGAAGGTTCAAGGATGTAGAAGAATAAGAAAGAATCCAAGATGATTCACCAACTTCTCTCTCACTTTCTCTCTCTTTTCCACTCTCTTTCCAAGCTAGGGCTAGAGAAAATTCGTATGGAAAAGAGGGTTAGGGTTTAAGGACTATAAATAGGCCTATTATTGATGAAAATAACCCCAGGGCCAAGGTATACTTAGGGTATAACCAAAACCAGCCTCTTACGATCTAACGAAGCACTTCTGGTGGGCCAAATACCACGAAAGGTCGGACTTAAGCTCATTGACCATGGATCCAGGTCAAGCTGAGTTTTCGTACCGACCGGCTCTTCAGATCAGCCGTGGCGGACCACACTCAATTCAACGGTCACGGAATCTCGATCAGGTTCATAAGCACAAGGATATGCCTGAGCCACCTTTCCTGATCAGAGGGTGAAATTGGGTCAGAATCTAACGGTCAGTTTGCTTAAAATTATCGCGCAAGCGACACGACTCAGATTTCATAAAAGCTTATTAAATTTCCAACTGTTCTCACACTCTTCACTCCGAACTCAATCAAATCGACCCAGAACATCACATGGACTTGATTTCCCGCAATAACCTAAGATCATCGCCATCGGACTTTCAACGCGCAGGTCCGATCCAGATCTTCCAAAAATTCCCCAGAACAACTGGATTTAGCGATGGATCCCAGATTTCAGAGTAACATAGCGCTAACTAATCTATAAGTTTTGAGCTACGTAGATACAATTTAAAGTGATTGATGCAAATTTCACAAGCAATCAAGTATAGCTCTAGTTACCCCAAAAGCAACTACTTAAGGAAAGATTAGCACAAAATTTCCAAGGTCGTTACAATCTACCCCCTTAAAGAAAATTTCATCCTCGAAAGTCATACCTTCATAAATTCTTCAAGGATCGGAGGGTAGGTCTTCCTGACCTCGGCTTGATTCCCAAGTAGCCTCTTCCACACCATGATGCGTCCATAGCACCTTCACAGAGGGATAACCTTGCTACGCAATACATGCTCCTTCCTATCGAGAATACGCGTCGGTCGCGGTGCATAAGTGGCATCCTCACTCAACCGCACTTGCTCCCAACTGATAACATGTGAAGGATCGAGAACGTACTTCTTGACATAGAAACATGAAATACGTTATGCACGCTGCAAGAGGTGTGGGCAAAGCAAGGTGGTATGCTACCGCTCCCACTCGATCGAACTTGAAATGGACCAATAAATCTCGGCGTCGGCTTCCGCTTCTTACCGAACCGCAGAACTCCCCTTCATAGGAGAGACCTTGAGAAAAACATGGTCTCCCACCTCAAACTCAAGTGGTCGACGCCTCATATCGGCATAACTCTTCTGTCTGCTTGCTGTCAGAAATCGACGTCGAATGATGTCAACCTTCTCTGAAGTCACCTGCACCAACTCTGGGCCAAGCAAACTACGCTCACCAATTTCTACCCAGCAATGTGGTGCTCTGCACGGGCGACCATATAACGCCTCATAGGGAGCCATGCCGATACTCGCCTGGAAACTATTATTATACGTGAACTCTGCATACTGAAGACAATCATCCCAACTGTCTTTGAAATCCAAAACACAAGCTCGCAACATATCTTCCAGGACTGATTCACGCGCTCCGTCTGCCCATCTATTTGCGGATGAAACGCGGTCTTGAACTTCGATTTCACACCCATTGCTTCTCTGGATACGAGTTCGGAAGATAGATGTAAAGCGCGTGTCTCTATCGGACACAATCTCCAGGAGAACTCCATGCGGACGCACTATCTCCTTGATATACAACCTAGCCAACTCGTGCAGAGTAAGTGACTCGATCGGTAAGAAATGCGCCGACTTCGTTAAGTGGTCGACGATCACCCAAATAGAGTCATATCCCTTCCTCGTCCTCGGCAACCCGAAATAAAATCCATAGAGATGAAATTCCACTTCCATTCTGCTATGGGCATGGGCAACAGTCCGAGAGGTCGGCGATGCTCGCTTTGACCTGCTGGCATGCGAGACAAAGAGAAACAAATTCAGCAATCTGGACCTTCATATTGTCCCACCAATAACATCTCCTCATATCCTGATACATCTTCGTGCTACCTGGATGCATCGCAAGTTTAGAACTATGGGCTAACTCGAGAACCTCCCGTCTCAAGTCAGGGATGTCAGGAACACATAACCGGCCACGAAAACGTAGGCCCCCATCAAAACTAACACTCCAGTCGGAGTTCTCATCTGTACCAACCCGCTGCCTCATCTTCACCAAAAGCTCATCATCTGCCTGAGCTGCAACGATCCGCGCGGCGAGGACGGGCTGTACACGAATGTGTGCGATAACCTCATACGGCTCAACCACCGTAAGCTTCTGCTCAAAATCACGCACGAACTCCAACATATCCCACTCTGCTATCATCAGCGGAGCCGCAAACTCAATAGCCTTCTTGCGACTCAACGCATCTGCCACAAGGTTCGCCTTGCCCGGATGGTAAGAAACATCGAACTTAAAGTCCTTCAATGTTTCCATCCATCTGCGCTGCCTCATATTCAAATCACGCTGCGTGAAAATATACTTAAGGCTCTTGTGGTCGCAAAAGAGCTCGAACTCCTCACCATAGAGGTAATGTCTCCAAAGCTTTAATGCGAAGATGTCAGCTAACTCCCAGTCGTGTGTAGGGTAATTCTCTTCATTTTTCCTCAATTAACGCGAAGCATAAGCAATCACCCCTGTCCTTCTGCATAAGGACACAACCCAGGCTAACGCGAGAGGCGTCGGTATAAATAATATACTTAACCCCTTGCTCGGCAATACTAGCACAGGCGGACGTCAACTTATCCTTCAGCTCTGAAAGCTAACTCCGCTTGCTCATTCCAAGCAAACTTCAAATCCTTCCGTGTCTGCTGAGACAACGGAATCTTCGAGAAGTTCTGAATAAAGCGTCGATAATAGCTGCAAGACCAGAAAACTCCTTACCTCGATAACTGAACCAGGGTCCTGCACTACACTACCTTGGCAAGATCGACGGCTATTCCTTCCTTGAACACCACATGTCCCGGGAACTTGACTTCCTATTTTCGAAATCACACTTCTTGAACTATGCGAAAAGTGATTCTTCCTAAGAGTATCCAAAACCGCTCTTAAGTGCTCCTCGTGCTCGCTCGCCGAATATATCAAAATGTCATCGAATAAAGACAATGACGAATCGGAACAGAAATGGCCAAACACCCTGTTCATCAAATCCATGAACACGGCCGGTGCGTTCATCAGACCAACGACATCACAAGGAACTCATAATGACCGGCTGGTCCTGACAGCGGTCTTCTGCACGTCCCCATCCTTGATGTGCAACTGATGATACTTGCAGATCGACCTTTCAAAAGTACCGTGCCCCCTTCAATTGATCAAACAAATCATCAATTCTAGGCAAAGGGTACTTATTCTTCACGATTACCAGAAGTTCAACTGCGATAATCAATACACAATCGTAAGGAACCATCCTTCTTCTTCACAAACAAAACGAGTGCTCCCCAAGGAAACACACTAGGCCGAATAAAATCCAAATCCAAAGAAACCATCTATCTGCTTCCTCAACTCCTCCATTTCACTCGGAGGCATACGATAGGTGGGTAAAGAAATGGGCGTCGCACCGAGGCATAAGATCGATAGCAAAATCAATCTCACGCGAGGAGGTAATCCAGAATCGACTCAAACACATCTTCAAACTCTGAACTACCGGCGTACTAACCAACGCCGATTCAGTCGAACTCTTCAACAGAGAAGAATAATAATCAATACGAAGAGGGTAACTGACCTAAAAGTAACAGTCTCGCCCTCAGGTCCATGGATCGTCACTGATCTAGCTTCACAATCAATCTCAGCTCGCATCTTCGTGAGCCAATCCATACCCATAATAACATCGTAGTGATAAAGCGATGCGACTAGCAAATTAACACGGATCGATCCACTTCCCAGATCGACCGAACAATCCATACAACGCTTGCCCAAGGCGGAGGAAATCCCCGTAGCGGTAGTAAGCGTCACTCCTTGCATAGGAACAGATCTCAAACCCAAACGCCTAACTGCCGCATAAGATATAAGAGAAGTAGTGGACCCTGTATCCACCAACACAGAAACGGGAATACCTTCAATACGCGCTGTCACCTCAAAGGACCTCGGCACTAAGTCGACATAAACCCCAGGTGAGCGCATGAACTCGAGCTTGCTGACGATTCGACGGAGGAACCATGCGGCCGAGGTGGCACGAAGCTAGGAACTGCAGTGCGAAGGATGGATGAGTGGCGCCGATCGAAGAGGTGGAGGAGAGAACCTGAGGCAGACGGCTAATCCTCTGCGGTGGAGTAAAACCACCAGCTCGCATACGGGAGAAGCGAAACGGTCCAAATGCCCTATCTTCCCACAATATGAACATCGAAGATCGGCTCTCATCTGCTGAGCGGCGAACGCCTAGGAGGAGAATCAGCTGCGGCCTCTTGCCGAGGAAAGGTGTACCCCGAAAGTCCGGTCGCGGCCTAAGAACCATCGGTGCTTGCATGCGGGACGCTCTATCCCTTCTGCTCTGCTCGCAAGGACATGCTCACCACTCCGCATAAGAAGAAATGCTAGCACAGAAAATCTTCGATCGGATCTCAAGTCTCAATCCCTCAGAGAAATGCCGCATCCTCATCGGTGATCACCTAGGATCAAAGGAACATACCGCCCCAACTCGGTAAACCGGTTCTCATACTCCGTCACCGACAACCCTCATGGCGGAGGCGAATGAACTCACTCTCTTTCTCATGTCACCGGAAAATACTTCTCGTGAAAGCGCGCCTCAAACGCCTTTGCCACGACCACACAAAATCCTCCTCGGCAGTTCGAAGAACACTGTCCCACCACTGACTGGCCTCCTTCTCAAACATGAAGGTGGCAAGCTCAACTGCTCGACCTCAGAACAGTGCGGCGGTCTCAGCATCTTAGAGATGTGGTCGATCTAATACTCGGCCTCCTTGGGTCTATGAGAACCCGCAAATGTAGGAGGTCGTAAGCGCTGGAATTGCTTAAATGTGCCGCTCACACTAGCGCTCCCAGATGGAGGCATAGGTAAAGCAGGTGGAGTCGCCCCCCGAGCAAAGATGCCGGCCATGGAAGAGAGGAACTCCTGCTGCTGCTGCTGCTCCTAACATCAACGGCATCATCTGCTCAAACCTATCGACAGGTGAAGCAGAAGAAGGTGCACGGCTCGGCTCGGGAACCGAGGGTGACTGGAGGAGCCATAGGTGTCGACCCAACACCGGCACGAGATGGACCCGCTTGCGATTCGACTAGCTATCGCTCAAGGGAGGAACCCTGAAGCGACTCAATCAAAGAGAGACGGGCCGAAGACTTCGAACCCTTAGGAGGCATCCCTATATTCAACAGAGGATGCAACCTGTCAGATTCTACGTCACATAATCCATCCACACAAACAACAACACAGCACAACTCCAAAGGCAAACAACATGCATTCCATTAATCAAAATCGTCGCAATACAAGTAGTGCAGCAATACATGAATCACGACTAGGAAAGCATGTAAACAACAACATCTAACACTTCAAACAACCACAACAACTACAACACTCCAACTACAAGCCAACAACGGCGACACACAAAGAAAACAACAAACAAAGCAAAGGACGGCCACGACGATAGCTACTCGTCGGAATCAGGGGATGGAGGTGGAGCACCCTTATCCTGCAAACAACACAGGATAGACTTCAAAGTTCGAGTCACCTTCTTAAATTTATGTTTAACAAGGCCTCGAAGATCAATAATATCCTGGCATAAAACAGCCTGCCCTTTTTCAAGCCGTGCGAGATGGGCATCTCTGGCAGTCTGCTCTGCGCTCTGCTATAGCGCCACGGGAGGAGAGCTATCACTCGAATCCTGTGCCTCAATCTCTTCCTCGTCTTGCTCTGCTTCTTCCTCAGACTCCACACCACCTTCAGCATAACTCTCTTCATCACCGCTCTCAGACTCAGCCTCACTCTCTAAGGCATGCCGACCAGTACCGATCTCCATCTGCTTAAGAGTCCTCAGATCAATATGACGAATAGGAACCGGCTTCTCAGCTCCAAGCCTATAGCCAAACTCATGTGCAAGCTTGCAAATGAGGCGGCCAAATGGAAGTGACTCGGTCCTTCTACTCGAACAAGCGATGAGAATAATCTGGCGCAGGATGTACATCAGCACACAACTTCGCTTCCGGCCCCACCATTTACTGCGATTGCTCCACCTTGGGTATACATTGAACGTAAATATGTGGTGAAGCAAACGGAAGTCGTCCATCATGTAGGTAGCCAGAAGACTCCTATTCGGCTGCCATTCGACCAGACGACCACACAAGGATCGGGTGCGACGATCCCTCTCGTGCACACTGTTCACATTCTTCTCGCTGGCATGCACTTCACCAAGTGGCACCTTCAGGAGTTGGGATATCAAAGCAACATTGACAATACCCACTCGACCGCTACCACAAGGAATCTTGAACTGCAGAGGCTCCAGTGAAGGATCACGAATATTGGCATAAAAGGCTTAAACAGTGCTAGCATTCGCGCGATACTCGCCTTTGAACAAGGGACCCCAACCAGCCCCTTCTAGGCGCTCCAACAACATAAACTCACCAAACAACCACGGATCAACATGAGCCTCAAAAAGGACTCTACGGCCTTCATAGCTCCATGCGATAGCTTTGCCAATAGGGTCCTACCAATAGGAGCTCGTAGATCGAGGTTCCGCTTGGTCTGGAATTCACGAGTGGCGGACGTGCTAGCGGCGGCACCTCTCGGCCTCAGTGCACGGGTTGGGCGGCTCAGCCCGGCTTCATCCACAGGCTCTCTCTTCTTCCCCATCAAGGAAAGAAGGAAAGAAATGAAAAAGATGGCCGTCACAATCTCAAAGAGGGCCATGAGAAATGAGAAAAGGAGAGAAATAGGAAGATAGTGAAGCTTCCACAAAACTAATAACCAAAATGGGAAAGCAAGAGCTCAAATGAGAAGGAAAGAAAGAGAAATCAGCAATGGGAATGAAGGTTTGGAGATGGGGTGATGGGTTTGCATGAAAAAGGGAAGAAGAAGAAGATTTGTGAGAGATTTGGAAGGATTTGGAGAAGGTTTTCAAGAAAGGGAGAGCTTGGGAGGGATGTTTATGAAGAAAATAGATGAAAGAAAGGGATTTAAGGTGAAAATCATGGAGGGGTGGGCCACACATGGCCTAGGATTCAGCGGCCCGCACCGGCCCGGCCCGCCTGGCCCGCTGATCAACGAGCCCTCACCAAACCGGCGATGGCATCGCCGGTCTCTGGACTGACCGGCGATGCCTCGCCATTTGGGCGAGGTCCTACTGGTTCCCCATGGTTATAAATGTGTGGTTCCCCCCTGGGCCCCACAGGAAATGCCCCGATCGGCCCCTTGCATGATTTGACACCTATCGGGCCATTCTGACAGAAAGCTAATTAAAATAAAGATTTCTTAAAGGTTTAAGGGTTAAAATAAGATGATAAACCATCTACACTCATTAATAAATGATCCAGAAAAGGTTTCGGATCGCTGTGTGTGATCAAGAGAGAGCACAGACTCGATCTCGACGAAGGTTTTTCACGAACATGACATGTTTGATTCCATTATGGAAAATAAGTCCCTAGGAATTTTCAAATACAATGATATTGATATAATCCACGAACATGACATATTCGATTCCATTGTAGAAAATGATTACCTTTTGTAACGCCCTGAAATTCGGGGTCGAGCATAACTCAACTCCCGAGTTCCAAAACATCACTTATGCAACATATTTAATGATGGATGTATGTTGTCTGTATTAGTGCATAAAACATGGAATAGATTAAGCCAAAACACAGATATAATTCAGGGATAAGTGAATAAAGCAAGCGGAAGACTTTAGAAAAATATGTGTACAAGTGTAAATCCCTAAAGTACATATACAAACCAGGTCGTATGAAAGTATTACTTATCAAAATTATAAGTATCAAGTTACATCATTTAAATTCTCAAAAAATAATCCCATCACGGCGCATCGGACCAAGGCTCGCTAGAACCTAACTGCATATAAGAGAAAGCGGCCTCATCATCATCCATTTTCCGCTCTGCCTCAGAAGTCACATCAACATCTGCAACATCGAACTAAGACAGAGTCGGTGGGTGTTTAACACTACCCGAACGTGGGAGTGAGTGATCAACTCGGTGGAACAATAAGGCCTTTGGTTAACATGTTATCTTCAATCAAACAAGAATGATAAAGCGAGAATAATTAAATAAATCCTAAGTACTCTTGTTAATGCGGATGTATGCAAAATGATGCGTGCCCTCACGTGTACACCCTCGTGTCTTCATCTTACGTTACGCATGACACCACCTCAAAGTGCGCCACATCTACAAAGCACATGCAAATGCGGTGTATGGATATGATTACCAAGATGTTATTATTCCATTTCATACAGCAGGATTGGGTAGCTAAGATACCTTACTCATATCAACTTCCATACAGTGATCCTTTTTAGGTTCGTCAATCCTAGACATCTCATACGATCATATGTTTGAGGTCGTAGCAAAGGGCTCGTCACCAATCAATGCACGCCTTTCCTGCCTTTACTACCACAATTCGGCTCGTCACCTCCTTGCGGTATCCGGGTATGCTCGAGGTCACTACAAAGGGTTCGTCACCAATCAATGTAGGCCGACAGCGCGAATATAGTGTCCCATACCACCATAATCGGCTTACGAGTTTAGTTGCACACTGGTCACTACGGGGAGGCTCGTCACCCCAGCGTAGGCCGACAGCTCGACCACGGTGTCCCATACCACCACGTCCGGCTCATGAGTCTTAGTGGATCAAGGTACCATGGTTAATAGGATTTCACTGGTAAGTCTGGTACCCTAGATTCAAGCAGTAGCGTCCATACATGGTAAACATACATCGGACAATCGGGTTACTTGGCGAACTCGACTAGCACGAGCGCACGTTGGGTTGAGCGACATAGAGTGCGCAAACACTCCGCATGGTCATACCACTGCCGACAACTTTAATACGACTCGGGTTCGTCTAATACGTCCTACGTGGCGAAAGCAACCTCAACCATGAATTTAAGGCCGATTACCAATTTCCTGGACTAATGTAGTCCCACACACATTACACTACAATAGATATTCATATTAAATGTAGAACAGTAATGGAGCAACAACTCAAATCATGTGGTATACAAGCATTTGAAGAATATCAACTTAACATAAATGTAAGCATATGTAATGCTTGAAATTAAATGACAAGGAATGTAACTTGCATAAAGGAAATCATGCACATTAATAGGAGTGTGGAGCATCACTACTCAACGCCCGCAAATAGTGTAATAAATTACACTTTAGATCATTCAAACATTTCTACAAACACTTAGAATACATATAACAACATATATGACGTATGTTGAAATACACACATTTGGACAATTCCTTTTGCCAAGGAGTTGTCGTACATACATCTAACATACATACACGACAAATAATCATGGCAATCACAAGTTCATATTTTATGCGCATACGGTACTTTATACATACACATAGAATACACCAATCTCAAAGTAACACATGCATATCAGGAAAGTAACATAAACACAACATTTGGCATGTGAAATCTCATCCATAACAAGAATAAATCATTAACTGGCATTGAAAGCCTTGAAAACCATAACCTATACACTTAAAGTCCACACCTTAAGCCAGAAAAGAAACACCGAACTGATTTCAGATGAGTTGTCTTCGTCAACGGCGATAGAATACCCTAAAGCAAGGATAGAAATGAGATACAACAACACCAAGACTAATCTAAGCTCTAACACAGATTAGGGTTAGGTTAACTTACCCAAAGATGAACTCAGAATCATCAGAATAACGATTCAAGGTGAAGGTTCAAGGATGTAGAAGAACAGGAAAGAATCCAAGATGATTCACCAACTTATCTCTCACTTTCTCTCTCTTTTCCACTCTCTTTCCAAGCTAGGGTTAGAGAAAATTCGTATGGAAAAGAGAGTTAGGGTTTAAGGACTATAAATAGGCCTAACTTTGATGGAAATAACCTTAGGGACAAGGTATACCTAGGTTATAACCAAAACCTGCCTCTTACGATCCAACGAAGCACTTCCGGTGGGCCAAATACCACGAAAGGTCGGACTTAAGCTCATTGACCATGGATCTAGGTCAGGTGAGTTTTCATACCGACCGGCTCTTGGATCGGCCATGGCGGACCACACACAATTCAACGGTCAGAGAATCTCGATCAGTCCACAAGCACAAGGATATGCATGGGCCACTTCCCTGATCGGAGGGTGAAATTGGGTCCAGAATCCAACGGTGAGAATGCTTAAAATCGTCGCACAAGCGACACGACTCATTTCATAAAATCTTATTAAATTCCAACCGTTCTCACACTCTTCACTCCGAACTCAATCAAATCGACCGAGAACATCACATGGACTTGATTTTCGAGGTGATGGTCAAGCCCAACCTAGTGACCGCAATAGCCTAAGATCATCGTTATCGGACTTTCGACACGCGGTCCAGGTCCGATCCAGATCTTCCAAAAATTCCCCAGAACAACTGGATTAGCGATGGATCCCAGATTTCAGAGTAACATAGCGCTAACTAATCTACAAGTTTTGAGCCATGCAGATACAATTTAAAGTGGTTGATGCGAATTTCACAAGCAATTGAGTATAGCGCTAATTACCCCAAAAACAACTACTTAAGGAAAGGTTGGTGCTATGTGGGCCCCACCATAATGTAGGCCCCACAAACCATTTTTTTATTTTTATTTTTTTACTTTTGAACCAGTTGGATTTCAAATAAACATTACAATGGGTCTTAGGATGGTTTCAACGGTGGGAATCACCCTCCCGTTGTTTTCTGTGGTGGGGTCCACTACATATTTTTATTTGTCTCATTCTTTTGCTCATGACTTAAAATGATATCTCAAAATAGATGGACGATGTGGATATAACAAATACATCATAGGTTTTTATATTTTTTAAATATTATATATATATATATGGAAAAGGTTCTATACGTCGAGCTCATGGGAACTCCCCATGAGGTCGAGCTGTGTGGGCCCCACCATGACGTGTGTCAAAAATCAACGTCGTGCATTCGATGGGTCCCCTTTAAATTATGGGATATCCCAAAAATCAGCCGTATACAAAACTTTGATGGGCCATACCATCTAAAATCATGTGAAGACATGCCTAAAACATATAAAAGCACATGGTGGGGCCCCAACTGAAATTTGGATGCATCTGAAACTTGGTATGACCCCTCATCCAAGGGGCAACACATAATGGATGGGCTAGATTTTTAATGGTGGATGTCCAATCACTGTTGTTTTCGCATTGTGTGGTCCACCCAAGTTTTAGGTCACGCTCATTTTTGGGGATCGATGATAAAATTATATTGAGAAATGGATGGACGGCATGGATGAAACAAATCGATCATGGTGGGGCCCACAAAGCCATACTAGATCCAAAGCTCAACTTATGTTTTCATTTTTCTGTTTTTCACTATGAGTTTTGTATTTAATGTAAAATAGTGGTGACTTGTTCATAACAATAGTGGCTAAGATATAGAGTTATCCAGACCATCCAAATAATCGGTCTAGTTGTAAATGATAAAAATTTATACATTTTTATTATATAATACAATCTTAACCATCCAGAAATTGGTCCCATACATGTACGACCATTAATAAAGTTTGTGTTATTATTTAGTGGAAAACTCACATCATACGGATATCAAAATTTTACCTTATTTGGAAGAGGATTTCCATATCCATCCCAAATCGATCGAGCGCCCCTCTTTTCCCTCTTTTCCTCTTTTCCCTCTTTCATCTTCCATCGAGCGCCCACATTCAAATGGCCCCTTAGATTTCCTCCATCGATCTCCATGTCTTGTCCTACGATAGACCCTTCACAAACGCACCTCATCAATCCTTCACTAGCCATGAAGAAGATCTGATCTCTCAAGCTCTCTCTCTCTCTCTCTCTCTCTCTCTCTCTCTCTCTCTCTCTCTCTCTCTCTCTCCAGCAAACTTTCCTGGCAAAAGACACGAGTCCTGTAGGATTTCCAGCCTCTATCACAGAAATCCGGCAGTTCAAAAATCTAGCAGTTGGCGATGTCCTTCCATCGGCCACTAAAATCTCCATCTCCCATGTAATCCAGTAGCAACCTTCAGAGGGCCCCACCTCCTTCAACGCCTTCCATTGGATTCATAGGCCCCACCATGAAACAAACAGCTTTGATTACGAAGACAGATGGAGGGGCTGAGTTGGGTGGTCTTGCTAATGGTCCCACTGGTGATGAGAGCATCGATAAGCGGGCTACGATCTTCATATTGTGCCTTCAAGAGCGAATTAGGCTCGCAGATATGCAATGTATTCATCAAGTTGGGCCCCACATGGTAAGGGGGTGTTACCCAGGTAATACCTAATCCACTCCTTTAGATCACATCCAACTCGTCCAATAGTTACATTCTTCTGTGGCCTACTTAAAAAATTGTGTTAGCATGATTTATTGTTTGTAGACATTATGGTGGGATCATCTATTTCACATGTTCGATATAATACACACACCATGCAGACTCTATGATTCTTGATTTCACTATTTTTTTTTTATTTGTTATATGATTTGATCATAATATCATGTAGGCCAATCATGGTTTTATAGTTAGAAGTTGTATTTTATGACCTGTTTGAATTGGTGGAATCTAAAATATAAATTGGAAAAGGAAAACATCACATCTCATGAAAATGTAAATAAGGAAACACCCATTAAAGAATTATGAAAAGGTTGTTTCTTTTAAACTCAATGATTTTTAAGGAATTGGAAAATGATCAATGGTTTAAAAATGATATTGTTTCTTAGAAAGTATGGAAATTTGGATTATCAAGGTTTTTGGAGGAAAAAGAAAATACCTTTTTTGAGGAAAATTGTGGAAAGAAAAATAATTTCCCACACATACTTTTTGGATTCCACCAATCCATACAAGCAAGCAGATCATCCTTGTATAGGTTGTTGGATGATCCAAGATTGCTTGCTCAACAATCATACATTGAAGAATGTTATTATTCAATAATACACTTATCTTGATTATACATACCGTATAATGAAGTAAATTCCAAAGAACTATGTGTCTATTTATGCAAATTGAAAACCTGTAGATGTCATATATATTCTGTTGTGGCATTGTCAACCACCTCCTTTTTTGTTACATGTGTTGTATGGTTACTAAATTGCTTTCTATGATTGGCTAATTTATTTCACAAACAGAACATTTAAACACCATAATTTCATCAAGAAATGCAAGTGGGACTCAAGGAAATGAGATGGAGAAGGGGCCTAGCAGCACATGTGCTATACTTGTACAGTTGTAGGAGAACGAGCAAAGGGCAGCTGGTGGTTGAACTAAAAATCAAGCCGGCCTGTTTATCAGGCGAGCAACAAGCTTACATTGAATGTCAATCAATAGTTATTTTCTTTGCAAACTTTTCATTTTTGTGTGACAAATGTGGTGCAACCAATGTAAGTGGAGTGTTTGCCATCTAGGTTGCAACTTTACAAACTTTGAATGTCTACAAATCTATGGCTGTCTCCATTTACAGAGGGGATGCGAGAAGGAGAAAGGTGATGAGTGGCACAATATTGCATACATCCCAGATATTCAGATTAGATGGATGCCCGATTGTAAGCACCACTTCTTGCTCAACGTTATCTTTGCTTTATAATATATGATTTTACCAAATATTGTCTTTAGTAACTATTAAGTACTGGAAAGTACTTTTGGGGTCCTATTTCGATCAATGGAGCCCAAAGAGTAGAAATGGAGAGGAATTTTTTAAATGCAAGGAAAATGATGGATAAGGAAATCCATGGGAAAGAGTCCTAAAAGGTTGTCTATGTTAGTTTCCATGATTTTAAGGGAAATGTGGAATCGTCACTGATCAAAAAGTGATATTATACAACTTCTCCTTATAGGAAGTTGGGTAGGGCACATGCAGCTTGAATCCACTAAACCCGATCCCGAACCCGAACCCGATTTCCTAAACCTAAACCTTAACCTATTCTCAATTACCTAAAGCTATAACCTATAACCTATAACCTATAACCTACACCTAATCAAATGCATATATTTGCGAATATATATATAGATCGTTATTTTTTTGTGATTGGTGACCACATGTGTGGCATGTTTTAACAGTTTATGAAAAGCCTCTATTTTATTGTATCTCACTTTTTATATGCTGCATGCACGTGATATCAGAAATGGATTTGACGCCCCCGAGCAAGAATTGGATGACGAAAGATAACTTTTTTGATAGTCATTGTGGTTTTAGCTCTCCTACTTGATATGGTTTCCAATTTTGAAGGTGATACTTTTGTCCTTCTGTATCATATGTATACAACTGATGCTTGATGTGGAAATCTGGCCCTTTTGAACCTTCCCTAATTGCATAAGTGGCTGAACTAGCTCTGTATGTTACACATAATTTGTCATCCACTAGTTTTTGTAAATGAAGATAAGAGGATTGATCTTAATAGTATGGTCGTCATGCACATAGACAGAAAATGCTTGCAATGAATTTTTATGATTACTAGGTAGCCTATTAATGAAAACAATGTCTCCGTCCATAATACGTCTGTTTATGATTTGACCAACTTTCAAATATGTATGTCCTTTTGAACCTTCCCTAATTGCACAAGTGGCTGAACCATCTCTGTATGTTACATATAATTTGTCACCCACTAGTTTATGTAAATGAAAATAAGATTGATCTTAACAATATGGTCGTCATGCACATAGACAGAAAATGCTTGCAATGAATTTTTATGAGTACTAGGTAGCCTATTAATGAAAACAATGTCTCCGTCCATAATACGTCTGTTTATGATTTGACCAACTTTCAAATATGTATGTCCTTTTGAACCTTCCCTAATTGCACAAGTGGCTGAACCATCTCTGTATGTTACACATAATTTGTCACCCACTAGTTTCTGTAAATGAAAATAAGAGGATTGATCTTAACAGTATGGTCGTCATGCACATAGACAGAAAATGCTTGCAATGAATGTTTATGAGTACTTGGTACTTTTGGAGTCCTTGGTTAGGGTTTGGGCTGAAAGTACAAGTGCTGGAGCCGACGCTTTCGGAGTCCGAACTCATTCTTTTGAAAAATAGAAAAATGGGAATGTTAGTAAATATGGATTTTCTTCTTAAGAAGAAAAAGGAAGATGGATTGAAAAAACATAAAAGAGATTTTTTTCTTCTTCTTCTTTTTTGTTTCAAGAGAGAGACGGAGAGGTGAGAGTGGGGAAATCGAGGGAGAGAGTAGGGGAATGAAGTCGCCGCGTGAGATTTAAAAATAGCGAGCGTAGTTTGGTTTAAAAATGACGTTTCGCATGCGTGGCGTGCTGGCTATGAGAGGTGTCTACGGACGGAGATTTTTACTTGCCCATCTTTGTTCATGAAAACTTTAAGTTAATGTTGGAAAAGTAATTACTTTATTACTATTATTCAAAACTGAATGCAAAGATGAAATGATCTGCACCTCTGCTATTGACTCCTAAGTAGAGGAACACATTCTATCATTTAAAATTCATGTGGCCTTGTTGAAGATCTTGAACACTTGGTATCGTTTTGAATTGGTATCCACTTTGTATCTTTTGAATGAGCATCCATTAGATTACAGATATTTATGCTCCCTGCAATCCAAATGATAGCCCTTTCTAGCTTACTGTGTAAGTTGAGGCGATTGAATAGTTGATCAGGAATCCTTGTATGCAATTTTCTTATTCCTCTTTTTTTTTGATGAATTTATATTCAGTTTTTGATAAATTTATTTTTTCCTATTCCTTATATTGTTTCCCAATTATATTTGTGTTGGTTTCAGAGTACAAGTATTTGCTCGAAATTATTGGTCGATTGTGGCTTGTAGACAAAGAGATGAGTAACTAACAATACGAATATGGGAGGCCTTCCCCATATATCCAGATGCTTTTAGATATATTTATGTTGTTTTTAAATGTATTTGCTCGAAATTGATGGAGCAGACCTGGATGTGCATCGGAGCTATTTGGATGTTGAGCGGGGGTCCCTAGAAGGTGGGAACCACTGTTATGACCATGATGAAGCTGTCCATTTTCTATAAACAGCATTGGAGTGGCCTGAACATTTGGACAGACCGTGTTTATGTATTTACTCAAAATTGATGGAGCAGACCCGGATGTACGTCAGAGCTATCCGGATGTTGAGTGGGGGTCCCTAGAACGTGGGAACCGCTGTTATAACCATGATGAAGCTGTCCATTTCTTATGGACAACATTGGAAGGACCTGGCCAATTGGAGCAAGCCGTGTTTATATTTGTATTTGCAGGGACCACACCCTTAACCTATAACCTAAACCTATTCTCAAATCCCAAAACCTATAACTACAACCGAAACCTTAACCTAAACCTATAACCTATAACCTAAACCTATAACCTAAACTCAATTCCCTAAATTTTAACCTACAACCTAACCTAAACCTATACTTATAACCTAAACCTATTCTCAAATCTCAAAACCTATAACCTAAACCTTAACCTAAACCTATAACCTAAACTCAATTCCCTAAACCTTAACTTATAACTTAACCTAAACCTATACCTATAACCTAAACCTATTCTCAAATCTCAAAACCTATAACTATAACCTAAACCTTAACCAAAAACCTATAACCTAACCTAAACCTAAACCTATAACCTTAACCTTAACCTAAACCTAAACCTAAACCTAAACCTAAACCTAAACCTATTCTCAAATCCCTAAACCTAAACCTAAACCTAAACTTAAACCTATAACCTGTAACCTAAACCTATTCTCAAATCCCTAAACCTATAACCTAAACCTAAACCTATAACCTAAACCTAAACCTTAACTTAAACCTATAACCTAAACCCATAACCTATAACCTAAAACCTAAAACCTAAACCTAAACCTAAAACCTAAACGTATTCTCAAATCCCTAAACCTAAACTTACACCTAATCCTAATCTCAACTCTCCAACCTAAACCTAAACCCGATCCTGAACCCGATTCTGAATCCCTAAACCCTTTGCCTAAACCTAAACCTATAACCTAAATTTAATTCACTTAACTTAAACCTACACCTTAAGCCAAACGTATAACCCGAACCCGAACCTGAACCCGAATTCTTAAACCTAAACCTAAACTTATAACCTATAACCTTAACCTATAACCTTAAACTAAACCTATAACCTATAACCTAAACCTATAACCTATAACCTAAACTCAATTCCCTAAACCTTAACCTATAACCTAACTTAAACCTAAACCTATAACTTACACTTATAACCTAAACTTGTAACCTTAACCTAAACCTAAACCTAAAACGTAAATGTATTCTCAAATCCCTAAACCTCAACCTATACTTATAACCTAAACCTATTCTCAAATCCCAAAACCTATAACTATAACCTAAACCTTAACCAAAAACCTATAAGCTATAACCTAAACTCAATTCCCTAAACCTTAACCTACACTCTAACCTAAACCTATACTTATAACCTAAACCTATTCTCAAATCCCAAAACCTATAACCTGAACCTAACCTAAACCTATAACCTTAACTTAAACTTAAAACCTAAACCTAAACCTAAAATCTAAATATATTCTCAAATCCTTAAACCTAAACCTACACCTAATCCTAATGTCAACTCCTTAACCTAAACCTAAACTTGAAAACCCAAACCTAAACCCGATCCTGAACCTGAACCCGATTTCCTAAACCTAAACCTTAACCTATTCTCAATTCCCTAAACCTATAGCTTATAACCTAAACCTAAACATAAACTTATAACCTTAACCTAGACCAAAACCTATGACCTAACCTATAACCTATAACCTAACCTTAACCTTAACCTTAACATAAACTTAAAACTTAAACCTTAACTTATAACCTAAAACCTAAACTTAAACCTAAAACCTAAATGTATTCTCAAATCCCTAAACATAAACCTACACCTAATCCTAATCTCAACTCCCTAACCTAAACCTAAACCTAAACTTGAAAACCCAAACCTAAACCCGATCCCAAACCTGAACCCGATTTCCTAAACCTAAACCTTAACCTATTCTCAATTCCCTAAACCTTAACCTATAACATAACCTAAACCTATAACCTACACTTACAACCTAAACCTAAACCTATAACCTAAACCTAAGCCTAAAACCTAAACCTAAATGCATTCTCAAATCCTTAAACCTAAACCTACACCTAATCCTAATCTCAACCCCCTAATCTAAACTTAAACCTAAACTTGAAAACCCAAACCTCAACCCAATCCCGAACCCGAACCTGATTTCCTAAACCTAAACCTTAACCTATTCTCAATTCCCTAAAGCTATAACCTATATACTATAACCTATAACCTAAACCTAAACCTAAACCTAAACCAAAACCTAAACTAAAACCTTAACCTATAACCTATAACCTAAACTTATAACCTATAACTTAACCTTAACCTAAACCTAAAACCTAAACCTAAACCTAAAACATAAACCTAAAACCTAAACCTAAAACCTAAAACTTAAATGTATTCTCAAATCCCTAAACCTAGACCTACACCTAATCCTAATCTCAACTCCCTAACTTAAACCTAAACCTAAATTTGAAAACCCAAACATAAACCCGAACCCGATTGCCGTTATAATGTAGCCCAATCACATGGCAACAAACAAGAATGTATCCCTTTTAATACATGCCCCTTTTTACAAAGTTTTAATTTTTGTTGTTGTTTCTATTAACTTAAATTGAAATACTTTTTTGCATTATTTGCTTGCATTAGTTTTATTTTAAAAAAGTGCCCACTTTTTTGGAATGAAGTTTCTGCAATTCTTCATTATTCTGAATTATAATGTTTTGTTGGTTGAATATTTTTTTATTAGATGAAAGACACAAAAAAAATTATTGCTGATTTTTTTCCTTTTTTTATTTATGATGTTAAACTTATATGTATTTATGCATGGATGAATGTAATGTGGATAAAATTGTTTGTGTTTGGATGGATGTAGTTTATGTTTGGATGAATGTAGTTTATGTTTGGATGGATTTACGTAGTTTAGGTTTAGATGGATGTATATGTGAATATGATGAAATATATTATTTAACAGGTGTATATCAGGAAGAATACGATGAAATATATTGTAACAGGTGTATATCAACCGTCTCATATTTGAAATTTTCTAACGGCTCTAGGTCGTCCATATTTTTATAAATTTTCAAATATGAGACGGTTGAAGACCGTCCTTTTAAGGGTCATAAGAGACAATTCATAGCAGTCCTTTTTAAGGACGGTTCATAAGAGACGGTTCATGACAGTCCTTTTTAAAGACGGTCCATAACCGTCCTTTTTATAGACGGTCTATGACCGTCCTTTGAATGTCAATAAGAATGACGGTTCGTGGCCGTCCTTTAAGTAATACGATGCCTCAAAATATGAAGGCCCATGCGACGGTCCATGACCGTTCTTTTTGGTCATTTGAGACAGTTTTCAACCATCCTTTTTTCGCTGTTTTGGCGTAGTGTATGTAAGTTTTTGATATGATTCATTTTTTGTCTAATCCTCTAAAATGATATCGAAAATATAATAAATACATCATTTTGTGGCCATGTAACTTTGATCTCCTTTAAACCGTTTGTACGACATGGAGCTCGAGGAGCGTTGGCGCTCGTATTCGTAAGACATGTATCCTTGTAGGATATGCACAATATAGTAAGGCCTATAGACTTCTAGACTTAGACTCCAATGTAATTATAGAGTCTAGAGATGTAGAATTCTTTGAGAATTCTGTATTCACGGAGAAAAAGAATGTTGAGATTCAATTTCCTAATGAAACTATAAAAGAAATACAAATAAAAAAGAAAACTCCTAGTGAACCTTGTAAGAGTCAAAGAGTAAAAGTAGAAAAGAGTCTTGATCCTGATCAAATAGACTCTTAACGACTCTCTTTTCATCTAGTTGAGGGTGATAGAGAGAAGGTGATTAGGAAAATACCTATGATTTTGACTATAAAAGATGAACCTAAAACCTTTAGTGAAGCTATGTCTTCAAGAGACTCTACTTTTTGGAAAGAAACCATTAATGATGAAATGGATTTCATAATATCTAACCAAACATGGAAATTGGTAGATCTACCTCTAGGTTCTAAACCAATAGGTTGTAAGTGGATATTTGAGAAAAAATACCACACAGATGGTACAATTCAAACCTTTAAAGCAAGGTTAGTTGCTAAGGGTTTCCGACAGAAAGAAAGAATTGACTATTTTGACACTTATTCACCAGTAGCTCGAATAACATCGATTAGGATCTTATTCGCTCTTGCATCCATACATCATCTTCATATCCATCAAATGGACGTGAAGACAGCATTCCAGAATGGTGATCTCGATAAGGAGGTTTACATAGAGCAACCAGAAGGGTTTGTTCTACCAGGAAATGAAAGAAAAGTATGTAGACTTGTTAAGTCTTTGTATAGATTAAAGCAAGTACCAAAATAGTGGCATGATAAATTTGATTCTAAAGTTCTGTCTTCTAGTTTTGAACACAATATTGCTGATAAATGCATATATTCAAAAGTATGTAATGATTATGTTGTAATCATATACTTGTATGTAGATGATATGTTAATAATCAGTAATAAAAAAGGTGTAACTGAAACCAAAAAGTTTCTCTCTTCAATTTTCAAAATGAAGGATCTTGGACAAGTGGATACCATATTAGGTATCAAAGTTAAAAAATATAGTGGGGGTTTTGCATTATGTCAGTCTCATTATATTGAGAAAATAATAAACAAGTTTAATCACTTGAAAATTAAAGAGACAAAGACCCCGTTTGATCCAAGTATCAAGTTAAAAGAAAAAAGTGGAAGAGCAGTTGCACAACTAGAGTATGCTAGTGCTATAGGTAGTCTTATGTATGCAATGCAATGCACAAGACCGGATATAGCATACATTGTGAGTAAACTAAGTAGGTTTACAAGTAATCCAAGTGTTGAACACTGGAAAGCAATTAGTAGAGTTCTAAGTTATCTTAAAGAAACCAAAGAACTAGGGCTATTTTACTTAGAATTTTCAACAGTGTTGGAAGGATATACCAATGCAAGTTGGATATCGAGTGCAGGGACAACAAGTCCACTACAGGGTGGATATTCACCCTATGAGGTGCAGCTGTATCTTGGGGATCCAAGAAACAAACTTGCATAACGCACTCAACTATGGAATCTGAGTTCATAGCTTTAGCTACTACAGGCAAAGAGGCTGAGTGGTTAAGGGATCTTCTTTTAGAAATCTCATTCTATGCGAAGCCTATACCGGCTGTTTCACTTCATTGTGATAGTAAAGCTACTCTAGCAAGAGCCCATAGCGGTAACTATAATGGGAAGTCCAGACACATAAGTTTGAGACATGACTATGTAAGGCAATTAATTCAAGATGGAATCATTGTGATCTCATATGTAAAGTCAAGTAATAACTTGGTTGATCCTTTTACTAAACTTCTAACGAGAGATGTAGTAAGGACAAGATTTAGAGGCATGGGGTTGAAACTCTTTACTCAAAATTTCACTAGTGAAAGAAACCCAACCCTAAATTAGAAAATCTCTAAATATTGGGTTTAATGGGTAACAACAATTCACTGATAAGTGAAAAGTTTCAGCACTAAATAAATTAAATAACCTCATCCAGGATAATAGTGTTAGCTGTTATAAAAGATGGATGAGTATTAAACTCTTAATGAAGTTCAGTCAAACAGGACAATTGTTTTAAACGGAAACACTGGAAGGATTTCACCTATGTGAATGTAGAAGTGGTTCCGCTTCTCATGAGACTTAGAGTTATCTCGGGATCGTTCATGAAACAGGATAAGTACATGGCCATTAAAAGTGCTAAGCAAGATTATAAAGGAACACCTAACGCATGAGCTATTATGTGTGTAGTATTTTTGGTTATATCATAAAGGAATAACTGGTTCAATGCTGCAGCAACAAGAAATTTTGAAATAACTTTAAAATGCTTACACTAAGGAAAGATTCAAATCGCAAGATATCTTTCTTTATGCATAATAACTGTTATTATTCTGGCAGAGTTTTCATTGTTTTAAAAACCAATAGGGGATTGTTGAAAATCAATGGCTTTAAAAATAATAAAAATGAAAATTCAAAATTTTCAAATTTTTGAGATTTTTCCGCCAAAGTACTTTTGAATTTTTTGAATTAAAAAGTGCGGTGTGTGTGCTTTGTCCCACATCGAAAATGCAAAGAATAGTTTTATGGTTTATATGAGATGTTGAGAAGGATATTCTTACTTGGAGTTGGAGGAGATGAAACACGGGTTGCATCACAAGCATGCGCGCTAGGGCTTGGGCACAGGTACGAGCGTGGGCGAGGACGTGGGCAGTGTGGCTGTAGTGGCGCTAGATGGCGCACTTTGCACTTCGCACGTGCGCATCGTGTCGCAGAGTGGTCGCTCCCTCGTGACCTTACGCGAATCGGTGCGATCGTGATGAGATGGGTCTAGTCAGATCCTTAGGGCGGTGTGGATCTGAAAAGTTGGAAATGAGCCTAGGTTTTATAGATGACTGAGAAGGGTCGGATTTTAAATCCGAAACGTCCAGTCGTTTCTACAAACAGATGGCTACCTTAAAAGCCACAACGGTCCGAAAACGGACGAGCCAGGATGATCCAATGGTCAGATCTACAGATCTAATGACCAGAAACTTCTGGGATTAATGGACAACAGTCAGAAACATTTTTCAAACGTTCTGAACCATTGAATACAACACAGCAACGGGTCTAAACCTGAGGCCTATATAAACTAGACCATTCCAGTCCGATTTTATCATCTCAATACACCATCTCTCCCATCAAATCAGATACAGTCCATAGCTCCATTTTAGAATACTGTTATCATCTCCATCATCTAAGTCTGTCAGAAGAAATCTACTGCGTTAAAACGGTTCCATAGTGGACCTATCGTGATTGCTGCACGTTGGATCCAGATAAGCCTTGTCTTATCCTGGGAGCAATTCGCCTGTAACCCATCAGCAGTTGATAAGGGGGCGAATCATGCTTTAAGGACAGTGTATTTTATACGTGATTCAGCCTAGTGATAATTTTTATTTTTCTATTTTTTTATTTTCAGTGTATCCAAAAGAAATTTCTTTTTTTTACAACTATGTGGGCTCCACCATGCTTTACTCCACTACTTGAAACTTATTTAGTCAAATATGGTATTTTGGTCATTTCAATGCCCTATAAAAAAATTGTTTTAAGCTTTAAAAGAAAGTCCAAACCTTTTTCTTTCTAGAGACTCAGGAATCCTGATTCGAAAGCCAGCTAGGTTGGATTGACTCGAAAACTCAAATGAGTCTCAACCGAGTCATGCTGAGTCCTACTGAGTCAGCAAGCCTGTTGGGATCAAGTCCATCTCAGGGCGAGTTTCCCAGTGATTCGTCTCGTAACCTTGTCGAGTCGAGTCCAGTGAGTCTCATTTATTACCTCCCAAGTCATGATCCGGTGGGCTGAGTGTATTGGAACCTTACCATGCACATAGTAGCATTTGGACACATTTGCATCCACATCATCAATCTGGATCATTCATTAGGTCCAGTCCGCTTTTCCTCGTCAGCCTTGAAAAAGTTGTACCGAACAGATGATCCAAGCTGTTGAGTCAGTAGCTGATAGAAATTGATGGGCAAGATATTGGCAATGGATTTTATTTACTGTAAATAAGTAACGAGGAGTTACTTTGGCACAGTAAAGATATTGGCAAGCATGAATTTTAAAAGGATACATAAACTCTGTCGCCTCCACTATTATGTATGTAATTTGTCAAATCATTTTAAGGCATGAGCTTAAAATTAAGGTAGATACAAAACTTTTTGTAACCCCGCCAAGTTATAATTAATAGGCATTCAATCCCTACAGTTTTCTATGATGTGGTGCACTTAGGCTTTCGATCTACCTTATCTTTGGGCTAATGACTTAAAATGATTTATTTTTTTAAAGAAGGGGTGGCAGGTATATACCACGTACATCATGGTGGGGTTCACCTGTTATGATCGATCTTAGGTTTTGCTCAATTTTCAATATGAAATTCTCATTTTAAATCAAACAGCAAGCATTCGTATGATTACTTGCATTTACCGAATCAAACAGGCCCGAAGAGATAATCATTAGCTCACTGGGAGCTAGGTACATTCACCAGTGTGGGAGAAAAGACTTAAGATGCATAAAATCCACACCATCCATCACATACACCATCCCTTTTAGGCCTTGATCCCAACAACCAGGATGGCTCAACACTAAGGTGGGGGCACCCCAAAAAAATGTATACAAAAAACTTCTTAATTCACATGGTATGGCCCACCGGAGTTTTAGAACACTATAAATCTGTTTTTATTAGTTTGTTCATCATAATGAGGCACATCCGATGAATGGATTGGATTATGTATAAACACAATGGTGGGTCGAAAAAAAAAATTGTAGTGGATGTTTCATCCCAACTATTTCCTTTAGTGTAGCCTACCTAACTTTTGGATTGTCATGACTTTGTGTTGAAAGGTTAAAATGAGGCAATATATCTGATGAACGAACTGAATATCATGAAAGCTCCACTCACGTGGCTCTCCATTTATGGAAGTAATCCAAAAAGGTACAACAGGACAAGTTATCCCACCGCAGTATTTTGTCTAAGTGAGACTTGGTGGGCCCTGGATGGACGGTCCAGTAAGTATTGACCGGTGATGCCTCTTGTTCAGCTAAATCAATAGCTAAAATTTCTGAACTGTTGGAGAAGACATTTTGTTTCACCCTCGTCATTGCAAAGAATGATTCTTTGCCATGAAATGCATATAACTCTAAGTAGATATAAAGAGAGTTATCTCGCATTCCGGCTGACTATGATGCTTAATACTCAGGCATGCAGAAAATTACAGAATTGGTAACGGTGGTTTCCACCATTTAGTCGATTTAATTTGAATTAATTTATCTGATGTATACAATTTCTGAGTGCCTATATATCACGTACGAGTTATACATAACTCCCCTTCTCATTTCAACCATTTTGTAGATGTCCACCGATCTGATAGGTACATAATCAAATCACTATAATTTTTAGTTTTCTGATAAATCCAACGTTTGGGTTACATGGTGAGGTGAATACAAACCACACCATCTAGTGGGTCTTACACATGGATGGTTATCACATGCATCTTTTCCAACTACATTAAAAATTAAATATTAAAAAATGCCTTTCTTCATTTTGAATTATGAAAATAAGTGTACATATTCATGCAGCTTAAGATCCGGCAGACGCCAAATCATTTATCTTGCAAACTTAATAATGTAATTGATATTATTAAACATGCTAATACCACCCAAAGGATGCCTCCACTTAAGTTGAGATGATGATTCTGACCATTGATTTGTCAAGATGAGTCCATTTATATATCTAAATGAATGTAGATCATGAAATATTTTAATATTTTCATTAGCAAGAAAAGAAATATTTTAATGTCACGCTGAAATCTAAAAATAAATGATCATAATCAATAATTTGGCCATGCAAAAACATTACCCAGAGGATGGATGGTTCATTTTTTTTTTTTTTTTTTTTACACACGCCCACACAGTCACGCAGTAGTGGAATTTTACCACCTATGGGTACTCCAACCCTTGACCAGGTGTTGAAACTCCTGAGAGTCTACCACCGGAGCAAGAGTAAGGACCCTAGATGGTTCATTTTGCAACCCTGTTTAATGTGGGCCCCAATGGAAATGGCACATGTTAATTATCTAAAGACGTGACACGTTGGATTTGAGTTTTTTTCAATGACCCAATTGGCTTATATGTGGAAAAAAAATTCTCATATTGAATATTTTAAGCCATTAATTAAACAAAGATAATGATCCAAAGACATAGCATGTTGGATTTGGGTTCTTTTAAATGACCCAAATGGCTTATATGTGGAAAAAAAACACTCTACTTGAATATTTTAAGTCGTTGATTAAACAAAGATTATGTCGACCATCGGTATTCAAATCAAAATAGCTAAATTATTGAAGGATTAAAATAATCCAATTTAAAGTTTCATTTGTTTTCTATCCACGGTACAATGTACGACACATCCCACACCATAGAAACATGTTGGATCATTGGTAGATGACTCAGATTCAAAAACTAAGGTAAAGACATCCTATTGTAATATGTCAAGATGTATTCTAGCAAACCTAATCACTGTATATGAGTAATCCAGCTATTACGATGGAGAATCCTCATTTTCCAAGAAAGGTGGTTTTGCAAATGGTTCATTTTAGGATCCACCATACGGCACTTAGGCTTAGCCAATAATTCAAAACATTAAAAATAAAATATTCGATGGATGGCATTCAACTCCAAAAAATAAAGGTTAGAATCACCATTGAAATGTAATTATTGAATCATAGTTTAGTTACATTGTACCTGGACTATGAAACGGTTCAAATTATTGAACCATCTCATCATCACGTACAACCCAATGGGTTGCCGCATGCTTAGGATTGTGACTAGCAAAAATCAGGAGAGAGAGAGAGAGAGGTCATTCACGTGATACGCGTGCAATGCATAAAAGTCCCAAAGAAAGATGGCATTTTAAAGGTCCGACTTTGTGTACTTTTGTCGACTGAGAAAGATAATGTAGCAATGTCAATCAACGTTTGTTTCTTTTGGGCAAAAGGAATCAAAAGGGGATTTTGTGCATCTTATGAAATGGCTGAAGTATATCTTATACTTCTGTATAAGCATCCTTAAAGGTCTGAGATGACCCTTCATGTCGGCACTCTCTCTATCTCTCTAGACTATAATGGATTTTTTATCACATTTTAGTAGTTACCCAACTTTGCTTGTCATGGTCCATTTGGAGGGGGCACTAATTGAATGCATAGTCTTAAGACTAAGTGAGTCGACACAAGACTACCTGGTGGAGTTAGCATGACTCGATGAGATCGGTTGAGTTATTTGAAAACTGGAAGATGACAATGACTCTGTCTCGAACTCAGAAAGACCCATCAAACCACTTGCTGACTCAGGTTTACCCAACACAATTTATGATGACTCAAAACTGACTGACTCAATTGGGAAATAATTCTTATTTTGTAAAAAAGCAGAGTTGAGAATTGACCCCATACACCATGTGAGAGAGGAGAAAGGTTAAATCAATGCAACGCAAGCTAAAACTATATATATTTTAGGTATACATAATTGTTTCAAACTTATTATTGTTAGTGTGTCTCTTATTATAGTGGCCCACATATGCACACACGGGTTTATAAGGTATTTTGGTTTTTTGAAAAAAAAACTTGAAATCTAAATTTTAAAGTTCAATCATAAAAGAAAACTTCATATTAGAATAAGTTAACATGTGGAAGGGATGAGAATTTATTTGAGATTTGATTTTTATAATAGAATAAGATCTACGTCTATAAATAAGAGAAACTTTTGGTGCTCTTCATTTGAGCTAAAAAAATGTACAAGACTACTCACCTCTAAGTATACAGTTGAGGGAGAATTGATGAGAAAGTGAAAAAATGACTGTCTGCCATGTAGAAACGCATGGAGTGACAAAACGAGTTGTTCATCATCAAGCCTGACTTCCTGGAGGAATGTGGTTTATCGTTGCGCTAATCCCACTTCTACTTTATGATTCTTTTAGATGATGCTATTACTTATGTATGCCTTTTGCAAACCTATTTCGAAAATCATAACCATTCCTTAGATTTCAGGAAAATTAAACATGGCGGATCCTAGAGCATCTCTCTCTCTCTCTCTCTCTCTCTCTCTCTGACATTTTTCCTCTCACTTCTTTTTTTTGTATTTTCTTCTTTTCTTTACTTTATGACATTGATTTAACATTTTCAAATGAAAAGATTCCTTCAGGACTATTTAGATTAGTGATTACAACCATAACGTGGTGTGAATGGATAATGATTATCACTACCATAGTTGTCCAAAGTAGTAAATAATGCTACTCTTGCAGTTGCAATTCCAACCTTAGGTACGCTTGTAAAATACTCATCGTGATTAGATATATGTTTTGCAATATTATTTTAGAGCATGACCCCAAAAATGAAGATCTAAAGTTCAAGTGGATCCCACCATAGAAAGCAGTGGGATAAAGACACTCACTGTTGAAACCTTCCCAAGGCCCACTAGAATTTTTATTTGCCATACAACCTGTTCATAACGTCACACGGACTTGGATGAAGGGAAAACACAAATGTCAGTTTCATCCATCACTTCCGCCACGGGAAGTTTTCAATGGCAAGTGTTCAATCCCCCACTGCTTTCTATAGTATGGTTCATTTCCGCCTTCGGATATGCCTCATTTTTTGTCTCATTCCATAAAATGATCTCGCAGGATGGATATGCAGTGTGGATATAACACATGATATTCAAGGATCCAAATAGGCTCCAAGAGAATGACATTTTTTTAGGGAGAGGATTCCATGCCAACATTGTCCATGCCTCAATGTATCCACGTATGGATAGGGTCAAAACTGTCAGTTTTGCATCTCCAATGTTGAATCATGTTGTTGTCCAAAATTCACACACACACACACACACACACACACACACACACACACCTTTCCATGAGGTCAAGTGCTGGCACCACGCTAGTGGTCGGATAGTGAAAATTTCAAATGAACAGTGAAATTTTATATGATGAGTGGATAATTAAACAAAACCAGTGAAATGGATTATTAAAATACAACCGCACATATTTCCTACAAAAGCCTTTAGCCTGAAGGTCCTATGTTGGAAACCTAAGTGGGGCCTATCGTGGGGTCCTTTTAGAAATCCACCCCATCCACCTATTATTACTGCTTATTTTAGGTGATGAGTTTAATGAAGAAGCATATGCAAATTCCATGTGGACTACACTACAGGAAACAATAGGGATTCAATGCCCACCATTAAACACTTGTATGCAACAAAAGTTTCAGATTGAGCTGATATTTCATTTTAATGGTGGATGACAAATAAACATCACTATGGGGCCTAGTAAGATTTCAATAGTTGAAATCATTATTCCCACTGTTTCCTATGATATGATCAACTTGAAATTTAGATTTGGTTCAATTTTAGGCTCAACCTTGTAAATGATCTGGAAAAAGGGATGGACAGGGTGGATTTCTAAAAAAAAACCTATGGTAGGCCCTACCTAGGTTTCTAGGGCAGGACCTTCCTGCAAAAGGCTTTTGTAGGAAATATGCATGAGAGAGAGAGAGGTGGAGTTGGTATTTTAATAATCGGTTTCACTGGTTTTGTTTCTTTACTCTCTTTATCAAATCTCAATGTTCTCCCTGTAAAATCTCACCGTTCTTTTGAAATTTTCACCATCCAACCACTAGTGTGGTGCCAACACTCGACCTCATGGAAGGTACTGTGCAGTCAAGCGTACAGTACCTTTTCCCATATATATATATATATATATATATATATATATATATATATATATATATATATATATATATATATATATATATATATAGTTAAAAAAATTGGCCAGCATTATTATTTTTTTCCTCAAAGGAATAGATAAATTGATTATTTTTCAAAAAAAATTAAAAACTTTATTGGGCAGTTTAACAATGGTCATTGCCAACAATATCAAAGAAATCAATCATACAAAACAAATAACATGTAATAGTCACCTTTATACATTTTCATCATTTTTCACATTATTTTTGTCAAACAGTTACTATCTTTAAAATCTCGAACTGTTAAAGGATGGCGTATCAATGTATGTCAAGGAACATTTACACTCTAACACTCCACCCCACATGTGGGGTGAAACTTTGCATAGGAACATCCGAAACACTTAACTCATACCATGCTGGAGGGACACACAACTCACACCATAAATAGGCCCTCGATGAAAGAATATATTTTGGTGGCATATTTGCTACTTCTGAAATTCGACACAAGACCCTCCACTTTGATACCATGTCAAACAACCCCTTCTTCTTATGGCTCGAGCTTTTAAAGCTTGTTTGATTTTTCAAATCCTATATAAATGCCCTGTGAATAAGTAATAAATATTCTTTCACCTTACTTGAAAGTGCACTTGCATTTCTATTTTGAAAATCAGTCTAAAATTATTGGTTAAAATTTGTGAGGCCCATCACAATATATATGATGTTTCTATGCCGTCCATCTATTTTAACATAACATTTTGAGGCAACAGTCGGAAAATGAGAGCAGATCCAATACTCAAGTAGCCTACAGTAAAGGAAATAGTGGCTCTAAGAAGTTTTCAACGGTAAGTGTTTGATTCTCTAAATCTTGTGGTATGGTCCACTTGAGCTTTAGATCTACCTCATTGTTTTTGTCATGCCCTAAATTCAACTGACATAATGGTGGACGGTATGGATAAGCCACATTCATCATGATGGGCTCTACATATATTTGACAGCATGGTTGATTTTAGTGCTAAAAAAATTAAGCACCAAATCAAGCATCTATTGTCCTAATTATAAAAGGAAATAATTATTACCCATTTGCAGTATATATATTGAGAATTTGAAAATCAAACACTCCCTTAGAGAAATGGGTTATTTGACCATTATATTCCCAAAAAGCTCCTTTTTATTTCCCATCCTATCAGCCAGAAAAAGCCCATTTATTAGATGGTTAAGATATTCCCATGACTGTAAAGATAACGTTAATATCTAACCGACAGCTGAAATTAAAGGTTGCTTTTTCAACCATTGAAGGGATAAAGGTATTGTCATTATCTACCCGTCCATCTCATAAAAGGGCCTTTTGTAATGGCTAGCATTGATCTTGCACACTTTATTTCAATTGTCACATTAAAGTCCATGGTTCGATAATCCGTATTGTTATATGATCTGTCCTCATAGTGGATGGACTGTGCCTCGAAATTGCCCATTCATGTATAGATAAGAGTCCCATTCAACTGAAAAATATTCTTATATCGGTGACTAGCATCTTCCAATGGTGTAAGATTTTTGGGGCATCCTTCATCTGCCGTCGCTAGTCAAGGGACCAATGGTCTAGATTACCCTACTTTTTTGGGGAGAGGAAGCCACGTGTCATCTTATATGAGGCACACACCATTCTTTATATCCTTCCTTTTGTCTTTTTGCTGCTTTTGTTGCTGAGCCCACACGCTTTTCGGCTCTCGTTTTGTACATTTCCTCAAAAATAAGATTCCAAGTTTAGATGTATGATAATTGATAAGCCGGCAATTAGGAATTGCGTACGTAGCTCGTAAATAGTACGAATTAAACTGTCCAAAACATGGTCCCAACGTTAGATGTGTAATTAACCAAAATTTGAGATTATTTGATTATGCTAATATTAGATTGGTAGATATTTATTGGACGGTTAAATTGTATACTCAATGGCCCAATTTCCACAAATAAGTGTCCAAGAATCAGAAGTTAGGATTGTTCATCTAATATGATTTTTAGAATGTGACTTATATACATTGAATTATACAATCTAACCGGTTTAATTTGGGAAAACATCTTCCACGTATGCAATCAACAGTTATACGCTGTCAGAGTATCATATAACTCCATAAGACCGCGTGCCTACCCAAGCTCCTCGTGTTTACGCTGGATTTCTATTTTGGGTGATACTCGCGTGAGGAAGTGTAGAGATCTATTCTTACAGCAAATCTGTCAGAGATCTGAGCCATCCATCAGGATGGGTACACCGTAAACATGTCATGATCATATCAACCTCGTCAAACGTTCGTGGAAAAGAATGAGCAGTTAGGAAACAACGTTATGCAGAAAGAATCGTCATGCACGTGTGGCTCATTTAAGTGAGTGTACTAACAGCATTTAGGTGTATGGTATACTCACAGTGCTCTCTGTCTGGTGAGCGGCATGGATCTCTGATACGTACTCCATGTAGTAGGATCTCTGTCACAAACTTCAGCCTCCTCATATCAACTCCAGCTCACTGAATCCCGAATCCCAATGTAATAATCCATCTTAACTTACTCGATTTCCATTGTGGGGAGCTTTGAACGATCAGGGCCGCTCTCATTTGACGCATTTCAATCATGTGCTCTAACTGGTTTTTTTTTTTTTTCCTTTTTTTTCCTCTAATTCACGTTGATGAGTTTTGAGAAAAGACATAATATTCGATGTTGAGGTTGGCATGTTGCTTTTTGAACATTAAAATCGAGTAGAATGAATTTCATGTTGGCCGACTTTAATATAGGAAGCTCATCTGCACCATTCATTCTTTCATAAGGTTGATTTTTGGGCGTGAACGAGATTTTTAGGCGTGAACGAAAAATTGAGGCAGATCTATTTAAAGATATGTTTGGATATAAGTGCATGCATGAAAATAAAATAAAATTCTAGTTGGCAAATGAAATGAGAGGTAAATGAATCAAGAATAAATGACTTACTCCGCTTCGTTTGACTTGAAATAAAATGCATTTGAATTTTTCAATGTATTTATATAAGCACATGTGATAATTTAAATTAAATTTAATATATTAATTTAGCATGCATGTATAATATTTAACAGCATAATTGTAACAAACCCGTTAAAATATATACTCATATCAAAACTAAAATTAAGAAACTTTTGACCATAAGAATGCAAACAAGCAACTTATTAATGTTCTTTAACCATTTATTTAAAGGGCTAACATTTAGATAGCTTGAATCATTTATTAGTAAGATTTTAGTTATATAGATCACAATTAAATTATTTTAAAATATTATCAACATACCACATATATGGAGGACATGTGTATAGCAGCACCTTTGCTTACACAACTCTCCTGAAAAGCTAGGTGAGTCATTTCAACCCGGTTTACTTCCAAATTTTAATTTCTTGGCAAGGCTCATTTATTTTCATTTAATTTTATTATCATGCATTTACTCTCATCTAAACACACTTCAAATGGAATTTAATTCTATTTATTACCAATTTCTCTCATTTACCCCTATTTAATCCCATCCAAATTGGATATAGGGCCGTAATAAACCGTGTATATCATGTCTAAAATCTTTTAAATTCACGCTTTGTTATTCAGGTGATAGTTGGAATTTCATGATTTCAGAAGCATCCCTTAATTCTGGTGGGACACGTCTGATGAACCGATATAAACATCATGGTCGACCCCCACACGCAATATCTGCTTTGTGGACGTCCCCATCTTAATTGTTCCTCGGGCTTAGAGTCCACATGTTTTTGGGGCTCGGTCCAAACACTGGTAGCGCACGGGAAGGCCAGGTAGATGTCACGTGATGGACAGGATACATCATATCCATGATGTCACTCCACCCACATCAACGGTTGTCACGCCCCTTTGGAGCGTTCACTTTCATGGGAGAACCTGTTTTACCCCAAATCAGATCCATCAACAATTTAGTCCATTTATTTGCGGGTCACCGTGGTTTCATACGACTCTAAAGGAAATGTTTGGAACGGAATGTATATATCATATCCACACCTTCGATCCATTTTTTGAGATCATTTTAGGACATGGGCCCAAAAATGAGTCACATCCAAAGTTCAAGTGGACCACATCACAAAAGGCAGGGGGTATTTAATGCATACATTGAAAACCTCTTGGGGCCACAAGAGTTTTGGATTAAGTTGATATTGTGTTGCTTTTACTTCCCTAGATCCATGTGACCTTATAAATAAATTGTTGGACAAACAAATATCATGGCGACCCTAGGAAGGTTTCAACAATAAGTGACATTGTCTCATGACCCGATATCATTTTGTAATATCATTTTGGGTCATATCTTAAAATGATATTACAAAATAGATGAAAGTAATGAATATGGCATGTATTGTGTTGGGGCTCATCAAACTCGGATCCTCACTCTTACTCCGGTGATAGACTCTTTGGAGTTTCAACAACTGATCAAGGGTTTGAGTATCCATAGGTGGTGAAATCCCACAGCGGCATGAGTGTGTGGGGGTGCGTGTGCTTTTTCTTTTTCTTTTTTCCTTTTTTTTTTTTTTTTTAAAGTGGGTGTGTGCACACCATACAATTTGCTTCCACTTGGAAGGTGAAAGGTGAGATTAATTACGATGGAACTGTATTTGGTCTAATGTAGGAAAATATAAGAAACATTGAATTAATCCAATATCATATTAACATAGGGATGGGCGTGATGGGGCTGATCATTGTCTTTCTCAAGGGAATAACTACTCTGAATTTACAAAATTTCTTTGATCATGGTCTTCCTCACAAAAATATCTTAAATTCACAAGGAAAAATTTATAAATAGAAATATATTTTTAGAAATTCTGAGAAATTGTCTAATGTGGGTCCCTGTTACACTCTTAATATAGAAAGAAAAAAAAAATCAAAATTATCAAAAATAGTAAAATTCTAATTCTAATAAAATTCTTCTCAAGCCTAATTTTTAAAAATAAATTTTTATTAAAAGATTACTATCATGATTAAAAGTTATTTCTAAAAAGAAGAAAATCTAAAACTCTAAAAATAACAAAATATTACCCAAAAAAATGAAATTACTAACTATAGTAATTTTTTCTTAAATTTTTGTTTTTAAGCTGAAAGTGCGCGTTTTCTAAGGAAATAAACACAGTTCACCTCGAATGACCCGTTTCAGTAAAAATTGATAAGTTATGTGTCTCATAATGATACCTGAATCAAAAGTTATGATCAATTTACAGTCCACCTTCTTTTAATCTAACCATGCTAGGAATGTATTGACGCCACGTCCTGCATCACATATCATCTAGCTCAGCAGGAAATATGGCAGCATCTCCTTCAATGAGCCCATGTTGATGGTGTGTTTTATCAACACCATCCATCCACATGCGCCTTATACATGTGACAATCGGGTTGCATGTGCATACAAATAGCCATCATCAGTTGTGAAATCTAGTGATTATGGTTCCATGGTCCACTAAACACAGGTTTCACTTAGCACAATACTTTTCTCATACATAAGTTTAGGAATGATGTTAATTCCATGTAATGCAATTCAATACCATTTAATCCAAAGTTCTAAAACAGGCTATTAATAATTTTACTAGGCAATCAAATTAAAACATTCCAAGGCATGGTTAAATGTGATGGGAACTAGCCTAATGTAAAGTTGGTAGAGTAGGTACTGAATCACTTTCAAACATGCATTTGCGTGCCTCATAAGCAATTGCTAGAAGTTGTGGGGCTCACATAGATGAGCGTGACAAGTCCACTTTGTCCATCAGTTCTGCAAAACTACCATTGGATAGGGTTTCATTAATTAGGCACATCCAAAACTATGGTGAGCCACACTACGTGAAACAATTAGAATAGAAATGTCCACTATTGAAACCTTCATGGAACCAACCATGATGTTTATATGCCATCCAAACCATTCATAGGATTACTTCCGGTTATATAAACTGTTAAGTACAAATGTCATCCTTAAAAAGCTTTTGGCCCTAAAAAAATTACAAATGGTAGCCATTCAATTCCTATTGTTTTGTGTGGTACGGTCTACCTAAAGTATTGGATCTGCCTGATTTTTGCATTCCTGCAGTATTGTTTTGTGTTACTGTGAAATCTATGGACGGAGTAAATTTGTCATAGGCATCTCTAGGGGCCGACGTAGCTTTCCACCGCCTAAATTTTCCACGAGCAGGTACATACTTTATCTCTGAAAGCTGTACTTGGCTCGATCAAATTCTATCATGTCAAGTCTCACCAAACTCACTGATTTCTAGCCTTATAGAATCTGTTTTGTTTTGCAGGGGACAGATCTTGAGAATCACATCCGATCATGTGATCTTAACCAGCCCATTATCTCCACTGAGATTGCCAGTTTTTTTTTTTTTTTACCATCAATTTGATTGAAATGAAATGGATGGTTAGAATTGTCCAATGAATTTGATTTTCTAAGTATGCTCTCTATCTACAATGGATGATGATCTAGACGGGCCCTATTTCTGTCAAGGACAAAAAAACCAAGTCCCCCACCGGTTAATGATGATGGTGATAATTTTGAAGAGAAATGATCCAGTGCTCCTATTTGCATCAGTACACTTTGATAGTCCAAATGATTCATCCAAGCCGTCCACTCCATCTGAGCCATGTTTCATGTCTACATTTCCAAATTTACACCACCAGGCCATTCTATCCATCAAATCAATTGCATGAAAAATGGACAATCAAAATCATTTACATACAATAGGCAAAACTAAGGTTTTAATATATTTATTTGTGTTCATCCATCATGGATCACTCACATTTCTAAGGCAACACTTTTATCAGGTCATCCATACCATCTCATCCATTGTTTCTAAAATGGATGGCTATAAAAATGAAAGCTATCATTTATGGATTTAATCTTCTGATCTTGCTCCACTTAATCCACAGTCTAGATTAATGATTTCCATTGTTTAAGAATCTATATTCAAATAGGAGTACTTCTAATTCTCTTGTAGCATTGGACTGTTTCTTAATTTTATAAAGGATGATGACCGAATACCTCCTTTAATTTAGGTGGGCCACACCAGCAACGTCATACCTAAAAGGTCTAAAATCTGGCTTGATTGAGTATTGTAATGTTCTGATCGTTGAGGTGTCCCTTTACATGGAGGGGCCAGGGAGAGTTTTATCCTTATCCCATTTTGTAATGGGAAAAGACAGCATAAAGACTAGGCAGCTGCACTCCCACCTCCCACTGCCAATACCCCAGGTAAATATTGCATGCTGAATGCCTATGGATATAGAGGAAACAGTTCCCAAGAAGTGGGAAAGATGGAAGGAGAAGCAACTGTAATATTTAATAACCCAATGAAGTGTGATGTTATGTATATTGTGAAACATTAATACAGTAATTCAATCAAACCGTTCAAAATCATGAAACTAAGTTTAGAAGTTTAGTATTTAAAACCGATATTAATTTTAACAATCCTATCATCTTATCTTAGCGGTGAGCATTTATTTGTTGAATTAATCCAATAAATGTCCACAAAGTAGTTGGAAAATTAAATCAATGTCATTGTCTGTCTACGTTGGTGTCCATGATCTGACCAGTTTAATTCTAGTTAAATGCATGTCTCGGATATAATTTCACCCTCCCATGCATACCTTATATTTTACAGAGGCTTTGGCATATTTGGGCGTCATTTATAAGATATTTGTAAATATTTGCATAAAAATTTATGGTTTGAAATAATTAAATTGTTGATTTATTATTGTTACAAATACTCATGTTTAGCTAGCAACCATTAAAAAAAATGCTAAAAATGCCCGTATGAAATATACCACGAAATTCTCTTTCACGGAGACATGTATCCTTTAATTTTCTCCCTATGAAATATACCATAAAATGATTTTAATTAAATTTTTTTGAGTTGTGTGCGTTTGTCATATATATATATATATATATGAAAGAGAGAGAGAGAGATCTTGGACCTTGTAGGGTGAGGGCATGGGCTCTCATTTGGCCCAAGAGCTAGCCCAAGCTCGAAATCTTGGGCTGGTTTTTGGACCAAGTGGGCCCAGGACAACGATATATGGTCGTGTCCCATCATCCAGTGGGCCACCATTGTAGGAAAGAATAAAAGGATTAAAGAAACTTGTAAGCAATTCACATTCATCTTACATATGTGGTTTAAAGATACTTGTTGGATCCCAATCATTTTTCAAATCCAAGCCACTCAAGAATACAACCCATATTAGATGGAAGATTAAAAAGGAGTTTTTGCATATAAGTAAATAACTACTTAAATAACGAGGTATTTACAAATATCTATATAAAAATAATATGTTTGTAAATAACTATATAATTAATTCATGATTACTCCAAATACCCATTTTATATTAGTTTTCTTGACTGCTGTTAACTTTTTTGACATATTATGAAAAAATAATAAAACTACTTCTACCCTAAAACATTTTCCTCTCTCTTCAACTCAAAATAATAATACTATTATTATTATTATAAAATTATTTGTGGAATATTCTATGTGGAGGAGAATTAAAGGATTTATATTCTCATAGAGCAGAATCTTGTGGTATGTTTTGGGACTATATTTTTGCCATTTTTTAATTGATGCTAACAAAAGTTATGAAAAGTTAATGAAATAATGGCAAAATATCAATGTAGTGATTTGCAAATCACATATTTTCTGTAAGTATTTGTTGATACCATTTTCAAATGATCTTAAATTGGACTATCTCAAGCCCTCCTTTTAAGTATTTTCCCTGCAGTGGGCCAGGGCTTTTCAACCCGAAATGGAGCAGAGCTTGGGGGACGAGGGGCAACCCTGTCCGTCCCTTTTCAACGGAGGGTCCTCCAAAGTAGTTCCCCTATCATGTCCTGTCCGGCTCTGTTAGTGACCTACTCAGACATGACCGAGGATGTGGATCTTGAGTTAGAAAAATCCACAAACCATGCCGGTTCTTGATGGCTTCTACGAAGAGAAGTCCTGAACCTCCCTGGTCCACAGAAAGTGATCAATTTCAAAATAGGCCATACTGATCTGACCTTGGGCCCTAGCCCAATTCATCTCTTACCACTGGATGTAAGCTACTGAAGATCCAAAACCAGGCTAGGTTGTCTTGTCCATAGGAGTGCAATGGGCTGGGTAACCTGGCTATGGACCAGGGTTCAACTTATTAGCTTGGGCCAGGCATGTATGGCCTAATCAATTTTCATATTGGGTTGGGCTCGGGTTATTTTAGACCATTCAGAGCCGGTCAAACTTGATGTGTACATGTGTTCTATCCTATTAATATTCAACCTATTTCATCAGGTAGGAAACGAATGAATCTTGCAAGAAGACCGCTGGTTTCCATTTTTCTAGAATGTATATTTCTAATCAACGGTTGGTTAGGAACGTCAACCTTCAGAAATAGAAAGTTTGATCAGTAGCCCAACTAATTTTTAAGGCCGGGCTTGGGCTTGCTGTCCTAGGATCATGCGGGCTCAGGCCCATTGCCACCCCTAATTGTCCTAGTGATTCCATTGATTATACCTTATTATCTTCATATCTTGTCCCCACATAAGCATCTGGGACACACATGTATGCCAAACTAGTACTTTGTATGGCATCCAGGCCGTCTAACTAGTGTGGGACCCAGTAAATAAATCACAGGGTCAAAATTTCAGTCTATTGAAAACCAGGCGGGCCCAAATGTACTGAAAGAACGGACCGGGCGTTGATTTGTACATGACCCACAAGATAGCAGATCAGCCTTAATCAATATCACAGGCCCTACTAGATACATGGCTAGGATGTCCTAGCACGTGTGCCTGCACTGTGCGTGTGGAGATAGGAGGATAGAATGTCATCTTGTAAAGACGACAGCCCACGGTCATTGTTGCTTCTAGGCCATGGCCCACGGACCTTAAATTCAAATATAGAGATAATCCTTAGGATATTCCACCCCAAATCTCTTCATGATAATTGATTGAAAGGAACTCTGCAACACATGGCGTGCCTCTTTGCATTGCATACTCGGGTTTCTCAAAAAAATCTCTTTCATAGGACTTGCATGCCATTTTTAAGCCACACATCTTATTTTAAATACTGCGCAGAAGTCAAGTAAGTTTATTCTAGGTTCCAACCTATGGCTTAATGGTAGAGAGAGCGTGTTTCAACACGGAAGTCTTGGATCTGAGTGCCCATGTGTTGTACGTGAATTTATGCATGTGAAATATATATATATATATATATATATATATATATATATATATATATATATATATATATATATATATATATATATATATATATATGGGAAAAGGTTTTATACTGTCGAGCTCATGGGAACTCCCCGTGAGGTCAAGCTATGTGGGCCCCACCATGATATATGTCAAACATCAACACCATTCCTTTGATGGGTCCCCTTTAAATTATGGGATATCCCAAAAATCAGCTTTATATTAAACTCAGGTGGGCCACACCATCTATAATCATGTGAAGACATGCATAAAATATATAAAAGCACTTGGTGGGGCCCACCTGAAATTTGGATGCGTCTAAAACTTGGTCTGACCCCTCGTCCAAGTGGGACACACATAATGGATGTGCTGAATTTGTGAACCACATCACGGTGGGCCCAAAAAATGATTATGAATGTTTTAATGGAGGGTAACCCCTCTCAACTTTTGTATGTGGTGTGGCTTAACAAGTCACGGATTAACTTGATTTATAAGCCCTAGGCCTACTATTCATCTCATCCCCAAGAACTTCCTTATAGATGAAGTGGTGCTCTATTTTCTTTGTTGGGCAACTAGAGTTGTAGCCACACACACACACACACACACACACACACACACACACACACACACATATATATATATATATATATATATATATATCCACAAAACTAATGCTACTACCCCAGAATCAAGCAGCTATGTTTGGCAACTTATATTTGAATTTACTTAAGGTGTGTTTGATTTTCTAAACCCTCATAGATACATTGCAAATGGGGTAATAATTATTTTCTTGAGTAATTAAGATAGAGATCTTGATTTGACTCTTACATTTTTTATTGCTAACACGGAGGACAGTTAAATATTTTTGGGATCTACTATGAGGTATGTGGGTTATCTACACTGTCCATCTGTAATCCCAGCTGAATTTAGGGCATGGCCAAAAAGATGAGGCACAATCCAAAGCTCAAGTAGACCACACCACAGGAATTAGGGAATCAAATACCTACCTTTAAAAACAACTTGGGGCCCTTGTTTCCTTTGGTGTGAGCCACTTGAGTGTTGGAAGTGCTTTTTTTTTTGTCTCATGCCTTAAAATGTTACGCTAAAATAGATGGATGGTACAAATACATCATATATATTATGATGGGGCGGTTTTCCCAGCATAAATACAAGTGCATTTTCAAACATGGTAGAAGAGTGATTGTTACCTATTTGCAGGCAATTACATTGGATTTGGAGAGTGAGAGAGGACTTTGGCATATAAATTAGTTGTAACACGTGAAGCAGTTATAATCTAAATCCATGTGAAATGAATTCACGGGCTTTTTGTTGTGATTTCAAAGCATTCCTTCTTAACATGTTTGATGTGAATTGTATACCAATCCACATCACACGTGCTCTCCCAAATGCACCAATTACTAATTCACAGCAATCATATGCTCCCAAATGGCCTTACATCCCCTTTTTTTCTGTGGTTGATGCTTGGATTCCAATTTACATCAAATAGGCTCTCCTTAAAGCACCAATTACTACCTATTCACAGCAATTTAATGCTCCCAAACAACCCCTAATAGAAATGAATGGAAGAGTTAAAGACACTTTTTAAGTAGTTCCATTTCCCGTGGATTCTTGGCTTAAAGATACATTTTTGGATCCCAATCATGTTTCCATAATCCAAGCCATGCAAAGGATGCATGGAAGATTTTAAAATTGGGATTTTGCAAATAACTTCTTAAGTAATAAGGTATTTACAAATAACCATGTAAAAATAATATGTTTGTAAATAACCACATAATTAATTCACGAGTACTATAAACACCCACTTTCGGTTAATTTTCTGAGTGGTTATTAACTTTTTTGACATTTTCTAAAAAATTAATGAAACGACTACTTTAAAACATTTTCCTCTCTCTGCAACTCAAAAACATAATAATAATAATAATAATAAAAAATTAAAATTATTTATAGCATGTTTCATGCAAAGGAGAGTTTTTAAAAAAATATTTCTATGAAGGGGAATATTGTGATATGTTTTACGTATGCATTTTTGTCATTTTTTAACTGTTGCTAATGGAAGTTGTGAATAACTAATAGAATATAGATATTTACAATAGTTGCAAATTACCAGTGTGGTGATTTGCAATATGCGTGCCATCGGATGGTGGGAACTAGGCCCTGCATTGTAGATATGATGCAGACCCCGCATTCTATCAAAGCACTCTCTCAGAATATGAAGGGAAGGAGAACCAAAGCCAAAGACACAGACGATGGACCCTTGGACATGGAATCGAAGGTCGAGTCCTGGTAGGGGTGTGCTGAGTCAAGGATTGACGATTCGGCCGAGTTGACTCAGATTCGATCAAGTCCAATCTGGTCTGGCACAGTGAGTTGCAAAAAAAAAAAAAATGACTCTCCCGAGTCTAGCCTGACTCAAGCCAAAATGAGTTGGACCGAGTCACTGAGTCAAAAGTTCATGATTACATTTTACATTATTTTTTCAGCTTTTCTTGTGATATTTTCTTTTTATGTAGGTGTAATCACTTCCACCAAAAATTCCAATGTAAGTGGACCAGATTAAATGGTTTTCACTTGAAAGGACCACAATTTCTTGGTTGGTGGGCCCCACGCACACGGTACACTTGAAAATCAGTTGTAATTGCAAGACACCGAGAATACAGTTTGTATTTATAATATGAGGCAATGGGCCGCGTACAACCCATGTTCGGGTCAGCCCAAGCTTGATCTGTTACCACTCGTCTCTCAATTTCAGGTCTGAGCCTGAGTCTTTTGTCAGGCTGCACCCCAACACAAAACCAGTTCCAAGAAAATAAGTCCAGGCTCAGCCCATTTATTTGGCTGGGCTGAGCCTAACAATAAAGGTCCAGCCCATCATATGGTGGACCCGTACCCAAAAGACTGATGGGCCCAGACCATTGCCAAATTAAACTGATATTGACCCGGACCCAAAACGGTCCCACCAGCATGCTCCGCAGTGGATGAGTGACCAGTAAAATACTATAAGAAGTTAGGATTGTTCAACGGATGTGATCTTCGGAGAGTATTCCGTTCACAGTAGGGTCGATGAAGTAATTCCTTTATCATGATCTGTCCAGCTGTGTAAGTGTCCTGCTCCGACATGACAGAGGACGTGGATTTTGAGTTAGAAAAACCCAAGAACCATGCATGTTCTTGGTTGCTTTTATGAAGAGAAGTCCTAGACCAGCCTGGCCCATTGAAAGTGATCACTTTCAAAATGGCCCCTGCTAATCTGGCCTAAGACCCCACCCCAACTCATCTTCTACGGCTGGATGCAAGCTACTGAAGATCCAAACCACGTTAGGTTGTCTTGTCAACGGCTGGGCCACCCGGCTATGGACCAGGGTCGGACTTATTAGCTAGGTCCATTACCTGGGCCTCGACCTGGCATATATGGGTCAATCAATTTTCAAGCTGTGATTGGGCTCATTTTAGCCATTCGGACCCAGCCAGACTTGATGCGTACTTGTGTTCTATCCTATAAATATCCATTCCAGTCGACTGTCCCACACAAGCACATGTGCACATATGCATGCCAAACAAGCATTCTTTATTACATCTGGGCCGTCTAACCTGTGTAGAACCCGCTAAATAAATCATCTGGTCCAAGTTTCAGGCAATTGAAGAACCAGGTGGGCCCAAATGTACTAAAACAAGGACCGTGCATTTATTTTGTACACGGCCAACCAGATAGTTCATCAGCCTTAATCTATACTACAGGCCCTACTAGCTACATGGCTCAGATGTCCTAGCACGTGTGCCCGCACAGTGCGGCGGAAATAAGAGGATACCGTGTCATCTGGTAAAGACAACAGCCTGCTGTCATTGTAGCTTCTACGCCATGGGTCCTTAAATTCAAATCCAGAGATAATACTTGTGATATTCCACGCAAAAATCCTTGATGATAATTGATTGAAAGGAACTCTAATACACATGGCCTACTCTTTGCACTGCATACGTGGGTTTTAGATACTGACAAGTGGGTCCCATGGTTCGGAAATTCAGATCATTGACCTTAAATATCATACTTTGAATGAACGTTTCTCCAAAAATCTTTCACAATGTAGAGGTCATGTAAGAAGATGATTAACATGCAGAAAACCATAAAAAGATCAAAATAAGTTTGCTTGCTATCTCATGCATATGTGTGAGGCAGCCCAATATGCACACACATGCATGATCCTAGCCATTCACCATGTGGTCCCATCTTACACCAGGCTATAGATAGGTCATCACTTTAAAAATCAAGAGACTGAATGCTTAGATCACTTTAACCTCTTGTTAGCGGGCATTTGTTTTGGCCTAATGCAGGTGTAAATACCCCGAAAATGGGTAATTATTACCGTTTTGCCCCTTTGAAAATCCTTGGGAATTTCTGCTTTGAAAACCGGTTTTAAAATGTTAGTTTAAAATTTTAGACCTCAAGGTGATGGATACGACATATCTGTTCCGTTCATCCGTTGCACCACAACATTTTAAGACATAAACCAAAACATGAGGTAGATCCAACACTCAATTGGCCCACAGCAAAAGAAATAGTGGCCCTCAGAAGTTTTTAATAGTAGGCGTTTGATTCACTTTTTTCTGTGGCATGGTCTACTTGAGATTTTAGTATGCTTCATTTTTTGTCTCATGCCATAAATTCATCTGCCATAATGGATGAACGGCATGGATAAGCAACATGCATCACGGTAGGACGCACATATTTTATGATTTTCTCATTTTTGCATTAAAAAAGTAAGCGGTTAAATCAGACATGAGGAAGAGTGCAGCAAATAAGCAGTTAAATCAGATATAAGGAAGAGTGCATTAAATACGTTTACGCTGCATTTACCAGTGAACTGGAAAATCAAACAAGATTGATTTGATGCCATTAACAAACCATCGTTATTGTTGGTTTGCGAACCATCTAAAGGGGGCCCGTGATTTTGGACAGTTTAATTAGACTTACATAGGTGATACATGAGCATTTCAGCACATTTTCCTGTAGATGGCTATGTTTTTGCTTGAGAATACTTGATTACTGCCCATTTTATTATTTCGACTTCTTAACGTGCGCCTTTAACAATTTTGCAAATCTCTTACAATGGCAGTTTTGTGGGAAAAAGGTACGATGAGGTCCACCTCATGGGAAGCTTCCCATGAGATTGAGTTCTATGGGCCCCACCCTAACTAATGTTTGAAGGACATCCATTCCATTAATCTTATGTACGCTTTCATGGTGATACATGGGCCTAAAAATCAGGCCAATTTATGACTTAAGTGGGCCACACTACGGACAATAATTGAAAGTGGATGCTCACCCATTGAAACCTTTCTATTTGAATATAGGCCAGTGAGATGTGGTTTAGATATCAAGCCCATTCATTGTATATGTCCCACTTCGATGAAGGGTCACACCAAATTTTCAGCCACTTCTAAACTTAGGCAGGCCCTAACAAGTGCTTTAGATGTTTTGTGCATGTGTTTCCTATTTTTTTAGATGGTGTGGCCCACATGAGTTTTAGATACGGCTAATATTTTAGTAGAAAATGCACACATATTAAATAAGTAACTCATATTAAGCTATCCAAGTTATGGGTACCACACCTATTATGAACCCAAAAAATACACTTATTTGAACATCACACTATTGGATTGGCAAACATCTTTTTGGAACAGTTAAAAATTAAAAGTATTCAATAGTCCTAATTCATAGAAAAGTGTCCATGAACCGGAGATTAGAATTGTTCAAAAATTTTAGATTTTGGGTCCATGACTCAATAACAATAGGTTAAACAAGTGATATACTTATTGTGAGTTCATGCATGCCACAGGAACAATTTCCAAGTGCCCGAGTATCAACCATCCTACTCTGGCAGAGTTTCAAAAAACTCTGCTTTTAGTAGGGCTGTCAATGGGCCAGGTAGTCCCGATGGGCCTTAGGCTTGGCCCGTATTGGGCTGGTATTAGGGTGGTGTATAAAGGTGTACATGAGTTGAACCAAGTCAATCTTGGCACAGCTCAACTCTGCTCAGCCACTAGCCGACCCCAACTTGAACTCGCCTCGGCTCAATCCTCAAGCCTAATTGGCCAGCTCGGCTTGCTTCGGTCAGTAACTCGGGCTAATTCAAGTCAGGATTGTGCCGAGTTCGCCCATGCAGCATTTTCACAAACACATGGACTACACCTTTAAATTCTCACTGTATGGAAAATGTAACAATGGTTTTATAGGCATTTCATCAAATAACTCGTAGGCAATATTAAAATCAAGAAAAAAAATGTATTTGTTTCATATACATACATTTCTTGCCACTAGCTGACACTTCATTGAGTCATTTCATCAAATACTTGGTGAGCAACATCAATATCAAAGTAACCGAGTCATCAAACTAGTTCAATTTGAGTTCGATTCGAGTTGGGTTCAATCCGAGTTGAGTCGGGCAAGCTCGAGCTTGATTTGAAATTTTTTTGAGCTTAAAAAATCTCCTCGACTCGACTCAAATTTCGTTTCAAACCAAGTTGAATCAAGCTTTTTCGAGTTGAGTCGAGTGAGCTAACCAAGCTAACTCGGTTCATGTACAGCCCTAGTGGTGCATTAAGCCTGATAGTTGGGCTCAGGCTTATATAAGGATCCTGATTGTAAATCGAGCCATACTCAGGCTTAACTCCCCAAAGCCCATAAACCCAGCCCAGCCCGATAAATCTTTTCTAAACTTACTTTTCTCTCCTCTTTTCATTCTTTCCCCTCTCTCACACAAGAGGCACACCAAGATATCAGTTATCTACGTAAATATTTATGGATTGGCCAGGCGGACTCGTGTCGGGCTTTGTGTAAATGTCCCCAACCGGACCTGAGTTGGACTATTTCAGCCCCTCACGGCCCATCTGAATTTAGGCTTAGGATTAGAACTGCGGGACGAGTTTGGACAGAGCTCGCCCCGCCCATCGACAGCCCTAACTTTTACCTTTTAGGAATACACGGAATTCATGAGAAAAGCTTTTATACCCTGTTAAAGTGCGATGAATGATACACAAGCACTTAGAAATTGCACACCTGTCATACAAGTAGTTAAATTAAACCGTCCAAATTATGGTGCCCAATGCAGATTTATTATGAACCAAAAATTTTTCTTATATAATAATCAGACTATCGGATCAGTGGACACTTTTTTGGCAGTTAAAACCAAAAAAATCCAACAGTTCCTATTTGCACAGACAGGATTTCATCAATCAAAGTTTAGGATTAATCAACCAATCTCATTTTTCTGATCGTAGCTTGGTCACCGAGCGATTCACAATCTGTTCGGTTTTATTTGAATAAATATTTAAACATGTAAAATTTCTTAGTGCCTGCCTATCAAGCATCATATTCAGCCGAGTATTATATAACTCGGAATTTATCCGTTTTTGGTCCACACGGACGAATCATGACAACGATTTAACAAGTAATTCGCCACTCATTCGTGGGTCAGACAGCGACACCCTGGAATCCTTTTCTCAGAGTCACGTGATTAGGTAGTACCCCAACTACCATAAAATTACCCTACTTCACATCTTTTCCTGTCACTATTTCACATATCAAAGGACATCCGAACCACACAAATGTTTGATAACATCATGCACATCAACTTGGTTAGAAATCAGGTCGTTATAATAATCAGGTGGGCCATACTATTGAAATCAATGAACGGACGAACACTCTTACTCAACTTACTAAATTGGACTAAATTATGAATGGATAGTTCTGATTTTCAGATCGTATGACCCTTAATTTTGGGGCTGACCTTTTTCCCAGATTGGATGCCCCACAGATTCGCCATATTGGCACTAAAAAACTATGCAGAACGGTAAGATTACGGTACTCGTTAATCTTTGAGAAAAACTTGATACTCTGGCAGAGTGTCATGGATGATGTGCAGCCACATAGATGTTAATTGGAAGTTGAATACGTGTCATACAAATATTCAAATTAAACTGTACAAGTTGGATTTATCATTAATAAATTTAGCTTATTTGATTATCTAACTCGGATTGATGTATTGGATGGTCAAAATTTAAATATCCAACTGTCCTCTTTCCACAAACAAGTGTCCACGAATCAGGGGTTATGTTTGCTCATCCAATCAGAGAGTTAGGATTGTGACTTGGGGAAATTGATTTGCACAATCTAACCGGTTTTATTTGGTGTACTATATGCCACGTGTACAATTTCTCCTGCATACCAACCGTCATCTGCAGCTCGAATATCATATAACTCATCTTTCTCTGTCCAGAGTCATTACCAAGAGGGTCCGAAGTGGGAATCAGCTAACCGGACGGTATTATATACAAATCCTACCGTATTCGGATATAACTACGGGATAATCTGGTCAATTCTAAAAATTCAGATGTTTTTATTAAATCCCCAGTACATAGGGAGTGATAGTAATTTAAGCGTTCGGAAATACATGATGCAGGAAGATTGTGATCGGGACCATGCATCCGCTGGGACAATCATAGAAAGTCCCTAGTTCAAGAAATCACCCCGATCCAACGGTGATCGTTATCTGATTTCTGTGCTTCTCCCTGATGAATGTCACACATTAACAACTCTGTTTTCTGCCATATTTGCTTTGGAGAACACTGATCAGATGGCTAAGATTGTTCCATTGATGCGGTTTATGAAAGGTGGGCCATCCATTCTCCGGCCCATTAATGGATGGTTCCACATCACATACCCACCTAACAAGTGTACGTATAGAAGCGTGCCTATCGAATCAAGACGGAGACGGGCCCTCCTTTAATTGAAAGGGCAAATTACCAAAACCAAGTTTCAACTTTCAATTGACCAAAATACCCATCTCTGATAATCTTCTTTGCCAAGAAATGCATTTTGCGATATCAATTATGTGATAGTGACCCACACCTTTTTACGGTACACGGGTTTATAGTTCTAACAAGTGGGGTTCGTTGATCTGTAATCCATATCATTGATTTCATGAGTACAACCGTGGATGGATTACTTATTGATTAGAGAATCCCAGCCTTTCAAATCGTGGCCAACTATAGACGGTCATGAGATAAATACAATAACGGTCCACGTTCAACTGAAAAATGCTCTATTAATAGTTGCTTGAATCATCTAACATGGAAGATTTTGGGAATTCTCCATCTCCACGAGACAACAGATTTTGGGAATTCTCCATCTCCAGAACCGTGGGCCCCACTGGTCAGAATTGGGAACGCGTGTACTGTGCAAAGATAAGGGCACGTATACAAATGCAATTTCCTCATTCTTGCATTTTGTGACAAAAATGGACGGTTACACGGTTATAAATGTTGGCACGGGTGAACGAGCAAGCAGGCTTCGTATCCTTGTCGGGAACATGCATTCTTCACGCCCCGGTCGAAGGAAAAGACGGTCCAGATGAGCCACGCATGTATCTTGAATATAGACCGTTGTCCGTCTTTTCACTGACGCGTTTGTATACTGCCTGTTTTGGTCAGGAAATATTGATGTTTTTCCCTATATGATCAGTGGTCCAGATGCCTCAGAATTTTGCCACGTTGGCGCATACACCGAGAAATGCTGTTGCGGCTCCACCGAGGTGGGTGGATCCCTGACTGTGGGGGCTCACGTTGATATTTATGCCTTACATCGACGCCGTCCATCCATTTTTACAACTGATTCTAAGCAGAATCCAAAAACTGAAGGACATCGAAATCTCAGGTGGACCACACCACAGGAAACAGTGGTGATTTACCATTAAAAACTTCTTGTGAACCACAAAAATTTTGAATCAACCTGGTATTTGTTTGATCCCTACATCCAGGTCTTTGTGACATTATCAACGGGTTGGATGGAAAATAAACATTCTGGTGGACCTCTAGAAGTTTTTAGTGGTGGGTATTCAATCACCACTTTTTCCTATGCTGTGGTCCATGTAAAATTTTAATCTTCTTTATTTTTTGGGTCACGCCTAAAATGAGCGGTAAAATCGGATGGACGGCATGGATGTAAGGAAAAAAGGTGGGTCCCACGGTCAGAGATCCACCGAAGCCGAATCGAGAATTGCCACCTCAGTCTCCGATCGCGCGAATTCCTAGCACTTCTCTTTCATGGTCAGACGTACGGTACAAATAAGAGTAGCGTTTCTGTCGCTGCGCATTTCTTTCTGGGGAATAGGAATGGTAAACGCGCGACTAAGATAGAGAAGCAACTCACTTATACTTACTACTTTCTCTTAGATGTGAGAGATCGGGACGATTATTGAACATTTATCCATAAATAAATTGTCTCAGTATGTCCATCATCTGATCGAACACGATAAATAAATGTATATCTTTGGTTCTTTTGCACCGTTCAATTTACTAAGATTTTAATATCTAAAATGATAAGTGAAACTATACGGATTTTTTATCTGCTATGAAAAATAGCTTTTCCAAATCATTAAAATAGCTGATTTTTCAAAAGTGGTCCAATATTCACGCATACTGAGAGGAAATTTCATCATCTTACTCGCGCGAATCCTGTTAGTAATTCAGTTAAAGAGGTATCGTCGTCCATTCAAATGTCAGGGAAGTAGGTGCCGGTCAAAATCAGTGAAGTGTAAGGGCATTTCTGTACTTTCAATACCAACGATCGGAGCGCAACAGCCCTGCGACGGCCATCAACCAATCTAGGTTTCCGTTTCCAGGGCAAAGGAGTCCGCCACACTATCAATCACCTGAATGTCTACAGAGAAGATCGTACACATGCACTAACCAACTTCGCACGTGACACACATAATTCAATCCAATCCATTCAAATGCTAGACCCATTGATAATGAAAAGTTAGTAAAGTTCGATATTTATTAGATTATGCTAAGTATCCGAATGGTGGATTTTTATATGTTGAAGTTGGACCATTTAACATTTCGTTTTCTGATTATCAATAATATTGTCCGATTGTTCGAAAAGAACTCATAATAATTCTTTTCTGCATTTTCAACGGTTAGGATTGAGATAGAAAGACACGTGTAAAGAGGATGGGTGCACGGATGAGATTCTCTTACACGAATCTCATCACTATCAGAGCACACTACACAATTCCACAGCTCCATGGATAAAAGGAAACACTAGCCGCCACCAAACTCTAGAAGCCGTCACTCACTCCCCCCGGCGCTCTTTAGCGAACTCCCAGAGCACTCTCTCACTTTGCCCGTCTGAAAGAAGAGAAAGAAATGAAGATTCCTGAGTAGAGATAGTCGCTGAGAATCGATCGATCGCTGAAAGAATCCGAGGCAAGACAGAGAAGGATCGTTTGCTAGGGTTTTATGGCGTCAGAGGATGTAGTGGGGAAGACGACGAGCGAGTCGGCGGTATCAACGATCGTCAATCTGGCGGAGGAGGCAAAGCTAGCGAGCGAAGGCGTTAAGGCGCCGGGCCACGCGATCCTCACCATCTGCAAATCACTTGTCGCTGGAGGCGTCGCGGGTGGAGTGTCAGTCCCTCATTCCTTCAATTTCCTTTTATTCCTTGATATCATCATCATCATCATCATCATCAATTTCATTGGTTTTATGTTTTCTTAATTTTCTTGATTTCTTTTCGTCTTTACGTTTTGTTAGATTGTTATTTTTCACGAACCTTTCTTGAAAACTGAAACTGAGAATCAAATCAAATCAGTAGGCCCTGTTTGGTTGCCACTTAAAAATGACTTCATCTCATTTTAGTTAACAGTATTGGAGATACTGGTAAGGATTAAAAATAATCTTGATAGCCCACAATTTATATAAATTATGATCTCCTAGAACTTAGTTTGTAGATGCGAGGTCCATGGTTGGCCTATCCAAGCTACCTATCCAAGCAATTGATCTGACGGCCTCTACGATTGACAGACCATTCCCAGGATATCCTCTCAATTGGTCAACTCTAACCTTCCCATTGTTGGCATGCAAATACATGGTTAAAAAGAAATGCACGAACAAACGACATTCAATGGAGGAAGGGCGGAAGATTAGACGGTTAGGATCTTCCGATTTGGGAGAATTGGGGGGAATGGTCCATCCGTGATGGAGGTTCATCAGATCAACTATGGGCTCCACATCTACAAACTAAGTTCTGAATAGGGAAGTTCCCTTTCTGAATGAGTAGGGAACTTGGCCTCCTAAAATGAGATGAACTCATTTTTTTAGTGGGCCCTTAGATTTTTGAGAAATTAAGAGAACCTGAAAAAAAGAAAGAAAAAGAAAAAAGAAAGAAACAGAACTTTCCATGTGGAAAAGAAAGATGTTGATAAAACGAAGAAATTCTGACATTTCACATATTTTATCTGATTGTAATGTTCTGTGACACTCAGTCTAGTAATAACATATGCATCCAATCCAGTCATACGTGGGAAAGAAATCACTCTTATGTTGTGATCTGTGATTCCGCTTTCCCTTTTTCATTGACCAAATCCGGAACATAGGACTAGCTCTAAAATTCTTAGCCACTCTATTCTTGCTCTGTTTCCATTTACACTGATATCTATCTTGTGGGTTTCTCCCGCAGGTCACGCACTGCCGTTGCTCCTCTTGAGCGATTGAAAATTTTGCTACAGGTAGATTTCTTGAAGACCATGATACTATATTCCACTATTTAGATATTCTTAGTTTTGCATATTCTGTTTTGTTTCCTTGCTTCTAAACTTTTATGGGAATCCTTTGGTTGGCAACTGTTGAAGTTTTAGTCAGCAGTTGAAATTGGTTACATCTTTATACGTATTCCTGTGACCATTTGTGATAATAGTTTAAATTGTGGTTTTAGAAGGCAGGCACAAAAGGTTTCGTATCTTTACATTCCTGATTTGTTTGTTTTTATGTAATATCTCAAGCAATGTGGATTCACAAGTGATGAAATCCTCAGCCTTCTGCTATCAGGAATCAATGGAATTTTTATTTTTATTTTTTAAAGCAACTTGAATATATTAAGAAACTAAAACGGGGAGACAGGGGGGGCTGCTGAGATAGCAGAACAAAGACAAGAAAGAAACTAGAGACCTAAAGACACAAAATTAAAATCCTTTAAACAAGAAACATTAGCTGCCCAATCAATTAATAAACATTTCGCCCTTGAGCCAACGTGGAGAGCCGAAGATTGGATGTTGTTGAAGAGGAATCAATGGAAATTTAATGAGCAATGTGATCATTTTTAAAATGTCTAGGAATGCTAGGGAAAGAAAATTGGGTTTCAGCTGGTAAAAGAAATATGGGTTCATGATAAAAGAAAGAAAGCTACCTTCATGGGACATCATATTTCTTTGTTTTTTATTCCGTTAGGAAATCACTTTATTGAAGAAATAGAAAGAGAATAACAAATCCATGAGGTAACATGCAACCTCATTATCTCGACCATGCCACAGAAAACAACAGCAACCTACAATTTGGTTCAAAGTAGTGTTGTTATATGTGATCGCATAAGCGCTTACGCCATTGCATATGCCATTTTGGACTAGTGTACACCATATGCCATGATGACATATGCAGTTATTTATGCCGTTGGGGCTTATCTGGTTGCATAGAGAAGTATGCAACCACGTAAGCTATAGTTATGCAGTTATGCCATCACATTGGCATAAGCTCCCAACAGTTAGATTTTTTTTTAATTGTTGAGACTTATTTTTTTGCTTCATTTTCTTACATTTTGCCTATAAATAAGCACTCCAACCCCCTATTTTTACAACTTTATTACTCTCTCTCTCTCTCTCTCTCTCTCTCTCTCTCTCTCTCTCACACACACACACACACACACACACACACACACTCACACTCTATTACTCTCATTCTCTCTTAAAATGAAATCAATAAAATTTATATGCTGTTTTTTTTTTTTTTTTTTTTTTCACATTTTTTAGTATGTGCATTCATTTAAGTAGTTGTTTGTTGACTTGCTATAGTCTAATATTCTAATAAAACTTCTACGCTTGTAATATTTTCACATAAATTTTTTTTTTTTAAAATTGTTTTGGGGGATGTGCCATCGCATAAGCATAAGCACACAGCCTCCTTGGATCGCACATGATTGCTTATGCCATTTGGCACCATTGGTTCAAAGTACACAAGTGGCCCACCTGATGAGTGAATCAATCTGTTTTTTGTATCAGGTGGTTTTCATGGCGAGCCAACCTGTTAGACAGGTTGGATGTCATACACACATGCCACATAAGCTATTAGTCATCTAATGGTGTGTTACTTAGACCTCATGTGTGTGCTGCGCGATTGTGCGTGTGCTGTGTGGGTGTTTATGTGCGTGAGTGCGTGTGTGGGTGCGTGTGTGCATGCTCAAAGTCCACATAATAGCATTCTTTGATCCCTATTCCATAATCACCAAACTCAAGAATGATTTGTAACATTGAAACAGGTTGAGACCCACTTTGGTAGATCGTATCTCCACCTCTTTAGAATCATCCAGTCCAGACAATCTGAGTTCAGACAATCTATTTTACATGCATTCGTCTTGTAGTTCAGTCTGCAACTACTTCTTTCTTTCTTTCTTTGTAATGCTGATTATGCAAAGACCAACTACTCTCTCTCTCTCTCTCTCTCTCTCTCTCTCTCTCTCTCTCTCTCTTCTTTAACATCTTTTTTTTTTCCTGAGAACTGATAACATACAGCCTGCAGTATGCTAGCTTGTTATGCAGCCAAAATTTTCCCGCCAGCATACTACTTGTTTGGAATCCATACCATGTAAACAGCAGGTCCCACCATGAAGATTACATAGTATAAAAATCAGGCTGGCTCACACATCAGGTGCGATACTGTTGGAATCAATGGACAATCACCTGTTGGACTTAACATGCTGGTGTGACCCACATAATGAGTGGACCTACCTGATTTTTATGCCAGGTGATCTTCATGGTGGGGCCTATAGTTTGCATGGTACAGATGTTCTATACAAGTGGCTTACTGGTGGGGAAGATGAGGCTGTACAACAAGTTAGCATGCTTTGGGCTTTATGCGATAAGTTCTTTTCTTTTTTCTTTTCCCGATAGAAGTACCTGTGAAATGTTTATTTTGGCATATTGAAGTTCTCAAAGTTGCTTTCAAATTTGATCCAATAGTTTTTAGCCCACTGTTTTTTTTTTGTTTTTAATTATTATTATTATTATTTTTAATTTAAACAGAAGGGCCAAAAAGGGTAGAATTTACAGCCACAAGAGGAACCACAAATTCCCACACCCACCTCATGCAAGAACACCCACCCTATCCCTAAGATGACCATCTCTCTCATACCCAGAAAACTCCTTTAGGGTCCTTGCCTGGGAACTAATATAGCTCCTCACTTGATCAATATCCTGGGCTACAGTTTTACTTTTGTTGTTAAAAGTCCTGTTATTTATTTCCTTCTACGTTGGCCACATAATTGCTAGGATACATAGGTTCCAAAGCAATCTGCCCTTGCCAACAGAAACATGCAATCAAGAAATAAATGGTTCACACTTTCTGCATACCTCGTGCACATGCAGCAGCTATTCTCCATATCATGTCTATTGTGGAGATGGTCTGCTGCTAACACTTGTGATGAGCAACTAGCCACCCAAAATCAATGACTGTAGGGGACACCTAAAACACGACAACCATACTATTGAGGCAGTTCCATTCCCATCTATTCTCTTCTCATAAAGTGACCTCACAGAGAATTTTCTGAAAAATTTCCCATTTCCAAGTTCTCCTATGTTGCCCTATCCGATTGAACAAAACACCCCCAATAGTCTGACCACTCCTCTTCCTCCCTCAGCCCCCTTCCAAATGTAGGGGACCAAGCAATCTGCACACCCATCCAGCTATAGATGTTAACAACTCTGGTCATGTTATATGTAGAGACACTATAGAGTGCTTCAAAAAATTGTCACTGTGGCCCATCTACACTCCAATTATCCTCCTAGTAACAAACCATCAAGTTGTTCCCCGTTTCCAATGTTTTGCCATTTTGAAGACGGATTTTTGGGCACATGAACCTGTGTCTTGACGACCAAGAGGTTCCCCAACCATCTCCAAATTCATAAAAACTGGGCACAGTAGCAAACAGTTTACTACTCCCACAACCCATGCACCCCAATAACCTCCCACAATACAATTCAACTATCCAAACTACCCTTACTAATATTACCTCATTGGAAATTATGATCTCGTCCCTCCGGTCCATTATTTTATATGCATTAGATATCTCTTTAGCCATCTACCTGCAATATTCTTCATCTCTGGCATCACCCTTCACCCATGCATATGAATATTTGTATCGTATTGGCCATATCGTATCCATATCGGCACGAGCTGATACGCGATATGGGGTTGTATTGGTTCGATATGAAAAAACACTGACTTGTATCAGCCTAAATTGGCCCATATTGGTCGATTCAGGGCCAAAACACCCATAAAAGTCCAATTTTGAATATATATATATATATATATATATATATATATATATATATATATATATATATATATATATATATATATATATATATATATATATATTTAAAATTCACTTACGTCTCTTCTTTTTTCATTTAAGTCATGGAAGAAGCTTAAAAACTCATTTTAGGTTAGATATAGACCTATTTTAGAATCAAAACAAATGATTTGAATGGGATTCAACAAATCAAAGTGAAGTGGACTATTATGTGAAAATTAGAAAGAAGGGTAACCTTCACTTCCTTTTTTATATTTTCATCTTCTTTTTGTTGTATTTCAATGTAATGGGCCTTAGTTCACGAAATCATGCTTGATTCGTGTTCAATTAGGGCCCATTTAGTTGACCTTCAACAAGTCAAACCGACAGGCAACATTCTCATCAAAGAATGGTCTGATACACCGTCTGATACAATGGTCAAAACACACAAAAAAATGATAGATTCTTGGACATCACATTTTTTTTTTTTCCTGATTTTCTAATATTTTCCATGTTTTCTTCTTTAAAAAAAAAAATCTGACCATTATAGGCCGATACGGCCTGAATACCGATACGCGGCGTTATATCATATCATTTTTCTGGTAGGCTGATACGATGACCGATACTGACATTCAGAACCATGCCTACACTTGTCACCAACAGGCCCATTTTTGTCCCCATCTCCACGTCCAACACCTGCCACGGTGTCGATGGCTTTGACGATCGGCCTCCTTGATATCTCGCTCCTATATCAGAGCTGCCTAGTTAACCCATATTGCTGCTAGCTCATCATCTCCTTCCTCTGACCCTCTAGTTGATCCACTTGTCTAGCCAACACACCATCCACCCCCGCCCCCCCCCCCCCCCCCTCTCTGTCTGTGTACCAGCAACTTGTGCCGATACCCCTTTCACTTTCCCCCCAAACTTTCTGTTATTAACACAATACATTCCTTTTACTTCTTCATCAGTCTCAAGCCTCATATATGCACACCCTATCTTTCCAATCGCCTCATCCTTTGCAGCATAATGATCCCTTATCATCCTCTAATGACCCTCCTGTTGCACTTCTCCCATCACCCAACCTCCGTCCATTCATTATGCAGAGCATCACCCATTGCCTCCCCTGGCAACACAACCAGAAAATTTATGGATGGCAGACCGAAACTTTTGCGACCCTAACAAAGTTCCAAAGTTCCATTAGCATCTTACTATCACTTCTCATATGCTTTATGGAACCTCTTAGTATTTTTTATTTTATTTTATTTTGAAGGTTAGCTCGTTTGAATATTAGGAATCATATGATTAAAACAGCTATCTCAAATGTTTCATATTGTTCTAGGAGAGATTGAGAAGGATGTTGCCCATATATTTAGAGCTGGTTGGATTATGTGGAAATGTACATCTAGAGTTTTATGTGACTGTCTCATGCCAATCAAACTGGAGGGAAGATTTTATAGGATAGCTATAAGACAAGCCATGCTTTATGTGATAGAATGTCGGGCAGTCAAGGACTCAAGGAACAACATGTTCATAGGATGAGATGGCAAGGGGAAGTCCCAAAAGTACTTGGGTGGAGGTAGTAAGAAAAAATTTGATGACATATGGTTCAACATGAGGATATGGTGCTTAATAGAGTGGAATGGTGGAATAGGATTTGTGTAGCCAACCCCATTTAGTTGGGATGAGGCTTAGATGATGATGATGATGATTTTAAAATGAGTGTAGTCATTCAATTGGGAAGACTAATCGCTAAAAACGATGATATCAATATAATTACCTGTTGTGGTTATGAATTGTAAAAATTGCTTTGGAACTGATGGAAGATGCTTTGAGTAAAACTTCATTGTTGTTGTATTTGGGGTGTTGTCTGACTGTTCGTGCTCCATGGGTGGAGGTGGTAAGAAAGGATTTGATGACCTATAGAATGGTGAAATAGGATCTGTGTAGCTAACCCCATTTAGTTGGGATAAGGCTTAGATGATGATTTAAAAATGAGTATAGTCATTCAATTGGGGAGACTGATCACTAAATATAATTGCCTGTTGTGGTTATGAATTGTAAAAATTGCTTTGAAAGTGACAAAGATTCTGCAAGTAAAACTTCAATTTTCTTGTATTTGGGGTGGCCTTTGATTGACTCTTTGTACTACACAATACTGGATGGAAAAATCAATAGACATGATAATGTTCTCGATTAGCTGTGTAAAGGGCAGAAATATTTTCCAGCTAGCTCTTCATGCTTTGGCTTTTATTCTTTGTACCTTCTTGTTACTGTTCGACTTCTAAAGCATGGTAGTTTCATTATTTATTGGAAAACACAGGTTCAGAATCCTCACAGCATCAAGTACAATGGAACAATTCAAGGCTTGAAGTATATATGGAAAACCGAGGGTTTTCGGGGGCTATTTAAAGGCAATGGTACCAATTGTGCGCGTATAGTTCCAAACTCAGCGGTCAAGTTCTTTAGCTATGAGCAAGCAGCTAGGTGTGGTTCTTAACTTCATATAGAGATGGATGCAAATGTTCATTTCCTTTTATCATGATGCCTTTAATCACATTTCCTGCATGATACATGACATAAATTTTCTTCTGTTTCATATCTGTGTATCTGGGCATCGTATTTTCCTCAATGCATAATTTGCACATCACTTGTTAAATGTTGCTACTCATAAGGGTGGCAACAGGCAGGCCTGTATTTGATTTTGACCAGAAATTTTAACTGATTGGCCCGTCCTGTCACACCAGGTCTATCCAAAACTTGATTTTGCTTGGCTTGGGCCCAGCCCATTGCCAGCCCTAATTAAAGGCTTATGTTCTGGGAGTAGACTCCTATCTGTTTTTGTGTTAAAGTTTGGCAACTCATCAACTGTTCACATCACATAAATGCAGCCAATCTAGATGGTCAAAAAGCCAGTCCCAATGTGGATTGAACACAGCCCAACAACCATACTGATCGGATAATCCTAACTGTTTGATTGGTGACCATCAAATATGGTTAACATTCCAAATTCAATTGGCAATATCCAATGGTTTGGCATGCAGTTATGCTGTTTGTACCATGAAAGAGTTTCAAGAAAGTATCACTTGTGATAAGTGCACATGGGACTGTAGGCTGTCTAGCCCTATATTCTTATACTTTTGAGTGAATTTGTTATGAGCGCCTTTACAATGCAGTTAAAAGAAAATTTCTATCATATGCTAGTGTCCAGCTATCAAAGGGTAAAAGCCGATGCAACTTCTTTATTTGAATGTAAACTGATTTTGAACAACTCTACCTCACATGCATTGGACGTTTGGACCTTTGGATTCCACTCCTTCCTGTCCATTCCCAACAATTCACGAATCCTTGAGCTCATGAATTATTCAAAATAAAAATAAAAATAGTGTATTTTTTGCAAGCAATTTGTAATTATTTCATAATTAAAGATCTTTGCAAAATTTTATTTTGTAATTTGATAACAGAAACCAAAGAACTAAAAAACTTGATAAAGTAGATTTTTTTTTTCCTTATTTAAACAATTTACCAAATATTCTGGAATTTGTGAAGAATTATGTTGCCTAGTTTTTCCAAATCTGAACTTTGTAGCTATAGCTTATGTTGCCATTATGATTACAAGAGTATTGACATGAATATGTGAAATTCCAGCCCCATTTGCCTTTCTGCCTATTTGATGATTTACATCATTTACTTCCAGACTTTTACCTGATGATTGTGGCAACATTAGTGGCCACGTCCTCGCTGAGATCCCTTGTCATGATGTTTTGTGCCGATCACAGTCTGTGGGGAGTACTGTTTTGTATATGGATATAGCAAGTTGTACTTGCAAGGTTGTTGGTTGAGCCAGATTAGCTGGTTTGCAATTGGACGGCGATCTAAACACAGAGAAAAAAAAAAAAAACAAGTGTGTGTGTGTGTGTGTGTGTGTGTGTGTGTGTATAAAGTGGACACAGAGCCAGTTTGCCAAATATATGAACCAAAAGGTTCGACCTTTCATCTACACCTTCAGTTTTTTATCATCTGAAAAAACGAAAACTCTTTGATCTGGATTTGATTGGCAACTCCAAGTGCTTGTCTTGATCAATCTATGTTGCATTGGCTGATCCCATCAGGTTTTCTACTAACACTGTTTTCAAGTAAAATAAAGTCAATGCATGGACAATCAAATTATCATAAGATATCAGTTTTGTATGGTAAGGTGCATGGTTGATAATTGTTGTGTGCAGCAAGGATATAGACTGTACACAACTAAAAATAAGGTCGACCATTATGTTCACAGCTACCACATGGAGTCTATTTTAATTTAAATTTTCATTTATTGCATCAAAATAATATTATTTTATGCACAAACGTTAGTTTGATCGCAATATTTGAGGGAACTTTTTCTCTTTTTACATGCATATGCAGGTGTATAGAAGTTCTATTATGTCTCAAAAAAATATTTTTAAGTGTGTAACAGTGTTCATGCATTGCATCTTTAAAAGAAGGGAAAAAACCAACACCTGTTTGCATTTTCCTTTGTTTTAAGCTTCTAAGTGCATTTTCCAATTCATCTGAAATGCTCAGTATGCTTATTGTTTAAAGAATCATTCATCGAGAGCTACCAAATGTTATTTTACATCGTGTGCATCTCAAACTTAGCATTTGCCTGTTAAAATATTTTCCCAGCTTGCTCACTATTAATTGGTATTTCTAACAGAGGAATTTTATGGCTTTATCGGCAACAACCTGGCAATGGTATGACCGTTCTTTTTCTTTTTTTTTTTCTTTGAAAGTTTATAGCTTTGTTTAAAATTTGCAATTTCTTTGAGACCGTTAACTTTTCTATGAATTTGATGGTGCATTCTACAGTTTCATGCATGTTAACTAGGGCAAACAGTCTGTCTTGATAATAAACTCAATGAGTATGTCCACATCTCTTATATAGATAAAAGAAAAACATGATGTATAGACTATTGCTTGTGAATACAGGTGAAACTTAGCACATGTATATACAAGAAATCATTAATTAGCTAATCCCACTTTTATTTTGGTAATGAACTACCTATAGACAACTAATTCCAATTATAGAGGGAACACATTCACAAATGGCAGATGTATAAAGAAGCCTCTAATTTCTAATAGGATATCCTTCAATTTTTTTTTTCTTGGTCTTCCAAATTGCCTTTGGAAGGATGACTGGAGGCTTACCTTCTGGATGCATACTTATGAAAATCCCATGGATTCATAATTACCTTTTATGTCAATCATTTGAATATTTTACAGAAGATGCTCAGCTCACTCCTCTCTTACGCCTTGGAGCTGGAGCATGTGCTGGAATTATTGCCATGTCAGCAACTTATCCCATGGACATGGTACGAGGCAGGTTAACTGTTCAGGTATTTTCTTGAATCTTCAATATAACTAAAGTTCCGTCCTGCTTTTTTCTAATTGCAGTTGTAGTCTGTTTATTGTGTTTTAATTTTATTTATTTATTTTTCATTTTTCTTCTTTGTGCAGACGGAGAGGTCTCCTTATCAGTATCGGGGAATGTTCCATGCACTGACGACTGTCCTTCGGGAGGAAGGTCCACGAGCTCTGTACAAAGGCTGGCTTCCTTCTGTCATTGGAGTTGTGAGTCAAATCTTCCCTATGCATGAATTTGGTTCTTTTAGTAAATGTCTATCTGCACATGGATCCATTAAATATAGTCTTAAACTGTAGATTTCTTCCATGATGATACAAGCAATGTAAGTGTGTTTGGGCCGGGGTTAGGAGTTTTGTCGCTCCTCTCTGCTTGTAGTTTGTTTTTCCCTTGTTGTTTTTCTTTTTCTTTATCTTTTTCTGCTTGTGTGTGTGTGTGCGCGAGTGCGCGCACATACATATTGGCTTTTGCCCTAATAAAGTTGCATCATCTTTCAAAAAAGAAAAAAGAAGAAGCAAGGAAAGTGTGTAGTGCTCAGTTAAAAAAGGAAAAAAAAAAAAAAGAAAAAGAAAAGAAAAGAAAAAAGAAAAGTCCGTGGTGTTCTAGTTTACTTTTACACTCGTACATCTCTCAGTTATGGAGACTAAATTTGGTTTCCAATCACAGTGATTTATTCCTTTGTTTCTTAAGCATTTCCTTCTTGGCTGATTGGAAACTGTCTGGTAGGAAACTAACTCCATCTCGGCATCAATGTTTGAGCATTTGTGATCTCTCCCATTCCAGTTAAAACCACCTGCCGAGTTTTTCTGCAGGCACAATATCTTTGACAAGATATTGCCTCAAATTTCCTCAGGTGAAAAGAGAGATAATATCATTCACATTGTAGAGTGGATATCACCATTTCAGCCATTTTCTTGTATGTGGTGTCTGTTTTATGGATGCCACTGTAGCTCTTGTTTTTTTTTTCAGTGTGTATGGCACCATAACTCATTACTTGATAGTATTGAAGATTTAAATTTTTTTTAATATCTGCAGATTCCATATGTGGGCCTCAACTTTGCTGCTTATGAATCTCTAAAGGACTGGTTAATCAAAACCAAACCGTTAGGACTGGTTGAAGACAATGAGCTGGGCGTGGTAACTAGGCTTGCATGTGGAGCCGCCGCAGGAACTGTTGGCCAGACTGTTGCTTACCCCCTTGATGTCATTCGCAGAAGAATGCAAATGGCAGGATGGAAGGATGCCTCCTCCATTATAACCGGTGATGCGAGGGGCAAAGCACCAATTGAATACTCTGGCATGGTTGATGCGTTTAGAAAAACAGTCAGATATGAAGGGTTTGGAGCATTGTACAAGGGTTTGGTTCCCAATTCAGTGAAGGTCAGTCAAAGCCTCCACCTTTTCTCTTCTCCATTAGATTTGCAGAAGTAACTAGACGAGGAATTATACTTGTCAAGGATATGTTTGGTATCCTTGGGTCTTGAGCCTGAACTAGTGGGGCTCATGTTTTTAGTTATACAGACTGTGAATTGGTGGGACCTGCCTTGGATAGATCATATGATTCATATCCCCATAGTTTCCAAGATTAGGATCTATCTAATCCTTGGCCTTTTTTCCCATTGTCGATGATTGCTGTATTTCATTTTCTTACCATCTATTTTTTTTTTGAACAATGATCTTTATTATAGGCAAAAGCCAAAAGAAAATACAGTGAACACAAACAGAAAACAGACAGGAACACTAAAAATACAAGAAGGCAGCCCTTTAGTCAAGGATCCCACTCCTTAAACATCAAAGAAATTCTGGCAATAGGAGCATTGTTTGTCAATTGTGGGGCCATCAGATCAATGGCCTGGGTCGCCAAGCCATGCTCCCCACTTCTACAGACTCAAGGCCCATGGATACTGTGAATATGCTCAGGTTGAGGACCATATAATCCACATAAAGGGACACATAAAGGGAAAAGGACCAATTCCACTCCCTCCCCTCTCTATTTGTAAGCAACTGAATGAAGGGTTATGATTATTCCACGGGCAGATTTTTTAGCATTGTTTGTCAATTGTAGGGCCATCAGATCAATGGATGGGTCACCAAGCCATTCTCCCCACTTCTACAGACTCAAGGCCCACGGATACCTGAATGTGCTTAGGTTGAGGAGGACCATATCATTCACATAATGGGAAAAGGACCAACCCCCCATGCTTTAAGTTCTCAAGCAATCCTTTCTGTGTTTTCATTTCAGCCAAGCACCCTACTTGTGTTGCCTAGGAGATTTGAGTAGACCAACTTGATTTTTACCCTTGTGTATGGTCATGATGAGGCCGACTGGGTGAATAGTTTTGACTTCCTTCACAATACACTTTACACGTACACTAGTACACACCTGAAAAAAGGGCTAGACTCCTCTTTTAGATTTGCACCAGTTAAAAAAATAGTGCCAACTCTTTCAAAGGTAAGCATGAGATAGCTGCAAGGTAATTTAGACCATCCAAATTGCAGAACTGTGGTTCCATATGCACAACGGGCCAGACTACTACAATCAAGGTATTCAATAACAGAAACAGTGGCTGTAACAGCCACCCTCGTTACCATAATGATGAGGGCCATTATGGCCAACCTATTAAAAAAATAAAACGAAAAAAAACTGTACTGACCCCGTAATGGACCATTACGGGCCATTTTTTCTGTAACAGCCAGTATGGCCCCTAACGAGTAATGCTTCCCACCTTTACTTACGTTACATTACCGTGTTTTAATACATTGACTACAATGGTTCACCACCATCATTCATCCTTCTCACTTGTCACAATTATGCTAATATCTAGACCATCTAAACCCTAGGGGCACTTCTTGATAGAAGATATCTCTTAAACTTACACTTACTGAGCAATCCGAACCATTCATTTTATTCATGTCAAGCACATACCTAAAAGTAAAATAGTTAGCGGACTAAATTCCAATGGAAAAATAAACAGTTAATGCCACATTTTGTGTGATTTTTGAGTCATGCTATATCCACAGTTGGGTTAATGATTTGAACGGTCTAGATTGATTTATGATTATCGATGTGTATGGTTGAAGAGTCGCCACCATTTTTAAGATGGAGAATTATCATAGAAAATCTTGTGAGGAGGGGTATAAATGGAATAAGAGAAAAAATTGGAAGGTTAATCCCTTCATATAACCTTCATGTCACCAAGAGTTGCAAAATTGGAAGGAAAGTGATATACATTCCCTTCTTTCCTGATCTGATACACTTTCAATTCCCAAAATGGAAAGTGTAATCCCTTCATATCACCTTCATGTCACCAAGAGTAGCAAAATTGGAAGGAAAGTGATATACATACCCTTCTTTCCTGATCTGATACGCTTTCAATTCCCTAAATGGAAAGTTGCAATATGCAAATTTGGAAGGGATGCGTGTAAACTGAAAGCAGGCATATGCAATTAAGAAAGGCTAGTTGTAAATAGTGGCTTCCAATTCAATGGCTAATCATCTCTGGTCTTTCATTTCTTGGTTATTCAAATAACTGATGGTCAAGATTCTTCTGTGGAAATTTGTTGGTTTAACTGTGCATAGTTTGCTTCATTCAGGTGGTGCCATCCATTTCAATTGCATTTGTGACGTATGAGACCATGAAGGATGTTCTTGGAGTGCAGATGAGAATATCTGATTGAAGGTGGAGCAGAATAGGAAGCATCATCAATACTCAGCTGATTTTTGTAGGCAAAGGGAAAGAGACAACGGATTGATTCAAACAAAAACGGTAAAGTAAACAGAAAATGGGGAAAGCACTGTTGCCGCCTGTGTTGGAATTATTCCTTGCAGCCTGTCCCAAACCCAACTGAAGAACACCATATTGGGTCTTCTCGGCATCTGAATAAGTGGTTGTTTGTATGGTAATAGCCCAATTTGCGTAGCTTTGTTAAATCTCTACCATTTTTAAACCCTCTATCTAATGTCTGTTTCTGAGGATCTGCTTTCATCATTCTCTGCGGAAGAGGTCACATGCCCCCCCTTCTATATGCTTAGGTTTTTCTTGTTTGGATCTATCTTGTCCCGAGAAACTCATCTTCTAATGGAATTGATCTTCCAGGAAGGTTTTGATGTTCCAGAGACGAGGGCTATTTAGTAGAGACTGCATTGCCCTCTGTTCTTAAAACAACCCTCTAACAGCTACTACTCTGTACTCTTTCCTGTCTTGTCCTCGTAAACCCCTCTCACAAATCTTTCCACACCACCTCCAATAGGCTTGTGGTTTCAAATAGCTAAAGAGGTTTGCTCGAATCCATCCCTTTCTGGCCGTACTGGCACTAAGAGATGTCGGTACTCTGGCCGTTGGATTTGGAGATTTGGATGGAGTAGAGTTCACGCACAATACAATGGACCCCACAGCTTGTTGTGGTATAAGGCTAGTTGATCGAGCGAATCTCCATGGCATTACTGTTAGTAGGATTCCTTACCTTTGCCATGAAGAGGGAAAAGGAATCCTTGTACGGTAACGCGGAGCAGATTCGATCAGTTTGGATGGATGGGGCGTGGTATCACACGTGCTAAATAAGTGTGTCAGGTTTGAGTGATTCGTGAATTCGTCAACCAGGACACCCTACTGATACTGTTCGTAGCCAGTAGCTACTGGACACAACAGGGATTTTTTTTTAATTATTATTATTATTATTTTATTTTTAAAAAAATATTTACGCGCGCTCACACACGCCACGATGGGTACTGGAACCGATTACCTTAGTTTTGAAACTGTTGTGAGTCTACCACTAAGCCATGGGTAGGGACCTAACAGGATGAATGGCAATAAAAATTACAATGGGCCCACTGTTTTTCTTTTTTAATGGTGGCCGTTCAATCACCAAATTTTTATTTATTTATTTTTTGTGTAGTCCACTTAAGATTTGGTTCTGTCATGAGCCCAAAAATGATCCGGAAAAATAGATGGATAGCATGGATAAAACACATTATGGTGGGGCCCACAGCAATGTCCAGTAGCCACCTTGCTACTGGAGGTAACCCGCGTCCAATCAACCGGGGGACACTGTTTAGCATTCCCTGGCCCAAAATATGGCTGGTCCACTCATCGTGCCGATCACACTTGCATGGGAAAAAGGTTGGATAGAAAAAAAAATAAATGATCAAAGGTCAATGTTCAACTAAAGCCTCTGGCCTAATTTTGATCTGCGGCGCGTTCACAGATCACCTTACATGTGTAGCGTGTTACCTGAATCCCGGCCTACCTCACGTGAGCAAGTGCACTTGCTCTCCCCATTTGCCAACGCTCATGTGAATCCTGTACACGTCATCACAACGGCCTGTTATCATCGAGTGACCATTCTTTACTTCTATATCCAAAATATCAGGCGGGTCTGGTGATCCTAAAAATCCATCCGGTCGCCATCAAATGAACAGTCAAAAAGAGGACGGCTGTGACCAAATGCATGCAGCCATGTGAAAACCTGGAATAAATGTAGCTAGACACAGACCCCTCAAGTGCTTGGTCCCGCTGTATATGGAGAGTAGCCACAAAATCAAATTGGCTACACGGCCTGGATCTGTTATCGATGGATTACCTGTGTTGAGTCTGGACTATTGATTAGTGTCATTCTAACCGTCCATTGGGTTCCAGCCAATATACCAGTTAGGATTATTCAATTGTGGTTGAACCCACGATTAGGATTTGTTTAGTTTTGAGTCTATGTTGCGTATGAGCATGCGTCATCTAGATCAAAGTTTTCAGATCTGGTAGACCGTAGATGGGAGAACTGTAACAAAAAGAAAAGGGAGAGACGCGACACACGAGGAATCGTGGGTCCCACGCATCTGCAAAATCGGGCCAATGAGTCACTCATCCAAATAACCATCTAGACTGGAAGGTCCCAACCTCAGCTCCGAATAATCATCTGGACTGGAAAATCTCAGCCTTTGGATTTTGGGATTATCTTCCATTGAATGTAGCCCGTTGCCATAGTGTCTCCATGTTGAAGGGCTGGGATCTTCTAAATCTCGAAGATTTTTAAAGCATTCCCTATGGGCCTTGGGGTTCATCAGATGAATGGTTTCGATCACTGAACCATGGTAATCACGTGTACAGAATCCTGCACCTCAGGATATTAGAGTACAAAACTTTGTTACTCCGGCTGGATGATACGCAGACACTTATAAATTACCTAGAAATTGTGTACCTGAGAAACGAACGGTTAAAATTAAACTATCCAGATTGTGTCCCATTTTATATTTACCATAAACCATTAAAAAATCACTTAATTAATACTGAATATACTATCGTTGGACATTTATTGGACGGTTGAAAATAAAATATCCAATGTCCTATTTCAATAAATGAGTGTCCAATAATCATATGTTACGAGTTTTTCGGCTAGTTTAATTTTGGACCTTTGGTAGTAAGTCCTTTATTCCGTTTAATTTAATTTAATGTATGCCACATGAATAATTCTAACTAAGTATTCTAAGAGCCTGCGTATCCAGCGTCCTACGCGGCCGGAGTATGAAATAACTTATGCCAATATTTCCATCCCGGAAATCACGGAGTTCGCTGCTCGCATAAGTCGTGGGAGTGCCAAGACCGACCGCATGGGCTTAGTCAACTAAAACGGTCCGGCAGCCTCTTCAACACCTATTTTACGCACTACCCAAGCTCTGTGGAGCTCGCCATGTTGTCTGTTTGAAATCCACTCAGTCCGTCTTGTGCGCTCCTCAATGCTAGGATCTGGAACCAAAAATAACCTAGATCCACAGCTTAGATGGGTCACATCACAGGGAACGATGGGGATGGGACGCCAACCATGGTCTTGTTAGTGGGTCTATATGGTGTGTATGTTTCATCAAACCCGGGCATGAGCTATGACTCGCCACGGTGAAGGGAAAATGAAAAAAATAAAATATAAAATTAGCCTGGTTTGAAATGTAGGTGGGTCCCACATCATAAACTAAGAGGTTTTAAGTGCAATTCTATACTGTTACCATTGGGGTGGCCCATATAAGTTTAAAAGGGCGAGATATCGTAGGTAAGGTGAACATAATGATTCTCACCTGATGGACGGAGTGAATTTTACAGGTACAATATCGTGGGCCCCACAGCGGTTAGGTGTGTTGGGGAAGCAGGTGTTATCGGCGAATCCGGTCTAACTTGAACTATCCCATTGTTAGCCTGGGAAATGGATGGTTTAAACCTAAGCGGAATTAAATCAACGGTCAAAATACAACGGACCACATGATTTTGGATATCTCGTCCATCTACACATTGGTCTATTTGGTTAATTGTCCCATTTTCCATTGCCTATACATACACGAGGCTGGATCCCCTGCAACGTTTCTAGAATTAGCTTACACTATAAGTCTTGCCTCAGGGGCCCACTTGATGTAGTCAAGGCATCCAACCCGTTCAGAAAGGGTGGTTGCCCCAACCTATAATTGGAATTCCTCAAATGGTCCAACTGTAATGCGGCCCACCATGTGAATGTTAGGTTTTTATGTAGCTGTCCATTATCTTTTCTATGCAGTGTTCCATAGTGTTGTTTCATGCAATTCAATCAAAGGATCAAGTGAGGCCTGTCATGATAATGGGATTTTCAAAATCATCAACTGAGACCCACTAAAGCTAACAAAAGACAACCATCTAGAATCTCAGAGTTCATGGACTTGATTGGTATGACTTCTAACTCTAATGGTTGTGGACTATTCATCCATCAATTCCAGTGCGCCACACAAACATTGCTCTTAAAAATTTCTAGTCTTATGTGGTGAGTCCTGCATGAGTTTTGGATCAAGCTGACTCACTTTAAAATATTCTCTTTTTAGCTTTTAAATTTTTTTTTAATAAATTCATTTAAGAAATTTTATTTATTCAATATATTACTGCCACTCTTTTTTGATTGACGGTTTCGATAGAAAATGCGTGATATACCAATACAAAGAATGAGTGTTTTACATGCAGCTTCATGGATTATCGGATCCACCCATGCCTGACTGTGGGGCCCACCGTAATTTATGTACCTTACATCCAAAAGCTGAAGTAGATCCATATCTCAGGTGAATCAGACAGAAATAGTGGTGATTAAATATCCATCGTTAAAAGCTTTCTTTTGGAGCCAATGGATTGCTTATTTACCATCCAACCTGTTGATAAGGTCACAGAGGCTTGGATTAAGAGACTATACAAATATCAGCCGATGGTTTGCTTCTATCTTTTCCTTGGCGTGGCCCACCCGAGCCGTTAATCTGTCTCACTTCCACCGTATCATCGGACGCCGATTTACAGCTAAAAGTTCCTGCGCTGGAAACTTAGGTGGGGCCTACAGTGATGTTTGTGAGAAATCCACTCCGGCCATCCGTTTTTTGAGCTCATTTTAGCCCATGGGGCTAAAAATAACCCGGATCCAAGTATACCGAAAACGGGAGGATTGAATATCCACAGTTGAAATATTCATGGGGCCACATAAGTTTAGAATCGGCCAAATATTTGTGTTTTCGGTTCATCCTAGTAGTAATGACGTTATAAACGGTATAGATGGAATGTAAATGTCACTGTCGACCCAAGGAGGTTTCAACGGTAGGAATTTCCCTACCTACCTTTTACTTTAGTGCGGCCCACTTGAGTCTTGTATCCTGTTCAATTTTGGTCTCAAGTACTAAAATAAGCTCGCAAAACGGATGAACGGAATAGATTTCTCACAAACAACACGGTGTGTCCCATTGGGTTCCTTCGAAAGGCTTTCACTGGAAATCCGCGCCCCGTAATAGAAACATACAATTAGACAATTGGTGAACTCCACGGATCTTGGGTGTTGTAAGCCACTTGTTAAACGGACACCGCTTCAGTGGATCTTAGACAGTGGGGCCACTGTGGTGTGTATTCCTTACATCTATCCCGTCCATCCATTTTGATAACTCATTTTATGTTATAAAAAAAGAAAAAAAAATTGGAGTGTGTGTACTGACATGGGTGTGTACTAACAAGCTAACCCAAACAAAAAAAAAAACTCATTTTGTGATATGATCCCAAAAATGAAGCAGATCCAAATCTCAAGTGGACCTGATTCAAAACTCAGGTTTTAGGAGCAATTTTAATTGTTCCCACTGGCGTGGCCCATTCGACTGTTATATCATGCTGATCTTTTGCATGTACGGTTTTAAAAAAAAGGGTTCCCACCATATGGGCGGAGTAGATTTACATGGTGTGCCCCACAGAACCCGGAAGTTAGGTGTTGTAAAGGAACCTAATTCCTGCCCCAAGGCTTGCCGAATGGACGGCCTACATCTCACACACGGGTGCCGCTCCCACACTGCGACGGGCGAGTAGGAATAGCATATTGGAACATAGGGTTATCGTCATTTCCACGCAAAACAAGGAGACCATGGACACGCATTCAACAGACGTAGAGCCGTTCAGGCGCTCCGAAATTCCTGTGGCGCTCCAAATTCCACCACGAGTCATACACGCCTCACCACCCGTCGTACACGCACTCCTCTTCTCTCCAACGCGAGCTCGCGAACGAAGAGAGACCTAGAAGAAACACAACACACCCCCACTCCTTTTACAAAACCACCCCTTTTTTCTCATCAAAACGCAAGAAAAAACCCCATTTCTATTGACACGATTCAAATCACATATATTAATAGTACCCAAGAAGCTGGGCCTTTCGACCTTTCATTCTTCGGCCTTCTTATATATTCTATTTCTGGTACCCTTTTTTTTTGGGTTTTGATAGAGTATTTGAAGGAGAGATGGTATGTTCAAGGCATACCGTTCCGTCATGGTTGAGTGCGGCATCGAGGGTCGATTTCGACGGTGGGGCTGCTGCTAATGTGTCCAAGTCCGAATCCGTTTTCGCCGACGGTCTTGATACTTCCCCTCATCACCACCATTCCAATACTCTCTCCGACACCAACATGGGTTTCGCTGAACGTTCTTTTTCCGCCGCTGGGGCTGCTGTCCTGTCGGCGATCCTCGTTAATCCGCTAGACGTTGCGAAGGTAGTTTTTTCTTTTTCAATTTTGTTTCTGTTTTTATTGTCATTGTGGTATTTTTGGAGAGACCCATTTGTTATTTTTCTTGATTTTTTTAATTTTCTTTCTGTTATTATTATTATTATTGTAACTGCGGTGTTTGTGGAAAGACCCATTTGTTATTTTTCTCGAAATTTGTAAATTTCTTTCTATTTTATTGTCATTGTGATATTTGTGGAAAGACTCTTTTTTTTTTTTTTCCTCTCTCGAAATTTTTAGATTTTTCTCCATTTTTATTGTAATTGTGGTATTTTTGGAAAGATGTATTTGTTATTTTTGTAATTGTCTTATTTGTCGAAATACCCATTTGTTATTTTTCTCGAATTGTAATGGGTTTATTTTAGCTACCTGATATTTTGAATTGTTGATGATTGATGTGAAATTCATTTTATTGGTTTTGTGATATGAGTTGTTTTCCCCCCTTCTTGATCCCAATATCTATATGCTTTGTGTGTCAACGTGGGAATATAGGATTTTTTTTTTTTCCTGGATTATGATCTTTTGATGTTTTTTTTTTTCCTTCCCTACAGACGAGGTTGCAGGCGCAGGCTGCTGGAGTTCCTTATTCACCTCCGAATCATCAGATGAGCAGGTGCATGGCATCTCTCGGGCCAAGCACGGTATGATAGAATTTCTTCCCTTTCTTTTTTCTCCTGTTGCCTTCACGAGTAGGTAATGGCCGACTATTGGTATTTCTTGTGGTCATGACTCTTATTAAAATAACTGAAAGAGTTGTGTACGGTCACGTAGGGCAGTTGGGACTGCTGATTGGTTGTTTCTCCAGGTGCATTAGATGTAGTTCAAAAGCCCTGATGATTGAACTCTCCTGGCCACCTGATCATTGGGTGTTTTTGCCTGTTGAATGTGGAAATATTGTGGATGTCTGGCCATTCTTTTGCTCGACTTTGAATATCAGCCAGTGATCTGACTGCTACCACAGTCAGTCCATTCATTGTGATTTGTGGGTTGTGGGCCATCTACCTGATGGGGCCACCAAATGGAAGGTCCTTATTACTGTGCATAAGTTTGAAGTTGTTTTATTGTGAACTCCATGAAGACTGCATCATAGCGGCACCCTCCTTTCTGAAAGAGGGAAATGCATGTTTACATTAGGGTGCCAATGGGTTGGGTCACCTCAATGGATTGTTGGAACCAACCCAAAGTCTAAATAGGTTTGACTCTCAATTTGGACATGTTGGAGAAGTTCTGTCGAAAATGCTCTGGTCATTAAATCTGTCAGGTCCAGAACCTCTTGCAATCCGCCCACCCTGGCCTACCCAGACCTGACTTTTAAATGGTTCCTATTTGGACCAACTTAAAATGGACCGAATCCAGACCCTATCCAAGCCCAAACCCGAGCTGGAGCCAGTTAAGAGCCAAACATGCATTCTTTGTATATTTATTTTCCAGTATCTTATCCTTAGATAGATGATTTTTATGCATATACCTCTACTGATTTACACATGTCTAGCTGTGCCTATGTACTTGATGGTACATGTGTCAATATGCCATTCTGTGCAAGACCGAACTGGTCCATCAGGTGGGCCCTTCTATTTAGATGGTGTGTGTGAAAATCCTGTTATACTTTCTATATTTGACCCATGAAATAAAGGGGCCAGGTCTGGATCATCCTGCATCAAACCCAACTTATTTAATAAATGGGTTGCTTATTGTGATGGGACCTAACCCGGACCCAAACTAGATGAGTTGGGTTAGGGGCCAAATTATAGATCTAATCATTACATGGGTCAGATCCAGAACTCCCTTCAAGGCAAACCATTTCCAACCCTAGCTTCTATGCTTTAAATTAGTGTCTTTAGGGAATGCTAAGGAGGCTGTACATTGTTCTCGACTTGTTGGTACTGACAACAGAATATTGTGTTAGAAATCTTTGTCCTATGAGTTATCAAATATGTACCTGCATGTAGCATTCTGTCTCTCGAATTTGCCAGAAATGATGCAGTCTTGTTATTTTAGTTTTGTCGACACCGTAGCTATTAGCAATCATGTATTGATGCTTGTTAAGGGCATCTTGGGAAAATCACATAATTTCTTTCTTGTATGAATGCTTGTTGAGGGTGTGTCTGGAAGTTTCTGCATTTAGTGGTGGATGGGATGTACACTGCCCAGATCGCTAGTGGTTGAAAAAGGAGGGAAAATGTGAAACTGTCTAATGTGGTTCCCATTTGCCAAGCCACCTGATTGGACTGGTTATGCTTTCTGCTGAAAAAAGCAGAACCACTTGGATAGGCGCAAAATGTCACTATCACCATTTATTCAGAATCTTCATGATTGGGCATGCTTTTGCATTGATAATTTGCTCAATCAGAGTTGAAGTTCTGTGATTCATGATAAAGTGCTTACCTGGACTGGCTAATCTGTTGACGTCATGGCTCTTTTAATGAAAACTCAATCTGTTCTTGTTCTTTGATCCATGGGGTTATTAATCCACTTTGGAATATGCTGTTCAGATCTTCTCGGATGCGAGATGTTCTCCATTATGCACCCGTGGTGGAATTCTTGGGACCGAACCCTTTTGTCCTCCTGATTGTTTTCAGTACAAGGGAACCATGGATGTGTTTTACAAAATCATTAGACAGGTAGGTGTATCTATTTAGTTAATGGCTTGATGTTACTAAGCAGATTAAACCTTCATCAATTGCTAGGAATCTAACAAAAGAGTTCTTACAGGAAGGAGTTGCTAGGTTGTGGAGGGGAACAAATGCAAGCTTAGCATTGGCTGTACCAACGGTGAGTTACTTTTCACAGTAGCATTGGCCAAGTATATCTCATTGGAGTACTTTCTATGATACATATCATGTTAATGTTTGTGAAAGTTCGCTGAAGGGCCACTGTGATGCATTTATGACATCTGACCGATCCATTAGATGTGCCCTATCTCATAGAATGGGCCCAAAACAAATGTGGACCACACGACAAGAAACAGTTTCGGGGGGGGGGGGGACGCCCACCATTGGTGGAAAAGGGGCCCACCGTAATGTGTATATGCCATACAATCCATGGCATATACACAACACGGTGGGCCCTGTATGCATTCAGGGGTGAGTGTTCCACCTTAACTGTTTCCTGTCGTATGGCCCACCTGAATCATGGATGGTGTTATTTTTGGTCCCATGGGCAAACGAGGGAGGATGCTTCTGATGGTCAGACTGGATGCCATGTATACATCACAGCGGGGCCAACAAAAAATGTTTTCACCGAACTTTCAATGAAAACATTACAATGGAATCATTTCCCTCTGTGTGTGTGTGTGTGTGTGTGTGTGTGTGTGTGTGTGTGTGTGTGTGTGAAATGAATCCTGATCACATAGTGCCAACAATACTGCAATTTACGGTGGTGCTGACCTCTCCATAGTGCCCATCTTTATGCATGCATGACATCCATCCTGTCCATCAGGTGTGCTGCCTCAAGTTCCATCTGAAGCCCAAAAATCACCCTGATTAGATGCTTCAGTAGGTCACACTGGAGGAAACAATGAGAATAATGCCTAAAACAGCTAAATTCACTTGAATGTGGCTTACCTGTTTTTGGTGTCCCTTCATCCTTGTGGTGTGCGTCCAATGAAAGGAGTTGCCCTACAAAATAGTCTAGAAGGTTTCATTGGTTGGGTGTCCTCTCGCGTTGTGTGTGTGTGTGCGTGCTCGTCCGCGTGTGAAGCATGCAGCATATTTGTTGTGTGCGTCATCATTCATGACTAGTCACAAAAATACAAAACCAGATGCTTCATGCACGTAAAGAATGAAGCATGTTTGTTGCATGGCTGTCACATGGTTGTCACTAGTCACTAGTCACTAGTCACCAAAATACGAAAATATACAAATTGTATCAAACTTGTGTTTTTTTTTTTTCCTTCTATTCCAGATGAACTGATAACCTCTCTCCTAGTATGAACAAGAACCAACAACTGTTTTCCTAGTGCCAATAAATCTTGTTTGAGTGGACTTGTTTCAATGTCCGTTGGATGATCAGATGCTTTATGCAGCATCTGGATGTAAGCCCCAAAAAAGTGGCCTATGCTGGGCTTCCAAATCCAAGCCAAGACAGTGCATGTATTTGGATTTTGGACAGCATGTAAAACAGAATCTGCATTAGGCAGGCTTCCATGCCAATGTGGTGCAGTTTGCACATGTAAAACAGAATCCATGTTACGCAGACATCCAGGCTGAGACGATGCAATATGCATTTGGACGGTGCGTAAAATGGAATCTGTTAGGTGAGTCAATATGATTCAAATTGCACTTGGACAAGACAAACCGAAATCTGCATTAGGTAGGGTTCCTAGCCAATATGATGCAATTTGCACTTGGACAACACACAAACAGAATCTAGATGAGGTTTTTCACTGAATCATGAAAGAGAGATTCTGGGGGATGGTCATGCTCTTCTCACATGCATTTGACACTAATTGAATAATGTGGACCTTAGGAACCAAGAGTTCTTGAACATACCCTATCTTCGAGGCCAGTGTGGTGCAATTTGGACAGCAGGTAAAATAGAATCCTTGATAGGAGGGCTTCAAAGCCGGTAAGATGCAATTTCCATTTGGATAGTACATAAAACTGAATCCACTCTAGACAGGCTTCTAAGCCAATATTGTACAATTTGTATTCGACAGTATGATGTAAAACAGAATACGTATTAGGTGGGTCCCAAGCCAATATGATGCTGTTTGGACTTAAACAGCTCACAAAACAGAACCTGCATGAGGCAGGCCTTCATTATCTTGTGTCTGTTGCCCTGAATCGTATGCAAGATAGTATGGCTCTTGACCATGTCTCACCTGCATTTGGCACATCACGTGGACCTTGTGAACAAGAATTCCTAAACATGCTCCATGTTCTTTCCATGGCTGCTGAAAAATATTCATGCTCAAGTCTCCCACACGTTAGATGAGCTTTGCAGACAGTGTGGTGTATGTGAGTGATCCAGGGTTCAATCCCTGGTACTGTTACCTTTCAAAAAAAAAATCATGCACAAAACCCTTGCCTGACTCATGCCCATGCATTGCAGGTCGCATAAGTTTCTTGGAATTTTACTTACATAATGCTTTCTATTTATGCATTTTTGTTAATCTAGATACAAATTTCTTTATGTTATTCTTTCAAGAACTAATATTTGTATAGTAATATATGGATCAATATAGTATTAACTGTTAAAGCATGCTAGTGTGTGGGGTTTTCAAAGTCCCTTGTTTATGACACCTTGTTTCCGTGGCCAAGTTACATGACTTTAGCTGACATATGTTTCACAAAAATTCAGTGTATAGCCTTGATGTTCAGCTGTTTTGTGGACTGCATTTTTCTGATGTATTACTTGTCTAAATTGTCAATCAGGTGGGAATTTACTTGCCTTGTTATGACATTTTCCGCAACTGGATAGAAGAATTTACTGCCCAAAATGCTCCTACCTTGACACCATATGCCCCCCTAGTTGCCGGCTCACTCGCACGATCACTAGCTTGCATCACCTGTTCTCCTATTGAATTGGCAAGAACGCGCATGCAGGTATGCAACTTTTCATGTTGGCATCTTTACCAATTAAAAACATGTATGCAATGGCCTGGAAGCCAGTGCATTTAAGTATCAGATATGCAATTGCCTATGACCAGTTTCATGCATCAAAATTCTTTTAATCATTTGCTAATACTTTAATTAAAAACTTACCCATAAAAACGTTAAATAACAGAATTGATATAGTTATTTGCGTTTTCCAATGAAGATTCTTGGGTGTCATCTCCTTGATTTAACAAAAATGTTTTTTTTTTCATCTTTTTTTAATTTTGTTTTTATAACAGAAATTTTATTAGGAAGAGAACAATTCACAGAGGAAATCTTTTTCTTTTCTATCAGCTGTGGTTTCTTTAGGCTTTTGGGTGTACAGCCTGGCACTGGTAGCAGCCTTTCCTTTTTTCTTTTCTTTTTTTAAAAAAAAGGATCACCTACAAACCAGTAATTCACAACAATAGAAGGGGCAAAACTACCCACAGTACTTTTCCAGTTTTAACAGACAAAAATATGCAGTATCGGCTATGACTGATGGAATTATATGCAAATTGAGTTCATATCATTCAAATGTCATGCAATACAGGCAATAAAACACAAACAATACAACCAAGTTAGTACAAAGAAGAGTGATGCTGTGTTAATTATGAGTGGCATCTTCTTATGAGTGCTGTTGTAAAAAGGGTAGACTACAAGGTATTAGTAGTAGGATCTTATGGAGCAAATGACCCACAAAACAAAAGAGATACAAATGTGGCAGATCAGATGGTCTATTGGGAGTGTTCTCAGTATGTGAGTAAAAGAACAAAATGTACTAAGGAAGAATACATGACAAGGTGGTTATAGTAAAGTGATTGAAAGAGATGTCAAGTAGAAAAGATCAATCAAGAGAACCCAATATCATTGGGTTCTCAAGTGGAAGATATAAGGGCATGTTTGGATGGCTGGATTCCATAGTAATGTTATGTAAATGGGTAATGATTATCACTATCACAGTAGTCCTAAGTAAAGCCGTATGTAATACAATACTACTGTTGCAGCTTCAATTTTTTGATATGCATGTAATGTACTCACGTGATTACATACATATAGATATAACTTGCCTAATATGTGTTACATCCACACCGTCCATTCATTTTGCAATATCATTTTAGGGCATGACCCCCAAATATTAGCTTCATCCAAAACACTTCTTTGGGCTGTGGAAAGTTTTTAATGGCAGACATTAATCCCAACTGCTTTCTGTGGTGTGGTTAATTTCTGTTTTGGATGTGCCTCATTTTTTGTCTCTTTCCATAAAATGATCTTGCAAGATGAATGGACAGTGTGGATATAATACATACATTATGGTGGGGCCCACAAAACTATGCCACCTCAACGCACCTTTGCCCATCCAAGTTGGTGGTGAATACAACAGATTACTGTGATTTGACAGCTTGGTTTATTCAATTGGCTACAAGAAATAATGATGTTAGTTTTACATCATATTGCGGTGGAATCCAGCCATCCAATCACACCCTAAGAGGGAACATCACAGATGTCGCTGGAAGTATTGGGAATTATCGCAGATATTCGCAATATACGTACATTGGATTTTTTGCATTCCAGGACAGCCCCATATTGCTTAGCAGCAATTCTGAAAACATCAACCAATATGTCACCTGTGCAATAGAATACTTGTTAAACCATCAGTTAGCAGGAATTTCAGTTCTAATCTTGTCCAAAATTTCCTATATTACAGAAAAGATGTTGAGGGATGTGCCCCCTTTCCTGTACACCACCCAAATTCGTTGAGGGCGTTTTTTCAGTATCTCAGCTCCACAAGTCCCATGAGTCTGACCTAAAATGGTGAAATTTTAGGAAAGGTAGTTTGAAAATGTAGGTTCTTTCTACTAAGGGCGAAAGAAACATTACTTTCGGGAAACTCTGCCAAGATGATGATGAGAAACAACTCTTCGCAAGCTGCCTCATTGAACTGAGTATGATGCAGGGATTTCACATGCATATGAAATATCCCACTTTAGTGATCTTCACATGATTTATATTTCGTCCAAATCCTTTTCTCTCATGATCTTGTTTAAAATATCTATAGGTACGATGCCAACACTTAGCTAAATCAATGTCAATCCAGTCTTTTAAATATGGGTTTTAGTTCCATATCCATTCTTTAGTAGTCAATATTTCAGCTTTCATCTCTTCTAAGAGAAATGCTCTAGTGCTCTCAGAGCACTATTAGTTATATTGCTCCTAGTTGCTTCTATCACTTGGTCCAATCGATCAATATGAACTGTCTATTAATTCCAGAAAACGTTTTATGGGCTACTTTTCCGGAAATCGCACTGATCCCATGATCCAAACCATCCCTGATTTGTCCTTATTCTTGTAACCATCCTTTTTTCCAAGCCGTGCATGGGATGGTTAGGATTTCCTGATAAAGTGAATATTCAGAATCATAAGCAATTTACGATGGGATCCAACAAATATATTTATTAAGTTGTTGATTGGACCTATTTTTGTGCAAATGATCTGGACCATTTAAATCACAGGCTAATGATTAGATAGTTGCAATTATCAGATTTGTGTACTATTTATGTGGTAGCCTATAGTATCTGTGTTGGACCTAACGTACAGTCTAGATCAAGTGATTGGATTAAGGTATTCAATAATGGTAATGGTCCCTGTAACGGCCGCTGCCATTACCATAACGACACGGGCCGTGACAGCTGTTACGGCTTCCCCCCCTAAAAAACCCCGTTATAGGCCATTTTTCTGTAACACATAATGGTTCCCACCGTTACCGTCACGTAGCGGCCGTTATGGCCAATATATAACTGTTTTTTAATATCTTGGATTGAATTGTGCAAGTGTCCCAATGCAACTAGGAGCGCTATAACTTGGTGCTTTGAGAGCTCTAGAGCATCTCTCCTCTTCTAATATAGGTGTTAAAACTGTATAGAGAAATCATAGAACTGTCGTAAGCTGCTGGCTTCTCTCTGGGGTGGTTTCTTAGATATGTATGTGATTAAATAGTAATATTTGCTTGCTGAATCAGTTATTAGTTGTAGCAGAGATAGTTATATTTTTTATTTTGTTGCATATCTTGTTGAGAACAGGCATATAAAGAGTTCCAAATTGGAGCAAAGCCTCCGGGAATGTGGAAAACTTTAGTTGGGGCCCTCTCATCTGTCGGGAGTACAAGTAACCTTCAGAGCTGTACGTTCTTTTATACTCTGATTTAGCAGTTGTATTGAGCTTCTCCCCTTTTTTTGCTCAACTGCTTGGTTCAGTATCAGAAGATTATTTTCTATCTACAAAGTAGAGAAAATTTGCATAAACTCTTTTCAATCTTGTTCTTTTTTATATCGCACATGCTCACACTCAGATCCACATGAAGAACATACATGCCTACGTGAAATGCGGCATATGTTTGACATACGTGCTTCGTAATCCCAGACCCAAATGCCTGAGCCAATGGATCAAATTCAAGTAGCCTGAGCCCATGTATCAAATTCAAGTAGCATCCCCTACCCAATTGACCCCATATTTATGATTTTTTCCATTTCTTTATCAGCTTAAGTTGAAGTCTCATCTATCTGTGTACTTTGGTTGCATGTGAAAAGCACACAAACAAACTGACACACATGAATTTTATTCACATGTAGTTGACTCTACCCTAGCTTACGGTAGGGTCGATCTGAGTTGAACACAGTGTATTGTGCGTCAGACATACAACCCATCCACCAGTTGTGCCTCCCAATATCGGGCCCATAGACCAAATTTCAGCCTGATGCTCGACTCAGGCAGGCCTTACCAGAGGGCACAATGGAAATGGGATGCTCACCATAGGTTTGTGGGGTCTGCCATGCTCTGTATATGAATCCAACCCATTTATCAAGTGATCACATAAGCACTTATATTGCATATGCCATTTTGGACCAGTGGACCATATATGCTATGGTGGGATATACCGTTATTATGCCATTGGGGCTTATGCAGTTGCACAGAGAAGTATGCCACCGCAGAAGCAATATTCATGCAGTTATGCCATCGTGTACACAATATGTGATGGCATAACCTCCCCACTGTTAGATTTCTGACTGTTGGGACTTATTTTTGCTTCATTCTCTCACTTTTTCCCTATAGATAGGCACTCCCACCACCTAATTTCACAACTCTATTACTCTCTCTCTCTCTAACACTCTCATCGCTCAGTCTCTCTAGTCTCTTAACTCTCCAACTCTCTTTCACACTCTATTACTCTCATTCTCTCTTAAAATGACATCAATAAAATTTATCCGTTGTTGTTGTTGTTGTTTGTTTTTTTTTTTTTTTTTGGTCATATTTTTTACTATATGCATTTGTTTGATTAGTTGTTAGTTGACTTGATACAGTCTAGTAGTCTAATACAACTATAAAAAACAATTCCCTATGCTTGCTGTCTTTATACATAATTTGTCACATATATTTTTTTCATTTTTCCTTGAATTGGGCTTTGCCATCGCAAAAGTGCACAGCCCCCTTGAGTCATACAAGATCACTTGTGCCATTTGACAACATTGGTCAGGATTTTTTTTTTGTTTTGTTTTTTGTTTTTTTTGTTTTTTTTTTTTTTTGGGGGGGCGGGCATACGATTTCATGATGGGGCACATCTGATGCATCTTTTGGATGATAGATGCATATCACAGTGGGTCCCACATGCAGTCAACTACATGGTCTAGTTGTGAGGAGTTTCCTGTTTCATTTACATGTTATGATTGAGCTCCTCTTGCAATCAAACAGTTAAGGGCTTTCGCATCCTATGGATGGGCGTCGGAGCACAACTCGCCCGCGATGTTCCTTTCTCTGCAATTTGCTGGTCAACCCTCGAACCAGTAAGATTCACATGGTTATTAATATATTTTTATAAGATTGCAATTTCTTATTTGGCATTTTTTTTAAAAAAAATGTTTGAATCTGCTCTAACTATACAGATTAGGAGAAGATTACTTGGGCTGGTTGGTGAAGAGGCCAATGCAGCAAGTGTTCTAGGGGCAAACTTCTCAGCTGGTTTTGTCGCAGGGAGCCTTGCTGCTGCAGCTACATGTCCTCTAGACGTTGTCAAGACTCGAAGACAAATTGAGGTTGGTTCCTGAATTCAAACATGTTAATCTAACTTCATGTTGTCCCCTTTATTACGGGTGCATCTGGATGTACCTGAAATCACATAGTTCTGTGAATGCTTTTGGCAGAATGGTCGGTCAGCCAACCTGCTAAGCATTGCAGGCAGTGCAGAAACTGGAAAATGCATCATGTAGTCGATCCCCCACCCCCTGACCAAAAATAAAATAAGAAAAAAGAAAAAAGAAAAAGAAGTGATTGATGGCATTTCATTTCAGGCCCTATTTGTAGGGACATCGAAACATGCTCCAATGGTTACTGGTTATGACATTATATAGTAATCTGGGTTTTAGTTAGAAACTGAAAATGGAAGGTATCAGAAGATTTACGAACGAGCATGTGAAATCTTTAACATAGAGTGAGGTTTTCCTTGTAGTTTACCTTCTGAGATGCCCTTGGCTCCACTTATTAATTGGAGTTGTCCATGTTTTCCAGAAGGATCCAACAAGGGCAATGAGGATGACAACGAGGCAAACACTAATCGAAGTCTGGAGGTATGTTCCCCTTTGTCATGCAGTTTCCCCTTTTAGTCGTTGCAATATTTCCCAAAAAATCATGCTGGAGCAAACTGATTCTGAACAACGTGGAAAAGGATTCACATGCACTCATACCCTTCTGTAGAGTAATGAACTTGAAGGCCCCAGTTCTCTAGAATGACAATTTCGTGCAACCAGCTGCTTCTGGGGCCCACCATGGTGTCTATGACATCCAACCTGTCCAGAAGGGTCACCCTACCATGAAATTGGAGCACCCTGAAAGTCAGGTCAATGTAATCATATGAGCCACACAAAACAATGGGCAACCACTCAGAAACCTCCAAATTCACATGGTGGCTCACCTGATGAATGGCCAGCCTGATTTATGTGCGAGCCCCTTTTGTTGCAGTAGGTGCCGTTGATTCCATCATCATTCAATAATCGGTCACATACTGCAGCCACCCATAATTTATTGAAACAAACTAAAAGGGGATATGAATCTTGCAACAGGGATGGAAGGATGAAGGGACTTTTTACAGGCATCGGCCCCCGGATTGCACGCGCTGGCCCTTCGGTTGGGATCGTGGTTTCTTTTTATGAGGTGGTTAAGTACGCTCTACATCAAAGACGCTCAAATTCGTGAGGGGAGGGGAGAGTACACAATTGTTCCATTCTATCATTTTGAGCTGCATGCATTGTGGTGCGTCGTTTTGAGCCGCATGAGGTGGCAAGTTAGATGACGCAGCTGTTTCTTTTTTCTGAGGTCTAGCACAAAGATGCCTCCCTGAATTTTGGCCCTAAAATGGGCAAACTGCTGGGACCCACCCCCCCATTTTTTTCCTTTTGTTCACATCGCATTTGATTTTCAAAGTATAAATTGGCAGAGGATTTTCAAAGGTACAGTCGTTGGAAGAAGAGAAGATTTTCTTTTATGGTTCTAAGCCCTGTTATTTTTTCATTTTCTTAGTGGGTTTTGTGGGGAATATGATTGTTCCTTCAGAGCTGTAATACAAGGCTTTTGTACTCAAGTTCAAATTCATTGAACTTTTCAAATCCCCAGTGGATCCACATCTTTTTCATCACCAATGTGTGCATATGAATCAGCAGCAGTAATTGTTGAATTGTAATAGTGTCAGATTGATATTTGTCTCGGGACTGACTGCCAAAAAACAGGATATTGAGAATTTCCTCCAGTTACACCGTTGTCCTGTAATCCAATGTAATCCAAACCGTCAACACTATGGCTATGGAGGGGGGAAAAAGGTTGTCCCAGATTGGGAAAAGTCTTTAAATTGGTGGCCAATAGAAAGAAATACAGGGATTTTGTTGGGACTTGAACTGAAGGTCTGAGTGTGATGCGGATACTCTAAGGTTGCGGATTTTATAATTAACATTGTATTTGTGCCTTTTATTAGAGGGATTTTAGCTGCATATTCCAAGTCGAGGTTTTGAAACGCTGTGTTCTGATTGCCACCCACCATTCATGGATGATGGATGGTGCGAGAATAATCATCACACGGACTCTTGGTGAACAGAACAATCTTCTCAACAGCTGCCACGCCATGCCCAAAAGGCTAGAAACTCTTTCATTTCTTTTCTTTGGGCAAGAACTTTGTTTAACGTCCATGGGTGTCAGAACGCCACGCCCATGCCCAGGCGGTATATACAGAAAAGCCCCAATGCACTAAAGAGCGCCGAAAAAAAAAAGAAGAAGAAGAAGCAAAGATGTGCCAGACGGTTCATAATCTTTTAGCTCTAATTGCTGATGATTTTTTTAAAAAAAATTATTATTATTATTATTATATAATCTCAAGGAGCTAGCTAGGCGCAGACTTTTGCCTTGGTACGCATCTCCCCCCAATTAGAGGACTTGGGATTTTGAAGAGCTTCGAGCTTCCACAAGTGCTGCCATGCCATTCCCATATGCCGAAAAGGACAGAAATTCTTTCCTTTTATCTTTTCTTTGGGCAAGAACATTTGTTTTTTTTTTTTTTTTACCATCCATTGTGGCAGAAAGCCCACACACTGGCGGTAAATGCGGAAAAGCATCTCAAGGATGAGAAGGGCTAAAGCGTCATATATCGGATTGCGGACACTTTTATCTTACTGAGTAAACTCTGTTGGGCCCACTGTGAATGTATGTGGATTATCCACAACGTCCATCCGTTTTCCCAGTTCATTTTAGGCGTTGAGCCCAAAATTGAAGCATATCAAAAGCTCAAGTGGACCACACCACAGGAAACAGTGGGAATAATGATTTCCACCGTTGAAACCTTCCTAGGGCCCACGGTGATGTTTATTTGCCATCCAATCTGTTCATAAGATCACACAAACATGGATGAAGGGAAAACACAAATATCAGCTTGATCCAAAACTTGTGGCCCCCAATAATTTTTCAACGGCAGATTTCAATTCACACTGTTTCCTGTGGTGTGGTCCACTTGAGCTTTGGATATGCTTCATTTTTGGGATCACGACCTAAAATTATCTGATAAAATGTATGGACGAAGTGGATAAAATGCGTAAATCACGGTAGGCCCCACAGTTTACTCAGTACGCAATCCGCTTTGGATCTTTTGGCACTCATTACTGATGATTTATTAATTTTTTAATATCAAGACTAGGCAGAGACTTTGGCCTCAGCGGGCATCTCCCCCCAGGTAGAGAGAGGACTAGAGATTCTGAAGAGCTTGCAACTTCCAGCTTCATGGACGAGATACTCGTTAATGTCCCATTAATACAAATGCTACCGTCTCGGATGTTTTCTTTGGATTGTGGCATACGTTATCGCATGCAGGCAATGCCTTCATTAGTCATTATTGCTCTGGATGATTTTTTATTTTTATTTTTTCTTCCCTGGGGCCCACTTGCGCAGTTCTCCCATGAATGGAACTGTCTATTTTGTGGACCCTATGCAATGCGGACCACACCGTGATAAACTTACATTGAAGCAGAAAAAGGAAAATTTTCAATGGCTAGCAACTCGGAAAAATTCCAATAGGTTCTCATCCATCTCTCAAGCTTGATGTTTCGGCGATAACATATGGTAGCAACGTGAACATGGATGGTTTAAATCATTGGACCTTCTCAGCACGTAGGCTCAAATGGGTGGTGACACGTTGGGTTATGAGTTTATAGAGTCAAAATAAACTCTTATGACTGAAGTTCCAACTATCTCATATATAAACTCTTAGGACAAATGGAAAAGTCTTTGATGAAGTGTGTCGTGGGGCTCTTGTGGAAGGGGATGGAATACATGTTAGAGATCAGGTCATTCATCTGGTCAGGTGCACTGATAGTTGGAACATCCCATATTAAAAGATCATAGGATGCTCATTAAGTCAGCCACATGTGTGTTGAATTTGGATAGTTGGGCTTTGACCTATATGATTAGTGGACCAATATTATTTTTTATCCAAATACATAGCATTTTTGCCCACCATTGCTGCCTTTTCTTTTCCTCACCATGAATATTATTGTCTAAGAAGATCAAGCCAATGCAATCATCACCCTATGAAAATAGCTAATAGTTTAAATCCAATGGGCCAACAATCTGGTTCCACATATACTTGGATGGTCCAACTATAGAGTGGACAGGCTTGATTTTTGCACCAGGACATCTTTATGGTGGGATGAAAATTCACAGGATATATCTCCTACACCCATCATTGTGGCATGTGAAAAAGAGTAAATCAGGCCATCTCCGCAAACCCAAAAAGATCAAGCAGGATTTTCCAATCTAATAGAGTTTATGGGCTTTCTTCACAAGTCTTGTGAAGAAAATATAAGGACAATGACTTCATGATTTGTTAAACCATTTCATGCACAAAACCCTTAGAAAATAAGAATAATGAATCCACAAATTATGACAGTAAGCAAAGGGTTACAGGTCTTTGCAAACAAGTGGAATCATAAGGAGATGGATTGTCCTTACATGGGTCCATGCAGGAAATACAGTGTTCCATGCAAACATACCAAAGTCAGCAAACAACACAAGAAATGGAAGTAAAGAGAATGCCCCAAATCAAATTTCATCAAACAAACAGACATATCCTCGACAATAACCAAATTGATAAAATGAAAAATCAGTGAATAATGGTTATACAAGTAACGCCTCTCCTCTTCTTCTCTACTAGGGCACCATATCAATCATCAATCATCAGAAGAGACTGAAAGAAGAGGCATCATCCACGCAGTGTATGAGGTACGTGAGAACCAAAGCTAAAAGCATCAGCAAATAAGCAATCCCTTGGTCGATTGAGGTACCTAAACAACCAACCAACCAAAAAAAAAACAAACAAACAAACAAAACATCAGCCTCAATATCATTCGTGCGAAATAAACAACAGGGGAAAGTAAAGCAAATCTATTATCACAATGAAGCTAGAAAACCAGGAACACTGAAGCATTTGTAAACCATGAGAAAGAAATTTCCAACAGAAGATCATTTTCTACAGAAATACGAAAAGGAGATTCTTTGTAGGAAAAAACAAAAAGATTTCATGAGAAAATGAATGTAAATCAAACGAATAATAACCCTCGTTAATGTGCAAGAAAGAATAGATTTTCACCACTTACACATGAAAAGAAAAAACGACTCAATAGGAAAGTTTCAGCCGAGCAATTAAAACAAATGGCAATGGAAAGAACCTGAAATAAATTACTTAGCGGGATTGGGTTAGGCCAGGAAATCACAGATTCGTTTAAAAGTGGTTTGATCGAGTACATAAAAACACTACTTAGCTGACACCACCCTGACCGTAGGGCCCATCTCGATGTCTTTACATATGTTTTGCCAGCTTATTTTAGGGCATGGTGGCATGGTACTAAAAATAAAGCAAATACAAAATTCAGGTGGGCCACACCACAGGAAACAATGGTTATTGAACGCCCACCATTAAAAGCTTGCCAGGGTCCACGTGGCTGGATCAATCAAGTTTCACCACATCAGGGCCCCACCGAACTAGGTGCTTCCCCAGCCATTCTGGTACGCCTATTTCTTGGTCAGATCGAGGCAGTCACCCATCAAATGGCAGTTTTCTACGGGGAGACGGACATCACCGTAATGACTGTCGTTTTAATGGCAGTTATAAGTTTTTCTAGTGCCGCGCAGGAGATGAGAAATCAGATCTGACGAGATCGTCGAGAAACATCATAAATCAAGATGAGTAAACGAAAACATGAGAAGAAAGCGAGAGAATGTAGAAAGCAGAATCAGAAATTAAGAAAAGAAAAAGAAAATAAGAAATGGGAGAGGCAGACCGTCGCTGGCAGGAGCCGGAGAAGGAGCAAGGCCTTGAGCTTGAACCGCAGGCAAAACGATGCCAAAAACAAGAGCGACGACAATCGGAAGCGCGAAAGAAACCCTAGAAATCGCCATTTCCCGACTCTCTCTGATACTCTCTTTCCTGAAAAGAAAAATGAAGATCTCTTCAGTGGCTCGACAAAGGGCCAAAGAAAGAAGATCTTGAAACGCTAGGAGAGGAGAGAGAGTCGGATGAGATTTCGTTTGAGTTTCTTTCGAGATCGGTCTCAATATGTCAGATGAAAATCCTTATTTATAGGCGATTCTCCAGAGCGGAACTCTTGTATGGGCACGCCCGCCCGCATGCCTCGGCCTCGCACCCATGTGACCGTCCGTTTATTCTCTCTCTCTCTCTCTCTCGACAGTCTGGCCTCTCAGTTGTCGCCAACTGGCCTGACCATCATCACCACACGTGGCGTTTTGTTAGAAGAGTGAATTCCACTTTCCTGCAACCCAAAAGCTCCGTGGGGCCCACCGCCATCCATGCGTGAAATCAACTCTGTCCATCAGTTTCGCAAGGTCATCATAGGATAAGATTCCAAAAACGAGGCATATTGGAAGATCCAAGTGTACCACAGAATAGGAAACATGGGGATGGAAATGCCAACCGTTGAAAACTTTCTAGGGCCCACCATATGTTTATATTCTATCCAACGCCTTAATAAGGTGACTCCCACCAGGATGAAACAGAAACATAAATACCAACCAGATCCAAAACTTTCTTTCGGACCGAGTAAGTTTTAAATGGTGGGCGTATTCAATTCCTAATTTTTCTTATGGTGTGGCCCATTTTAGCTTGAATCTGCCTAATTTTAGGTATTTCATACTAAAATGAGCTTGCAAAACTGATGGACCAATTGGATTTTACATGAACATTACGGTGGGGGCCCCACAGAGTTTGTATCCAGGAAATTCTTGTAGAGTAAGATGGAATGATACGCAGTCACTTCGAAATTACAAGGAATTGCATATTTGGTATTCAAGTAATTAAAATTAAACGGTACAAATTATGATTGCTATTTTAGATATATCATTGACCAAATATTACTCTTATTAAATATTCAGACTCTCTGACTGGTGAACATCTATTCAAGGGTTAAAAATGAAAAATATCAGATAGTCTTGTTTCAGCAAACAAGCGTCCACAAAACAAAGGTTAGTATTGTTCAACCAATCTGATATTTATCATGTATTTCCCAGCATTTATTTATACAATAAGTCGTTGGTTATTTGAGTAAATACATGACATGTGTGTGCTTTCTGATCAACCATCATGCACAAGTTATTGACTTCAGACAGGTTGGGCCCATTTTCCGGTAATCCGGATAGTTGGTATGTTGAGTCCTGCCATGTATGGACATTGACCTCAAAATCTTTCAGATTGAGACAATTTAGAAACTGATATTATGACCATTGATGTAGACCGTTGTTGCAATTCTCTTCTTAACCGTCGATCCATGGCTTGGTATCGAGCAGATTTATGAGATGCAAACCACGAAGGATGCGGATTGCCTAATCGAGGCCCACGGGCAAGGATTACCCGTTCGGAGGGACCGGAATAGTCTACTACTCCTATTTAACTCAGCGTGTAAAACAGACGGGTCCACCATGTTATATATGTAAAATCTACTCCGTCCATTAAGTGATAACAATTAGATTGATCGTACATTAATAAAATAAGCCTGATTAAAAACTCAAATAGGCGGCATCAACTGGAATAATGTGAAATTGCTCCGCGAACTGCTAATTTCACACGCTGTGCTCTGCCTGATGTTTTTTTGCGAGGCTGATTTTCGTATCTTCACTTCATCCTGGGAAGTTATACATGATCAACAGGTTTGATGAAAGATACACTGCATGGTGGCCCCACGCACAAAGCTATGGTTCGCATTCCATCCCTACTGTTCCATATTGTGTGGATCAAGTTGATTTTATATATATATATATATATATATATATATAGATATATATATATATATATATATTACCATCTCGAGTGAGCCAAAAACCTGATAGACGGAGTGCATTTTACATGTCCAACATGGTCGGCCCCACATGGATTCCTTTACCGTTTGTACTAGGTGAAGATTGGAATAATTCGTCAGAAACGGTATCCGAGAAAAAGGTAAGTTACTTGATACTCTGGTTGCGTATCACGCTTGATACGCATCCAGCTAGAAATACTATATTTGACATAACTAACTCAAATTAACGGGCTAGATTATGGAATCCATTGTGATAAGTTACACATAAAAATCAGATTGATTGAAGAATCCTAACCTCTGATGCTTGGACTTGTTTTTTTTTTGTTTTTTTAAATAAGACCATTGGAGCTTTTCACTCTAACCGTCCAATAAATGTCTAAAAGTTTAGTATTTGGATTATCAAATAAAAGTAATTTTTGTTTCACTATACATCTAAGTTGGTCAAAATAATCTGGACGATTTACTTTGAATTACTTACCTGCTACATATGCAATTTCACAGTAATGTCCAACTGCATGCGTATCATCCATTATACGATGACAGAGTATTTCTCTTGGCAGAGGCGGTTATTTGATACGCAAATGCAGGACATTGCCACTGTATGCGTTGCATGCATGTACACAATCCAAAGCGTCCAAATTGTGGTCCCCATTGTACGTATACCAAAAACAGATTGTTGGTCACACTAATATCAAACCTATAGATATTTGATTTTTGAATCTTGACCATCCACTATTTTCCATCTCAACCGTCGATTTCCGAATCATCAATAGGATCATTACAATATGTCTTTAGGAGTCGTTTGGATGCTTATAAAGTCATTAAGAAAAAATCTGATTACATATAATCAGATTACAATGGGAATTTCAAAAAGTATATTTGCTTGAAAACAATTGAATGTTATAATTCCATTTAGTTGTAATTTAAAACATGAGAAATAGTCTTGTAAGTGTGCCTTATAATTTTGCTCGTGAGGGGTTATTTCTTGGTTTCATCCTGTCATTACTAAAACTTAATTATTTTCAGATAAGAGTAAACAGGAACAAATAAGAGCCAACAAAAATATAGGCATGAATGGAAATTTTAGTAAAGACCTGCTAGTGGAGGAAAACCTTCTAAGAATATGAGACCGAACAGATCCAGAAATGATCTTTTGTATATAATCCTGCACAATCACAAAAGTTATTAGAGTTCCTAAATTCTTGGAAATATAGAACAAAGTAAGGGATCATGAGTACATATCCATCATGAGTTGAAATCACATGCTGCGTTGAGATGCTATCAAACGCAAACGACATTGCAGTGTCTCATCCGTTGAGATGCTATTAAACCCAAGCGAGTGGGTTAGTAATTACCCGTGTAATAGTGTAATCGGTGTTACCCTAACCGTGTGGAGCCCACCTCGATGAACTTTTTGCATATCCACGCCTTTCATTCGTTTTTTCATATCATTTTAGGCCGTTATACCAAAAATTAACAAGATTCAAATCTCAAGTTGACCTTTACCACTAGAAAAAGTAGTGAATGACAATTTAAAGCTTTTTATATACCACAAAAGTTTTGGATCAAGCTGATATTTATATTTTCCTATCATCCAGGTGTGTTTGACCCTATCAATGGGATAGATGGAAAATATACCATACAAATATGCTTGCAGTGGCCCTGAGAAGTTTTTAATGGTAGATGTTCAATCAGCACTGCATCTTATGGTGTGGTCCACCTGAGATTTGAATCTTGTTAATTTTTAGGACCACGCATTAAAATGGGATGGAAAAACAGATGGATGGTGTGGATATACAATATATAATCATGGTGGGCCACAAGATACGGGTAATAACTAATCCACTCCCCAAACCCAAATGATGGTGCAGAGTTTGAGTACCCAGGACCAGAAATATTCCATTTAATAGTTTCTTGTCATAAAAGCGAATTTGAATTAGTGGACTTACTTATGTGGCTCAAAAATCAGTCATGGGCTTTATTAAGTTGGGCTTATTCTACTTATCTATCTTACATGAAGACTTTATATATTATTTGATTATTTTTGAAGAATTGACTACAATTTTTATCATGCTTGAATACTTAATTATAGAATGTAAGCAGATTTCAATTAATACAAACATAATTAATTATTTTCTATAATTAAATTACAGCTTAAAATCAAACAAAACAAACAGATACCTATAATTGAATTACACTTTATACTTGTAATCACATTACCTATAATTGAATTATAACTTAATGACTTTACATGCATTCAAACAACTCGTAATAATATATTTTTGGTTTATGAACTCATCTACATTGGGCCAATTATTTGAGTACTTCAGATTGACATATACGTATACCACGTGTACATTGACTGCATTCCTGGAAGCGGATTGCATACCAGTTATTCATACATTTTGCCAGCTCATTATAGGGCATGAGCCCAAAAATGAGAAAGATCCAGAGCTCAGGTGGACCACTCCCGAGGAAAAAATTGGTGATTAAATGCCTACCATTGAAAGCTTTTGTGGCCCGAATAAGTTTTTTACACCGTGGACGTTAAATCACAACTTTACCTGTGGTGTGGTCGACTTGAGAATTGGATCTGCCTAATTCCCTAAAATGAAATGCTATAATGGATGGACGGTGTAGATAAAACGCACGCATCATGATGGGGCCCACAGAGCACCTACAAGTTGCGACGTCGGTACTGGCAGGGTTCGTATGCAATCCGCACCCGGCTTGTGAGATACAAGATCCGTACAAAAAAGAACGGTTTGGATCGGAAAACGTCCATGCATCAATATGAATGGTCCATTTGAAAAAGTCCACTTACAATAATATTTGTCTGGTGACTACAATAATCCATCCATTGCTTGAGTAACCAACGGTTATTGTTAGGAAGATTTCCGTTATCCGATCAAAATGATTGTTTCATGGTAGACAATGAAAGGAGAGGAAATCCACATGAACGGTCCAGATTGATCATTTGGCCATCCATGTGTCCGTGGCCATGGCACACTAACACTGATTAATGTGCCGTTGGCCCAGACCAGCTTGAAATCGGATTGCGTACTGAGTTACTCAGTAGGCTCTCATCGTACTCAGTAAACTCTGTTGGGCCCTGAATGTATCTGGTTTATCCAGGCCGTCCATCCAATTTTCATCTTATTTTAGGGGCTGAGACCAAAATTTAATCATACCCAAAGATCAAGTGCACCATACGATAGGAAACAGTTGTAATAATGACATCCACCAATTAAACTTTTATAGGGCCCACAGCGATGTTTATTTCTCATCTAACCTGTTCATAAGATCACACAAATATGGATGAAGGGAAAACACAAATACAATCTTGATCGAAAACTTGTGGCCCCCAAGAAAATTTCAATGGTAGATGGTAAATTCACACGGTTTCCTGTGGTGTGGTCCAATTGAGGTTTGGATATAATTCATTTTTGGGCTCAAGCCCTAAAATTATCTGGTAAAATTGAATTACTGAGTGGATAAAATATATACATCACGGTGGACCCCACAGAGTTTACTCAGTGCGCTAACGTACTGAAGTTACTCAGTACGCAATCCGCTTCCGATGAGCTTCCCTTTGTTTTATTCCTTTTGCATCAGCAGGCGTCAACATCAAAGGCTTTTTGCATGTGCGCAACTGCTTTAATTGCTGGACAGTTGGGGACCACGAAATACCAACGGTATTTTGAAAGCAAGGAGCGGAACCACTGCCCCCAGAGGCACGGGATTTCGTGCCTCTACATTCTGTACCGTACGTTTTTCGCATATGTATGATGATCCAAACCACGGATCCTGCCTCCTACACCTTGGATTGGTCCACCGAAAAAAAATCACTTGCTCGCGCAATCTTAACCGTCCACGAAATGAAACTTTTCTCAATGGATGGGATCCATTGCTGGATTTTGTTTTCTATTGTACATTTGTGGGCCACCAACTTGAGTTATAGGCTATTGAATCACAACTTTTTTGTGAACTACGGCCCACTCACTATCGGAGATACCAAGTGCATAGTTTCGATCTAGTCCAAAGTTGGCAACTGGTCCGAGATGAATGGTCAAAATTAGAAAGGCTAGATGCCAACGTTTTGTTTAACGGTTATCATAACGGTTATCATTCATTAAATAGACTAGAGATTATACAACGTTGTATCTTAAATTAATCTATAACATTTTTTATTTTAATTTTTAAATTTCCCCTCACGTGTCACCCAGTCGATTATATGGGCGGTGAGAAGTGTGGACCGTACCATGAGGATCACCTTGAGCAATCCACTCACATGTGGGCACAAATATACGTTGATTCAGACCATTGGCTGTGCATTGATTTCAACGGTGTAGCCTTTCTGATGAATGGAATCATTCTGGTTTTTGTCCCAGGTGATCTTTATGATGTGGGCCACCTTTTGCACGGCTCAGATGTTATGCACAAATAATGTCAGTGGAAAATGGGAAACAAAAAAGCGTAATATGTTAACATGCCAAGTTGTGTGTGATCATTTTTTCTAGAGGCATTTAGTCATTTTTACCTAAAAACAAAACCACCTACCCTCTATGGCCTTATCAGAGGCACACGTGCCAACATTGATATCCGTTTGATTTCACCTGAAAGAAAGAAACAATAGCATTCATGATGTCATGGTTTTTATAGTAGCTGTGATAAGCGTTTGTCTAAGGAAATGGAAGATCCCATAATGCGTTTATGACTGCAAATCAAGTGAGAGACAATGGGAAATTAGAGAAAAAAAGAACAAGGATTCATAACCAATTCCGTTGCCACAATGTATCAGTAAACACCAAAACCTTGTTTTGATGTGCCCCAAAATACAGATATATCCATTACTGCTGTACATATGAGGTTAAGAAAAAAATAGGATCTGCATTACAAGGTTCCCTTTTTCCATACTAACAAATCAACATTCTGATCGCTTCGCGTCCGGTCAGAAACATTCCCATAATTAATTTAGGAAGAGAAGTATCCCACCAGCTCAGGACATTGGGACATCCAGCACTTAGTGGGACACAGTTAAGGCTTTGTCTACAATGCCCAAAACAGGTACTAATACCGACATGGAAACTGGAAAGAAAGTACTTTCTCCATTACTCAAAAAATGTGGATACAGGTATCCCATTTGCAGCATGCCATCCTTATGCAGTTATATGATTTTTTGACCTATTAACTCTACTAAAGAGAGGAAGCAGCCCTCTGATCAAGGTTAGGTTTCTTTCAAGTTCATCTTGATAGTAACGTGACTGCAATTTGGAGCCTGTCCCTTGATTTAAAATAAATAAATAAAATAATAATAAATAAAAGCTAAGCAAGGTGATCATAGTTGGGTTATTTCCACTTCTTAGACTAATAATGGCATCCAATTCAATATTTGGATCCAAGCATAACTTGGGGAACTAGGATCCAAAATGCAATCATGTTACTTTCAAGCAGGACTTGAAAAGAATGTGACTTTAATTTGGAGTGCTAATTGCTCAATATCTAATGCTAGGAAGTAATTTCTTGTCACTTCTTCTTTGGATTAAGCTGGATGGTTGCAACTTGATTCACTTGTGCATCCAAACACAGCCTATTCTTTTACAAAGTTTTTGCATTATGACTTCTTATATGAATTTTTATGGGTGTTTGTGTGAAGAGAATACAATATGTTGGGATTCTGGAGATAAAAGTGCCCAATACAACAAGATCACCTAAAACATATCCGTGAAAATCCTAGGATTATCACCTTTTTATTTTTATTTTTTTAAAGGAATGAATTCCTTTATTGACTAGGTACTTACAAGAACTTGTATACCAAGTGACACAAGCATGCAGCAGTGTGAAATATCGGCAAACACCTGCACTATATTTTGATTGGAATTGATTAGAGATAAATCAAACAGCATATACATTACAGCAATCCATCATCACAAAACAAAGATAAGTTCTGCCATTTCGGAAGAATCAACATCTATCCACAAAGCTTTCTTGGGAAAGGATGAGAACCGCTTACTTGACCATCCTTTTTTTTTCTGATCGGCGCTTACTTGGCCATCTTTAGAGTGTTATATTTGAGTCCTCTGTTCCCGAGACACTGCCTTCTCCAGTGAGTACTTGATCCGGGTCCTGCAAAAAATGCCCACCTAACCAAAACTGTGCTGACAAATCAAAAATAAAATAACATGGACAGTCAGCTTCCATCAGCAACACACCTCTATCCCCCATTTGATGTAATCTGGGGACTCACATGCTCTGTATTCATCAACCAAGCTCTCTATTATCTCTCGAGACTCATCAAATTCGGAGAGATCGTTGTCCTGGTAGAATGGGAAAAAAAAATATCTCATGATCAAAGATGAGTAAATGTAATTAGGCTTTGGCCTCTGATCAGTAAAAAAATATATTGCTTACCTTCTCAAATAAATAAATAAATAAATAGGAAAATGCAGTTGGAAACAACAATGGCAGTGGCAGGCAACTTACTGCAAACATTGGGAACTTCCGATAATTGTCAAGAAAGGCCTGCTTCTTCCTCAACTTTTCATACTGGCTCAGACACTTGCTGAAGAGGTGCCTTATACTAGTGTGGCTTGCTAGCATCAGACCACTAACCTATTAAAGAGCATGTGGAAGCATTAAAAAAATGAATCCTTCAAATATTTATTTTAAGCATTTTGGTAACCAACCAAAAGAAATAAAACAGTTGAGTTTAAAAATCAAAATTCATGACCGGATGAAATTTCAAAAAAGTTGCTAAGTTTTAGGAAGAGTACAAGAAGTCAACAACTAAGTACAGCTGTTGGATACAAATAGAGATTGAACTAAAGAAAACCAGCAGAAGATCTTACTCTATGAGCTGTTTGAACATATGGAGATTTTCTAGACAAGGCAACCTGCAAAAGAATCGTGTGAATGATGTGATACCCCCAACAAAGGAGACAGAAGGGACTAAATTAAATCAAGTTGAACTTTGCTTTAGTGGATATAAACCTGAATGCTAGCAGGGCCCCACTCAATGAAATTGACAAGCTTTCTTTCACGTATTCTCTGCAAACTTTCATGCACCTAGTTCAAAAATTATCAGAAGTTAGTGCTGTTGTAAGTACTGCATATTTGAAAGGTTAGAACAGATCAAAAACAGCGTTCAAACAGAAAGAATATAAATGACAGACATTCAAAAGGGAAAGAACAAAGAACTTCCGACTTCCCCATAAATCACCTTGAATGGATTTTTTCCCCTTCTTTGGGCAAGTGAAAGTAGGATTTTATTAACATTCCACATCAGCATATAACCCTACCTCATTTATTTAAAAAATTCATGATGAAATTTATGGCATAAGTTTGATGCAGGCTGCCAACCTGATGAAACCCTCTATCTGGGCCAGGGATCGGCAATGACAGCACAAAATTCCCACAGGTGCAATGTAATAGACTATTGTATAGGTTGATTACAATCAAGTGCTATCTAATAGTCTATTACATAGGTTGATTACAATCAACGAGTAAGAGTGGAATTGAGGGACATGATTCATGTAGCCAATCCCAATTATTTGGGATAAAGATTAGATGATGATGATATAATCCTACCACAATAGGTAGTTAAAATCAATGTATCCTGGTATGTTGATGCAGCGAATGTGATTTTGGAGACTGAGGTCTTGTATGTTCATGGTTCAATCTAGAATATACAGAATAAACTCCTAAATTCCAGTTTGTCCGAACCAGCTAAACCTTTGAAGCAGACACCAAAAAAAAAAAAAGAAGAAGAAGAAGAGAAGATAAGAAGCAATTCAAGATTCTCGGTGTGTATATATGCAAAGATACCATGAGAATACGTAAAGAAATGAATGTGTTATAAGTTGACAACAAGACTCGTGTTGCCAACAATAGACAATGGATATGTGTTACCCACACATGAATAGGGATATAAACTGATTATTTGCTGTCTTCATCACAATCATCAGGATTCTTGACATGCTTGTGGCGATGTGAACTAGTTTGCTTCAGATAAGTGGCTTTGGATATGCATTTGTTTCAGGATTCTTGACACGCTTGTGGCAGTGAAGGTGATATATGTTAGTTATGTTAATGGTAAACAAGTTTCCCAACACGAATCTCATCTTTTATCCATAGAGGGCACTTGCATCTGGGTTAAGAATAAAAAAGAAAAAAGGATTGTGCGACATTTGGTTGAGCCATGCATGGGGTGATTAGATTCAGGATTTAAAAAAATATATATATAAATAAATTAAAAAATAAAAATAAAAATTAGAGGCAAGATAAGACTTGCAAATAAAAGTTCCATAAAAAGCAAGGTATGTTATCTTTTCTTTCTTTTACATTGGATGGATTTCGTAAGATGACCCTATCACATCATCATTATCATCATGTAAGCCTTATCTCACCTAATTAGGGTCAGCTACACAAATCTCGTTCCACGATTCCACTATATCAAGGACTATATTCTTAGTTAAACCATAGGTCATCAAATCTTTTCTTACCATGTCACCCCATGTCCCTTGGGACCATCCCCTTGCCCTTTTACAACTTTCAACTTGAAACAATTCACTCCTAACCAGTGCAGTTCTTGGTCTTTGATACACAATGAACTTATTATACATGAAACATGTGTGTGTAAGTAAATAAATAAATTTTATATATATAAGAACACTTTCAGACTTACCTGAGTAGGGTCCACTTCTCCTTGTATGATGTTTAATATTGAAATGTATTTTGCTTGGCTTGCTTCTTTTGTTCGAGCATAGGACGAAACCATGATATTCTTTGTCTGTGAAACACCAAACAAAAATGTCTATTCAGAGCATGCAAGAGCAATAAAGAAACATTTCAAAATGCCATGATCTTGCCTGTAGAAGTCTTCTCATAACATCTAGTACAGTTGTTTTGCGAATCACATTAGCCTGCCAGAACAGAAGGGACTACATCACACAGATGTACCTATCTAAAATAATCATGACAGTTTTTTTCTAGGCACTAGATAACATAACAAACATTTTAAGAAAAAAGAAAATTTCTTTGTAAAAAGTGCATGCCAGGGTAAAACCTAATTCTTCTCAATTGAAGCAAACAGTTCAAACCCTGACCAGCAACCAAAAACATCAAAGGCATGTATGGGTGCTATCAGAAGCAGCAATATAAGGTAAACAATATGCAATCCTAGGACCCAATGTGATGAACATGCTGAACCTATGTAGTAAATAAATAAATAAATACCATATATCATGGTGTTGCATTGTGTAATTGTGAACACCATTATTGAAATTGTAAACCCTACACAACTAATGACCATGTATTCACATGAGAGTCATGGTTTCTAACAGCTTCCGAGCCCATATATCTAACACCGTTCTTCACGGGAAAGATTATTAATTAAATTACTATAGAATAGACAAATTCAACAGCAATATAGGATAATGTTAGGAAGTAGACCTCTTACTAAATTTGAAATCTTACCTGACGCTCCACAGTGAGTGGCGTATACCCTGTCATTAGGAAATGGCATCTCGGAGTTGGGATCAAAGAGGCAAGAAGACCAACCAGGTCATTGTTCATGTATCCTGGATACCGAAGAGTAGTAGTGCTTGCGGACATTACAGTAGAAACCAATGAATTTGTTTGTGCAAAGGTAGGATTACTTAGATGAAGGCGTTCCACAGCAATCCTGTTTAGTGCAGTGTTGTCAAGAACAACAACACAATCAGCATTTAGAGTCAGTCGTTTGAGAGTCAAAAGCGAGTTGTATGGCTGGACCACAACATCACTCGTCTCCATCTGATTGGGAAATACACTATATGTCTGAACAAGCTTTTTGCTATAACGATCATTTAGGGTCTCCAAAAGATATGAACCCATTCCTGCACCAAAGCAATAGATGGGTGTCATGCCCAAAAAAAAAAAAAAACACACACACACACACACACAGAAAAAGAAAAGAAAAGTAAAAAAGAAGAAGAGAGAGTGCAAAGTAGGAAGAAATACTTCAGTTGAGTTTACTTAAAAAGAAGAACAGGATGCATGATAAAATCCCTCATAAATGTGAAGACAGCAAAAGCAATGATCTGTGAAGTGTAAAAGGCATCTGGAGACACCTTGCATATTGAACAAGGTTTTGATTGTCAACACAAAGGGAATATGTTACTTTTCTACTATGGATGCTACAGATCCTGAAAGTTTTTCAGATGATACCAACACAACTAAAACAACAAATATCTGTAAAACATCCATTCTATGCTATCAACTGATCGAAGGCATCTGCAACTTGGAAAAGTTCAAATTACAGTAGCACCCCTTTTTAGCTTCCATTATGGCTTTTCAAACGTATCATGATGAGGATCCACAATAATATGGACTGTACCATGACAAATCACGAATTCCTCACTCTAGGGGCAGCAATGGGTCGCGTCAGCCCACAAGGTCAACTTGCCCGACCCACTTCTAAGGCAGGCTCAGCCCAAGCTAGATGGATAGCAGGTTTGGCTTGGGCTAGAAATGTGATTTGTTTAAGTAAATGTGTCGGGATTGGGACCCTGCCCGACCCAACCCTCCATATAAGTTACCAATGGGTTCAGCTACATGCCCCGACCCGACCCAAAACCTGAATCAAAATAAAGACAAGTGTAGGTGGATTTTATATGTACGTACATATCCACTAACTGGAGTAGTTGTGCATAGCTTTAGTGTCATATTCCATTCTTAAACTTGAGTTGGGTCGTGGCAGGTTTGGTTGGGTCAGTTGAGCCTGACCCATTTACAATTAAATGGTTTAGATTGAATCGGGCTTGATGAATTTTAAGTGGGTTGGATCAGGTTAGAGGGTAATGTGTTGTGGGTCGGGTTTCGGCAAAGAATTCTTGGCCCGTTTGATAATGGGTCAGATTTGTCTGACACCAACCTGGCCCAAACCCAATCATTGCCACCCCTACCATGGTATTCCAAAATAGTTACTTAACGTCCATTATGTAACAATAAACGGTGGTAACCGTTACGCGTTACAGAATCGTAATGACAACGTGTTATGGGGTCGTAACGGCCATTATGGAAAAATGACCTGTGATGGTCCCGTAACAGCCATTACAGGGCCGAAATAGGTTGTTTTCAAAAAACATAATGGTCATTATAGGGGCCCACCATTTTCGTTATGGAATACCTTCACCCCTAACCAGTGTTCGAAATATCGGTATTGCGTTATGTATTGCACCCTTGGGATACAGATACGTATCGGTTATCGCACAGGATATATCGGTTGTATCGTGTAATGTATCGCTGTTGTTGGAGACATGGGGAAACATTGGGAAATTGGTCAAAGTTTTCAATGAAACTTCAGTGATTGTTAAAAAAGACATCAATACACACTTATAAATCCAAACATTATTTTTAAAAAAAATAAAGTGCACATAATAGGTTTTCTTTGTATGGGGTCTTAATCTATGGGTTGTCTAACTGAATTGATGCAAATATATTCAAAGTCTATTCATATAATTTATAAATTTAAGAAGGCGTGTGGAAACATAAGCAATAAGAAGAATTACTAGATAAGGTTACATAAATCATACATGTTTGATTTTATGTTTGGACACAGATTGCAACCAATTTGTGAGAAATTGGAAATTTTTGATTTTTTTTTTTCAATTTTTCGCAACTCGGCCCATCTCCTAAAATCTCAAAATTGAAGCTCCTAATTCATTATTTTTCATGCAAAACATGAAAAATCATGGATTTGTAACAATTTGACACTGATTTAACATGATTTATAGAAAAAAGGATTGAAAAAATGTTCACCGGATTGAACATGTGGGATATATTGCATTACTTGTGCGTTTCGTATCGCACATGTGGGATATAAGATATATCGTGGGATATATTGGCCGATATCGTCGATACTTAAAACACTGCCCCTAACCTTCTTCACTCAAATGAATCTTTGAATTAGATCTAAATTCCTATTTAACAAGCACAATACCTATCATCATTCTTTCCTAACTTACCACACTAATTAGAATAACCTCAACAACATTCACCGTGGGCATGAGAGAGATAGGTCATAGGCAAGGTATGCCAAAACAGTTATGTAACAGCCATTATGTAACGATAATGGTGGTAACCGTTACACCTTACGGAGCCCAAACAACCATTACAGAAAAGATGGCCCTTAAAGGGGGCCAAAACAGTTTTTTTTTAAAACAAATGAAAAACCATAATGGTGGCCGTGTCATAACGGCAACGGCAGTGGCCATTATGGCCACAGCCACCGTTATGGAATACCTTGGTCATAGGTCCCAAATTCTAAACCCAAAATTTGGGCAAATGGTAGAATGATTCTACTTACTAATACCATAATCACCAAAATTGGTCACGAGTCCTCATATTCAATGTTTAAGCATTAACCTCAACATAATGTTTTTGAAATAGAGGATTCAATTCTTCCAGTCATAGTTGCTTCATGGATCCGAGAAATTAACTAAGCATGTTAATAGTAGATACACCAAACATGAACAAATGTGAAATGAATCGCTCACCCTAAACACCCCTCAACAGACCCAATGAAAGCTAGAGAGGAAGAAGGAACATAATCATGCATATCCTATAACAAAATGCCGTCTAATAAATTTTGCGAAGAGGAGGCACCTTTCCCTCATCACAAGAAAAGTATAAAATCAATTACAAAGGACTTGGAGCCTGGAGATGGAATGCAGATTACAAAGGGCAAACAGTAAAGATGAAGGCCATGAACTGACAAGGCAGCCAAACTAAAGAAGCAAAAGAATTTCCAGCAAACCACGAAATAGAAGCAGACAAAAGATGTTGCACAAAGATAATGAATACATATTATTATGGAATTCCTACTATTTCTTATGGCTCATAAATGATCAAAAAGGCAGAAAAAGACAAATGAAAATAAGATAGCAATATACTAATGAAAATGGAGCAGTAATGCTATTACTTGTAGGTTCTATAAGCTATACATAAAAAAATGGGCCCCAGATATAAAGACTTACATAGAAGTTAGCTAACATCAACAAGATACCTAAGCAATATTGACTAACTAAAGAAAATGTGGGAAAAATTGACAATTATGGACAGAAAATGCATCAATTAACCACCTCAAGCACTCTCCAAATCCTAATGCTAGGGAGTGAGCCAGTTCGTGAACTCAATGGTGACTCATCTCATGCAACAATAGCCTGCCAACATCTGGTAGGCCAAATTACCTATTTTTCCTACTTGCAGTATTCGAAGTATCAGTATCACTACAAGTTTCGCTGGCCAAGGATACAGGGACAATATCGATATCACTAATAACCGGAAATGTGGGGAAACATGGGAAAACAGTGGAATATTCAGCGAAACTTCAGGGGATGTTAAAATGTACATATTTGCATATTTAGATTTTTTTATTTTTTATTTTTTTTAGAAGCAACGGAAAATATATTAGAGAAAGAAACGGAAATACAGAAAAGAAAAAAATCTGCTGAGGGAGCAGATTCAGCTAGACACCTAAAAAGAGAAGGTCAAAGTCCTTCAAAAAAGAAACATTAATAGCCCATTCAATAAGGAGACCCTTAGCCCTAGAAGAAACAGATTCCGCGGAGTTGGACATATTGTTAAAGCATCTACCGTTTCTTTCTTCCCATACAGACCACCAGATAGCTAGGATAGCCATTCTCCAAAGGCGCGATCTTTTTTTTCCTACCTTGATCCCATGCCAGGCTGACAACAGATTGTGAACCGAACCATTTAATGGGGCCTTAAAAGCATGTGTTGTTGTAAGAAATCAGACCAACCATCCCATCTGATTTATTTAACCATCCAACCTTCCAAACATCCATCAATATTGCAAAATATCAACAACACTTGATGTTTCACCAAGAAATCATCAATAATTGGAAAGGAAACGAAACATTGTGGTCTCAATATCGCGCATATTGTGATATCGATAATATCGAGATATTATCTATATAATCAATGATAAATTGAACACTACATACAACCATGTGCCCATGAAAAAAATTTTGAAAGAAAAATTTTTCTAATAAACAAAAATTTGATGATATCAATACGTTGGCAATATTATTGAAATATCGTTGATACACTTATGATACAAGCATTACCTAGAATTTACATAGTCGAAAATATTGGTGATTCATTGGCGATATTGATGCATTGGCAATACAACCGATAAAGCTGGGCATCGGTCTGGATCGGATCGGATTAGGTCCAACTCGATCCGATCTGAAATCCCAATGGATTGACTCGAACTCAATCTGATCCGAGACCGAATTCGGGTCACCTGACTCGGACCGATCCGATGCATGGTTGGCCTGACCCGAACCGAGTCCGACTCGGTCATGGAAACCGAGTCAGATCGGGTTGGGTATGATTCGGATCGTATGAATTTAATCCAACTGTTTCATGTGGTGTGGTCCACTTCAGCCTTTAATATACCGTCTTTTTGTGCTCAAGGCCTAAAATAATATGTCAAAATGGATGAACGGCTTAGATAAAGTATATACATCAAGGTGGGCCCTACATGGCTCTGAAAGAACTTTTAGTCCACCATATACATGTTTTTATTGGGCTTTTGACGTGCACTGCACGAAATGCAGTGACTTGCTTTTCACGCAAGCACAGCTTGCACAGGGTGACTTCTTTATCGACGTTAGCGAGTTATGTGGGTCTGATCATGGGGTATGTGTTATATCCAAGCCGTCCATCCATTCAGCGAGCTAGTCTTAAGGCTTGAGATGAAAAATAAGACAGATCTAACTATTAAGTGGACCACACGAATTGTTTAACGGTGAAAATCATTCTCTACTGCTATTTGTGGTGTGGTGCAGATGATCTTTGGATATTATTTATTTTTTGGATATTGCTCTATAATGATCTCTAAAAATATATGAACGGTGTAGATATAATAAATACATCACTGTGGGGCCCATATAACTTTGATCTCCTTTGAACCGTTCGTACAACTCGGAGCTCGAGGAGCGCCAGACGCCAGTACCTGTACTGGAAACGGACTGGCTACTCCCCTTGCCACCAGCCAATGGCTGGTGGTTGGTGCTCTGTGGGCCCCACCATGATGTATGTGTTTCATCCATGCCCTCCATCTATTTTATAGATCATTTTATGTTATGAGGAAAAAAAATGAGGTAAATCGAAATCTCAAGTGGACCACATTATAGGAAATAGTGTTGAATGAACGTTGACCATTAAAAACGTTTTGGAGGCCATAAAAGTTTTTGATCAAGCTGATATTTATTGTTTCCCTTCATCTGGGTCCTTATGACCTAATCAATAGATTAGATGTCAAATAAACAGTACAAGGGGCCTTAGGAGGATTATAATGGTGGATATCCAATCATTATTGTTTTCCTGTGGTGCGATCCACCTGAGATTTATATCCCTATCATTTTTTTTTGTATAAAGCCCTAAAATGATCTGTAAAATGGATGAACAGAATGGATGAAACACATACATCTCTGGATCAGGTCGGATCGGTCCGAGTAAGTATGGATCCGAACTCGACCCAAAACGCTTTCGGATCTGGACTACCCTACTCGATCCGCACCAATCCAGGCCGTCGGATCGGTTCGGATCGGGTCGGATCTAGTTGGATCCACCAGATCGGGTCAGGATTGCCCACCTCTAACAACCGACACCTAGAATTTACATAGTTGAAAAAATTGTCGATTATATTAGCAATATTGATACGTTGGCGATACTTAGCGATACATTGCTAATACCTGGAATTTCTAATACTACCAACGTTATCAGTATCCTTTAGCTGGAGATAAAGATAACATTGGAGATAATTTGATAATATCGGAGATAATTCGAACACTACCTACTTACCCATATAGAGATAAGATACCGTGTACATGTGTAAATGAGCGTGCAGATGTAACACCCCTAGAAATTTGGCATAAGGAGAAATGATTCTACATAGCTTCCGAAGAAAGAAAAAAAAAACATCTTCTTGCTATTTCAACAAAAATTTCCTAGAACCCAACTAACACCCCTAGAAACAGTTCCCAACCAAAAAAATAAATAAATAAAAATTTGAAGAGCGCATATTATACACCCATGAAAGATAGGACAGTAGATGTCCAGTTGAAGTTATCCATGTAACAGTGAATGGTCCATCTAGCAGCTGCAAGCCATTTCAATGTAATTTCTAGAAGAAACAAAACAATGTGAGATGGCATCCAGATTAGGTAAATACATAAATGGAATCGCTATGCATGATAAACCAAATCTACCATCCCATGCATGTATGAAGGTGAGTGCATGCACTACTAAGGCTGGAGGGAGGATATGTTCATGAGGTTTACAGCTCTATAAAAACATCTGAATCCAATAGACCCAAGGTAAATGCATCATAAAGCTGACTGTTTTGCCTGATATCCATAAAATGATGTGCATCTCGGGTGTCTATAGATAACAGATGATTCTAGGGGTACAGAAGCAGAAGGATTATTCAACTTCCAGCTCAGGGCATCAGAAACTCTGTATCCCCTACACACGCAACATGTTAGGGCTCATTCGGAGCTGTTGGGGAAAATATAATGTGATAAAAATGCCCCATCATTGTGCTATCATGTAGTCATGTCAACAAAGGAGTTGTTTTTTATCGGGATAAAAAGTGGAAAAACATTTAGCTCCTCTACACTTTATACCAAAAGGTCAGCTACTGATCTGGAACTGGCCATAACAATAGCATAATCTTTAGAAGGTGTCTTACCATGGAATGTTTTCACTGCAAGCTCCAAATTGGCCCTTAATTCCACTTTTGGATAGCACATAGGCTCTCTTAGGTGTAGAAAAGTGTGTAGAGAATCTAGAGACTACAGTACAACACATTATGTCATATAGCAGATCAGGTGAGCAAAAGACACGATAGCAAGAATTTACCCAAATCTGCTGCGGAAAGGATAGACTATAGAGATGCAATATGGCATATGCAGATACCATGGTAAGAGCTTATGGTGTGTGCAGAAAAGCTTATCAACCAATACTCAGATGTGTAAGAATCAGGACAGAAGACTTGATGATGCGAGGGGAAAGGAGGAGATTAAAGAAACATTTATAAACGCAAAGGGCAAACCTGAGCCTGTCCCACCAGCTATTGAATGACATAGAACGAAACCCTCAAGGCTATCACTTCCATCAGCTTCTCTATCAACCATGTCCATTATATCCTCTTCAACCTGCTCTCCCTGATTACATGTAATCATAAATTAGGCAAATCTAAAAGACAAATGACTTATGATGTTCTTGAAATAATGTGCAGTAAAGAACATAATATGAATTATACATCTCACAGGTTTGAGTTCACAACTGCCTTTTGTTGCTGAAGGGTTTCTAAATCTAATGGAATGGATACATTGAGGCATTATTCAAGAACAAGTAGGATCCTAATAACAAACCTGGTGATACCCACTAGCCCAATTATTTCCTGCGCCACCTCCGTGATCTGAGACAAATATGTTCTCGTGATTGTAGAGATTCCGGTATTCACTGTTTTGAATGCCATTAATAACTCTGGGCTCTAAATCTATCAGAAGAGCTCGAGGTATGTAGTGTTGATCGTCAGCTTGATAGAAAAATACGTCTTTCCTGTCACCTCCCTGCAGCATCTCATATAAGATATCAACCAGATCTAAAGTTTTGTGTTTGTGGTTATAAAATAAAACTGCTCTTTAAGCCTACAAAGCAATCTGTTTGAATAATATTATAGGGGAAATGCATATTAACAGCTTAAAGTCAGCATTCGACAATTAGAAACTGCACAAGGAAAAAAGAAGTTCAAATAGTTGTTTCAATAACTAATCTGCTAGAAATCTTGAGCAAAAAATGTAGAAATCAACCCTCACAAATCAAAATCAAAATGCAGAAACTGCCCCATCAATGAAGAAGGTAGAAACAGAAATGACCAATTCGCTCAGTAACACTGCCTCTGGCTCAGGAAAAGACAAGAAAAATATTTCACAATTTTAAGGATTTCTACTCGCAAATAATTTCCAAAAATCATGAAAGGATACTTGCATTTATACTAAAGAGCTCCTTTCTAATTTTTATCATTATCATCATAGCCTTGTCACAGCCATTTGGGATTGGCATTACAATCCCTGTTTTGCCAATCTTTATTTCCAATTCAACACAAAATAGCAAATTCTACTAAGGGCCTGTTTGGATTCATGGAAAGGAGGGGAAAGGAAACATTGTTTCTTGTGAAACTCACTTTCCGTTGTTTGTTAAGCCTTTCTTTCTGGGAATTAGTGGAAAACCCCATTTCCCACTTTCTATCTTTGTCAAATTTATTTACCCTTCTCCACCACTAAGAAAGGCATTTTCCCAAGGTGAAATGAAAATGGGTTTCTCAAGGGTTAAGCCCAAATGTGCCACCATCCATTTTTCAACCGCCTCACATACGCCACATGTGCCAATGTGCCAAATGAGACATTGTCCATCTTTGGTTAGGCCCCACATGTGCCACGTGCTACCATCCATCTTCTCTTGCGTCCCACGTGTAAAGAGCCCTATAATCATATTATTCCTTTCACTTTCCTCAACTTCCAACACCAAGATTTCCATGTATTGTTGACCTTCTATTGTGTTTTAGAAAGCAGTTTAAGATAAAAAGAAGAAGAAGAAAGAAAAAGAAAACTGTGTTTCAAAATTTCCCCTCACATCTTTCCCTCAAAACGTTTTGGCCAAGTTCCTTTCACTTTACATTGCTTCTCTTTTAGTCCCACATTAGAAATCTACAAGATTTCTAAGTAATTTATAAGTATGAGTTGAATTAGGAGGCTCGGGCCTTCAAGGGACACGAGAATTTTGGGTGTGCACCATCTCTTTGAAATGTGCACGTGCCGGGCAGTGGCTGTGGCACGTTGTGTATGTGTCCTTTCTTTTAATTTTTTTTTCATTACGGTCATATTTGTTGAAGCCCCAATGGTAATGTCTCCTCAGGCCCAATGGCCCTGGCCATGGCACATGGCATGTGTGTCCCTTCGTTGTTGTTGTTGTTTTTTTTTTTTTTTGTTTGTTTGTTTGTTATAGCCATATCTATTGAAGGCCCAATGGTAATGTCTCTTTAGGCTCAAGGGTCGTGCCCTCTCCCAAAGGGTGCGATTACACCTCTGTTCTAAATCTATTTAAAGACTTCAGTTCTCCAGAGTTAAAATCTACATTTCTTCTCTCTTGAATCTCTGCAACTCTTTACTGTTTTTAATTCTCTTCTATTTGGGTCAAAACCTACAAGGCGGTTCGGGGCTGTTGCAATGTGTGCACATTGCGATCGGGCAGTAGTCATTGCATCCTGGAGCTTGACTGTCCAAGATTCTGGTTGCACTAAGGGACTTCATCCAAGGAGGCAGATTCAACTTCAAGCCGAGTGATTGCAAATCGTGCCTCGACTACTACAAAATCCAAAAAGTTCTCATTCTCCTTTTTTGTCTGTCTAACAGCATATAGTCTAGATTGTTTTCCAAAACCCAAACCTAACACCTTCCACTAGCAAGATTCGAACCACGAAGAGAATGTAAGCAACTGATCACCTAGAGAAAGCCAAGAAGAATTAATAGCCTTAGATGGCAAAAAACCCAGGGTTCTTGCTCAAGAGTCACCTAGGTTAGCAGAATCCCTGGTTTGCTTGGTTTGTATTAGGCCTGGATTTACAATTCTGGATTGAAACTTTCAAATGAACCCAGTTAATTATGGGTCGGCTTCCATTATTCGTTCTTCAACTTTCTTTTGTTGAAAGGAATTAGGCCCATTGGGCCCAATCCATGTAATAAGACCCATAGGGCCCTACACATTTTCTAATATTATAAATAGGTGAGAGGGGTAGGGTTTCACAACCTAAGCATCTCATTCACGTTCTCTTCCTCCTTTCTCCTCCTTTCTCTCTCTACCCTTGCTTCTCCATTGTTCCATCTCAACATTGGCCTACAAGAACAACAAGATGTAGCCACCAACATCTTTGTTTGTTAGATTCATTTGCTCTAGAAAATGCCCAGAATGACAATTGGTTAGATATCATCTTTATGCAGGATAAGGAATTAAGGATATTTTGGACATTTTCAAACAATAATGGGAAATGTAGGATTTCTTTTCTGAGATCTTTTATATAGGAGAAACTATGACATTGAAACCATGTATAAGCCTCGCAACTTTTCCTTCTTTGACGCTTGATTACCCTTTTCTTTTTGTTTGAATAAAGCACTTTGTTTATGGATTAGGACAAATTGAAATGTGAATATCATAATAGAATCAGGCAGATTATGTAACTTCATGCTAGAATCGAACAAATTAGGTAACCATGTGAGTCACACCTCTACGGGTTTTGATAGGATCATACCACAACTACCCTATAGGGGTGGGTTTTCACTGCCAGATTGAATATTGGATGATAATATGAACTAATGTTGGGTAGTTAGGAACAACATGTTCATAGGATGTGAAGCTGAAACGAGGATGTTGAGATGGACGAGTAGCAAGACAAGGATAGAATTAGAAATGAATGTATTCCGGAATTTAGGAGTAGCATCAATAGGTAATAAGATGAGGGAAAGTAGACTTAGATGATATGGTAATGTGCAATGGAGACCAAGAACTGCGCTGTTTAGAAGGAGTGAGTTCATACAAATTGAAGGCTCTAAAAGGGGCAATGGGAAGGCCCAAAAGGACATAGGTGGAGGTACTAAGAAAAGAATTGATGACCTATGGTATAACTGAAGTTATGGCCCTCAATAGAGTGGAATGGCTGAAAAGGATTCACGTAGCTAACCCCAATTAGTTGGGATAAGGCGTAAATGATGATAAGGGTGATGATTCATATTCTGGAGTCTATGCTATAGGGGTCATCCTAAGAAACACTTCTTGAACTTGGAACATTGAAAGGTTTGAATAGCTCATCTTCAAGTCCAAGAGTCAAAGGTTAGGATCATTAATGACACATGATTATTAGGTCATAGCTTCTGTAAGGCAGAAATAATAATCATCTCAGATGAAATCCAGGCTGCAAAAAACCCACCCCTACAGGACTCTGGTTGGGAGCACTGTATCAAAACCCCACCTCTACATGTTCTCTTGTATGAGTTGAATGAGGTGTCACTTCTGCAATATAATTTGTGTAATGAGGAAATGCTAATATGCAAGTGGCTGCATAGAAGTCCTATGCAGTTCCCATCCTCTGAAGTACACACGTCAAACATGCCGTCTAAACACATGAATAGCCTGTATGCAGAAAAAAAAAAGGGTCAAGGAGATCAGACTGTGATATCCAGCCAATCAGGGGCTCGCTAGAAAAACTTACAATAACTGAATGCTCAGAGTGGTCCGATCCCTGCGATTTTCATCCCATAGCCCATCTACACAGTGGCCCACCATATCAACAGTCCCAATCACCATGGATCCTTACTCTTTCTCCGGTGGTAGATTCTCAGGAGTTTCAACACCCGGTCAAGGGTTCGAGTATCCATAGGTGGTGAAATACCACTACAGCATGAGTGTGTGGGGGTGTGTGTGCGTGTGTAATAATAAAAAAAAAAGTCCCGATCGCCAGAACGCTAATGCAGAGAGCTGCATATTAGCATTTCCAATCCGACAATTGGCACCGGTGCAAGCCATGTTCGTGACGTTGGATCGTGAGCGGGAATTATAAGGAGATGCATCGGTGAAGAATCAAGAAATCTCCACAAAACTAAACTCGATTTTAAAGCATTTGGCAGATATAAGAAGTTAACCTAGAAATGAGAGAGAAGTGAAAGGATCGAAGAATAGAAGAAATCAAGAAATGTGGAAAAGGAAATATGCCTGTGTGGCAAAATCTTCCAGGATTCCTTCTTTGCTGATGCCATGTTCGAGGCAGAGCTGCTTCCAGAACTCCATCCCTATCTGATTCCCACATTGCCCTACCTGCAGTGTTATGATCTCCCTCGGCATTTCTCCTCACCACGAAAAAAAAAAAACCTAGGGTATTGAGAGAGAGAGAGAGAGAGAGAGAGAGAGTAGGAGAGGAGGAGGTTTTCTCTCTTTTGCCCTTTTGCTTTTCTCCTCGCTCTCATTCTGTCTCTCTCTCTCTCTCTCTCTCGGATTTGAAAAGAAGAGGGAAAAAAGCAACTCTAATGAACAAGTTGTCGGGATGGCGGCCATTCATACTTGCCTCTGTCGCGACTGAGAATAAACTGTATGAGGCCACCCACTAGGGCCCACATGATAAGATTTTATATTTCTTTGAACCGTCCATTTTACAGTTATTACTATATTAATATATTTTTCTATAATTACGATTCATTGAAAAATCCTATATTTTGATTTTAAAAGTTAAATTCAAGCCATTAAAACTTTCTTTTTATTGTTTTTCATTTGTCTAAATATATTGATGATCACAATCATCCTTTCAAAGCAAATTTTATGAAATGGCAATCATAGTATAGATTCCATAACGTGAACGGTTACGATCATGGGAATACTGAGAAAGTGGGTCCAAATGTGCGACGACACACGCTAGATCCCGAATAGCGACGGAGGAAAAACGAGGACTGAATGCACTCGCAAAAAGTATACTTTGAAATTGCAATCGCCTCACACGTGTAAATGAAACACGCGTGTGTAATATCGGAGCAGCTCTCCATGTCATCCTCAGCATGTAGATTTCATGCATCTAAAATCAGCTAAATATAGTCATCTGTTGGGCCCACCGATGTACAGAGAATTTGAACCATTGGTCAATTTCTCGATGTATTTTATTCCGTTGTGGTCCACCTGATGATCTTATCAGTTGGTTTTTTAGAGGTCATTACATGTCTGGGATCACTAACGAACGGCCTAGATTACACACGGATGTTCCACGCGTAGCGAGTGCAAGTAGCAGTCCTCTTTAACATATGGTGTGGCGTTTTGTAAAAGGATCTTTCGACCGGCAATTTATGGAGATCCGGTAACTGACCGGTTTTATTTCGATGATGGCCAACCAAACTAAAATGTGTTTTTCTGGTGATCCGGGCCGTTCATTCGTAGGGCCTCACCAAAATCTTCCCGCGTTTGAGCACTGTATCATTTCTCTTCTTTTAATTGCCCAACCGGTTCAAGTCAGCTGGGCTAAATTGCGGGCCTTGCGGTACAGGCCCAAATCCGGCCCAACAGGTTCAGTTCTCTAAATACTCCAGGCTAGAAGATCTGTGAATGTGTTACCTTGGAAATAATATCGGGTAGCAATGAGTCGGGTGGACCCAGCAAAAACTGGCCTGACCCAGTTTTGTGGTGGGTTCAGGCAATGTTAAATAGGTAGCAGGTCGCATGCTATAAAATGACGGCAGTTAAAATAAATGCATTGGACCTGGGTTGAACCCTAGCCAACCTGACCCGCCCATATAGGTTTCCGGTGGGCTAGGCGAGATGACCATACCCGACCTGGCCCAAAACCCACAACAAAATAACCATCAACACACAAATGTGATGTCCGTATTAAATGTATGCATTCATTAATTGATCCGGGCTGGGCATGAGCTGGGTTGTACGAGACCTATTCAATTACTATTAAAGGGTCCGGTCGGGCTTGCGATGACACTGACCTGACCCATTGCCATCTCCAAAGTATCAGTACTAGGGGTGTAAACGGGCTCAGACAAGTCAAAGCAGCCAAGTTGCTACTGGACTCAGGGCCCAGTCTCTTAACCATGATCTTTGGAAGGCACGACATGCTAAATGGTCTGGATTACTCACCTTGGGCCCACTTTTCGGAAGAGAGAGTACGTGCATGCTGTGGAAAGATGTGGGCCGCACATCATGATAATGCTTACTGAATTTGGACTAATGACTTTATTGTCCAATTTAGTTGCTTTTTGGGCTATGTTCCATCAAGAATAGACCTTCAATTTGGATGGAGCCCCACATTTGTATTTTACTATTTATCAATGCTATACATTGACTTTCATGTGTAGCCCACCTGATGAGTAGATAGGGCTGTTTTTTGCACCATGTAGTCATCACCTATTGGAAGTGATTTTTTATGTACTTAATAGGTATGTAACCCATCTCTTGATTTGCCTCTCACTTATTAGGTTAACTTTTAGATCCTAAAGGTTCTATCGGTAACTCATTTAGTAGACCCTTCGGATTTTATGACACATGATATCATGTGTCAGAAAGTGCTCATGGTTCCATGAGAACCGGTTCTCACAAAGACCACATACACTGCAGGTGGAAAGAGGAACTGGCTTATAAGACATAAGAGAGAGGTGGAGAAATGGATGCGAATAATAGGTCTATATATGTGGTTTAAAATTATTTTTTAAAAAAAAACTTGTGTTAGTTAGCTTTGTGGGACCCACCATAATATATGGGTATTATTCACACCATTCATCTATTTTTCATATCATTTTAGGGTATGAGCTAAAAAATCTAAAATGAGGCAGATTCATTTTAAGGTATTAGCTAAAAAATCTAGAATGAGGTAGATCTAAGGCTTTAGTGAACTGAAGCCATAGGAAGTCATGGTGATAATAATGCTAATCGTTCAAACCTTCTTAGGGCCTACTCTGATGTTTATCTGCCATCCAAATTGTTCATAAGGTCACATGGACCTGGATGAAGGGAAAACACAAATGTCAGTTTGATCAACAACTTATGTGGTCCCTAAGAAGTTTTAATGGTGGGCGTTTCATCTCCACTGTGTGGCCCACTTGAGCCTTCGATCTATCTCATTTTTTGGCTCATTCCCTAAAATGATGTGGAAAAATGGATGAATGGTATGGATAAAATACATATGTCACAGTGGGCACCACAATACCCCTGCTTGGACTAATTCTGTTCAGGCGGGGTAGGACACAGTCTGCTTCCTTACCTAATATCCTCTTCTTCTTTTTTGTTTAAAACTCTTCATATGGGTTTTAATAATGCATAATTTTAGCAATTAAAGAAACTAATTCCATGTTGATTTTTGCAGTTAGCTACTCTTGTCACTAATAATAGAGATGAGTTGTGGTATACTTAATGTGTTATGAGCAATGCAAATATATGGGTGGGGAGAAAGTGATTTGCAGATTGTGAGAGAGAGGGAGGAGAACAGTTGTGAAAGGTGGGATCCTATTGTGACAGTTCACCACCATTTTATGGCAATACATCACTCAAATACTTCAATCTAGAAATCAGATTGTCCAAGTTGTGTGAAATATGGTGTATGGAGATCATATCTCTAGTATCACATTGATAAGAAAATCTAGACCATTTAATTAGTGTGTATCAAATGGATGATAAAAAGTAAAATAGTAAATGGTTCAAATTTCAAGAACAAAACAGATGGTTGGAGTCATCTTCTCAGTAGTCTTCCAGCAAATGGCTTCAAAATTACCTGAGTGACTTGTTGCTTACTACACTTGATATTATCTAAAATTGCATTTTTTCTAAAACAAGGGAGGCATAAAATTCCATGGCAGTGATAGAGGTCACCAACAAATTCAAATTTACTGAAATTTCCCCTCTTTCATTTCATTGTATCCTTATCAAAGTTTTTACATTATTTTCATCATTATGGAATTCTAGGTTGGTGTTGGTTGGTTGGTTGAGAGAGAGATGTGGTGGCAGCGCCTCATATATAGAGAATTTAATGTGAAGGTGAAAGAGACGTAAGCAACATAAACAATGCACTTGATTATTGTGGTGCGTCTCCATTTCATCCTCCATGAAATCAAAAACTTAGATTCTTACACGCAAACTAGTGAAAATATGCTCAAATAGAATGGAGGTTTGCTTAAATATATTGTATTACTATAAGATACGTCGGGACTCTGGAAGCTTGATTTGGGTCCTTTTCAAATATAAACTGTTTGTTTGATAGGGCTTTCTTTTGATTATAAAACACAAACACTCTTAAATTGAATATTTCTATCCATGGTTATAGAGAAGTTACAGTCACCATTTATATTCAAATCAAAATAGGCAAATCATCAAAGGATAGAAATAGTCTAAGTTATTTGTTGTCTTTCCATCATATAAAGTGAAACTTGTTGTATAAATGGTTTGGATCATTGAAAGATGACCCAGATTAAAAGGGAAAAAGTCCTGATTTATCATATTATAGTATGTTGGGTTGTATTCAAGCAAGCCTCAATTGCATGGTACAATCTTTTAAGCTTTCAAACATTACATGCATGAGAATGGCTATTAACCATTGAGGTTAAAACTGCACACATGCATACCGACATGACTGGAATTATATATAATTTTCTAGATTTCTTCCATCAAGTTGTTTATAATTTTCTAGGTTTCATCCATCTCAGCAATCAATGCACCCTCAGTCACAGGGAAGAAATGTCTCCCACATATTCATGTCAATGCATGGACCCAATAATATCCAATCAATGGATGGCAATACTTTTGGGTCACAAACACCCATCTCTATCTAGTGAGCAATTATTTTTTCGCATAGATTAAACTAATAATGGACCAGGTAGCTGTGATCGAGTGACTTAAATGGAGGATTGTTTGCCATCGTGCTTTATATATTAACATGGGCGTCATTGATTCCCAAAAAATGTTGTGAATATGTTCTTGAGAACTGAAATTTAAGTGAAAGAGATTCTGAATATAGTATTTGAGACATGAGAAGGTTATTCTCAAAAATCTAACTTTTGTGTTTGCATATTTGTAAAGAATTGTTAGCTAGTTTTTTTTAAAATATATTTGTTGATAAGAATCATTTTTCAGATTTAAATGGGCAAATACTGGAAATTGAATTCCCATAGATGTTCATTTCCCACCTTTATCTAGACCCAATGACAATTCAACACCTCATTAATGAAATCCCTTTCTCTGCGAGGTAGGTTGCTCCGGACACCTTTGGTAGGAAGTTATTGTGGTTAGAAGCTAGGTGGGCCCACTTTAATGTTTTTGAGAAATCCATGTCATCCAACCATTTTTCCTGATCATGTTAGGAGATGAGCCCAAAAATGAAACAGATCCAGAATTGAAATAGGCCACACAACTAGAAAGAGTGAGTTGAAAACCTAATTGAGTCCACGGTGATGTTTATATGTCATTCAAACTGTTTATAAAGCCATTACTATTAAGATCAGCTTAAAACACATAAAATATTAGCCTTATCCAAAACTTTTGTGGCGGTGTTGAATCTTTATTGTCTCTTGTTGTGAGGCCACTTGAGTTTTGGATCTGCCACGGATTTAGGCTTGAATTTTTATTGTTTCTTGTCATGAAGCCCACTTAAGTTTTGGATCTGGCGCCATATATTTAGGCTCATGTCCTCAGTAAGACCTATAACCAAGTAAATTTCTCACAAATATCATGGTGAGAATAAAAAAGCACCCAAATGGGAATGGTAATTTGCTACGGAATATCATAAAAGCAGGCAGCGCTTGGATGCATTAGTCACGGATGACCCATAAACGAATGGTTTGGATCAACTCCACTTGCAGCACATCAAAAATCATTCTTATCTACTTATTATGTGGGCCATAGATGAAATTAAGCTGAGTATGACCACTGTTTCTTGATTCTAACCATCCGATCATAATCTATAAAAGATGGTCAAGATCATTTATAAATAAAATAAAATAAAATAGACCCAAGCAACAATTTGAGCCATCTGTTTGTTGGGCCCATCACGGATCACTATTCGTTGTAAAAATTCACTTATGTCAGGCAATCCAAACCATCCCATCCATGACTATGAAAAAGAACTCCCACTTGTGGCTGGATCGGATCATCCCATCGGTGGGATTTTTTGCATGGCTGCCTTTTCAAAAGTGCGATGGATCTAATGGACAGTTCGGTTCAATCAATTGGACGGTCCGAATGCAACAAGTAGCACTAATAGGTGCTCAGACAGCATTCGATTCTCAAAGTCAAAATCGAACAGTGGATGGTTTCTCAAAATCTTATGGCAACTTGGACATCAAAACTTGGGTTGGAAAGCAAACCTTCTTACGAGTGAAGAACATGGTCATCTATTCAGACCGTACAGTACTCAAAAGGGCCCCCTCCTGGATGTGCCATCATGTATAGATCTTGTACCGAAGTTCTCCACAAGGGATAATCCTAACCTTTCAATTATTGGCCTACAAAAAGATGGCTAAAAATTTTAAGCCCAAACATCAACTGGCCAGGATATTCCTGTAAGATTTTTCTAAAGTGGGCTACTTGATCAATGGTCTAATTTTCTGTAGCAAACCAGTAGAACCCACTAAGATCATGTCAAAAAGTATATAATACACTACACAATATCTAGCGTGGAGTGTTAGGAGTTTTAATGGTTTAAAAACTCTTCATTCCACATCCAGAAAAATAAACGTACGGGAAGAAGCTAACCTACATATGATTATTTGTTAGGTTTGCATGATAAAACCTTATTAAAGTTTGCTATTGTTTAGAAATTACATATGAAATTATGAGTCCCAATTTGGATGTATCATGACCAAATATTACGCTTATTTGATTATTTGACCGTCGGATTGCCGGGTGATTATTAAAGGGTTACCAAAAAAAAGAAAAGGGCCATCCAATGATCCTATTTCAACAAACAAGTGTCCAAACCCCAGAAGTTAGGATTGTTCAATCAATCTAATTTTGGAATTATGTGCGATATTGGGTTCCACAATTTAGCGAGTTTAGTTGGAATTAAATCCTGATACATAGCAATTCATGAGTGCATGTGTATCATGTCTCACACCGTGCCAGAGTAAGAATTAATTACTTTCCAAACCAAAAGGTAATTATAGATTAGACAGAAACAGGAACTAAGAAATTAGGTCTTCAATAAGTTACATATGGACGACCACGTCACAGATACGTGACATAACACATGGATACTAATATAGAGAAACTGCACCAGATAACGTATGTACATAGCCACATGGTTATTGTATCTACCTAGATCTCACATAATCAGTAGTACCTTATGCTATGGTAGAACTAGCTGCGTTTGGGCATGTGGGCACTCAAGTTATCATTGATCTGGACCGTCCATCCAAGGTGTTTACCACCAATGGACGGTTTGGATCGATTTTTGCATGGGGTGAACCATACTGAATGAACAATCCAGACCTATAATAGGATGGACCACGTGTCCAGACGCAGCTAATTGCATCATAGTAACTACTGTGATCACTGATGGCCCACTTCAATTGTTCTGAGAAGGCCAAAGGAATGCACCCATGGCGAACTTTCGCTTCTCTGCCACGTCACCTATCACGGGCAAGCCGTACTCGGTCAGCAAGCAGTCGACCTTCCACTCGGGCATGGTCTCGTAGTCGGCCTTGTTGTACCTTGGGTAGTGCAGTGGCATCTGAAAGTGCGTGCACCTCTTCTTCCCTGAGTCCCCGTGCTGCCCGTCTGACCGTCTGCCCACGTCGGGCAGCTGTCGGAGAACCGAATCCATGCTGCTTATGCTGCCCATCTCTCTCTCTCTCTCGTGGCCAAAACTCAGTAAGAGTAGGATGCCTTTTATAGAGGTTTTTTGTTTTTTTTGTTTTTTTGTTTTTTTTTAAAAAAATTATTTAATTGGTTAGCACGTTAGTACACATACTCTGGCAGAATGCGGTGATGATACGCAGTTACGTAGCAATTGCACACGTGGCATACTAGTAACATGGAACCGTCCAAGTTATGATACAAGTATAGATGTATCATGAACCAAAAATTAAGCTTATTTTATTATATGACTATCGGCTTATTGGCCAGATATTGGATGGTTAAAATTGAAATTTTTTGGACGGTCCTATTTTCCCAAACAAGTATCCACGAATCAGAAGTTAGGATTGTTCGAATAATCTGATCGTGGGATTCGATGCTTTGGAGGCAGTAGGTTGCACAATTTAGTCGGTTTAATGCAGTTAATATATTCCATGTGTACAGTTTTTAAGTGCTTGCGTATCAAGACTCGTACCAGGCCTGAGTACTATAACTACCCTTTAAATTCGAACATGGAGAATGCACTGGAATGCACCGGAATCATCTGCAACACATGTTTTTACGCGGTGCATAAAAACCTAAGATTTTCCACCATCCTGTAAATGTAAATCCAATCCGTCCATCAGGTGAGGACCATTCTTTGAACTGTATATATGACATATCAGCCCCATACATTTGTCGCGTGGACTACACCAATGGGAATAATGTAGAATTTCTCCTAAAACCTCCACGCAATGTGGCCAGCTTGAGATTTTCCGTATCTTCACTTCATCTTGGTTTCTTAAACCTGGTTAACGGGTTTGATGACAGAAACACACCTCGGTGGCCCCACACACAAACCTATGGTTGGCATCCCATTCTAATTGTTCCCTGTGGTGTGGCCCACATAAGTTATGGATGATCTGCCTATTTTTCAACTCATCAACTAAAATCAAGGATTGAACCTGATGAACGGAGTGGATTTTACATATAAGACACGTTGGGCTCTACAGAGCTTGGGTATTTTACGCACTGTGTAAAGCCGTGTGTCTCGAATCATGCATACAGTATATGCATGATTCGACTGTGGTTGCTTCGTTTTGGCTCATGGGATTTATTCTACTCGCAAAGATAGTTATCTAACATGCCCTCGTTTCTTTTTAGTCCTTCTAGAATTCTCTGCGATGACTTATCAATCGGATCCGTTCATCTATGGACCCTTAAAAAGAATGGCCAATGTTTAAAAAATCAAGCCTATCAGTCACTCTTACCCATCAAAAATTTTAGAACCGTTAATTATCTTTGTTTTATAACATTACTTTGATAGCCACCAAGCATATACATAAAAATATTTTAATAGGTGTATTTTTTATGCATGTGCTATCCATGTCAGGGCCCAATAAACGAATGGACCGGATTGGTTGACAGAAATGATAATTGGACCGAAAAAATGATGTCTCTAAGAGAAAAGGAGCCTGCAAACGTAGGAAGGCCATTATGGAAGGACTTTTTGATTATTTATGAGTATAGTACAGTGGCCCACTTCATCAGACCGTTGGCACATCTTAATATGTCCAGTGCTTTCAGATGCGTGGGTGGTCATATCATCAACCTCTACCGTCTAACATGTGCACTCTATGTTCATGGGCTGCAGTATATAAAAAATTCACGCCCACTCTTGTCCATCTGATCATGACCAAAAAGATGGAGGGCTTGGATAAAAGGTCTACTAAACAATATGAACAGTCCATTGGATAGATCCACTCAATGCTGTTTATGTCATAATGACTTGGCGATCCAATGGTTGTAAAGAAAAAGAGACCAATTGTTGGCTTCCAGTTTGTTTCTTATGCATGCTTATGTCCTAGAATTGATATATTAGTTGGATCAAATTGATCAACTTCAGCCCCGGGTACTTAAATAAGTAAATATATCCAACATGAATGTATATGACTGGATTGTAAGAAAATCGGTTGCTTATTCAACCACTTACAGAATTTTACAAGTGATAACCAAGTAATGAAGTTGTTCTTTCGGAGATGAGTTATTTAATTGTGCCTTTAACAAGTAATGACTTTTCATAATATCAATGCAACCAAACAAAAATAAAAACTCATGATTAATTGTTAGAAGCAATTAAAAGAATACATATCTTAAAAGAACTGCGTGATATTAGATGAAGAGTAAATCCAATGTATAAACATAAATTTCAATTACAATTAAAGATTATAGTTAAGAATTACTGCTACTAAATTATCGCAATTCCTAAAATAAAGTTAGATAAAGTAAATTGATAATTTTGTTTAATTTGGTTGATGTGAGGCTTCTTTATATGTTGGATTCATCTATTATATATAGAGTTCTATCGTAGCTTATTCTTGTAAATCTTTATTTTATTACTCTAGTGATTATAGTAGTTGAAGAGTATCTCTTTATATTCTTCTCTTGTTGTGTTTTCTTTACCTTGTTGTTCCTCTTAAGTATATATTATTCTTTTGTTATATTTTCTTTACGTGTTTGTTGCTCTTAATTTAGACAAAATTTGAGTTTCTTGATTGTCTTTTGTATTTTGAATTGTTCAAATGTATTTTATTTTGCTCATCAAATGTTTAAATAACTCAACCACATCATTTTATTAACCATTTAATAACATATAAAATTGGATTATAATATCTATAATTTCATAAAAAGTACTTAATATCTTGAAAAATTTTTCATCCACTTTTTATTTTTTGTGCAATACCACATGCCGTCCTCCTATTAGATTTTTTTTAAATGACCAAAAATAAAATACAACACCAATACTTAAAATGTTAGCATACTCAAATCAGCCAACAGCCTAGATCAATGATTAGCCATCCACATGTCATGCAAGCAACAGCTTTGAAATACCCCAGTGGCACAGGAGCTTTTCCCTGGCAAATTCTTTATATTTTGGATTATACATATTCACACATCCACTGTACATTTATTTACATTCACATCAATCTGGGCCATGATATGACTTCAATGATGATAATCTGGTATTGAAAAAAAAAAAACGAAATAATGAATTTTGAATACTGAAAAATAAATTAAAATTTCCTATAACCCTAAGCTTGAGGCTCACCCTAATATCCGCATGAAATTCATTCAATTCTTCAATGTCGTTGGCTTTGGCTTGAACTTGAACCCAAAATGAGGCGGTCCAAAGCTCAATTGGGCCACACCACAGGAAATGGTGGGGATAAAACACCAACCTATAAAACCTTCCTGGGTCCATCCATCCAACCCATTGATGAGGTAATGTCACAAATATATATATCAGCCTGATCTAAAACTTCCTTGACTCCAAGAAGCTTTTTCAAAGGTAGGCATTTCATCCCTGCTGTTTCTTACAGCGTGAACCATTAAAATTTTCGAACTTTCTAATTTTTGAGTTCGTATTTTAATGCAAGCTAGTGAAGCCGATGGACGGAGTTGATATAACACAGACATCTCAGTGGACCCACAGATCTTAGGGTCATAGAAAATGACTAATTCAAATGGGCTGTGGGTCGGGCTCCAGTTCTGTGTGCCTCTGGTCGAACAAACCAAAGTGGGTCCACCAAAAAGAATCCAAATATCAGTCTGCCTTCTTAGCTTTCTGGAGTGCTCTACTGAATGCGGTTGAGATGGACGGCTCGTAGTCATTTATTAGGAACATTTAATGAGAGGGACAGATACGTATGGCTTTGGATTACATAAAAAATGGTAAGTCGATGAGCCGTCCAAATCTCATGACACCATGGACAGACAACTTACATTCATAGAAATTTAAATAAATGCCAAAAACGACAGCACAGCTAGTCTCTGGTTAGATAATGGCCCACTCTCATCCATTGCGTGGTGAGTTGTTGTTGTCTGGGTAATCAGTGATGGGCCCTACCTGAATTCATCAAGTGTACCAATATCATATAGGTTTGAAAAAAGGTCAACGGTCCATGTTAAATAGGAAAATCAGAAGGCTAGGATTGCCCTATTCATTTGCTTTTTCTGCAGCTACATATCGAGGGCATGGCCTGAAAGATGAACGGTTTGGATTGACTTACTATCTAGTCATTTGGGTAGGCGTCACCATTATTTAATTGAGAGCTTTGTGGCCGGAAACGGATTGGCTACTCCCCCAGCCACCAGCCCCGTGGCTGATGGTCGGTGCTCTGTGGGCCCCACTATGATGTATGTGTTTCATCCATGCCATTCATCCATTTTTAAAGATAATTTTATTTCTCAATATCAAAAATTAGAGGGATTTAGATCTCAGGTGGACCACACCACAGGAAAACAAGAGTGATTGGATATCCACCATTAAAATCCTCTAAGGCCCAATGTACTGTTTATTTGACATCCAATCTGTTGACTAAGTTATACAGACCTAGATGAAGGTAAAAAACAAAGATTATCTTGATCATCCAAAAATTTTATGGCCCCCAAAAGGTTTTTAATGGTCGACGCTCATTGTTTCCTGTAACGTGGCCCACTTGAGATTGGTATATACCTCATTTTTGGTCTCATAATATAAAATGATATGAAAAAATAAATGGACAGCATGGATGAAACGCATACATCATGGTGGGGCCCACAGAGCACCGACCATCAGCCATTAACTAGTGTCAGGGGAGTAGCCAATCTGTTTCCTTTTGGCCAAGAAAGGTCCAAGACATCCCGAGGCATGGACTGTTCTACCATTTTCCATACGCTGCATCTACCTCAATCATTAATGCATCGATATTGAGGGCAACTGATGGGCCCCACACATCAATGATATTATGCAAATGAATGAGACTAGACTCATCCGCATGGAAGTTTTTCTCTCATCCACATCCAATATTTCAACGGTCCTCTTAACTCCTAGATATTCATGTTCACGGCATTTGCTAAAATGCTAAAATGCCCCATAATTTGCAAATTCATTTTAAAAAACGAACAAGTGGCAACTGTTGAGCTATTTTCATGGTATGTGTGTTTTATCCATGCCGCCCATCCATTTTTCCCAGCTCGTTTTAGGACACAAGCTGAAATGTTAAGCCGACCACACCATTGGAGACAGAGGGGATTGAACACCTACTGTTGAAAATTTCTTGGGAGCCATACAAGTTTTGGATCAAGCTGATATCTGTGTTTTCACTTCATCCATCTCTAAGTGATCTAACCAACAGGTTGGGCCCTAGGTAGGTTTCAACAGTGAGAGCTCAATCACTATTTCTAATGGTATGCACTGCCTGAGATTTTAATCTTCCTCATTTTCAGGCTCATGCACTAAAATAATGATCCAAAATAGATGAACGGGGTGGATGAAATACATACATCATAGTGTGTACACATAGCACTGTTCGTGAGTCATGGCGGCAGATTACATCTGCCTCACGTTTGCAACCGCGTCAGAATTTCAGTCACATATCCTTTGGCATGCAATTAAAATTTGCGATGGCCCACACCATCAGACACACCACTTCAGCACCCATGTTAGGCCTGGGGACTAAAATTCTTACTAATCTGGCATTCTAGTGGACCACACAATCACAGTGATTATAGGACAACACCTCAAAATGGTTTTTATTCTTGAGCTCATCGGAATTATGGTTGAACATGAAGTTAAAAACTGTTGCAAGTTTAGGTTTATCAAAACACTATTTATATTCTTTACACTGGGTTTTAGATTGTAATCATAATTTTTTATAATAATAAAAAAAAAAACAACACTTGCATATTGTTTATCACAACTCAGCCTAATGAGCGGCCACCTCAGCCAACACGGTTACGTATGTATTGTATATACGTGTTGTCTAGCCGTTTTGAGACTCATAAAAAAAATGAGTCAAAAATTAAGCAAATTCAAATCTTAGGTGGACTGCATTGAAAAAAATGGTGATTGACCATTAAAAACTTATTGTATGCCACATATTAACCTTATAAGCATGTTGGATGGCAAATAAAATTTACGTTGAGCATTAGGGTGGCCCCATGAACTTTTTAATGGTGGGTGTCCAATCACCACCGGTTCATAAGTTATGATCAATGTGAGATTTAGATATGCTTCATTTTTTTGTCACATATCCTGGGTAGCAAAGACAAATGGATTGCATGGATGTATAATATACACATTTAAGTGGGTCCCACATGATGGACATTGCAATTGTTGTTTGGAAGTCTTCAATTTGTAAATAAATAAATACATATATATATAAATGGTTTTGATCGATCAAATAGGTTTACCAATCAATCCAGTTAACCTCGAATTAAATAGATTATTCTTTGGATAATTATGGAGATGTTGGATCAATCAAACTTGAAAGGCCGATCCATCGACATAAATTGTAAAATTGATGTTAACTCTTTAAATACTTTCGAGCATGTTTGATTGATTGAAGCTTATATGGACGTCACACACAATTTTTTATAATTGCATAGTTTATTTTCTATTTTGGATGTAACGCGGAATTAGAATAGGAGGAGAAGGAGCAATTTGTTTCTAGGTTTTCAAACAGATACAACTTGGATTTTTGTACCTATAAATTCATCTAATTTTTTGTATTTGATCTTCACAGTATATCATTGTTGCTTTATGTTGTGATTTTTTTTGCTATAAAAGTTAGTACACGTCAAATTATATGTTCTTATACTTGCTTTGTTTTATTTACATTTTGGTGCAGCAATAGAGATGCGTATGGAGGAAAATGATATGGTACAGCGGGAGAAATGGAAGTAGTAAAGCCATTTTCTCAACAGTACACGTGGTGGGGAGAGGGATTAATGACGGCTGATCGTGTAATGGTCCCACGACGGTTGGCCCCACACATCAATGATATTATGCAAATGAACGATGCTACATTCATCCACATGGAGGCTTTTCTCCCATCCACATCCAATATTTCAACGGTCCTTTTAACTGATAGCTATTCATGGTCAGAGAATTTACTAAAATGCCCTCATAATTTGCAAATTCATTTCAAAAAAAGGGCCAAGTGGCACATAAAAATTGGTTATTTTGGGTAGACGGTACAGATGGATGATCGGGCCATCCATGTGTATAAGATCACGGAACTGGCGTAATTTTGCATGATGGCCAGTGAAGAGTGGACCACATCAAATTGGACGGCCAGATCAACGACCTCATTTCCATTATATACCAAAGTCCTAACCGTAAAGTCCATATGTGTGTAACTTATCACGTGTAACCTGGGGCACGTTGAGGTGATTCGTGGCAGACGTCCTCGTGCCACTCATAAGGTGGGGGCCACTGTAAAGGTTCCACTACTCATCAGGTGGGCCAACATGCAATTTGAATATTTGAGACCTCAAATGTTGGAACGCAGGTTGTCTAACAGGACCAATTCGCTGGGCCTGCCTTTTGGTCCAGGGAGTGGCTCTGACCTGATGAATGGCTCAGATATCACACATGTGCACCAAACTGTCACGTGTGCCAAATATATATATGTATATATATATATATATATTCTTCAGTCTCTCCTCGCTCGAATCATCCGACCAATTCATGTGGATGTAGCGTCAATCAATTAGGTAGACAGTTGGTGGGTTGGGCCCTGGCCAGCTTATGGGCCGCTGATGGACCGGTTAGTTAGATGGGTACAATCACCCATGATTAACCGTTATATAGTGAAGAATGGTCAATCTGAAGATGTTTTTTCAGCCGTTCCTTTTCAACATACGTGTATATTCTGGACGGTTTAGTTTGAATTACTTGTGGGGGCCCGCATTTGATCTTAATCAAAGTTTTTCGCTTGAATATAAATGAAAGGTCCACCAGACTGGCGGACCTGCTTGATGGGCGTGCATGTTCATTGCAGCCCCCATCTGATGAGCGTTGGCACGTGTGGCCTCTTCAATATATGCTCATCTTCTTCTTGATCCAACGAAAGTGAAAGGAAAATTGCTGAGATGATCATCACGTGGAGAGACTGCATAGGACTAGGCACACGTGTGTGAGATTTGAGCTGTTCATTACGTGGTCTTGTGTAGGTCGATTACAGACTATTTGGCCACTTCTTTTTTTTTCACATCTGGCCCACTTGATGAGTAGACCACCCTATGTTTTTTCACTGGGGCCCATTCACGTAGACCCCACCTGATGAACAGCTCCCAGACCCATGGTTGTTCACATTGGACCACATGCTGCGAATCACCTCTCCCATCTTTGCTTGCATGAATGGGCATTTCATTTTTTACATTAAGGAAAAAAGAATGGTTGTTTCTTTTAACTTCAATGCACGGCGTTTTCGTGCCTCTGTGTCATTTCTCAGCTAATTGAATACGTGGGCCAGATCAAAACCGTTCATCTGCTATTTCCTATAATGGATTGGCTATTACAGAAGTCACAAAATATTTGGACCACAACAGCCGTTTAATTGGTGGCTTAAAAAAGACAAAAATCAGCAACGGCTCCCATTCAATGAGAAAAAGAGGGGGTTTATTAAAATGGTTGAGATGTCCCTATCAAAGCAAATTTGGGTGAGCTGCCAATCAGTGGTGGACAAAGTGGCATGCACGCTGTGGAAGACATGGGAAACGGATTGGCTACTCCCACTGCCACTAGGCAATGGCTGCTGTTCCATGGTCTGTGGGCCCCACCATGATATATGTGTTTCATCCATTCTGTCCATATTTTTTTATAAATCATTTTATGGTATTACATAAAAAATGAGTTATATCCCAATCTCAATTGGACCACATTACAGGAAACAGTGTTGAATGAACATCGACCAATAAAAACTTTTTGGGGGTCATAAAAGTATTGGATCAAGCTGATATTTGTTTTTTCGCTTCATCTGGGTCTTTATGACCTAATCAACAGATTGGATGTTAGATAAACAATACAGTGGGCCTTAATAGGATTTAAATGATGGATATCTCACTATTGTTTTCCTGTGGTATGGTCCACCTAAGATTTATATCTCTCTTATTTTTAGTATAAAGCACTAAAATGATCTTTAAAAATGGATGAACGGAATGGATGAAACACATATATCATGATGGGGCCCATAGAGCACTGACCACCAGCCATGGGGTTGGTGTCAGGGGGAGTAGCCAATCCGTTTCCGAAGACATGGGTGGCGAAGCAGCTGTAAATGGAATCGGATTGGAGCCCCGCGGCTGATGGTCGGTGCTCCGTGAGCCCCACCATGATGTATGTGTTTCATCCATTTTTAAAGATCATTTTATGAGTTGATCTCAAAATTGAGAGGTATATAAATCTCAGGTGGACCACACCACATGAAAACAATAGTAATTGGATATCCATCATTAAAATCCTCCCAAGGCCCAATGTACTGTTTATTTGACATCCAATATGTTGATTAGGTAATACAGGCCCAGATGAAGGGAAAAAAACAAAAATCAGCTTGACCCAAAAGTTTTATGGCCCTAAAATGATTTTCAATGGTCGACTCTCATTCTACACTGTTTCCTTTAATGTGGTCCACTTAAGAATGGGATATACCTAGTTTTTTGTCTCAACTTTAAAATGATCTTTAAAAATAGATGGACGGAATGGATGAAATAAATACGTCATGGTTGGGGCCCACGGAGCACCGACCAACAGCCATTGGCTGGTGTCAGGGGGAGCAGCCAATCCGTTTCCGCTGTAAATGCGAGTAATTTGATACTCTGGCGGAGTGTGAAGGTTTATACTCAGCCATTTTTACATGTGGCATATATTAGTTCAATCAAGCCGCCCAGGTATCGTGACCCAAGATGGATGGTCAGTATCCTAAATACATATTGATTCCTAATCTTTGACCAATAATCATTTTCTTGTTTTATTTGGACCATTTGTTGTAAAATCCACTCGGTCCATCCATTGTGCAAGATCGTTTTAGGACTTGTGCACAAAAAATTCAAACAGGAACAAAACCCAGGTAAGCCACTCCACATAAAGAAGTGGGATAAGATGGCTACCATTGAAATCCTTTTAAAGCCCACTAGAGTTTTTATCAAGATCCTATGCCCATCAAGGTGTGTCCTGAGAAGGTATCAATGCCTACCATTGAAATCCTTTTAGGGCCCACTGGAGTTTTTATCAAGATGCTATGCCCTTTTGGAGGGTCCTGAGAAGCTATCAATTGAGAACATCCCTTAGGCCAGTGAAGGTCCTAAAAAGGTTCCAACGGTGCAGATCTTGTTCCAAGTGTATTCTTGATAGTGTCTCACTTGAGTTTTGAATCTGTCTATTTTGAGGTCCTGATCCTAATACAATGTAGTGCAGTGATGGAGGGAGTGGATGTGACATGGACGTTAGGTGGGGCATACAGAGCTTTCTTGCTCGACTGTCTCCCTTTTAAACATTTATACAATGAGAGACCTTTTAAATAAATAAATAAATATAAGATAATGAACCTCTAATAGACATTTCGTCTAGTTTCATCTGATGTTGTTCTCAAAAGCTGTAATGGAAACACCTGGTCTAATAGGAGTGCGAATCGTGCAAATTAATTCAGCATTCTTAGGTAAGACAAACCATTGAAAGAGTGATTGAATAAGTGGCTTAAAGAGTCAGCAACTCCGATGTAGAACAAGGATATTCGTATAGGCGGCCAAAGATGGAGAGAAAAACAATTTAAGATTTATGGCAATTGGATCTGAATTAATAATAATAGTTTTTTTCAAAAATATTAATAATAATTTTAAAACTTGATTTCGAATTTTGAATTAATTTTATTATTGCTGGTAAGTTACAGAATTATTATTTTAAAGATATTCTAGAATTTCGACAGCAATCAAATAACTTAAATTCCCTTATTTGAGTCATGTGAAAGAATTTAAATATAATATATATGTGTTTTATATAAGCTGTCAATCTATTATTTTCAGATCATTATAGAGCACGAGCCCGAAAATGAGCGAGATCCAAATCTCGAGTAGACCACACAATAAGTAAACAGTGGCGATTGAATTCCAACCATTAAAAACTTTATTTGTCATCCAACCATTTGATTAGGTTACAAACTGGGATAAAGAGAAAATGCATATATTAGCTTAATTTAAACTTTTGTGGCTCCCACAGAAGTTTTTAGTGGTGAGCGTTCAGTCACCACTCTTTCTTGTGGCCTATATGTGATTTATGTCTCATTTTCTGGCTCAAGCCATAAAATAGTCTTAAATAAACGGATGGAAGCATGGATAGGATAGGTACATCATAATGGACCATAGAGTACTGTCAGTAGCCACCTGGATGCCACGCTGTCAATCTCCGTCCCTTATAAAGTCCACCGGAATGAGTCTGACGGGGATTGCCTGGCGATCCCCTGGCCTAGAAAAGCTCCAATCATCAAATGGGCCCCCGATCTTTATTTGCTTGTAAATAGAATTTTGAGCATCGTTCATCATTTTCCAAGCATCCCTTTTTATATTCTGAGTTAACAGCCCTAGATACTGAGCAAGGGCTTGCTCCTGGTGTTCCCTGCATGATGAATGGCCCAGATCTTACACACGTATGGCAAACGAGCACCTCCGTGTGACGAATATGAATAAATAAACGATACATGGATGGAAAAGAGCTTCGAACCACACTAGCCACATGGTTCCGAGATCCTCTATCCATTCATCACGTTGGTACGACCTTTTACATGTTTTCCCAAAAAATAAATCTCATCCAATCAGTACATGGACCCAATTATTGAGAACAGGCGGATGGGTAACAAAATTCACTAAAGCTTTCCGGGGCCGTACATTTGGTTTGCTAACTGTGGCCCAAATGACCAGTGGATCAAACTGAGTCTTGGTCTAGGGCATCAATGTATTGGTGCAGTTCCGATGGATGGATTTGATCCTGGGCTTATCATGTTATGATGCATATATGTGGCATGTACATCAGTTTTATTGCACATGCGAGCGGGCCACTCAAAGCTGATGAAAAGACGGCATTTAGTACCCGCTAAACCATCTCAAGAGGACATGACATGCCCTTCAATTCCGACCATACAATCAAGAGGCCACTTTTAGAAGGGTCATACCAAAAAGTCACCTTTAATGGCAATTGCTTCTCATTCACTCAACCGCCTGATTTTACAAGTTGTGGGGATGGCTGATTAATACGAGCGTTGGTTAGTCAGATTTCTCGGCCCATAAAAGCAGTTCACCGATCGTACGGTCCGGATTGATGTGTATATTTGGGCAATGGCCATGGTTACACCAACTGACCAAGTTCAGTAAATGGGCAGAATATTTCCCAATTGGAAAAATACTTTGATACTCCACTTAGAAATTGTCAAATTGCACATCAATATATATAATTTAAATTAAACTGTTCAATTTTATGTTGCTAATTTATATGCATCATTAAGTTAAAACTGCACTCACTCTACTGAAGTTTCCGTAGAGGCTACGTATGAAATTCCCCCCTCTTAGATGAGCATAAGAGCACTGTGGGCCCCACCGTAATATACATGTTTTGTATCCATGCCATCCATCTATTTTTAAAGATCATTATAGAGAATGAGCCCCAAATAGGAAGCAGATCCAAATCTCAAGTGGACCACACCACTAGAAAAATGCAGTGATTTAACACCCACCATTCAAAACTTCCTAGGGTCCAATGTAATGTTTATTTCCATCCAAACTGTTGATTAGGTTATACAGAACTGGATGAAGGGAAAACACAAATATCAGCTTCATACAAAACTGTTATGGCTTCAAAAAGTTATTAATAGTGGCATTCAATCACCATTGTTTTTGTGGTGTGGTCCACATGAGATTTGGACCACAGATCACCGTCCAGTTCATGCACGCTGCTAGGCAATCTCTAGCATGTCTCACCCCTTTTCTTGTGATGGCACTAGCTTACAAGAGCATAGCACACGAACAGAGAGAATAAGAGAAGCCGTGAAGAGGTTGTAGCCCACACATGAGACTGAGAGTGGTGGGTTTGTAGCCCACCACTATTCAAAATCTGCATACGGAATTTTTGAATTTCCTAAAATATCCTCACCTTTATCATAAATCCTTAATAATGGCCTTTCAAATCGAAAAGTTCACGACTCTCCCAAGAGTAACAGCATGGGTAAAACTGTCCGCCGCTCGGGAAGCATGTAGTAGGGATATCACGATTAGGTGTCCACAAATTTACCGAACGGTTATTTAAAGGAAATAAAAAATAAAAAAGATCAAAAGACATAAAATCTGAAAAGTACTCAGCATCAAAAGCTACGATCAACCTTTTATATCAGTAACTCAATCACCCAAATTACAAATACCCAAACAAAAAACTAATAGAAGGAATAGACAAACCCAAATCATCCAAACAGCTATATCTGATAACGTACTTGTAACCGTCTACCTCATTAGCTATAACTAATAACTACAACGTCTTTCTCTCTATCAGTGGTGGATTTCAAACAGGGTTCCAGAGAAAAGAGCCCATGGCGAATTTTCTCTTCTCAGAGACATCTCCTGAGAGGGGCAACCCGTACTCGGTCAGCAGGCAGTCGAGCTTCCACTCTGGCATGTTCTCGTAGTCGGATTTGGTGTACCTTGGGTAGTGCAGCGGCATTTGGAAGTACCCGCACCTCTCCTTCGGAAGCTGCCTGTCTGCCCTTCTCCCCACCTCGGGCAGATGCCCGGCAACCGACTCCTTGCCTCCTCTACTCATTCTCTCTCTCTCTCTCTCTCTCTCTAATAAAATTCTCTTCTCAGAAGATCCCTTTCTCTATGGATTCTCTCTCCCTAACGCGCGTTTTATAGAGTGAAGGCTCCCGAAGGGAGAGGGAATGGAAAAATCTTCTGCACCCCGCGTAGGGCCACTTTCTCTAACGCGGTTGAAAGGGCTTAACATGCATGAAATCCACTCCGTTCATCAGGTTACTAACCCTAGTTTTATCCTGAATTCCTAAAATCATGCTTATTCAACAAACAGGTGGGCCGCCCTATAAAATTATTCATAAAAAACTGTAAATTTAGGTGTTATGGCCCACCTGAGTTTTTAAAACATTTTTCATTTCCGGTTAATTCTTTCATCTCGCTGAGGTACGTCAGATGAGTGGATTTGATGGGACGTAAACACAATATTGAGCCCTGCATAAATTAACGGTTTGCATTTTATCCCCACATTTTCCTAGTTCGTGGCATAGTTGAATTTTAGGTTGTCATTATTTTTGGATTCCGAAGCTTAAATGAGGTATTGTACCTGATGGACAGAGTGGATTTCATGAACATTTCACCAACGTGGCACTTTGTGCACGAGGTACCTAGCAAGAGGTACTCTTGCGAGTTACGGTAAAGCGGCTGTACGGGGAATGTGCTAGAAGGGAATATTGTCGAGGAAGGCGTTAATTACTTCGTATGGGCCGTATGGCCACACTGCGATGCGCACTTTGCCGAATCGGATTGCGTATTGAGTAAACTTTGTCGGGCCCATTGTGAATTCACGTGGTTTATCCACACCGTCCATCCGTTTTAAGGATCATTTTAGGGGTTGAGACGAAAATTGAAGTATATAAAAAGCTCCAGCACACCATATCAAAGGAAACAGTTGAAATATTGATTTCCACCGTTGAAACCTTTCTAAGGCTCCCAGTGATGTTTATTTGTCATCCAAACTGTTCATAGGATAAAAAACACATCGATGAACGGAAAAAACAAATTTCATCTTGATCTAAAATTTCAGTGGGCCCCAAGAACTTTTCAACGGTAGATTTCAATTCACACTGTTTCCGGCCGTGTGGTCCACTTGAGCTTTGGATATGATTAAGGTTTTGTCTAAAATCATAAAATTATATGATAAAAAGGATGGACGGAGTTTATACAATGCATGAATGACTGTGGGCCCCACAGAGTTTACTCCTGCTGAGTAACTCAGTACGCAATCCGCTTCCCACTTTGCAACGCTTCTTAAATGGTGGTGATTCACCCACCAAACATGTGCTACTGCGTTCGGCGAGCCTGCAACTAACCGATCACCACGTGGGGAGAATGTACATCAAATCCACCCCATCTATCAGGTTCGCTGCCACATTTTCACCAACGATCCTAAAAATCAGTCCAATCCAAGAACTCTAATTCACATGGTGTGGTCCACACGAGCCTTTGAGTGTTTTGATTTTAGAGGAACATTTTCATCCTTGTGTGGCGCACCAAATAAGTGGATTGGATGGCACATACACACGTGGTGGACCCCACACACATTTGGAAATTTTTAATGACGGGACTTCCCAATTCAGCTGCTCCCTACGGTAGCCCACCTGAGTTTCGAATGGACCCGTGTGTTAGGACCTTGCCAATCACCTGATTGGACGGGGTGGATCTCATCCACCTAAAATCCTCCGTGCATATCAGCTAATAGTCACACCCTACATGACTCTGGAGTAACGCATTCACGCGAGCATTTTGGCGAACATGCAGTAGCCAATCAAGACCATACAAACCACTAGGCGCCACTGTGGATGGAGTGTGCTCGAGATATCATCTTGACCATCTGATACCATCTATGAACACTTTATGCATGCAACCCCATATAGTTCCCCGATTGGATGGCATGGATTGATTTACGTACGGTCCATGTTTAGGCAAAGGAATGGTGAATAACGCGCAGGTTAGCTTTGCGGATTCGGCAACGGTAGAGTTCCAAAAACGCTTTGGCTATGCCAATGCATTTGGAACTTAAAAAGTGACAATACTGCCATAACACGTCGGCTGTAGGCACGAGGAAACTACGACGTCAGGGATCCAAGCCTGACTCGCACACGCTACACTGCCAATGCCAGCTCAACTAGCAAGCCCGAGTTCAGCCCATGGTCATATGAGGGGAGCGGATTAGGTGATACCCCGGATCCACCGACGTGGGTGGGACCCCTGACTGTGTGGCTCACGGTGATATATGTGCCTTAAATCCATTCCGTCCAACCATTTTGAAATCTCATTTTAGAACATTATTCCATAAATGAAGCTATACAAATTTTATATGGACCATAACACAAGAAATAGTTGTGATTAAATCCTTGCAGGGCCATGGGAATGCTTATTTTCCATACAACCCGTTGATAGGTCACAAAGATATTGATGAAGAGACCACATAAATTGATTACCACGGTTTCCTGTATCATGGTCCACCTTAGATTTGGATTTGCTTCATTAATTGGATCATAACGTAAAATGAGCTTTCAATACAGATGGACAGCCAGCATGGATGTAGTCACATATATTATAATGGGCCCCACAGTCAGGGGTCCCACCGACTTTGGTGGATCCGAGGTCTCACCTAATCCGCTCCGGGTCATGACCAGATCGGTACCAGGAGGGTTTTGGTAGGGGATGGATTGGTTAGTATCCAAAATACATATTAATAAAGTTCCTAATCCTTGAATAATAATCATTTATTTGTTTAATTTGGACCATTTGTTGTAAAATCTACTCAGTCCATCCATTGTGCAAGATTATTTTAGGGCTTGTGCACGAAAATCAAATAGATACAAAACTCAAATAAGCCAGCCACACCACACAAAGAAGTGGGATGGAATGTCTACCATTGAAATCCTTTTTAAGGTCCACTGGAGTTTTTAGCAAGATGCTATGCCCATCAACGTGTCCTGAGGAGGTATCAATGCTGAGTTTTTATCAAGATGCTATGCTATTGTGGAATATAAATATAAAGTGGGTCCTGAAACGGTGTCAATTGCGAACATTCCTTAAGCCAGGAACGTCCTAAAAAGGCTCCAACGGTGAAGATCTTGTTCCAGGTGTATTCTTTGTAACGGCTCATTAGAGTTTTGAATCTGCCTATTTTTAGGTCCGGTCTCAATACAATGTAGCGACGTGATGGACGGGTGAATGTGACATGGACGTTAGGTGGGCCCTACATGTCTTTCTTGCTTGGACGCGGATTAGATACTGACTGGTTCAGTAGCCAATCTCCCTGCTAAATTGACGTCACCAGGATTTGTAGGCCCATCATGATGCACGTGTTGTATCAATTCCGTCCATCCGTCCATCCATTTAGAGAGATCATTTTTGAGCATGAGCTAAAAATTGAAGCCGATCCAAATCTCAAGTGTACCCCACCATAGAAAACAGTAGAGATAGTGATGCCTACCATTGATTCATACCTAGGCCCACCATGATGTTTGTTTCATGTTAAACCTATTTATGAGTTAACACAGACATGGATTAAGGGAAAACACAAATATCAAACTTTTGTGGCCCTTAAGAAGTTTTTAATGGTAGGCATTAAATCTCCACTGTTTTCTGTGGTCCATTTCAGTAGTAAGTCTACATGCTCAACCTGTCAGTAGCTAAACCGCGTCACTTTCTCCCTATTAAACGTTGAGAGACGTTTTAAATAAATAAATAAATAAATACAAGATAAAAACCTTCTAATAGGGGTTGCGTCTAGTTTCATATGATGTTGTTCTCAAAAGCTGTCATGGCACACCTTGTCCAATGGGAATGAGAATCTTCCAAATTAATTCAGCATTTTTGGGTAAGAAAAACCATTGAAGGAAGCAGCGATTGAATAAATTGTTTAAATAGTGTAGAACTGGTGAATTTGAATAGGCGGCCAAGATTGAGAGAAAAACAATTTAAGATATATGGCAATTAGATCCGAACTATTAATAATATTTATAATAATTTTAAAACTTGATTTTGAATTTTAAATTAATTTTATTATTGCTGGTAAGTTGCAATTTTATTATTTTAAAGATATTCTAGAATTTCGAGAGCACTGAAAAAACTTAAATTTCTTTATTTGAGTCATGTGAAAGAATTTAAAACCCAATTCAAGTCTGGGATGAACAGCGCAGGTGGTGTTGACTGGGACCGGATTTTATAAAGTCCACCACAATGAGTCCGAACGGGACTCGGACTCATCCAATCCGCCATAACGATCCCCTGGCCTAGAAAAGCTCCAATCCTCAAGTAGGCCCCGATCTTTATTTGCCTGTACATAGAATTTTGAGCATCGTTCATCATTTTCCAATCATCCCTTTTTATATCCTGAGTTAACAGCCCTAGATACTGAGCAAGGGCTTGCTCCTGGTGTTCCCTGCATGATGAATGGCCCAGATCTTACACACGTATGGCAAACGAGCACCTCCGTGTGACGAATATGAATAAATAAACCATACATGGATGGGAAAGAGCTTTGAACCACACTAGCCACATGGTTCCGAGATCCTCTATCCATTCATCACGTTGGAACGACCTTTTACATGTTTTTCCAAAAATAAATCTCATCCAATCAGCACATGGGCCCAAATATTGAGAAAAGGTGGATGGGTAAGAAAAACTCACCAAAGCTTTCCAGGGCCGTACATTTCATTTGCGAACTGTGGCCCACCCGACCAGTGGATCAAATTGATTCTTGGGCTAAGGCATCAATGTAGTGGCGCAGTTCTAATGGGTGGATTTGATCCTGGGCCCATCATGTCATGCTGCATATACGTAGCATGTACATTAGTTTTATTGCACATGCGAGTGGGCCCCTCAAAGCTGATGAAAAGACGCCACTTAGTACCTACTAAACCACCTCAAGAGGACATAACATGCCTTTCAATTCCGACCATACAATCAAGGGCCCATTTTTAGAAGGGTGATATTAAAAAGTCACCTTTATTGGCGATTGCTTCTCATCCACTCAACCGCCTGATTTTACAAGTTGTGGGGATGGCTGATTAATACGAGCGTTGGTTAGTCAGATTTCTCAGCCCATAAAAGCAGTTCACCATCGTACGGTCCGGATTGATGTGCATGTTTGGGCACTGAACCTGATTATACCAACCAAAGGCTATGGTATTTTTTCAACACCTGAACAAGTTTCAGTAAATGGGCAGAATATTTCCCAATGGGAGAAATACTTTGATACCCACTTAGAAATTGTCAAATCGCACGGTAATGTATTTGTGATTTAATTTATACGGTTCAAATTTATGTTCCTAATTTAGATGTGTTTTATATCCATGCCGTCCATCAATCTGTTGAGATCATTTTAGATCATGAGCCCCAAAAAGAAAGCAGATACAAATCTCAAGTGGACGGCACCATTAGAAAACTGCAGTGATTGAACACCCACCACCGTTAAAAACTTCCTCAGGTCCAATGTAATGTTTGCTTTTCATCCGACCTGTTGATTAGGTCACGCAGACCTGGATGAAGGGAAAACATAAATATCAGCTTCATACAAAACTGTTGTGGTCTCCCCGTAAAGTTTTAAATTGTGGCATTCAATCACCACTGTTTCTGTGGTGTGGCCGGTAATACATCATGGTGGGGTTAACAGAGCACCGTCCAGTAGCTAGACATGCATGCCGCTTGCCAATCTCTAGCATCTCTCACCCCTTTTCATGAGATAGCACACGCAGAGAGAGTAGCCCACACATGAGTGTGTTTGGACTACACGCCTGAAAGGTTTCATCACTCTTCAAAATCTGCATACGGAATCTCCCAGGGGTAAGGGATATTAAGATTAAACGTCCACAAATTTTCAGAACGGTTATTTAAAGGAAACAAAGAATAAAAAAGATTAAAAGACATAAAACACGGAAAAGTAATCGGCATCAAAAGCTACCATCTACCTTTTATATCAGCAACTCAATCACCCAAATTACAAATACCCAAACAAGAAAACCAAAAAAAAAAAAAAAGGAATAGACAAACCCAAATCATCCAAACAGCTATATCTGATAATGTTTACCGTCTACATCATTAGCTATAACAACTAACTGCAACGTCTTTCTCTCTATCAGTGGTGGATTTCAAAGAGGATTCCAGAGAAAAGAGCCCATGGCGAATTTTCTCTTCTCAGAGACATCTCCTGAGACGGGCAGCCCGTACTCGGTCAGCAAGCAGTCGAGCTTCCACTCTGGCATGTTCTCGTAGTCGGATTTGGTGTACCTTGGGTAGTGCAGCGGCATTTGGAAGTACCCGCACCTCTCCTTCGGCAGCTGCCCGTCTACCCTTCTCCCCACCTCGGGCAGATGCCCAGCAAACGACTCCATGCCTCCTCCACTCTCTCTCTCTCTCTCTCTCTCTCTCTCTCTCCAATAAAATTCTCTTCTCAGAAGATCCTTTTCTCTATGGATTCTTCTCTCTCCCTGACGGTCCTTTTATAGAGGAAGTCTCCGAAGGAAACGGATTGGCTACTCCCCCTGACAGCAGCCAATGGCTGGTGATCGGTGCTATGTGGGGCCCACAATGATGTATATGTTTCATCCATGCCGTCCATCTATTTCTATAGATCCTTTTACGGTATGAGACAAAAAATTAGTTATATTCCAATCTCAATTGGGCCACATTGCAGGAAACAGTGTTGAATGAGCGTCGACCATTAAAAACATTTTGGGGGCCATAAAAGTTTTAGATCAAGCTGATTTTTGGTTTTCCCTTCATCTGGGCCTGTATGACCTAATCAACAGATTGGATGTGAAATAAACAGTACAGTAGGCCTTAGGAGGATTTTAATGGTGGATATCTAATCTCTATCGTTTTCATGTGGTGTGGTCCACCTGAGATTTATATCGAGCCTAAAATGATCTGTAAAAATGGATTAACGGAATGGATGAAACACATACATCATTATGTGGCCCACAGAGCACCGACCATCAGCCACGGGGCTGGTGTCAGGGGGAGTAGCCAATCCGCTTCCGTCTCCGAAAGACAGCGGGAATGGAAAAAAATCTAGAAAAATCTTTCGTACCACGCGTAGGGCCACTTTCTCTAACGCAGTTGAAAGGACCTAACGTACATGAAATCCACTCCGTTCATCAGGTTACTCACCCCATTTTTATCCTTTATACCTAAAATCCTTCTTATTTAACAATCATGTGGGCAACCCTATAAAATTATTCCTAAAAATCTCTAAATTTACGTGGTATGGGCCACCTGATTTTTTAAAACATTTTAATTTCCGGATAATTATTTCATCTCACTGAGGCACATCAGATGAACGGATTTGATGGGATTTAAACACCATAGTGGACCCTGTATAAATTAACGGTTTGCATTCCATCCTCACAGTTTCCTAGTGAGTGGCCTAATTGAGTCTATATGGTCCTAACTTTTGGATTCCAAGGTTTAAATGAGGCATTGTACCTGATGGACGGGATGGATTTCATGAAAATTCCACCAATGTGGCCCTCCGTGCGTGAGATCCCTAGCACAAGGTACCTCTCGCAAGTTACGGTAAAGCGGCTGTACTGGGAATGTACTGGAAGGCAACATTGTCGAGGAAGGAGTTAATTAATTCGTATGACCACACTGCGATGCGCACTCTGCCCCGCTTCTTAAATTGTGGTGATTCACCGACAGTACATGTGCTACTGCGTATGGCGAGCCTACAACTAACCGCATACCACGTGGGGAGAAAGTGCATCAAATCCACCCCATCTATCAGGTTCGCTGCCACATTTTCATCGAGGATCCTAAAAATCAGTCCAATCCAAGGGCTCTAATTCACATGGTGTGGCTCACACGAGCCTTTTAATGTTTTGATTTTTGAGGAATATATTAAATTGTGTGGCGCACCAAATAAGTGGATTGGATGGCACATACACAGGTGGTGGACCCCACACACCAATCACGCAAGCGTTTTGGAGAACATGCAGTACACATGCAAGCCAATCAAGACCGTACAAACCGCGAGGCGCCACTGTCGATGGAGCGTGCTCGAGATATCATCTTGACCATCTGCTACCATCTATGAACACTTTATGCATGCAATCCCATTTAGTTCCCTGATTGGACGGCATGGATTGAATTACGTATGGTCCTTGTTTACGGAAAGGAATGGTGAAAAACGCACAGGTTAGTCTTGCGGATTCAGCAACGGTAGAGATCCAAAAATGCCTTGGCTCTCACGAAAAAAAGATCAAACATGCCGTTGCATTTGGCGCGGATTAGGTACTACCCCCGCCGTCTGTGGCTCAGGACGGGCTGGACGTGTAGCTCGTTGAGCCGCGGTAAGTAGTTATGTCATAAGGCACGCTGCCACGTCAGTCAACGACGATATCTCGCGTCCACGAGAACCCCAACCGTCCCTTACTTTTTTATTTTCTACCTTTTTCTGTGCGGAGATTGAGTAGCGAGAATCACTACTAAAGTAACGTCGCCACGTTTTGTGGGCTCCACAATGATGCATGTGTTTTATCCACACCGTTCATACATTTGGAGAAATCATTTTAGGGCATGATACAAAGAATAAGTTAGATCCAAGGCTAGAGTAGACCCCACCACAAAAAACAGTGGGGAGAGTGATGCCTACCGTTGAAACCTCCCAAAGGTCCACCACGACGTTTATTTGAGATCCAACCTATTCATGTATTAACTCAGACATGAAAGAAAGGAAAACACAAATAACAGCTTGATTAAAAACTTTTGTTGCCCTTAGAACTTTTTAATGATAGGCGTAGCTCTCTCCACTGTTTTGTATGGTGGGGTCCACTCGAGATTTGGATCTAACTCATGGTTTGGACCATGCCCAAATATGATCTCTCCAAATGGATGGACGGTGTGGATACAAAACAAATATCATGGTGGGGCCCATAGAACTGGGTTACGTCACTTCGTAGCGAGTATGGCTGCTAAATCTGCGCACCAAACAGATAACGTGCATTCCAAGAAACCTAAACACAATTAGGAAATCGGGTTGCGCGCGTACTCAGTACACTCTTATTGTATTGAGTAAACTCTGTTAGGCTCGCCAAGATTTCATGTGTTTTATCCACGCTGTCCATCTGATTTTTCAGATCATTTTAGGGGTTCAACCCAAATTCGAAGTACATCTAAAGTTTAAATAGACCATACTACAGGAAACAGTGGAATTATTTATTTCGACCGTTGAAACCTTTCTAAAGTCCAGTGATGTTTATTTATCATCCAAACGGTTCATACTTCAATTCACACTGTTTCCAGTGGTGTGGTCCACTTGAGATTTGGATATACTTAATATTTGAGTTAAAGCCCTAAATTTATATGATTAAACGGATGGACGGAGTTTATACAGTGCATGAACGACGGTGGACCCCATAGAGTTTACTCAGTACAGTTAGCGTACGTTACTCAGTAAGCAATCCGTTTCCTGCAATTACCTCGGGGATTCGCGAATTAGCTACTAACAGGTTGAGTAGGGAGACTGGCTATCACTTACCACCTCTTAACGAGCTACGCGTCCAGCCCGTCCTGAGCTCCAGGAGGGCGGGGCAGTACCTAATCCGCACCCGATGTATTAGGAAACTTAAAAAGTGACAAAACTACCCTTACACGTAGGTTGTAAGCACCAGGAAACTACGACGTCAGGGATCCAACCCTGACTCGCACACGCTACACTACCATTTCCAGCTCAACTAACTAGCCCGAGTTCAGGCCGTTGTCATGAGGGGAGCGGACTAGGTGAGACCCCGGATCCACCTATGTGGGTGGGACCCCTAATATATGTGCCTTAAATCCATGCCGTCCAACCGTTTTGAAAGCTCATTTTAGGGCCTTATCCCCAAAAAGAAGCAAATCCAAATCTTTATGTGTACCATAACACAGGAAATAGAAGTGATTAAATCCCCACCATTAAAAAACTGCACAGGGCCACCTGAATGCTATTTTCCATACAACCTGTTGATAAGGTCACATAGATATGGATGAAGAGACCACATAAATATCAGCTTGATATGAAAACTTTTGCGGACCGTGAGAAGTTTTTAATTGTCGATTACCACTATTTCCTGTATTATGGTTCACCTGAGATTTGGATCTTCTTCATTAATTGGATCATAATCTAAAGTGAGCTTTCAACATGGATGTACGGCATGGATATAGTCACATATTATAATGAGCCCCAAAGTCAAGAGGTCCCACCCACTTCGGTGGATCCGAGGTCTCACCTAATCCGCTCCCGGCCGGTCATGACTACATCGGTACCAGGAGGGTTTTGATAGGGTACGTGCCCCCATAGTATCCAAAATACATATTGATTTAAAGTTCCTAATCTTTGATTAATAATCATTTCTTTGTTTAATTTGGACCATTTGTTGTAAAATCCACTCGGTCCATCCATTGTGCAAGATCGTTATAAGTCTTGTGCACAAAAAATCAAACAGTGAAGATTTAGTGATCACCATTGAAATATTCACACGGCCACAAAAGCTTCATGTCAGGCTAAACGTTTTGTGATTTCACCCCGTCTGGGCAGGAATGACCTTGTTAACGGTTTGGACAAAAGTTTCACTGATAGGAAAGTGTTTCCTTCATTTCCCCAATGTACAGGTCACTTGGGTTTTAGATCCACCTCATTTTTTATCTCATGTTCTAAAATGGTCTCGTAATTTGTATATGTACATAGTGCTCCACCTAACATGAACTTTTGACAAGAAACTATAGCAGAAAACCTGCATCTCAAGGACCTGATCCAAACCTGACTAGAATGACCCTTAACTAAGTCCAAAACGTGGGGCCAGGACTTGACTAAACCGATTCTAATCCGGTTCAAAAGGTGAGACCCAAATCTGACTTTATTTGTTAGTGGATTGAATAAATGGGACCCAAACCTAAACCCAGCTCGATTTTTAACGGCTCCAATAAATTAACCCAGACCCATTAAAATCAGATTGGGTTCGTCAGGCATCGGGCTGGTACAATACCCGTTGACAGCCCTGACTACTATAATCACTTGAACACCAATAGTTTGATTCGTTCCTTTGTTTTATATTATCTCGAATTCACACGCATTGGACCATTAGATGGGTTTTATGAAAATCACCATGTAATGACAGTCGCTAACATCAAACCTGCCGGCTTGAAGTTGCCGTCGTCCACACAGCATTTCATGTTAGAGCTGGACTCATATGCCAGTTTTTCACAACTTCCTAAATGGTGTAGACTTTTCAACCTTGCGCATGCCATGGTTTTACAGATGCTCCAGATTGCCAACTGAACTTTGGATGGAGCATGTCCTAAAAATGGTACTGAGAAGATAATATTAATTGTCTGACTTATTCCTTTGGATTTAACCATCCATTTAATAGCCAGTAATTGGATGGTTAGGATTGCATAATTAGTGTTATTTTAGAGATAAGCTGCATCCACAACAGACCCACAATTTGGATGGTCTAGATAGCCGCACATCAGCGTCACATGTGAAGAGAATGAGTCGTTACCATGCTCTAAGATGTGCCAGACAAACGTACGAGTCCTTCCTTTACGACCGACTTTTGTCGTGGAATCCATCTGTCCATGCATTTTTTTTATCGATTGACTGCATCCATCCGTTGCGCCAGCCCCAATCAGGATTTGATCTCAAAATATCCTGCAGATTAACTTAAGCGAGCCACATCATAAGAAACAACGGGGATTCAAGGGGCACCATTGAAACTCTTTACCCTTGGGTGCGGCCCACTTGAATTTTGGATCCACCTCAATTATGATGGTATGTCTTAAAATGAGCTCTCAAAATGGATGAACAACGTGGATTTCTCACAAACATTATAGTGGGCCCCAGCTAACATCTCAGGGCGAGAAAGCTTCCTCCCACTAATATGGATTGGATGGCATATAAACATTACCATGTGGGTGGGCATTTCTGGCCCTACTGAGGCCCACTCAATCAGTTTTCGTTCTGCATGGTGGTCCCACCATCTTTTCCCTTGTTTTAATATATATTTATTTTTTCTAGGCAGTTGAGCTGATAATGGATTGACCGGTCTGAATCTTAAAACCATGGGCTGAATTTACTTTTCCCCTGTTTTAATACGTTTTTCAAGGCAATACTTTTTCAAGGCAGTTGAACTGATACCGGACCAACACGCATCACACATCTTTCTTTTTCAAGTCAATGTGACCATTTATTTCCTTGATCTTGGTGCAGCTAGAAATAATCAGCATCATTTGGGCTCAAAATTTTCTTAGGAGATTTTCAAAATATTAATATTTTTTCAATATATTATTGGAATTATAAATTATTAAATAAATTTAAATTTTGAATAAGAAGATTTTATTATATTACTTATTGTTCTAAAGAAACAATTTGGTTTGATGATTTTAAACTATCTGATTTATGGCTAGTAAACATTGGTCCGTTGTAAAATTAAAATAAAAAATTGGCCCCATTTAAAGGGCAAAGATCATCCGCATGATTCTGGAACCAATGCTTACTTTTAGTTGTATGCATGGATGAAAGGTTGAGATCAACGATAGGCCCCCGTGTCGTTTAAAAGGTCTGGGGCCCGTTTGGCCGGGTGAATGGGAAGGGATTGAATGGTATTAGGGTGGATGGCATGGATTTCTAGGTAATGATGGTGTTGTCAGTAGATTGTCTTGAGATCCATTGGGATTTTTATATCCGTTGATTGCTATATCCAGTCTATTTGGAACGCCCGGCTAATCCCGGGATTAAACCTTCCCATCCCTTCCAATCCCTCGAACCAAACACGTCCCAGGGGTGGATTGAATGGGATTTAAAGGTAATGATGGTGTTGTCAGTGGATTGTCTTAAGATCCATGGGATTGGGATCAGATCACCAACTCTGTTTGGCATTCCCGGCCAATCCTGGGATTTAGCTTCCAGTCCCTTTCAATACCATCCAATCCCTTCCGATCCGACCGGCCAAACGGGCCCTTGAGGATCTTGTGAGCTAATCAAAACCCTTATTTATATAAAGAATTCTCTATTTTTTAAAATATCAAAGTGAAAATCAACTAAAGAAATTCTCGCGGTATTAAAGCTTATGTTACCGGGAGCGGCTCATGATAATTTCACATGGCCCACAGCGATGCGTGAATCAACCTCCACCATAGGTAGCCCATAAGAACTTGTCGCGGATGCCCCAGAATGCAGCCCAGCATTACAGCTAGCTACCACGTGAGGCTTCTGTGGAACAGGGCACACGTGTAATCAATACGAGCCATACACTGTGAGCATGACATATACTAGCATCATGTTGGTGAGCTTAACAAGCGATCCACATTTAACGTGTAGGTTAAATTTGGACCGTTGAGAATTTTCTCTAATGACAGCTTATTTTCTCGAAAAAGTGTGATCTGCCTAGTCAGCTGACCAATATTAAGTTTTGGTCCAGTGCGTACATATCCGATGAATGGTCCAGATCTCTTACGTGATTGCAGGAAGGCCCACACATGGTAGCTATCGTTCAGCTCCACACATTTCTACATGCCGCCTGTGACTGTTCCGATTTTAACCGAAGGGGGGCTGTAATTTGGCTTCGGGTCTTCTTCTTTTTCCCTTCTTCTCTCTCTTTTTTTTATAAAAAAAAATATTTTTTTTAAATTTTATTTTAAGGTTAGGGCTGCAATTTGGGTTCGGGTCAACCCAAACCTGACCCAACAGGAGTTGGAGTCGGGTGGGATTGGGTTGTCGAAGTCCTCAGGTCGGGTCCAGAAAAGTAAATTCAGGAGGGTTAGGATGAGTTGGAAAAAACCACCTGTATTTGGGTCAAGTGGGTCCGTAGGGTTTGTTGGTGAAGTACAGAGGAATTCAGGTTGGGCTTCTCGAGTTGAAAATATCCCCTTTTTATCTTTTTTTGGCAATATTGTGGCCTACCTGACTTCTAAATTTACTTGGTTTTCAAGCTAATATCTTAGTATGAAGTGGTGCAATGCATGTATGATATGAATTTCATGTAATTATTATGATGGTCTTACACAACCTTTCTTACACTGTTTTTTTAATGATATCATTAAAATAAGTTACATGCAAAGAAGTGAAGAAAACACTCTTCTCATAAAAAATAAAAATAAAATTATTAGCTTGTTTTTTCATAAAATTTAAATAATTTGAAAGCTCATTATAGGTGAAATTTAAAATGTATATCAATAACAACTATATTTTTCATTTCTCAAAATATTTCTACCACCTAAAATATTTTTTCATGCCCTTTCATCGTTCAAAGTTTTCCATGATAGGCAATTGATCGTAGAGGCAAAGATGTCTAAAAAATGCTTACTTCATATATAATATAGATTTATGGCAAGTTACCATAAGTGGTTGTAGGCATACATTCTATGGGGAAATCATAAAATTGTGCTGAAAACAGTGGAGTCAGTATGATTGGAGAATAGAACTTTCTTTCCTCAGTAGATATGGCAGGAATGCAAGTCCATCAATCATTAATCTTGTGGGCCCTATCATAGACCATCGTTAACATATCACGTGCATTAGACAATTCCAACCTCTACTTTCCTACTACTCTCCATCAGACCCATAACTGCCAAGAAGGCTACTGTTGAGATGGATGGGATCACCTAATCAATGCATTTATTGAACCATTTCCGATAGACAATGCTACTATGATAGTGAACCGCATTCATTGACCGTTCATGACTCGGCAAGGTGATGCATCAATTAGGTCCACCCACATAGTACCAAAGATGGATGGCTTACGTTTTATAATAAAACTCATGACATAATCCTAACCTTTAACTTTTCTACAATTACTTTATAATTAAAAGAGTATTTCTTTTGTAATAAACGCTTTACCACATAATAATTCTTTGCTAAATCTATGAATTTGTAGTTTAATTCCCAATCGACATACTTTAAAATATGCCAAATTCAAATCTAAAGCAAATCTATAATTTGATAAGTTTCTGGATTTATCAAATTCCTTATTTCCTAATCCCAATCAGGGCTTGAAGTCACTCATTAAAAAGTAGAAATTAGTGCGGACTAGTATGCCAGATCTGGGCCACTCATCTTGGCTGGTTAGGAGAATGGCAATGTCAATCAATCAATTGATGCCTAGAAAATGGTATCATTAATGCAGTTGCGGGAAAATATCACCAGAAATTATTTTTTCGATATAAATGCAGAACATTACAGGCCACACATATGGGGTGGGTAGCTGCCTACTGGCAACTATGTGAACCTTGACGTGAGGATATGCAGTGTCATTTAACTACCATTTAATAATCTGGGCTCAATCTTTTAAATAAAATCTAGGTTAGGTATACGTGGGGTCCAAGTTAACATGAGCCAACTTGTTTAATTAGCGGGTCAGGACGGCATATACGACGGTCCACATCCGACCTAAAGAGATTCATGGGTCAGGTCTGGTTCGGTCCAAGCCTCTTCGATGTTGATCGTTATGTGATGAATGGTGTCAAATTCCCTACATGTATACGTCGGTCGAATGTGTACATCACGGGTCTGGTCCATTTTACGGGCGCATTTAAAACTAGATCTGGGTGGGTCATGTTGGGTTAATTTTGGGAGGTCACAAACCCAGCCTACTTACTAATCAAACTTTAGGACTTGACCTGCCGTGGGTCAAAATTTCGGGCCTATATGTTTTAATATGTGGATGAGTCAATGACCTGTGCAGGCAATTCTAAGCGTTCGAGGCGGTCCAGCAACGAAATGACTAACAATGAAATACAGCTAAACCCACCTCCGTTGATCAAGAAAGAACGCAGAGAGGGGATCGATGGGTATGAGTTTCTAATATGGAGAGAAATAATGTTTGGGCCCATTAGATCAATGGTCTGGATCACTGTGATATGGCCCCATGTATGCAAACTCAAGGCTTGAGGACACCGTAGGTGTCCTGTCATCGAGGATATTGTTTAATTGACGGTTCAAATGAATGGATCCGTGGATGATAGTGTCCATCATTAGAGGTGGCAATGGGTGGGTTCCACCCAAATGACAAGTTGCAAACCAGGCTCTCAGGACAAAAAGTTCTCCTTTAGAATAATGGGTCAGGTTCAGTTTTAGGCCAACCCAACGTAGCCCTCCCATATATTAACTGAGGAAAACTGCCTGGCCTGACCTGACCGGCGCCAACCCTGTTGTCAAAACAGATGTCGTAAATCTGTCTGTCCGTGCTACTCGACCAGTCGAGGTACTAGGTCGACTAGTCGAAAGTCCCTTTGACTGGATAAAACCTGTTCGACTTAAAGTCCAGTAACAATGTATTTAGAGTTCCGAGGTGCTCGACTAGTCGAAGATCCCTTTGACTGGTCAAAACCCTTCTTCGACTAGTCGAGGGTTACACAAATGATGCGCGATTTGTGCGCGAACTACATAAACTCGAGGTGGTTTTTAGGGGTGTGCGTAAGTAGGAGTTCCCCATTTATAAATAAGACTCCCTAAGGCCATTCTCAGGTATACTAGGGCTATTTAAAGGTATTTCAAGAGTTTCTAAAAGGGTTCTAGGGTTTATAAAAGGTGCAACAACGGTGAGATTCGAGATTGTTCGAATTGGGTAAGTCCTCTCTCTTCATAATTTTTATTTTCATAGTTGATTTCTATCGCTTTGTACCGTAGTTTTTTTCCGCAAAAGTTTTTCACGTTAAATCCTTGTGTTCTCTTATGATTGCTTGACATTATTGGATTGCTATCATAAATCCAAATTTATATTGTGCCGCAGCACAAATCCCAACAAACCCAACCCCACCTAACCCATGATCCAAAATAAAAGTATCCTAACATGCCTGTGTAATTGCTTTTCTGCAAACTTTTGCAAAAGATACAACATACACATGCCTTATAAAACCCAATCCCATAAATATGGGATGGTAAGCTCTATCAACAATTGCCAAAACCTTGAGGTTGGCAGCATGAAATTTTATTTTTTTTTTTCAACTATTCCACTGTATCAAGAACCGTAATCTTAATTAGACTATGCATCATCAAATCTTTTCTTACTACCTCTACCAACAGCCTGGTACAAAGTTGGGTTGGGCAGGTCGGTTGAACCCGACCGTGCTGCACTTTAAGGGGCCACGTAGGATCGGTTCAAGCTCTAAACTATCCAATTAGAGAGTTTGACTAGTGTGTATCCCCCATCCACGTTGTGGCCCATCCAATAATCACAGATCGAACGGCTACAGTCCCGACGTCTCATATAACAACCCATCCTGATGTTTTCTAGCAAACCGAGATAATCTTAGAAGGAGAGAAATTACATTTTCATCTCCAATCAGAATATCGACAATTTCTCACGTACTTGGGGACAGGACAACGGCTACTATGTTTACAATATCAATATTCGAGTTGCCCCCCACCCACCCAAACACCCTCATCACATCATGTCATGACCTTACACTTTAAGGCCCACCACCAATTGCATACATCGTGTGGCAGATCTGCAATGTCTACATTCATACTTCAAATGTAGTCCACTTGTTCATGATCTATTCTTAAGTGGAAAAAAAAAAAAAAACTGTATCGGCCACAACTGCCACCGGCTGTTACGGCCGTAACATTCGTACTGGATTTGCTAGTGACCCTCTAGCTTTGAGCTGAATACTGGTCGAAGCTCTGTTAACCCTTGTTGGAGTTAGTGTCTTAGAAAATCATTTGTGCACTTATCCAATGACCACGTAAATGTGATTGGACAGATCTCAGTTGTTGATCATGGTAACTATGGATTTCAAATTGGACATGTGATAATGCCTTATACAGATTTGATGTTGCTCTTATCTTATATTCATTAGATTTATTGAAGAGTGATTATTCTAGTGAACTTAAGATTAGACAGGATGGTTATTAACCCAAGGGCCTGTTGTTTTTCAAAGAAATGGAAAATACCTGGGAAATATTAATTATTGTAATTTCACTGCGTTTGAAAATTCATGGGAATTTGTGCATGTGAAATTGGTTCAAAAGATGTAATTTTAATTTTTGAACGCAAGGTAATGCGAATGATATATCTATTCTGTCAGTTTGTTTTATTACAATATTTTGGAGCATGAGACAAAAAATGAAGTGGATCCAACACTCAAGTGGCCCACACCAAAAGAAACAATGGCCCTACAAAGTTTTTAACAGTAAGTATTCGATTCCCTTTTTGGTATCACGTGATCCAATTGAGTATTGGATATGCCTCAATTTTTTACTCATGCTATGAATTCAATTGGAATAATAGATGAACAGTGTAGATAAACGAAATGCATCACAGTGGGACCCATAGATATTTTGTACTATTCTTGGTTTTCGTGTCAAAAAGTAAGTAGTCAAATCAGATAAGTTGTAAATGTAGGGGGAAGTAATTATTACTTTTTTAACCTGCATTTAACATTTCACATAAAATCAAACACGCCCTAAAAGAGTAGGGTTAGACCATGATCGTCATAGGTGGGTGGAATACAAATGTGGACATCAGTTCATGAGATGTACGATCATCTTGTGTGAGGGGACTAACTTAGGTTAGGATGAACAATCTCCACCATCGGGAGCCCACTTGGTGTCAATTTATACTTTACCCTTACACTATAAAAGAGTGAGTGTGTCATGTACAAATGATATAGGTTTGGACATTTGGTCACTCACATTGGTGGATTAAGATGAAGTCAACAGTACAGGGGCCCATTAGTTTGGACTATGATCGTGATATTAGTACTTCATGATGCATGAAAGATGACTTCATCCTTAAACTTAAGGACGCGTAAGATTCACGATCTTGACTGGTTAGTTTTGACTCTTCCTACAAGCTTCATGTAGGCCCTAATAAAGTGGACATAGCTAAGTACATCCATCAAGAGCTATTGATTATTACATGAGCCAATAAAGGATCCACTGATTTATGTAGAAACATTTTTATCCATGGCTTTCATCTGAATATATTAGGGACTTATCAAACGATTTTTCTGATAAGCCCAACAGTCTAAATATTTTAATCAAATTTCAAAAGGCTTTTAACTGTTGAATTTTTATTTTAATCACTAAAATTGTTTTGATTGCACTTCATGATAACCTAGTGGACCAAATCTAATTGGCATGAGATATAGGCATTAGCGGATATGCTATGACAGTGGAGGGGTTAAATCATGAGTATATGTATAGATGTGGCGAATTGACAGAATTTCTTCATAGTAGGTTACACTGAAGTTCAAAGGGTAGCGAAGCACCATACCGGATGTATGGTTGAAACCCTAAACCTTCCTTATTTATATAATCATATCCCAAATGAGAGGTAGAGCTAGCCCTAGATGTTCCCACCACATAGGATGTGTGAGTGTGAGAAAAAAGAGAAAGTCTATAAGAGAGTGGAAAAAATCACTCCATCATCTTCTATTATCCTCACGTGCAGTCTACTTATATGAACAGTATACGTCGTCCTCAACACCTACCAGAGAATTAGACGTTAGGCTATCTTGATTCTCCATTACTGGGATAGATTAGGGAAAGACTAATTGATTTAAGATATCAATATCAAAAGATCGGCATCACATACATCTTTTCGGTGTAAATTGCGTCCAAGTAGAACTTCCACTGTTTATATAAATTGTTATATTATAAAAATTTGATGTTATTACAAATATAAACTCTTCACATAGGACTATATTCCATTGGGTTCGTACATTAGTGAGTCAATAATCCCATCATTATGAATATGATTTATCCATGCTGTCTATTCATTTTTTTTCATGTCATTTTAGGTCATGAGCCCAAAAATAAAGTAAATCAAAAGATTAAGTAGACCCACTAAAAGAAACAATGTGAATTGAATGCCCACCATTGAAAACCTTTTATGGGCCAAAGAAGTTTTAGATCAAGCTGATTTTGTGTCTTCCCTTCATCCACATTTCGATGACATTATGAACAGGTTGGACGGAAAATAAACATCATGATGGGCCGTGTTAAGATTTCAATGGTAGGTGTTCAATTCCTACTGCTTCCTATGGTGTGGTCTACTTGAGCTTTAGATCTATCTCGTTTTTTAGATCATGGCCTAATACGAGCTCGCAAAATGAATGAATTGTATGAATAAAACATATACATCATCGTGGGGCCCATAAAGCATTACTATTCCCGACCAGTATCAAGCTCGTACTGAAGGGTCACTACCGCATAACATTAACAAAAACACACACACACACACACACACACACAAAAAAACCAAAGAAGAAGAAGAAGGAGAAGAAAAAAGAAGGGAAAAAGAAAAAGATATCAAACAGAAAAGGAAATTCTCCGACTTGTTTTGTTTAAGATAAAAATCTCACTTTTGGCATCCATCTTGTTAGTCTAGCTAGTCAGGTGCAAGCCCCTACCATAGGGGAGACTGTAAAATAAAATAAATAAATAAAAACCCTCACTGTTGCTTAATGAGCATTTATTGGCCATGCTCTTTAACTTGTAAGGGGATCCTGTCTTATCGAGATTAAGAGTTACCCCGATTTCGGCAGGTCACATGCCCTCCGTGTAGGCGCACAAAATCGGCCTTTCTTCACAGTATAAATGTAATTAGGATGGCCTTTTTTTTATTTCTAGAACTTAATTACGTTTATGAGGAAAGAGCCACTTTAATGTGATGAATCCTACATGGAGAGCATTGGGCCCACCAAAATTGGGATTAGATTTAATCCCTGTTATCGTGCAAAGAGTCCATCAAAAGAATGAAGCGTTGAAGGGTGTATAGTGACAATGTGCAACATCAAGTTCCTTTATGATAAAACTTTCAGTGTCTGAATTACAATTCACCATACTATTTTCAAACAAGTTGAAAACATGGTAGCCACGATGTCAAGGCTACAACGGCTAGTTTGCCTTCAACAATCTCCCTTCCAACGACTGAAGGTTAGGCACTGTTTTCTGTGTTTATTTCAACCAAATAGCAACAAATTTCACTACTATCTGGAATATAGTTTGATGCAGAATGGCCTTTTGGCAGATTCAAAATATAAAGTGAACAAAACAAGCTTTACCTTCAATTTTCAATACAATACTCCTTGGTATATTCTATGAATTTTGAATCTGTTGATGGTTACAGTGTTGTGATTCAGTCTTCTTAACATGGATGTGCAGTTAGAAAACATCTTCCACGAACAGGAAGACATGTTTGTTACAATTCCAACCAATTGCGAAAATCCCGAGAACTGCGCATTTCCATGCATCTCCATATATCAATTCCTCGAGACAGTCATGCACAGGCTCCTTTCATGCATAGAATGACGTAGCCCTAACGAGTTCTGCATTTCTGACTACCTGCTCTAATCTTCCAAACCTTGGTATTGACCAACTTGCTTGATGTGAGTTCTGACTCTCCCGGGGACTTTCTGAACTTTTGAAAGCATCCGCTGGTTTCTAGCCTTCTCTTTATGTTCTTGAGATGGCAGCTAAGTACGGAATTTTTCAATAATCTGCATGGAAGGTGAACACCAGGCCATCCAGTGAGTAGCAAGCATAGATGATTTCAAGCTGGACCTCTGGAGACATGTTCAGCCCCTGGTTTTGAAGATTCCACATTACTTCCCATGCTGCTTCTTCCACATGATCCCTAAAGATCCCATATCCCAGGGATGAAATAAGACAACAATATTGCATTAATTTTTAGTGCTCAGCATCACAACGAGTGGATTTTCCACTCTTCTTTGTCTCAGCTCTTGCTTGGCACTCTTATGGACCAAACACAGGAAGCCGTACCGAATGACACAGCATAAGCAACAGCGATCTTCTGGGGCCTGCAAACCACAGAATCCGGTTCTTCTCTCACACCATTTGCAACAGTTTGATAGTGCCATTTGAGTTTGCAGCAACTACCATGTTTGACTTCCCTCTCCAACAGACACTGGATACAAACTGTCCATTATCATCGACCGTCTCTTGCCCAGAAATAGGATCGATGGAGCCGAACTTGTGGGAAGTTACTGGCATAGGGAGGGATCTATAATATGCATAAACCTGAGAAGAAATAAAGGCCCCAAAAGCATTACAAACCCAGAAGCCAGTACTGTAAACTAGAGATTATAAGTGTTAAGCCAGTCTGGGAACGTAAAAAAGAAGGAATGTAGACTGTTTACTTTGAGATATTGTACTGAAACTGACTGACTTTGCTAGTGACCCACACAAGTTAATTTGACTCATGCAGTCAACCAGATCCACCAGAGCTAATAGGTAAGTAAAGCTGAAGTGAAATTTATGCCAAGCAGAATTGCAGGGTGGCCGGACAGCTCAGGGTGGTCTAATGGAAATTATGGCCCTTGTCTAGCTGACCTGAGTTGGTTGGGATAAGACTTAAATGATGATGGTGGACAGCTCAGACAGCTCTCATTCAAGGTGTGCACACAACATCAGTATCCATACTGAGAGATAACCAGAGCACCATCTTCTTCTTTTTCCTTTTTGTGTGTTTGTGTGTTGTAGTGGTGGTGTCTCCAAAAGAAAAATTGTATATTTCACCAACAATTGAGACATGCCTCTTGCCAGGGCCATCCATGGGTCAATGACCCGGTGACCTGATATGACATGGACCCAGATTTGGACTTTCAGGTCAGATCCAACTCCAAGGATCTATTAGGCAGGTCAGACCAGGATCGAGCAATCCAATCCTGAAGCAACCAGTTTTCAACCCTACTTCTCACTCTCAACATGCATAACTAGACGTGTCATACCCATACAAGCGAGTTGGACCAGGATCGAGCAATCCGACTCTGATGTAACCTGTTTACAGCCCTACTTCTCACTCTCAACAATAAGTATAACCAGTAGTGCCATACGCATACAAATTCTCACTACATACTAGATACAATGTACATAATAGAGCATGATAATTCACCATGCAGCATAAATATGACTAGACAGCAGAGAATCAAACTCAATTTGAAAAATGAAACCATAAACGTACCTCATTAGTCTCTGAACCGCATGCGATATAACTGTCAGAAACAGATAAACCCACAAAATTCTGAGGAAACAAAAGACAGTAGTTAATAGAGAGACCAGCATTTTTGGATAAATCCTCCAGATCTAGAAGCACATTTAGAAATAAAGAAACCAGCTTGACAGCTTGCATACTACAAACCTTCTCATTCATATGACCGCTCAAGGTTAAGCTGCAAGCACTGGTGGATAACTCACTAGAAACGGTGTTATTAAGATCCCAAAGCTTAAGGGTATTGTCAGTGGAAGCAGAAACAACCGTGTATGGATCTAAGAATTTCACATAACTAACAGCTTTCCCATGACCTGCCAATGTACACCAAGGGATTCTTGTATGCCGGAGATCATAACAGTAGACCTTATAATCAGCGGATCCAAAGGCTAATAAATGACTGGAGTGAGGGGAGAACTGAACGCAGCAGGCATTGGCAACATTTCTGATCATGCTGATACTGTTTTTCTGCCAATATACCAAAGAATCACATCAATATGCTTTTCATTATAATTTTTCCAAAGAAATTTTGCATGAAAAGAAAGTAAAAAATTTACAGCCCTACTTTGTCACAAACAGGGAACTCGACCTCAATCATATTGAGGTTGAGAGATTTTGAAGATTTCTCAATCATATTGTTTGGTGAGTTCTCGACAAAACTATCCTGAGATTTTCAAAATATCAGCAATATATGTCACAATCTCAAAATATCAGCAATATATGTCACATGGCTTTCAAGCCATAACCTTAATTTATCAATCGATGATATTGTTCCAAAGACTGAAACACATCCAGTCCATGTAACTTGGACACAAACATGTATTAGTGTTGGATGCAGACATGAGGTGGCACGTTGGTTTTTTCAAACTCAGATTTGCCAAAACCTCCATACAAATATTTTAAATATCATTTGCTAAAAGTACGTAAAATCCGAAAAAATAAAATAATGATAACAAATCGAAGAATCCATTAATCATATAGAAAGAAAAAGTAACGAAAACATAGAAGATAATGATAATTCAACAAAAATTTGATTTCTATATAACTGTGACCGGCGGTGTCTGGCAATCTTATTAAAATAAAATATTTTAATTTAAAAAAAAACATGGGCATAAGGCGCATGTATCTGTCTCAACACTCCAGAATTTCTATAAAGAGTGGTCTCCTTGTTACATAGCTTCATTCAAGCCACATCTATACTGCTAGCCTTCGTGAAAACTCTAATGCCACAGGCTACTTATTGATTTATTTTATTTTATTTTGTATCTCCACCTTCCTTTCATTAAAGATGCCATGAGAATATGGCATTTAGACCATGGTTCGGAAACCTGACTCAGAAGTCCTTTTGGGCAAGTTGACTCACTGAGTCGTCCAAAAAATCAAAAATTTTAAAAAAAATTGATAATTTGATAATTATTTTAAAATATAAAAATGCATAAAATCATAAAAAGATTAAATCCCGGGAAAACCCAACTCGAAAAGGAACTCTATGAAAACGAGCTTCTCATCAAGTCCACTTGAAATCCAATCAAACAAACAACTTTGAAATTCAATAACTTGCGCCTCCGAACCAAACAACATATTTGAGATCTCATAGAAGATATTTAAAAACTAAAAACTTTACAAATGCTATGAAGATTTTTGCAGGTGGTGTGGTCTTTCTTTAAAACTTCAATGTCACACAGGCCATTTTTGGAAAATGGTGTATATTTCGCGTTTTATAAATAATCAGATCCAGGTTTGCTAGCCTACATAGGAGCACAACTTAGGGTTGGGCTAAACATGAACTTGACTGGCCCTTCAGGTTGCGTTGGGTGGATGTCAGGTTAGGCTTGGGCTGGAAATCCTCAACCCAATGCCAGGTCATGTTGGGTTGAGGTTGAGGCTGCGAGCAACCTGACCCAACCAGAATCCAACCCTATATGTACAATATATTACATGTACATGGGAACCACTAGAGTGTGTAAAGGATCTCAGGGTGGGTTGAGCCTCGGGCTAACATCTCCTGAGGTAATGTTTGTCCTTGAGTTGACCCAAAACCTGAGTTGCACCACTAGCCTCCGACACACCCCTCCACATACATCTACAGACAGCCAAGCGCGCCAAAGTCACATGTGTGATGGACATTTGAGCAGCATATCAAGTGGGACCCATATCGATGAACAGGCCAAAAATTCATGTAAAGTTCAACTATACGGAAGGCAACAGATCTACAAAAGCAATGGACAGCATAAAAAGCAAAACTCATGAGTTTTTTGGTTGTCCATTGTCTTTTGTATATTTGCAGCCTAGCTTCTTGAACAGTGATTTTTTTACCAAATGACCCACATGGTTGGTCTCACCCGATGCACGGCTCAGACATCTAAGGTGTGGGTGGAGAGGTGTGGGGGAACCAAGCAAACCTCATCAGAAGAACATTGTTTATTTCCCCATGCGGTACAAATTCTCTTGCATTTAAAATATAAATGTCTGATATAAAAAGGCATGCCTCATTAATGCTCCAAAGTTTCACAGAACAGTCATCGCTTCCGCTGGCTAACTTTGTTGGGTCCACTTGCGAGAAATCAACAGACCAAGCTCTCTTTTGATGCTCTGTGTATTGTGAAAACCCTTGACCGGTGCTAGCATCCCATAACTGTATACAATCAAAACAAATAAAATTACATGACCATGAAAGGAAAATCAGTCAGCAGGACAGCTGATGCAAAGGATGATGCTCCTCTAAGCACATATTATAATTAAAGAATAGTATTTCAAGGTTGGAACGAACGTATAACAAGAATTCTTGGAATTCCTTGGGGATTCTTGATGGCGCTGAGCTAGCCATAGCATGATGTCATATCTCTTTGGTTAATAAGATCCAAAAGGTTAATTGATCCCAGGGGCTGCAGATCCATAATAAGCATATAAAGATTACTGTAGGGTCCCTACTCATGGCTCAGTGGTAGACACAGCGTGCTTCAACTCTAAGGTCATGGGTTCGAGAACCCATGTGATGCGTGTAGGTGTGAGAGTTTGTGTAAAAAAGTAAACATATATATAGTGAAATGCTCGCCTGTGCACCAGTTCTCACGAGAACTCGTGAGAACTTTTTGAGAACTCATCTCACATCATATGAGCACAATATCTGAACCATCCACGTGATGCGGCACCCCATGAAACATCCAAGGCCCAACTTTCACCCTTATCCAAAACTCTGGTGGGCCATGGAAAAAGGAAATAGTTTCCTCCCTTGATTTCTCCTCTCTCTTTGCTATGGCCCACCAAAGTTTTGGATTAGGGTGAAAGTTGGGTCATGGGAGTTTCATGGGGTGCCGCATCACATGGACCATTCAGATTTTGTGCCAAGGACACGTGTGCAAAGGTGCGCATGTAAAAAGGTGTGCAAGTGAGCATGAATATATATATATATATATATATAGAGAGAGAGAGAGAGAGATTATTGTACATCAAATAACATCCAAATTGTTGGTTTCTGAAGATGGAATGTCTAATGTTTTTTCACCCAGAGAAGTATGAAACAGAAAACTGGAAGTCAATATGCCGATAGCGGAAAAAATTCACCCATTTTTTCAGTAATCCAAGTCACACTCATGCATGTCCACATGCACATGCACACGCAATATGCTGCACGTGTGCACACATGCACGTGCACACACAATATGTTGCATGCATGGACACACACATAGAGGAGGTCTGAAGTCCAACTGGTTGGACTGCAACTTACAGACCACCCAGTGGATAACTTCCAACCTTTCACATGTGTACAACATCCTCCCCCGCCCAGCGGATAACTTCCAACCTTTCACATGTGTACAACATCCTCCCCCGCCCAGTGGATAACTTCCAACCTTTCACATGTGCCCTATACCCCCCTCCCCCCTTTAAGATTGCCTTATGAAAAATCAGCCATATCCACTCATCAAGTAAACATGCTTGTATTTTGCCATTGATCAATGGCTAGACATCATTTTCTATGGTGTGTCCCACCTGATGCGTGGATAGGGCAAATTTTTGCACTAGGTGATCCTCATGGTAGGGACAACCTATTGTAAGGGTTGGATGTCATGTGCATTTAACAGGTTGGAAGTTATCTGCTGGATGGACCATACCAACCGGTTGGACTTGAGACCTTCTACATGCATGCATATACATACATATATCCTAATCTGCCACTCATAAAAATGTTTATATATCATCATCATCAAAGCCTTATCCCAATTAATTGGGGTCAACTACATGAACTTTGTTCTACCATTCCACTCTATCAAAGGTCATCAAGTCTTTTTTCACTACCTCCACTCATGTCCTTTTACAGCATCCTCAACTTATACAAGCTACTCCTACCTAACCAGCACAGTTCTTGGTCTCTATAGCACATGGCCAAAGCATCTACTTGCCCTCATATTATTACCCATTGGTGGGTACTCATACGTTCCCTCAAATGCATTCATTTCTAATTCTATCCTTCCTCGTCTTGCCACTCGCCCATCTCAACATTATAACGCGCCCCCCCCCCCCCAAAAATAAAAACACGCTCACGCGTATTTTATATATATGGGAAAAAGTACTATGAGGCCAACCTCATGGAGCTTTGCATGAGGTCGAGCTCAATGGGCCCCACCGTGATGTGTGTCAGACATCCACCCCATCAATCAGATGAACCCTTCCATGGTGGGCACTGGGCCTAGAAATCAGGCCAATCCATAACTTAGGTGGGCCACACCACTGACAACAGTTGAGAGTGGATGCCCAATCACTGAAGCCTTCCTGATTGTTCATAGGACCCACTGAAATGAATTTCAGACATCCAGCCCATTCATTGTGTCCCACTTGGATTAGGGGTCACCCCAAATTTCAGGCCATTCCAAAACTCAGGTGGGCCCCACCAAGTGCTTTTAGATGTTCAAGTCTTGGGTTCACATTATTTTAGATGGTATGGCCTACCTGAGTTCCAGATACAGCTGATTTTTGGGACAACCCATAACCTAGAGGAGACCCACCAAATGCATGCTGTGGATGTCGGGTACACATTATTGTGGAGCCCACAGAGATTGACCTCATGGGTAGCTCCCAATAGGTCAACCTCATAGAACCTTTTTCCCATATATTCCAATCTGCTTGTATTATATTATGTACATTTGTATTCAAATTTATATATCCTAATCTGCCACTCATTAAAAATAAAAAATAAAATAAAAAATTGCCTAGTGCACAGTTGTCAGACACAAAAGTAGTTGTGCAACTGAACTGCAGCATTGAGCCAAACAGACTCCCAAAGTGACATCCATAATGAGCACAACATGCGGTGGACTTTGAGACATCTATCTAGATAGAAGAAATCCATAAGAATTTTGTATAATTTTAATCTCAATCCATCTCTGGAGGTTTTCACTCCCACTGTGGGATGGACTTCAAGAACACATTCTAACTTTCCAGAGACTGCACTAATGAGAAAATCAGAACAAAGAAAGCTTTTTCCACCGAGAAATTGAATAGTATGTTAATTTTATTACTCACACCATAAGCTAGAAATAGAAAAGCAAGAAATATACTGGAAAATCTTCAGAAAAAGCTCTACTATGCACAAGAAATAGAAACCTGAACAACCCCATCATAATCAGTTGAAGCGAGATAATTCTTGATGTAGCTGTTCCAGCAAACACAGCTAAGCTTTGATCTGCTTGACATCTCAACTACTGGGTAATGAATATCAACTGTGTCGTTGAAGAGAGAACTGTACTCAAAGATCTTTATCTTCTTTGATACCCCAGCAGCAGCAAAGAAGTCCTCGTCCCGGTCAAAACTCAACGAGCAAATAACATTAGCAGAATTGAGAAGATCTACATTCCTCAGAGCACCTCGTACTTCGAATTTACTGTAGCGAGCATACTTGCATATACCTTCAAAAAATGCTCCCAACCGGTCTGTAGGTTTCTTGTTCATGCACCAGTCTTCATTGTCATTTTGAATTGAAGACCATCTGTGTTGGTTCTTTAGGACATCTTTATCTGAGCGTGCAGCAGTGTCGGTCTCAGGGAGACCAATTATGGTTCTCATAGAAAAGTATGCACTTTCCAGCTGACTGATATTCCTCATCAACCTTGCTTCATCCATCCTTGATGAGGAGGTAGTGAGGACCTCCAAGGATAAAGGCCCATTATGAAGGCATTTATCAGAGAAACTTGCCAATACATCTTTCTTATATGACCCAGAAAGAATCTCAGTTCTCAATGAATGCCTTTTTTCAGCCTCCTCAATGTCTGCTTTTAAGCACTCAAGGTCTTCAGCTAACTTAGATGCCTTATTCTGCTTTTGTTCTTTCAAGGATGTAAGGAAATGCAATAACAACTCTGATTCAGCATTCTCTTCATCGATGGGTAATGAAGATTGATCTCCAAAAGACAAGTCTCGGTTTTCACATATTACTTCAGATTGCAGGATTTCCCTGTCATGCGCACAATACAATAGAATTTCAGCAGGTTTCTTTACAAAGTATAATATGTTAAATCAGGCATTTAAAAATGTATTAACAGGATTCAGACCCATGAGGAAAGTTTGAAGGTTTCTCGTTGAAGGCTTGAATTATTTCCACTACATCAACCTCTACTCATTAAGTTTCTATATCAGCGAACAAAGGTGTTTTTATGATTGTCAGTAAGTTCAGAGTCATTTTGAAAATATCTTAAGCGGATGAATCACCTGCAGAAGGAACGAACAGGAGGTTTGATGGAGATCGGCCCCTTAAATTTTACAGCAGGAGAGAAACTTAATGAGAATGATGTGGGCCCCATGGTCGAAGACAGGGCATAGGCTTCAAAACTTATTGCTGTAGGCCCAAGATGGCTCATGGCTCTCCAAAAGACCCATAGATTGCACCCATAATTCAAACTGTTCTCTATAAGGTTCATATCTTTATTGGAAGTTGTTTCCATTAAAAAATTCTCTAGGAAGTCAAAAGAATCTTTGTTCTAGAAAGATGCTCTTAGGAAACTGTTGTCAGTTATTGGTCCTCTTTGGAATTAAAGCTTTAGTTTTCCTAAGTTATTAATTCTCCTTGAAATTAGAGCGTCTTTTAGATTCCCTTAGTCCTTGAGTTAATACAAGAAAGTTCTATTGAGTCAATGAAAGGGGGATCTTTAGTCAATAAAAGGGGGATCCTTAGTCTTGCTTCGGTGGTAGACTGTTAGGGGTTTCAAAACCCGGTCAAGGGATCGAGGATCCATAGGTGGTGAAATTCCACTACAGCGTGAGTGTGTGGGGGGGTGTGTGCGTGTGCGTGTGTAAAAAAAAATTAAAAAATAAAAAAAGGGGGGAGGCCATGATATTGAACACTATTTAAGATTTGAGATTGAATGAATGGTTTTGTTAACGGTGAGACTCCATTAAAATCTTCCAAGTAGAACTCTTAGAAAACCTTAGTGAGGCTCTAAGGTATATCCCCCACTCCTCTTACTCTTTTTCTTCTATACCTATTGTTTTCATGCTCAGTTCTACCTCTCATAGGTTAGTAATCAAACACTCAAACCTTAACTTTCAAGCTTAAACCCTTCTTCATAAACATGTGTTGCAACCCAATGATTGAGTCAATGAGACACCCAGATCGAAAAGAAGTGGACAATACTACACACACAGGAATATTTAAGTGGATAGGGAGAGAATTGTATTGATATCAAACTTCTTATCTTACAATACTTGCAAAAAATCCGCACTTTGAAAATATTGGAATACTTACCTCCTACACCACCTCCCCTTTTATAGACCCTAAATGAATTTTTAATTAGAATCCAAAATTGATTTAAAAAATTTCAATTAGAATCCCCCAACTAAGAAAATGATTTAAAATTTTTCCATTAGAATCCCCCAACTAAGAAATTGATTTAAAATCAATCATAATTAATTTAGATCAATCTAATTTACCAAAGATGGTAAAAGGCTAAAATCCTTATAATAGTAAAAGCAAATCTACAAAATAATCCTCCAAATCTTTTAATCACATCTTCAAATTAGCCCATATATCTTCAATTACCTCTCCCCATATCTTCAATCACATCTTTAAATCAACCCCCATATTTTTTACAAATAGATATGATGAGGACATCCGAGCACAAAACAGAGTAGGGCTGAACCGGTCTCTTTATAGCTAGACGACCATTACATGGGGCCCACTTAGCCCAATTCACATTCCGAGCCACATTGAAGAGCCTAAGTTCATATGTTTGTGCATCTTTGAAGATCCCACATTGGAAAGATGCATGCGGGCTGCATATAAGAGCTTGATGGACACATCAGACCGTTGGATCGAATGGACACGATGATCAGACCGTTGGATCATCATCATCGAACATCTTCATCGTGGACCCCCATAGGCTACGAAATAGTTTAGTTGTTTAGTTTGCTTATATGTTTCTTTATTTTTTGTATAACTCATATTTGTGTTCAGAATAGGGAGTTAGGAACAACTTTTAATTCATTATACGTCTTTATGTTAAGAATCTTATCAGAGAGCGCATTTTTGTAAAAGGTCTTTTCTGAGACTATTAGAGGTTGGACGCCCCCACCCTAGCCAATATGCATGTTATGAATGAAACAGATTTCTCTCATTTTGCTTTGAGATTGAGCAAAATTTCATTCTGTGATTGAATTGGTGGTGTGAAACCATGGGGAGCGGTTCCCTAATTATCTTTTTTACTTTTCTCTCTTCTCAACAAGGTATCTTCCCTCATCTTCTTCTTTTCTTCCTTCTTCATCACTTCCTTTCTTTTTTATCTTCGTTCTTCTCTTAAACCTCTATTCTTCTTCTTTCTACAACCCCTAATCCATCCAAACCTAGTTCTCAAAACCCTAAATCCCTAAAACTCTAACCCTAAATCTCTAAAACCCTAATCTCCACAAAATCTTAATCCTAAAATTTTCAAATTCCAAAATCCCTTGTCCAAATCATAAATCCCTAATTCCCACAACCTAAAACCCATATTCCCAATTCTAAAAACTCTAAATTCTAAATCCCTTAAATCCAAAATCTGAAATTCTAACCCGAAACCTCCCAAAACCTCAACTCTAATGTTCCAAACCCTAATTCCTTTGAGCCTAGATACCCCCAAACTCATTTCCCACATTCCCTAGCCTTTAAACAGCCCTAACACGTCAAAACTCTTACAAAACACATGATTTCATTGAATTCAAATTTACCCTATGTTGGGATGGGGGTTCTATCACCCATAGGTCCCAGTTAATCAGTAATTTTTGACATTCGCATTGCAGGACTGTCATAGGCTTGAATTTGTACATGTCATGAATCTGAAATTTCTGAATTTATGGTAAATTAGCTTTATTTTGCCGTTCCATTACTCTAGTTAATCTGTCTTTTGATTTCATAGCATCACATTAGGTTAGATCATTCTCTCTTGCATCAAGTAAATTATAAATCTTGATATTTAGGCCCCAAATCTATAAATGAACACCCCAAGACGGGACATGTTGGGCCCTTTGGTGGGTCGTGGGCCTCTGCATCAACCTGCCCCTATTAGCCCTTAAAGCCCTTCATTCCACTCTTCCTTTACCACCTCTAGCAACCCTTCTTTAACCCTTTTCAGTTATAACAGTCTTCTTTGGGTGCACATCAATGAAAGGCGTTCTGTCCTCATATCAAGAGGTTTGTCCTACATCAATGTTATTGCATCTGTATTGAATTTAATATTCATGTGTACTACATGTCCAGTACAAAACATCAGCATGTAGAACCCTTAACATGCTGAGTCAAAATGAGTTTCCCACCTTGCTATTTTACATAAATATTGACTCGGACGACATTTTTTCTATTTAACTGCAAACATCTTACACTCATATGGTTGTGACGTCTAATGCAATTTTCAGTAGTTAGTTTGAAGTTGAACTTGACTAAGAGGACTGCACTAAGGTATGAGCCTCAAACTAAGGTGCCGTTTGATAAAACTTATTTTCAGCACTTGTCACTTATTTTCAGCGCTTATATGATTCATATCATTTGGCAAATCTAGATTATTTAGTGCTAAAATTTTCACTGAAAATATGGGTCATTTTTTTCAGCTTCCCTCCCTTCACTCAATGCTAAAGGCTGGATGCTGAAAGTGGTGGTACAGTAAAATTTCTTTTCACTTTTGACTAAAATATCTCTAAAATTATTTCAAAATTACATTTCAGCACTTAATTTTCAGAGCTTATTTTTCAGTTTATCAAACACAGCAAAATCTTCTAAACAAACAAAAGGAATGAACAAGAGCCAGTTTGTTTAAGGAATTAGTTGATTAGTGACTATTTTTATGCCTTTTACAGCTCATACAGTAAAAGAAAAACAAGAGATGACTCGCAGCAGGAATGAAAAGGAAAATGAAGGAACAGCCATGATTCTCAATAAACCTTATCTTTGAGGAAGTATGCTGCAATACCTTGTCTTTGGCCGAGAAGAAGGCTTTGGGTGAAGCAGCCAGAGACAGAAGCCAGCCTCCTTGGGATTTTCTGATAGAAAATTCGGGGGAAGAATCCGATGTTGTAGGTTAGACATTGCAGCAGCATGCATTTCCCATGATTCAAAACAGCAGAACAGCTGACGGAGAAGAGCCAAAGTCAGTCAAGTGAATATGCTTTCAACTGGGTGGGGAGATGATTGGGAACCGATGCTTTGCATTCATTTCAAAGCAGCCATACCATGCAAAAAGGATGCTACATTTCCAAAACAACAGGGAAAAAGGTCTGTGTTGGACTTGTCAACAGAACATTAGGACAGAATATTAGTTTATTTTTTTCTTTTGGTTGCTGATGTTCTCAATACCAGTTATATTCTAATTCTTGGTCGCTTTCAATCCTTCTTTTCTTTTCTTTTTTTCTGAGAGAGAGAGAAGGCTTTCAATCTTTCATATTAACAAACGAATATTTATATGGTATCAGATGTTTCCACTACAATAATAGAACTGAACAAACATGTCAACATGATGGATTTTTTTGTTTGATCGCCAGTGTAGTCAAAGGCGACCCAGGCGTTCACCAAGGAATTTTGGACCTGTTGCGCCTTGCCTGGACCCTGGGCAAGGTGTTTACTTCAGGAGTGCACCTCGCGCCTAGCTGCGCCTTGGCACGCCTATGGTACGTGGCTTTTTACATGAGGTGCCTTAATGGGCATAGGGTACCTCAGACGAGTGGTTTATTTGGTGTTTTACCTCCCAATAAGGGTGCAAATAGGTGAGAAAGGGGTTTTAAGCCCTATTTCAACAACTTTTATCATTCCTTTTGGGATTAAAGATTGAGATATTCTTGCCACAAGTTTCAACAATTTTTCTCATTTCTTTTTCTTATTGATTTCCTTCTTCTTAAAAGTGTTTTAAGTTCATCATATTTGACTTCTTTAAATCAATTTGAGCTTTCATTCATAATCACACAAGATTTAAGGTGAATTGGGGATTTTGGGAGGATTGGAAATTTTCAGTTAGAGGATTTGGGAGCTTGAAATTTTGGATTATGGGATTTGGAAATTTTTAGGGATTTTGGGGAAAATTTTTTGTTTTGAATTGGTGAATTTGAGGAATTTGGGAAAATTGGAAAATTGAGGGGTAGGATTTGGGGAAATTTGGGGATATGGGGTTTTGAACTAAGAGGAATTGAATGGTATTGACAAAACACCAACTTCCTCATCATTATCATCATCAAGGGCCATTTTTAAAAGTGTCCGGCCACTAAACCCATGACAGAACACCAACTTCCTTATCACAACTCACTGGGGCAGGGCTACACGATCATTTTCCACCATACTCTATCAAGGGCCATAACTTCAATTACACCTTAAACAATCAACTTATATCTATGAATAATTAAATATTAATATTTATTATATTGAATTAAAAAATTGCGCCTAAAATCTCCAGGCATTCGCCTAGGTGTTTCGGGGGCTACAGGGGCAGGTGCGCCTAGAGCATTTGTGTACATTGTACACTGCTTTAATCATCACTTGTTTCTGACAGCTCGTGGTTGACACCCTTGACTAGGTTACGTACAAATATTTGAGTTCAGATCCAACCCATGGTCCTCTGTCCTGTTCTGTATAATCACAATGTACTCATACATGAACAGCATTTTCTGGTGTCAGAAATAAAAACCCAACAACTAATACAACATGATATTATTTACAAAAGATGTGTTGTTCTATAGAGGTTTGCTAAGCCCACACGCATGTATAAACTAGTTGGTCCATGCCAGTAGTCAACACCAGACCTGCTAGTCCTTGAGAAGAGATGTGTAACCGGTTGTATTGTTTTCAATTTGAAACTAGAGAATACTTGTATGAGCGGGTTGGTCCATGCTAGCAGTCAACACCAGACCTGTCAGTCCTTGAGAAGAGGTAACCAAATGAGCAACTGGTTGCTATGGTTCCCAATTGAAAAGTGGATAAAAAAATGCTTGACATCTTGCAATCCTTATGAAGCAAGGAATGCTAAGTGAACTTCCTCACATTAGATGGACATGGAGTTTCGTTGCACATATGCCAATATGGAACACATGCATGAGATCTTAATCATTCATCAGGTAGATCTCAGCAGTGATATAAATATCAATAGCATCGACCATGCTATCGATTTTGTGTGTGGCCAATATATATAGTAACTCTCAGGTCCAACTGGTTCAACCACAGGTTATGCTCCACCCATCAGATAACTTCCAACCAGTTAAGAGTATGTAACATCCGACCCCTCTAATGGGTTGGCCCATCCATGAGGATTGCCTAGTTCAAACATCTGTCCCATCTACTTATTGGGCGGACCACAACATAGGAAACAATTTCTAGCCATTGATAAATAGAAAATTACAAGTGTGACCCATTTGAAAAGTGGATGTAGTTGAATTTTTCTGAAGGTGATCCTCATGATAGAGCCAACCTATTAAATGGGTTGGATGTTAGACATACATCACAGGTTGGAAGTTATTTGCTGGCTGGATCGTAATTTATGGTCCAACCAGTTGAACTTGAGAGCTGCTCATATATATATATATATATATATTAAGGGAAATGGTACTATGAGGTCGAGCTATGTGGGCCCTGCCGTGATGTGTGTCGAACATCAACACCGTGCATTTAATGGGTCCCCTTTATGTTATCGGATATCCTAAAATTCAGACATATACGGAACTCAAATGGGCCATACCATCTAAAACCATGTGAAGACATGCCTAAAACAAATAAAAGAACTCGGTTGGGCCCGCCCAAGTCATGGATTGACTTGATTTTTAAGCCCGTGGCCCACCATGGAGTGGTGCATTTGACTAATGGGGTAGATGTTCGACACATGTCATGGTGGGGCCCACACAGCTCGACCACATGGGAAGTTCCCATGAGGTCAACCTCATAGTACCATTTCCCATATGTGTGTGTGTGTGTGTGTGTGTGTGTGTGTGTGTGGTAAGGTACTATGAGGTTGACCTCATGGGAAGCTTTTCATGAGTTTGAGCTCTATGTGCCCCACCGTGATGTGTGACGGACATCAATCCCATTAATCAGATGCACCTTTCTACTAAGCCATGGGCCTGACAATCAGGCCAATCCATGACTTAGGCGGGCCATGCCACGGACAACAGCTGAGTGGATGCCCATCCATTGAAACCTTCTTGATTGTATATAAGGCCCAATGACATGTCATTTAGACATCCAGCCCATCCATTGTGTGTGTCCCACTTGGATGAGGGGTCACACCAAATTTTAGGCCATTCCAAAACTCAGGTGGGCCCCACTAAGTGCTTTTAGATGTTTTGGGCATGATTTCATATGCCCACCTGAGCCCCGAATACAGCTGATTTTTGGCATATTTCATAATCTAGAGGAGACCTACCAAATGCACAGCGTGGATGCCCATCACACATCAAGGTGGGGTCGACAGAGCTCGACCTCACGGGAAACTCCCATGAGGTCGACATCATATATATATATAGGGAAGTTAAAGTTGCTACGTACAAACCATAAAAAGTCGCCAATATATTGTGAAAACCAATACGTTGCGATATTTTGCCAAAACCCCTTCATAAAATTTCCCCATGTCATCAATATATGTGAAATTGTGATAGATTGCGATATGCATCAGCAATACATTACAATAAGTTCCCCATTGGAAATTTTCATAATACCACTCAAAAATCCTTTTTTTTTCCCAAAATTGTTTTGGAGGATTCTATTTTCATACTTGCATTGTATGATTTATGATTTATATGAACTCACTTTAAATATAATTGCATTACTTCTATCAAAAAACACATAGTTTAAGACCCTATACAAAGAAAACCTGTTGCGCATACTTGTTTATTGTGATCTTTTGAGTTCTAAATGTGTAATCATGTCCCTTTCAACATATCCTGAAGTTTATTGAAAATTTTCATCATTTCCCAATGGTTCCCTCAAACAGTGATGCATTTCCCGATGCAAGCGATATTTCCCATGCGATACCAATATGTTTCTGTATCTGAAGGGTGCAATATGTGCATCAATACCGATATTTAAATCACCGGGTCTCACAGTGGCCATCCTCTAACCTAAGCCTCAGAATAGTCCACTTGTCAGGCAGGCCATGCTTGTGCATGAAAAATGAACGATTATCAAAATGACCAATGGTCCAAGTTCGATGAATGCATGGCCCACCTGGTTAGTGAACTAGACAGATTTCTATTTCATGCATTCTCACAGTTACTCTTCCAGATTCTTAGCCCAGTTCTCGCAAAGTTTGCCATGTTGGCATGTGAGCCCCCCATCCACCTCACACAAGGAAATACACTTAGGGCTTCTTTGGCTGCATAGTAAAGAAAGTCGACACTCCTTGGACCCACCCTAACTGATAAATAGACACAATTTTTCTAGTTTTGATAACACAATAGTAAGCAGTTGTAGTATTGTCTTACCCTATGTAGAAAAGGAAGGGTGTATTTATCTATCACACTGGGTGTCAGTATCACTTCCCTATATAGATAGAGCATAAATAGAACTTTCATCACACCTCAAACAGAAGAACCCCAAGACTGTAGATATTTGATGACAATGTATAGGTCCCATCATTGAGCTCCTCTGGACTGCTATACCATCTGGTCCATCTCTCCTCTGACCTCCGGCTTTCAGACATCAACTGCTGGTGCATTGGTTTTGATACATTTGGACTGCAAGGCATGTTTCTGGTCCAATGTCCTTTACCCAAGTTTTGTGCTTCCCCGAAATTGCAACCAGAATTTTGTGCTGTAAAACTTTTAGTATCATCCTCCACAAACTTCTCATGTTTCATGCCATATCCAGCAGAAAATCTGGGATGCTGGCCAGCATATTTTACATGCTCACTGAGATCCTGCCGCTTCGCCGATAAAATAATGCTTGGGTGCGTACCCTGTTCTGAGTCCATTTTCCTTTTTGAATGATGCTTTGAGTAATGAGAATCTCCATTGATAACACTCTCTGACAATTCTGTCTCAATTCGCGGGCTGCAAGAACCAACATATTTAACTTTGTCCGATGGCAATATCATGAAACAAGAGGGCCGTATGTCTTTTAAGGCAATTCCTTGAGAGTGTGCAAGATCCACCAGCTCCACTATCTGCTTAAATATACGTAGGCTCTCACCTTTATTTGTCCTGCGATTCCCAGGTTTAAGCCATTCTCTTAAGCTGATTCCATGATGAACCAAATCCACAGCAGCCCCAGCACTGCTGCATGTGGACAAGTCCTTAGCTTTTGCACTAGAAGGTGATGTATTGGCAGCTACCCCAGCCTCATAAATTGCCCTTTCACTATTCTGACCCCTTTTAGGAATACCAGATCCTTCTCGGGTTCCGAAATGTCTATATACAACCCCCTTTCCTTTCAAAGTATTATTGACAAAAAACTGAGAAAAGCCGGATGCTGGAAGAACCTTTGTACGGATCCCTCCTCGAACTCTGACAAGTGCATTGTTCAAGACATTGCAGTTGTCGCTGTTAATCAAATGCTCGGAAACATGGGCATGATCATCATCTGGATGCTTATTGGGCAGAGGCCTCTGAACACAAAACCTGGGCAGAAACATATTTCCAACATCCTCTGCACCACCCGAAGGCATTGGTTCCTTGGAAACCACATCCCCATGCAAATTCCTCTTCCATGGAGCACCAGTCAACTGATACAGATTCTGCCATTGGCCTTTCCCTAATTGCATTTCTTCTCGGTTATTTGAACAATCAAGATTTGATAAGTCTGATCCCTTGTAATTTTTCAGCGTCAACTCCTCAACCATAACACCAGAATCATTGAATGTGCAAGCAGTCGGGTGTTCTGACCCAGCATCAGAACCCACGCATCTGGTTAGAATCTTACCCTCCAAAGTCTCAGTAAATACTTCTGGCAAATTCAATGAAGAAACAGGTTCCACCCAATCGTTCTCCTGAGAGACAAACATGGTGGGCGATTCCACTGCATTGCAGCTATCTAGTTGGAGGGATGGATTGATCTCTTTTCCTTTGAGTTGTGCCACAGTTTCTATGACCGCATTTACATCTCCAGTCCCTTCCATGGAGTCCGAATGGACTTTGTCAAATCACATGGACCAGCATGCACCATGAGTCAACTAGGTCACAATCGGAGTGGTGAAAAAGATTCATTTCTTCATGGATCACAAAAGGGAAAACATAAAACCAAGTGACTAGTGAGAAAGATCAAAAAAATTTAATTAAAATAAAAACAATCAGAAAAGGTAACATATGATGACAACTGCCACGTTTTATGGTATGCTCTAGTCAAACCATTAAAGGATTCATCTTTGGGGGAACTATATGATCCTCAGCCCGTAGATTGGCATAGCATCCACAGGTCCTGAGTGCCTGCAAGTTAGTGTCCCTGATTCAGTGATCCAGACTGTTGATCTGATGGGTGCCATGGTGCATAGACCATAACCCAAAAATGAGGCTCGATCCAATACAAAGCTTTGTAATGTAAAAGTGTGTCTAAGTGCAGTTAAGTGTGTCTAAGTGCAGTTAAGTGTATTTAAGTGCATTTAAATGTCCAAGTATGTCTAAATACTAAGTGTTCATGTAACTGCAATGTGCTTAGATGAACTTAGACGTGTTTATATGCACTTAAGATGCACTTAGAAGTTAGAACAGACTTATATGTACATTGTACACGTACAAAGCTCGAGCTCCCCAAAAATATCCCTGATTGTTAGATCCTAGCCTTAGAACCTTTGGCCATTTTTCTATTCAAGGTTTAGGGGTCATTTGGATGCTTGTAAGTTCTTAAGTTGAGACATTCACATGAAAGTCACTTTTTATGTGAAAGTCACTTGCGTGCTACATGTTTAAGCTGCAAGTCACGCAGAGAGAGAGAGAGGGGTAATGCAACTCCGCTGTTTATGGAGCTGGTGAGTCTCCTCCCTACTGTAAGTGACTTACAGGCAAGCGAAAACACAGGTCTTTGACTTACGGTTAAGTGAAAACATAGGCCTTTACCATATTGTCAAATGTTAACTTTCCATCTGTAAGTCAGTTGCAGGTGAAATTTCCCTCCAAAACACTACTTGAAAGTCACAAGTTACAACTAATCCAACTTACAGGCATCCAAACAACCCTGGCTGTTCCTGCATTGTTTCTCATAACCATCTATCTGTAGGACATTGACAGAATGCTTATGGTCTTTCAAAAATATAGGCCTTCAAGCCATGGCCCATCCATGGTGAGAGCCATCAGATCAGCAGTCTGGAACACCGGAACATGGGCCCCACTTGTACAAATTAGGGATGACAGACACTGCATGCATCCTTGGGCAAAGGATTGCATGAGTTGTCCTGAAATTGGAGGCGAGTTATTTCATTCTTTAGAAATTCCAGGATTATTTTCCATACTTTTCTTTGTTTTGGGGGTTTCCACCGAATCTAAATAATCAGGAATCATATAAACCTCGAGCCAGGGATGTGTGCAATACCTCCATCCTCGCATTTCTAGCCAGGTCATCCAGACCATTGATATGATAGACCCCAACCCAAAGATCTCCCAGATAGAACAATCGTAACCATCTATCGGCGGTCCGGAGATAGATGGCTAACAAGAAATGGCGCCAATGAGCAGAAGACCAGATCAAATATTTACAGCTACGACCAACCAATCTAGGAGTTTCTTATGAAAACTCCCCCATCCATGTAAGGTTCCATCAGATCAACGGTCTGGATAGCCGAACCGTGCACCCCACTCCTACAACTCAACCCCTCGAAGTTCATATAATTCAACAATAACTCCTGTATAATTCTCAGAAATGATTCAATCACCCAGCAAAATTCTGTAACAAGAGAAGAAAATCTAGCGAATTCTCAGTTCTAGGGCTTTCTTCGATACTCCAAAGAAATCGCTGGAAGAAGAAATATCCAGATAAGAAGAAGAAGAGCCGAAAAGCCCTAAATTTTCTAAAAATCGCGAAATGGGGAGCTACCAAACGTACCTGAATTGGAAAATCTCTCAATCTGTCACGTTCTCGTTTCAATTCCTCTCTCTCCCTCTCCTTGCCTTTCTTATCTGTCTGAAGTTCTTGCGTTTTAATACATGGGGTGGAAATCTCTGTTTTTAAAGTTTTCTTTTAAATTTTTTTCGAACGGTGGATACTGTAGTAGTCTGCTTGCCACTATGCAGTCTATGCTCCTCGCAGTACGCGGACTGCCTGCAATCGAGGGTTGCAGTGGATTGCTGCAACCCCAAGCTCTATGGGTCCTACAGTGACGTTCGTGTTATATCCAATCTGTCCATCCGTTTCTCCATATCATTTTAGCCGAAAATATGGAACATGATGGATTTACAAAACCTATTAGGGCCACACAACAAGAAACAACCGGGATGGAAACGCCTATTGTTGAAACCTTCCCATGGCCCACCTTGATGTTTATTTTTCATCCAACCAGTTCATAATGTGAATCCTACCTGGATGATCCAAAAAAGCTTCTGTAATCTTGGATCTCCCTTTTTTTCGGTATTATATTATAAAATGATCAGGAAAAACTGGTGGACGGAGTGGATTTAAACAGAAATCACGGTGAGCCCCACAGTTCTTTGGGTTGCATGGAGGTTACATGCAAGTCGCACCGCACCGGCTGCCACTTGAGAAAGGCAACAGCAGAGCAGTATTGAGTAAGAATTGGAGCATTGGATGGGACGGGCCTACCTTCGTTTAGACAGCTCCAAATTCACTCCGACCTATGATCGCAGCATCTATTCAAGGGCCTGCAAGATGTTTCTCGCCGTCCATTTTGTAAGACCTTAATCGGGCGGATCTGGTTATCTGATCTGGAGTGAATATGTGATTGTGTGCAATCCAGCTGGGCCCCTCCCATTCGACGCACTGCCATCATCGCAGGTGGGCCCAGCATCTAACGTATCATTTTTTCATATATATAATACCTTTATTTATTTATTTTGCGCCGAAAAACAGGTACGATAGTTTCCGCGATGCTTTTGGCAGGAGGAAGTAAACGATACGCTACCGCATGCTTTCCATAACATACGCGGGTTTTCATTTCTGGTCTGTGGGGTCTATGATTAGGAAATCCATACCATCTATCTGTTGTGTCTCAATCTGAATGGACCGCGAAAAAATATATGAGATTAAATTATCATAATCGCCTAATATTCGGGCTTTTCTCAGTTGAACGTGGACCCTTGCATATTTCTCTCCTCAACCGTCCATTTCAAATTCCCAGATAGAAAGATTGTAACTGTCCTGTCAATGATATCTTTTCAATATGGCCCATACCCAGTGGGAAGCACGTAGAAAACAGAGCAGTGGTCTCGATTGCCTGAATCATGGACCCCACATGTCAGAGATGAAACCCACGTGTAGCTAAGAGACTGGTCGCGTCCTACAAATTCTCGTGGAAGCGTCGAATCGGCGAATGGAATCGGAAGATATTCATTTGGGGAGTATCTGATTTGTTCGATACACTGGCAGGCAGTGAATTAATACCTACGCACACGCATAGAGCTAATGTACACATGGCATGTATATAACTAAATCAAAACCGTTAAAATCATCGACCCATTTTATATAGGCCATGGTTCAAAATTAATATTGAAAGAATAATCTAATGTTCTTGATTGACGACCACTAAATGGATGGTTAAAATGAAAAGAAATCTACCCTTCATTAAGGTCAATCTGATTCTTGCGATGGATCCCATCTAAAGTGGGACACACAATTCATAAGGACATTTTAAAATGCTCACTGACCTTTAATTGGGGAGCTATGAATTACGATGTGTGTACTTACTGTCGGTGCTCCAGCTGCCATTTAAAGATAGCCGGCGGAAATCAAGATAGCAATTCAAATCAAAACTTGAAATTTAATAGGCCTTGAAAGGGATGGTTGATCAAGACCCTGTTGCGGACGGCTCGCAGTTAAAAACACCACACTTCCCGCCCTTTCTATCTCAGCGCGGAGTCTTAGATGGTTAGCATTTCTCCATCAGTGCATTTTCCATTTCTTATCCGTCACTGTAAGAGTATATATGGATCGACCGTATTCGGCAGTCCTCTCGTCCACGTGTGTAGATGAAGGTAGACTGCACAGAAGCTCAATGGAGACGATTCCACCGAGTGATTTCTTTAAGCTGGAGAATAATAGTTAGTAAAGGCTACGCGGGAATCGTTGGCCGGTGCGGTTGTTTTGCGCGGCAGCCGACGCGCCACGTCATTCTGCATGGGATATGCGCGTGCGACCGGAGGTGAAGGTAGTCACATCACGTGGCCGTTCGTGGGACCACATACTCTAGACATGATGGCCCGGTACTGTTTCCGCCACGTTGCACCACAAAATGCGGGCGCGGATTAGGTACTACCCTCGCCTGTTCCGAGCTCGGGACAGGCAAAAGCTTGGAAGGCCATTGAGGGGCCACCGTGGTTTATGAGTTTCATCCACCCTGTCCATCCATATATCTATATCATTTTAGGTAAAAGAAGTAAAAAATAACGAATGTCCAGTGCCACCCCACAGTAATAGTTAAATTCTTACCCTTGAAAATTTCTTAGGTATTAAAGAAGTTTTAGTTAAGATAATATTTGTTTTTTGGTTCTCGATTTTTAATAGTCTATTTAATTCAACTAAATATTCCAACAACAATATGGACCTTAAGAAGGTTTCAATGATGAGAGTCCTTCGTCCCGCTGCTTCATGTGGTGTCGCTTACTTGAGCCTTAGATTTACTTATTTTGGGTTTAGTCATCTAAAATAATATGAAAATATAATGGATGGTGTGGATAAAACTCATAAATGACGGTGGCCCCTCGTTCACCCTCATAGCCTCGGCCTGTCCCGAGCTCGGAACAGGCAAGGTAATACCTAATCTGAGCCTACAAAATGCTGATTGGGCAAACTCAGCGGAAGCAGATTGGCTGGTGTACCACACATCACCGACTCACGTATGGGCGCGGATTGCGTCCTACCCCAGTCAGGAGGTGGTAATCCGTCCAGGTAGGGCTATGTGGGCCCCACCATAATGTAAGTATTTTATCCAAACTGTTAATTGATTTTCTCAGATCATTTTAAGGTATGAGCGAAACACTGAAAAAGGTACAAGGCTTACGTGGACCACAAAGTGAGGATTTAATGTCCACCATTAAAAACTTCTTGGGAGCTGGATAAGTTTAGGATCAAGCTAATATTTGCTTTTTGACTTCATCCACGTCTACATTACCTTATTAATAGGTTGGATGATAAAAAATATAAAAAAAAAAACATCACGGTGACCCTTAGAAAGGTTTCAATGGTGGGTGCCATTATCACTGCAGCTTCCTCCGGTGTGGTCCACTGGAGCTGTGGACCTGTTTCGATTTTACAAACGTACCTTAAAATGATTTGAGAAAAGCAATTAACGGCGTGGATAAAACACTTACATCACGGTGGGCCCCACAGAGCCCCGCCCGGACGGGTAGGACGCAATCCGTGTCCCTCAGCTAGGTCCGGAAAGAGCATCCACGTGGATCATATGACGTTGGGAGTAGCCCTGGGGGTAACCGGTGGGGCGTGGGAATCTAATGGAAGATAATTATATGACAAGTGGGCCCCATATTTGCACGGTACACTCGCATTTAGATTTTTGACAAGTGGGGCCCATGGTTTGGCAATCCGAACCATTTTGGACGGTTTAGATCATCGGATCCTCTAAGGATGAGGGTCTCGGACCCTATAAAGACACGGCATGGGAAAAACATAAAAAGTCATATACACTGATGTGCATCATGGATCGCACATATCCACGCACGTTCTGTCGCGAGTCGACTCAGATTCAGTCTAATCCGATCCTTTTTAGCAGCACGAGTCACCCCTCTACTGTCCCAACTCAGCCAAACTTGAACGAGTCATCCAAAATTCCTAACTCAGACTGAAAAATGGACGAGTCGCTCTGAGTCACCTAGTCCCAATTTAAAAAAATAAAAATAAAAACAGTAGTGGCGAGTGCTCCGGCACCGCACAACTTCATATGCAGCATACAAGAAAACTACATCAGTGGCGGTGCACAAGCTGGGCCCCACACACACAACTTCATCTGAAAGCTGTTATTGATCTTAAACAAGCAGTGCTAGACGATCGACGACTCAAAAGTGAGCATTTCGATCACTAAAAGCCATCTTTTTTATAGAATGTGATTTTTTTTTTTAAATGTAGAAGCCATCTTTTTATATCTTTTTGGAGACCTTTAATCTGGGCCCATCTATCTGTATGGCCCACTAAGCCATACATGGAGGACCTCATGTCCTGATAATCTTCCCATCCTATGATACAAACCGTCCAATCGGACCAATCTTCTTTCCATTAGATGTAGGTCGACGGTTGTGATTGTCCACCTGCAAGCCACTCGTCGAACAGCTAGGATAGTATGATTCAAAGATGTTGGGTTATGTTCCATCCTCGACAGGAGCCTACCAAGTAAGCATCTTTCGTCACCAGACGGAGAACCCGGCCGGACTCTTGGTGTTCCGTGATTCAAAACATTGGTGCGTTGAGCCTGCTGTGAAGGGACCAGACCCAAACATCTCCAAGTCTGGAAGATCAAGGCACGAATCTTCAGGCCCTTCCAATTGAAGGAGTGCCATTCTATTTATATTCCAGAAATTGAAAGGCTAGGATTGTGCTACTGAGGAAATATTTTTGGAACATGGTCCATCCAAAGTGAGCAAATGAACCATTTTGATCACTGAATCTCACACACCACTTTTACAACACTTAACACGATGGGCATATATATCCTGGGGTCAAGGATCCTGTAAAAATCCTCACTTGTGACTTCTCACTTCCAGTGCAAGGATGAAAGACTTGGTAACTCGAGCCTAACTCATTTGGCCCAGAGTCGAGTTGTGACTCACCCAAGTCAACCCGGATAATGCCCAAGTCTTGAAACCATGCTTCATTGCCCTCCTCACCCAAGAAACCATATATATAATTCCCATAGCAAGCGCAGGTTTTCAGTTCTGAGTTCTGACAAATGGGGTCAATGAATGCTGGCCTGGTTTTCAGTTCTGAGTTCTGACAAATGGGGTCGATGAATGCTGGCCTGTACTTGCAGCCCGCTGCACCATGATAGTTCATAGATTAGAAATCTTGCAAATTGATCTGTGGCAAACAGACCCAGAACTTAATGTACCACTGAGATGGGGCAAAACAAAACCAAAGCACATGCAATTATGAAGTCATAATGCCAACCCAAAGACAACAGCTACCATCTTCAATGAACTGAGCCTGAAGAAGTTGCCTAGTAACAAACTGCCATAACGCATTTTGCTAGGAAAAGGTGAATTTGGTGCGACCAAGCACACCTATTTTGAAATACAAAGAGAGGAGCTCTAGATCAAAGGATCCAAATGATTGAAAAGATTACAATAGGCTAAGAGCCTGGCCAAAGAAAATCAAGAGAGGAGCTTTCATTGAGCAAGAGATCACAGTCGACACCATAGACAACCAACTTGGTGCTCCGAATGCGGATAGCTATTCATACAAGGTCCTAATTCAGAAATATGACAATGATCTACAAAACCACTAAAACCTCTGAATATGCAGGTTGTACTGCCGAATCATCCATTGAAAGATACCATCCCTTAGATGATGTGCCAATATGGCCTGGAGCATTTCACAAATCGTCAATTCTAGCCACAGTTAATCCTCCAGCTGTCCCATTCATTCAATTTCTTTTTCTCTGTTAACATCCTGTTTTGGCCGGTCCACACCAATGTACTAAATCATAGCCACCCCTCAAAGAGGAGGAAATAGGCAATGATTGGCCCAGATTGCCTGTGTTTCTGCTAGGACATCGGCATGCCCCACGTTTCATGGATCCATAACATTCAACTGATGGGCCTGTAGTGGATTGTAAATGCTGCACAGATCTATCCGGTCGGACAATCCTAGACATCAGAAAATTCGCTTGCAAATGGACAGAAGGAAAACAGAGCAAATGGTTCATATGCAACAGCAAAAATTCCATAGATCATATGGCTGGGAGTGTTTTGATGGAATTCGTTGCCCACTCATGACATGTCTCACTCGCCAGATGAGCAACCTGGAGAGCTTTCTCCTACCAAACCTCCGATGGATGCTTGGCCTGAGTGGAGGTGAATCAGGCCCAAGTGTTGTATAACGGAGCACGCTCGAGTCATACAGGTACCACTGTAAGCTTAAGGTGGCACCAAACAGATGTGCAGCCCATGTGATGTATGAAGGCTATCCAACCCATCCATCAGATGTGTCACCTCATATTACCTCCAGATGCCAAAAATCAGATTAATCCAACACTCAAGTGGGCCATAACATGGAACAATGAGAGAGGGGACAATTCTCTACACCCATGCCAATGATTCAAAAAAGAAACTCTCAATTCTCTACACCCATGCCAATGATTCAAAAAAGAAACTCTCAATTCTCTACACCCATGCCAATGATTCAAAAAAGAAAGACATCTATGCAACTTATGTATTATGCACATCTAAGCAGCTGAGAGAGAAGTAAACGTTCAAACATATGCACACAGGAAAACATGGACACACTAGCAGACCTCGAGAGATGGTTGAAAACAGCAAAGTTGTCATTCTCCAAATATTCTTTCCAGCATCATCCCAACTTCCGGCTGCTTTAATTCGACCTCAGACGGCATTTGTATCCTCAAGGGAAGAAGCAATCCTCTTTGTTCTGATAAATCTCAAATAGTTGCCTTGAGTAGTGGGATGCTAGGTGGGAGCAATACTCGACCGCCCCTGGCTCATGCTTCTCTAATTCTTCCACTGACTTGATTAGGGGGCCATGAAGATCCCCATCCATGAGATACTCTGCCAAATCAGAGCCCCTGAAACAAGACCCAATTCTCTGATTTAGCATCTATCAAGGCATGCGGCAGCAAAGAAAAGCCCAATGTGCTAATAGAAACATGAATGCCAGGATCTATAAAACAAAAAATAATGAATGCAAAACCGATTCAAGTTGATTCACTGACGAGCAAAGATCCTACATAAAGCATGTGTTAAGATCAGAAAGTGTTAAAAACATGAGGCATTATACAATGCTAGGCCCCAAGTGAATACTTTGCCCGATTCTAGCATATTTTCGATCTTGCCAAACATTCTGTACAGGTGGGTCACATCTTTAAGGGACCCAACTCATTCATCTGGTTAGCCCCACAAATGACCAAAAATCTCCTCCTTTAATGGCCCATTTGGGTGCACCCTCCTAGGGGCATTTGAGGCATAAATCCCGTTTTGGGCCAATCCAGGTTTTTGGATGTGCATTTGGATGCACTATGCAAACCCTCATTTCATCATCTACTCGACAAAATAGGCTCTAAAATGCTGACTCCATGAAAACCAATCAATAGGTTTGCATCAAGTTGACCAAAAAAGTGATCTTGAAACCCTACAATGCTGAAACACCCTTTTTCGCAAGTGCATCCAAACAGGGCCCTAAACAATCCCAGACAACCAGGTGGCGACCATTTGTCATAGCATATGTACCAGTACTTTAACCATCAATTTGCTGGCCAAATGATCAGACGGATAACCAATTCAGGAGTTTTCACAGCATCACGCATCTAGTGCAGCACCACTTGGATGAATGGTCAAGGAGAGCCCCATCCACACCCAGTCATGACTCCGGACCCAAAAAAAAAACAGGCCACTCGGGGCAAACTTTTTATATTTCCTCTTAAAGCATTGATGTGGGAGTCCTATGATACTGTATTAAAAAGAGAGATGAAGTTAGGCAATACAGTTTTTTCAAGGATAGATTCACGTGATGCAGTTTATAAAGACGGATTTTGAAAAGGCATGTGTGACAAGGCACTCCAATAATTAAAAAATTACCATGAAGGGCATGGGTTGGGCATGTCCAGGTGGATAGCATGAGAAAATCTCTAGTTGTCGTTTTATTTCTTTTTCAGATATTAGTTGTTCGTAATATTCACATAGACTATTTAATCAGAATCCAAATACATTTTCTACATTCCATGATTTATAAAGTAATATTCATTGAAGAAGAATGAACGAAAGTGTTGTTGCCACATGCTTCTCTCTTATCGCACTTTCCTTTGGTATTCGAAGAGCTGCCCATCTTTGTTTTTCCTCCTGGGAGGGCTGCAACCTTCTTCTTTGCAGTCGATAGTTTGGATTACATGGAGAATCAACAGCTTCCTACTGCTCACTACTACAAGATGCTCCTTTCTCTATTTTTTTATGAACCCTTTATGTTTCTTATGCCTCATAGACAAACGAAAGTCTGGTCTTCCTTCCATTTGTATGATTTCTCACCATTTCTTGATCATTTTTATGAAACCGTGCTCTTAAGCCACAATGACTTAAATTGGAAAAGAATCGGATCCCAGCATTCTTCATTTGTATTAAGAACCACTGGACAATGATCCACAATGTCGGGCAGGGAAGGGCTATTTAAGCAGCTCCTGGGTAATCTTCTTCCCATTCTGCTATGATGAGAAATTGGTCTAATCCAAACATTGTTAGACTGTCTTGATTAGTCCAAGTGAACCTGTCTTCGAAACCCTCCCTTCTTTGAAGGTCTAACTACCGTGGTACGAAGCCACACTCATCTCAAATCGCCCTCATCTTCTACTCTCTATATTTATCATCTCCCACAATCATCCCATCTCTAAATTCATCTCTTTTTGCAGTCAATCCTCCTTCTACAACAGATTTGCAGAATCAAGCCTTGCAGGAAGGTTGAAACTTCGGCGGAGCACCGTGCATAAACCAGACATCCGATCGGCGTGAACCTTGGCGTGAAGGTGGATCTCCCCTGGTCGACCAGCACCTAGCTGGCTGATTTCAGATTCGTGGGCCCCACACATGTGCGGTCAGGATCCCACGCACGTGTGTCAGGCCCGGGCCACTGTCCACACGTGTGGATCATCTTGGGTTTGCTTCTCTCTTCTATTTCACTCCTCTCTCACCTTATTTCCCTAACCCTAACCCTAAATAATCCTAAATCCCAAGTTCTATTCCACTTTTGCAAACCCTAAGCTTTCCCGATTTGAAACATGTGAATCCCTTGGATTGGAAAATAATCATTTGCATGTGTGGATGAATCTATTCTCCTTTGAGCATTGTTTGGTCTATAATTTTAATTGATTCAACCCTAACATGTGTAGGCTTAGACCCTCATAGATTCGCCTTGTTGACTACTTGACTTTATGTGGGATGTGGAATTTTTGTGATTGTTTTAAAATTAGTATGATCTAAAGCCTAAAATCTTGCATAACATATTTAATTTTCATGTCCTGCATCAAATTAGTATCAGAGCAGGAGGTCTCGTGTTCGAGACTCCTCACCGGGGGTGATTAATGCAGGGGCATTTTCATGCCGGGCTCGAGTGGGGTCGCCTGCGGGATGCAGGGGCACACTCAGGGTGGGCGGGGCCCACGGAGGAGATCTCGTGTTCGAAACTCCTCACCGGGGGTGATTAATGCGCATTTCAAACCGGGCTCGAGTGGGGTAGCTTGTGGGATGCGGGGACACACTCGGGGTGGGCAGCCCGTGTGAGGCAGTACTCATGTAATTTGGGGCTCACGAGGGGGGTTCGACTGAGGTCTTAACTCATGAGTCATGAGATGTGGGGCCTGGGCTATGAGATAAAAGGATTAATTCGTCATACTCTTCGACCTTTTAGAGCAAGTGGTTAATTGTCCTGCATCAGATCAATTAGCTCATGTCTGTCTACCCATTCAGAGAAGTTCCTCACAGCTTTTGAAATTCTGCACCATCCCAGTTTTTCGAAAGAAAATCGGATAACATTAAAATCCCCCCAGATGCACCATGGCACACTCCACTTAATCCTGATTTTGTTGAGTTCTTCCCACAATTTAGCTCGTAAGTTCTGAGAGTATGATCCATATAACGAAGTTAGAACCCATTTGAAACCCAACCCCCCAAAAAAAACTGCCAATTTCCACCTCTGTTTTCCCATCCACTCCCATTCCATCTTTCAAATAATAATAATCCACTCCCATTCCACCTGTAGCCCCATAAGAGTTGACTGCCCATTCTGCACTGCTGTAACCCCATATTGAGTGCAAAGGAGATAAATTCTTCTTTTTCTTTTTTTCACCAACCATAGATAAATTCATAGGTCAGAAAATTTGTTTCTTCTAATGTTACAATTTGGGCTTTTTGTCTGCTGCATTTCTCCTTGATTATAGCCTTTTTTCTTCAAGCACCCCAAACCCCTCTCATTCCAAAACATGGTCTTCATTGGATCTTGTATTCTCCTCCTTGCCCTTGTGATCAAATGACCATCACATTGTTCCTTGACCTCTGTTTTCTTCAGCATCTTGCCCTTTTCTCATAATTGACAGACTCTTTCAATCTGTTTAATTATCGCTTGTCTTTATCCTTCCTATTACAGAATCTCTAGCTAAACAAATTTACAGTGTGTTCTTCCCTAGCTTTCATAAGATCGTGTATTGTCTGATGTTCTTCCTCATATTCCCTCATGGAGACACCTAGTGTTTTTCTCACATCCGTAAATTCCTCCAGTGCTTGCTAATTTATGGAATTTTGCATTGCTAGCTGTTGTTGCCCCTATGAAACCCTTCTCGATAGCAGTATATCTTACATCTGCTTCTCACTTGTTCCATTTGATCTGGTTCCTGCTGCATAATAACGTGCCACTGCTAACTCCTTTTTTTCCTCCATCCCTGTAAAACCATCCTGAATAGGTGGATCTTATCTGACCTTCCTCAACTTCCTTTCCATTATCCATCTGGCTAGGGGAATAGTGATAAGGGACCAGTCACCAGCAGCACCTCAGCTCCTGAAGCTATCCTGTTTGGCTTAATCTTTCCATGCTCTGGTGTGGGATCTGGGCTCTGTTCCACCATTGGGCCTGCTACAGCCCTTGACTCTGCACATTCCTTCTCAGACTCTGATTCTAAGATGCTCGTTTCTCCACCATTTTTCATGTCCAAATTACATGTCCATACATCTATCTCACACCTACTGTTGATGACTGACCATCATTTTCACTACAACCATAGCCTAAACCACAAAAAAGTCCACACCAAATGCAATGGAGAGAAAGGGAAAAAAAAAAAGCTTGCAAGTGTAATAACTGTTAACAAGTAATACGAATGTTTGGGTTTGAATTCAAATTTACTGTGGATTTTTATCTGCACACCGTCCAGTAGAACTTATCAGTCCAATGGAGACATGAAGCCTAATGATTCCCATTGACATGATCTTTTCTCATCACTTACAAAGAATTTGTGAGAGGGCAGTTTTATCAAGAACTAGCCCATCAAAATTGCTTAGGAATCTGTATGATATTCTGTTCTGCACATGTTCTTTGCAAGGTGAAGATTCCATGCAAGGGGATTATACTTTGATCCAGCCAAGAGCCAATTTACAATGACAAATCTTCACAATGTGGATCATAGCCATTGGACTTTCTTCACAGAAATGTTCTCTTTTTTCTAATAATTGTTGGTCTGGAATCTTGTTAAACAAAAAAATAAAGAAAAGAAAAGCAAAAAGGAAGATGAAGTTGTTTATCTCCAGCAAGGTTGATAGTGACTTGTAAAAAACTATACAATTGGCATATTTTCTTTTTTTTCATGTCAACAACTGGAAAAATATATCTGACAATGGCAGTTATAGTCGCATGACATATATTTTTCTTCATGCATGAAAGTTACTCTGTTTGCCCTTTTTTCCCCCCCTGTTTTTTCACACATTGGCAGAAACAATTCAAAACAAAGCCAATGCAAAGTTTTTCTTCTTCTTCTTTTTTTTTTTTTATTTATTTTTTTTTTTTTTTTTGGGGGGGGGGGGGGGGGGGGGGGTGATATTGTAGTGCAGGGGCATTTTCACACTGGGCTCGAGTGAGGTCGCCTGTTGGATGCAGGGGCACACTCGGGGTGAGTGACCCATGCGATTTGGGGCCCACGGGGAGGTCTCGTGTTCGAGACTCCTTACCAGGGGTGATTAATGCGCATTTCACACCGGGCTCAAGTGGGGTAGCTCGTGGGATGCGGGGACACACTCGGGGTAGGAGGCCCATATGATTTGGGGCCCACGAAGGGGGTTCGGCCGAGGTCCTAACCCATGAGATGTGAGGCCTGGGCTATGAGATAAAGGGATTAATTCGTCATACTCTAACAGTTCGAGCTTTTAGAGCAAGTGGTTAATTGTCCTGCATCAAATTGGTATCAAAGCGGGAGGTCTCGTGTTCGAGACTCCTCACCAAGGGTGATTAATGCAGGGGCATTTTCACACTGGGCTTGAGTGGGGTCGCCTGTTGGATGCAGGGGCACACTCGGGGTGGTTGAACCATGCGATTTGGGGCCCACGGGGGAGGTCTCGTGTTCGAGACTCCTTACGAGGGGTGATTAATATGCATTTCACACGGGCTCGAGTGGGGTAGCTCGTGGGATGCGGGGACACACTCGAGGTGGGCGGCCCATGTGATTTGGGGCCCACGAAGGGGGTTCGGCCGAGGTTCTAACCCATGAGATGTGGGGCCTGGGCTATGAGATAAAGGGATTAATTCGCCATACTCTAACAGTTCGAGCTTTTAGAGCAAGTGGTTAATTGTCCTGCATCATATTAGCATAAACAATTAAAAACAAAGCCAATGCAAAGTTATTTCTAGCAATGACAATATATAAAAGAGCAGTGTTCTATGCTTACTTTAGCACATCAAACTTGTTGAACCCACGGTTTTTGACATATGATGACCCTTGTACTGATTTCTCCTCAGATGTTTGCCGACGATAGATGGCACAGACAGCCCTCATACAGAGCACAGGATCCTTAGAAAATGAAGAAAGCATGTCTGCCTCGTATTCCCATTTTGAGGATTCTTTGCCCCTGCGCATCCTTACAATAAATCCACCTAAACCTTCATCTTCACCATCTGACTCAGCATCTTCCACCTCATCTTCTTTGACATTTTTAGAGGCCGTTTTTTCTGGCATCCTATATGAAGTCTCGATTGTCCCCAAAATCAAATTCCCAGTCCTTGGGGATAGTTTTTGCCCTGCCAAGTAATCTACAGAAGTTCTTTTTGTCCCACATTTTGTTTCTTCGCATTGTCGTAATGGAACCAAATGCCTCCTTGGAGTGGTTATTGATTCTTCAACACAGTCACTGCCAGAAGAGAAGCTTAGAGCTGCACAAGACTGATTCATGGGAGATTTTGATGGTTTTTCAGTACTATCACACAACTCTGCAAGTTTCTTCCACTTACGCTTGCAAATGGGGATATTATCATCCTCCTCACTCTCATCATCACTGGTTATTACTTTTGAAGAGTGTTTTCTTTTAGTTGTAAAGGATGGTGTAAAACTCTCCTTGCAACTACTATCATTTTCTAAAGCTGCACTCTCACTTCCCTGGTCAGAATACTTCCTCTTTGAACTCTTTTGGAGACTTCTTTCCATCTGATTATCCAGAGCTTTTCCTGAAAGGCATTTAGATGGAACTTGAGTTTTTTCAATACACTCAACATTAAAGTTTGATGCAGGTATGGCTTCCATTTCATCATCACTATCAACAATCAACACAACCTCCCTTCCTGACACCAATTCCGTACCCCTCACCACTGTTGGGGCCACCCTTCCATCAGAGCTCCCATCTTTGGGTGACACCTGCTTTCTAACTCGACTGCCATTCCCTTCTTTGGTTACTAAACAGTCAGCGATACTATCAACTTGAACATGTATGAAAGGCTCAGATGGCACGCTGATAAAAGGTGGGTCTGCTGTATGAGAAAATTAATCAGAAAATTCATTTGAGACAACAAGGGCAATGTTCTTGTTCAGTCATATAATATCCAACATCCATAAACAAGTGCTCACATTTATGCATGCGAACAACTTTAATCTCCAGAGTATATGGCCACCCATGTGCAGGTATGTAGGCACTGTACACCTGGCATACTCAGCCAAATCCAAACTGTTCAAATAGAGGCACACACTGTAGATGTTTCATAACAAAAAACAATAACAATAAAGGGTCAGTGCAACTGTTCGATTGGTGGAAAAACATGGATGCTTAAAATGAAAAATAGCAGGCAGCCCAAGTTCAACAGCAAATATCCACCCACGAGATGTTAGGATCATCCCACATTAGGGACAATGCCCCATGTACAGTAGGCCCAATCTTTGGATGATTTAGATTATGGTACAAGCATCCCACGCGTACAGTGCAATGTGTATGGGCATGAATGGTCATCTTCTGCCAGCTTATCACATAACTCCTCTGTATACATGTAGAAACATACATTGACAGATATAACACACCCGCAACATCAGGACTGTGATTTATGGGTCCCACGAGAATGAGCCATAACCAAGGAAAACACAAAGGAGATGACCCTATTCTTCTGATCAAAATACTTTTGGCTTGGATGTAAGCAGTTGGCTTTTCAACTGTCATTATTAGGTTGTCATTGGACAGTTAGGATCATGTGACTCGTGCAATTTTAGCAGCCATCCAAGTGGGACCAACAAATTGGAAAGTCAATTTGAGATTCGTAAGTCAATCTTAACAAAGGAGATGTGCACAAGAATCATCCATGATGCTCCACCCAAGTATGATACAGTTGCTATTATGAAAATGCAAATTTGTATAGGAAGAGTTTCTCTATCAAATATAACACTCCAATATTTCTAAAAAAATTGCAGTTGAAGTGTTATACCTGCAACATGAATAACACCTTTCTCTCTAACTGGAGAATGGCGAGCACAGCCAACATCAGCAGACGCATGAATTATTTCACCAGAATTCAACATTTTCCCTTCAAATTTCATATGGGCCAAAAGCATGGAATCTGAACTTCCCTTTCCATCATTCGCCCCATTTTGACTCCTAACAGAGTTACATGGTTCCTTCTTCCCCTTCTCTTCAGAACAAACTACATCTAAAAACTCTATCGATTCCACTGTCATCTTTTCTTGTGCAGTGCCACGCAAAACCAAGTTCTCTCCTTCTAACTGCAAAACCCTTGCTTCCAATTCCCTACACCGCCTCTTGTAATCCTCCATCTCATTCTCTGCTCTCTGTTTTCCACTCTCCAAATCCCTGTTCTCTACTTTGAGTTGAATGAACTTCTCATGAACCTCCTTTTCCTTCTTATTGGTCTCCTTCAAACTAGCAATCATTTCTTCATGCCTCTGTTCCTTTTCACACATGAGCTTGTGATCTTCTTCCAGACGTGTAATCAGCTCTTTGAGCTTTTGGCACGTTCTCCTGTACTTCTCAAGCTCCTCTTCAATGGCAAGCTTCACAGATTCCATCTCCCCTAACTTCTTAACAAGCAAAACATACCGTTCTTCTGCCTCTCTTGTACTTTTCTCAAGATCCACTTCTGCTTTCCGATTCCTCTCTTCCAGCTCCACGCAACGGCTCCTATACGATTCCAACTCCTCCAAACTCTCACGTTTCTCTTGAAACTCGAGCTCCAGTTCCTTCAAATTTCTCTCCATCTCCTCCTTTTCAGTCACCAGCTTCCCTTCTCGCAATCTCAGCATACTTTCGACCTTCACGAAAACATCCGCCCGGAAAGAGGATTTCAGGAAAGAAATCACATCTGAGATGCTGCAATCCTTTATCTCCTCAAAATCAATCTCCGGAAACACGTCCAAAACTTCGGATTTCCCAGGCCCTTTCATCTTCTCTTCCTCCAGAGAAACCCTAGAATTCAGAAACGAAAATCCCTAGTGCGTACATTTTCTGCAAACCCTGACAAAGAAATGGCCTTGAGAGGAGATTAAAACCTAGTTCCGTACAACAGCATGTGAGGTAAGAGGAGTAATAACAAATAAGTTCAAGGGCATTTACGAAACAGGGAGAAATAGAGAGTGAAGGAGGAGATATTGCAGAGCGAAAAAGCAAAAAGAAAAAAGAAAAAACCTAAGTCGGAATCTCTGTATCTCTCTATATTCGGGCGCTGCGAAGCTGAGATGGACAGCTGCATGCGGCGAGAGAACGTCTCCGAAAGGAGATGAATGACGCTTTTGGAGGGAGAGAAGGAGAAAACTTTTGATACTCTGGCAGACTATGATAGCTGATACGCAGTCACTTGAAATTTGCATACGACGCTTGGATTAAGCCGTGAAAATTATGTTAGATAATGTAGTTATATCAAGAACCGAATTTTAAGCTTATTTGATTAATTGAATAACGGATTAAAAAGAAAAATATCCAACGGTCCTGTTTGCATAGACAAGCCCATGAATCAAAGGCTAGGATTTCAAACAATCCAAACTTAGCGTTGTGGTTTGGAGAGGGTCGGATTCACAGTCTATTCCATTTCATTTGAGTTAATACGTGCGAAGAGCACAATTTCTGAGTGCCTGCGTATCAGGCGTCATACACAGGCTGAGTATCATACAAATCATCGGAGAGACTGTATGAATATCGACCAATACCTGGCCCTTGTAACATTATACTCGGGTTATCATGCATGTCAAGTGGACCCACTTCCAGGGGTTGTTTGGCAGCGTGGAACGGAGTGTATGTGGGTGCAGTACAAATGCAACAGTAGTTTGGAAACATGGATGAAGAGGTATTTAAAATACATAATATTGTGTTCTAAAAGCTCTCTCGGTTAGTTTAATTTCCAGCCATTATCATTTTTCCTCTCTCGGTTACTTTAATACCACCAAATGAATTACTCCTATTTACAGCAGTAGTTAAGTAATTTATTTGAGATAAGTAGGTTTAGCTCAAGATTAATCATAAGTAGCTTTTTAACTTAAAAGTACTTAATCACTTCAACTTAATAAACTAGAAACCAAAATAAGTTAATTGAGGCATAAGTGGCTTATTTTAGGTAATATGTGATCGAAAGTCCAAACACCCTAGGAGAGTGGCTTGTACACATGGCACACTGTGATTTCCGAAAACAATTAAATTATTAGTTACATCACTAAAATTGCATTAATAAAATGATCTAAATAATCCAAACGTTAACCATGTAAATTAATAATTAAATAGCATTTGTGAGCCGCTCATTTGTGATCCTCAGCTTATGGCCCACCCAAGGCTTGAAATTTAATCATTTTTCTTCAAACTATATATTTCAATAAGTGTGTTATAATCATCCAGTCAAATATCACATATGTATACTAATTATAAATATTAAAGTTAATTTAATAATTAGATTCAAACGCCGATAAATATTGTTGGAGGAAAAAATAGAACAAGTCAAGAGACTCGGCTATGGAATTAACCAACTCTACTGACACTGCTCGAGAATCCGAGGCAACAAGTCCGACTGAAGCAAGTAAACTAAACGCCTAAAAGAGAGACTTAGCTCAGATTGCAGGAAATGAATCCTGACCAAGACTTACAAAGTCATGAGCCACAAGGCAGAGTATATAAGATGCATAAAGTTAATTAGGTAAACGAGACAGCAACATCCAAAAAGGCTGATTAAGGCTCGAAGCTTAAAAGCCACCTGACCGACCGTAAAACCAACCCATATTTAGTTCAGTTATAGAGTCGGCTATCGGATTGAGAGAGGATATCGATCACGGATCGGTTCCATTTCATCCGACAGAAAGTAAACAGTTTTATCCTTGTAGTCAGTCGAGACTCACTCATCACTAGAGTCGGTTAAGACTAAGCCAAGTAAGGAAAGGACGGTATAAATGAAAATACCGTCCTAAAAATCTAGTAAAAGAATCCATGATCCCGAATATCTCGGGATCGGATGGAGACAAAAAACGGATTAATACCGAATCTTCGAGATATCAGGAGAAAAATCCCTGCACAATGAGACCCTCTCATTCCTATAACTACATGAGACTTTTAAGGTGAAAGGTAGGCAAAAACTACTCCAAACAACCCTCTCACACGATCTTATCCCTGACTTTAGCATCAAATGGTCCCCGGCTCTAGTCAGGGTCTCCTTTGTCTCCTTCTTGTGCAGGTGATAGGACGGAGGTGGACACGCCAGTTTTTTGTATCAACAGATATAATACAAAATTTCAATGTACAGATTTTAGTGCATTTTGATTACCAACCAACAAACACAATAGAGGATTGGAAATCACTTTGATTTTTTTTTTTAAAATCTAATGCATTCAAAATACAAGCTCCCGAACGTGCCTTCTAAAAGAATTGTCGATTTTGTCTTCCATTAATACTTCCTTAACGTACATGTATTAATCTAAACATGGAGTTTAATTGATTTGTGCCATTTGATTGTTGCTACTTGCCTTTAAATAGTGTAACATACTTTAAATTTTTATAAATGTATAAGCTAGATGGATAATAGAATTATGAAGAATAGATAACGTAAATCGACTACACACGGCCTAAATACCTACTATGGTTCCATTTTTATTTTTATTTTTTTAAATGTTGAAAATAAGTTCCTAATTAATAAGGTTCTATGTTCAGAGAAGTCTTAGTAACCATCATTAAGCACCCAACAGCTTATTTTGTAAGCAGGGCCTTAATGAAAAGCATCACAAATAGGCTTATTCTTTCAACCTTCTAATTTTAAGGCCCTTAAATAGGTTTGTTGTGGGTGTTGTAATATATGTCTTAAATCAAGTTCGTTACTAGGTTTGTCGATGCTATCGACAACCTATTCAATGTCACATTCAATGGCATCGAACAGTTATTAATCCCATCGATATTTTTTGGATTTTATTCAGTTAGTCGCTAGACTAACTGGGCGCCTTTTCGATATCATCGATAAGTGTTAGATGTTATTGACAAATTCTGAAAAATCATGTTTTAGCTCTCGACAGTGGAGGTATTATTTCGATGCCATCAATAGTTTCTGCGCAATTTTGCGCAGAATTGCAATTTTGCAGGATTTGTTTCCAATTTTGCTTGGGATACTTCTATATGCTACATATATAGGTGTAAGCGGGATTGGGAGGTGATGATAGGGTTTCTAATTCGTATAAGAGTTTCAAATGGTGTAGCAAAGGTGAGATTCGAGGTTGTTCAAATCAGGTGAGCCTTTTCTATTTATAATTCTTATTTTTATATTGATCATCTGTTGCTTTGTGCCGTGATTTTTTCCAAAAAAGTTTTTTCACATAAAAATCTCTATGTTCTCTTTGTGTTTGCTTGGTAGTACTATTAGATTACCATCTTAAAATTATCTTTGTGTACTTCCGCGACCCCACAACAGTGGATAAAACTAAACTAGTCTACCATATAGTAAATATATAATCGACGTAAGAAAAGAGTGTACAATTCAGAAGGCAGAGCAAGTGATAAGTCCAACCAAGAGATAAGCCTCGAAGCTGACTTCACTGAGTTACCTAATGGTAGAGCTAAATAGTAGGAGAGTCGCTTCGCTAAGCTATTCTATAAATACGGATGCATAAACCACAAGGCAATGAACTCGGGCCATAAGCCCCCAAAGTTTTAAGCTCACTAGATCAACCACAATGGGAATTTCAAAAGGAAATTTGGAGAGAATGCGGCCTCGTACTAAGAATGAAAAGATTTAGAATGATTTTACCCCTTGTACTGAGTTGAAACTCTTGAGATGGTGGACTCTCAGGAGTTTCAACTCCCGGTCAAGGGTTTGAGTACTCGTAAGTGGTGAAATTTTACTAGCGTGAGTGTGTGGGGGTGTGTGTGCGTGTGTATTTTATTTTATTTTTTAATATTTAAAAAAAAGAGATCACACTAACTAAGGCGGGCTCAATGATATTTTTGGGAGTGAATTCTCATTCAAATAAAGACCCTCCAGCGCATCCAATGAAGATACACATGAATTACAACCGCCCATTACCCTTGTATGCAAGGCAACTGCGAGCTAAGGAGGGTAAGAGAAAAACCCAAACTTTTTTCCGAGCCTAACAAACCTAATCTGCTCCTTGAAAAACACCTCTTTTTTTTTTCTTTCTTTTTTTTTTAAATTATACCATAATATTAAATTTTTGTTGGGATTTCAAAACTCACCGGATAGTAGAGTAGAAAAATCTCCAATTCCACTTACCTCCAAAAACCAAAGTTGCCGGACTCAAAAAAGCAACAATTTGGATATTTAATACACTCATTTACCACCGAATCCAAGGTGTCAACTGGGGGTGTAAATGATTCCAGCTTAAAGTCAGACAAACAAGTTGTAAATCGTTCATTGCTTGTAAATGATTTACTGATAAATCATTTATAACTTAAACCATCTACCACCGTTCAAACGGTCACTTATGCCAAAATTGAAGGACGACTAATAAATATATCAAGCCTGGGCTGGACCCTAACATGCCTTATGCGTGGCCCATTGCCACCATTACAAACGCAAACTGTATTTTCAGCGTCTTGCCATTAGAGTTGATTTCAAGTGGACCGTGTGCATGGGGCCCACCAATCAAGAAATTCTGGTCATTTCAAGTGAAAACTAGTTGATCAGGTCCACTTACCTTGGAATTTTCGGTGGAAGTGATTACACCTACCGAAAAGAGAATGCCACAGGAAAAATAAGTAAAAAGGAGTTACGATGAAATCAAGGGATTTTGACTCGGACCTGGACAGACTCATTCTGTCTCGAATGGAGTCGAGATTCGGTGAAGTTGCTTTTTATTCTCTCTCTCTCTGTTTTTCTCTCACTAGGTTGGACTTCATCGAGACTGAGTCAACCCGGCCAATTCTCCAATCCTTGACTCTACCCCCCCTGCGAGGACCCAACCATCGACTCCGTGTCAAATAACAAGATCTGAAAACAACTACACTGTCAACGGACTGGATTTTGAACTGTTTGGGTGTGGCTCATTGAAAATTTTGCATTTGCTTGGCCTAAGCCCGGCCCATTCAAAAACTTTCATTTACACGGCCCAAACCTGGTACATGGACAGCCTATGATGTTTTTTTTTTTTTTTTTCATTTGAATCACCCGCCGGTAGGGCTCACTTTAATGTGTGTTTTGTATATCTACACCGTATATTAATTTTGGCAGCTCATTTTAGGGCATGGACTCAAATTTTAGTTTGGCCACACTATAAAAGACAATGATAACTGGGCTCCCACTGTTAAAAACTTTCCAGAGCCCACCACAATGTTTACTTGCCATGGAACTTTTTGATGTGGTCACATGGACCAGAATGAGGAGAAACCACGAATATTAGCTCGATCTTATGGTTGATCTTATCGTGGCCTACAGAAAGTTTTTATTTGTGCACATTCAATCACCGCCATTTCTTATGGTTGGCCACATGGGATTTGGATATCCTTAACTTTCTAAATGAGTTGGAAAAATTAATGGGTGGTGTGGATATACAAAACATACATTAAGGTGGGCCCCAAGGTCATGCCTTCCCTGAATCCTAAGTGACTAATAGTCTACAGTCTCTCTCTTTTTCGGTTGAATGTGGATCATTGCTCCCTTTTTATTTTTATTTTCTTTACCACCGTTGTTTCAAACCTCAGCCTCGTTTCTTATAGTGTCTGCCCTTACCTAATCAAAGGACCATTCAGAGGCTTGTAAAATATTAAGTTGTAATTCGATTATAGGTGTAAAATGTTTATAACCTATACTATTTGACTTTAAATTGTAATTTGATTACACGTGAATAATTATTTGTGCTTGGATAAATTGTGATATGTTCATAATATGGAATAAAATATTCACATATTACAGAATTTAGAATAATTAATCCTTTAAAAACCATTGAATAACATATAAATTTTTTATTTAAAATAGATTACTAGGATAAGTCCAACTAAATAAAGCTTGTGACCTATCATTGTATTAAACCAATCATTTGATGGGCTGCAGAAGTAGGCTCACTAAAATAGGTTTTTTTTTTTAAAAAAAATGATAAGAAGCTTTTGAATATAAATAATTAATTATAGGTGAGGGTTCAAATCCCTTCATTAACTTTACCCGATAAACATAATTGTGGGTGATTGCATATGAAGGATTAGTCTCACTTCAAAAAAGAGGTGAGGACACCCTGTGTCTTCAATATATATATATATATAAAAACTAATATTAAATTAGCAATTAATCTTCAATCATTGAAATAGACATAACTTACCTATACATCAATATAAATAATTAGTCTTTTAATTTACATGCATCAAAAAGTCTGATTAAAAAAAAAAACAAACAGTTTAAAACCATATTTGCTGGATAGATATAGCCCACACGTAATCAATTTACAATATCATTTGTTTACATGTCATGGACCATCCAATCGATGGCTGAAATTATTGTATTGATACCATCAAAAGGAGCCCTGTGGGGCGACATTGATATATGTATCATATCTAAGCCGTCCATCCACTCTGAAAAATAAGTTTAGCGCATGAAATAAAAAAGGAGGCAGATCCAAGGTTAGATTGGACCACACAGTGGTGATAATGAACTCCACCGTTGAAACTTTTCTATGGCCCACCGAAATTTTTATTTGCCATCCAACTTGTTCATAAGGCCACATATATCTAGATGAAGGGCAAAACGAAATATCAGCTTGATCCAAAACTTCTGTGACCCCCGAAGGGTTTCCAGCGACAGGTGTTCAAACCCCACTGCTTCCTATGCTGTGGTCAGCTTGAGCCTTCGGTATGCCTTATTTTTTGCTTCGTGACCTAAAATGATCTCTCGAAATGGATGGACAGAGTGGATGAAACCCATACATCATGATGGGCCCCACAGAGTTCCTGATAGGACCGTCCATCTCGAACTAGTTCCGGTTGGGTAGTACCCAATCCCCGCCCCGCTGCTGCTTTGAAGGGTTTCGTAAATTCTAGGGTTTCAGAGAGACGGAGAGAGACGGGGAGGACGCATTGAGGTCCAGACACTCGCCGGAGGAAAGGTAAGTTATTCTCCTTCTTCTTTTTCTTCTTCATTTTTATTTATTATTATTATTTTTTTAACGTTTTGGGTCCTTGCATAGCCGTTGGAAGATCCACAACTCTCCCCATATTGAATTTTTTCAAAAATTAGAGCCGTTGTCTGAAATCCCTTTATCTGTAATCTGAAACATGACCCTTTGTCACGTTGCAGATTACAGCTAAAAGCTGCAATCGGATTACAGTCTGCTATCTGTTTACAAGCAAATACACCCACCCAAACGCCCCATGTAATTGGATTACCTGTAATCGGATTACCATTTAATGATTTTACAGGCATCCAAACGACCCCTAATTGAAGAGGGAGAGAGAGAGTTGCTTCCCACTAATCCAACCCACAGGCGTCCAAACGACCCCTTGGAGAGAGAGAGAGAGATGGCGTCATCGAAAGACGCCGACCCCTCGCTAGGGTTCCTGACCAGGAAGGACACGGAGGTGAAGCTCCCGCGCCCAACGCGTGTCAAGAACAAGACCCCAGCGCCTATCCAGATCACCGCAGAACAAATTCTGCGTGAGGCCCGTGAGCGCCAGGAGTCGGAGATCCGCCCCCCCAAGCAGAAGATCACTGATCCCACAGAGCTTGATGACTACCGCCTCCGCAAGCGCAAGGAGTTTGAGGACCTCATCCGCCGTGTCCGGTGGAATACCTCCGTCTGGATCAAGTATGCCCAATGGGAGGAGTCTCAGAAGGACTTTGCCCGTGCCCGCTCCATCTGGGAGCGTGCCCTCGAAGTCGACTATCGCAATCACACCCTCTGGCTCAAGTACGCTGAGGTTGAGATGAAGAACCGCTTCATCAACCACGCCCGCAATGTCTGGGACCGTGCCGTCACCCTCCTCCCCCGCGTCGACCAGCTCTGGTACAAGTACATACACATGGAGGAGATCCTCGGCAATGTTGCTGGCGCCCGGCAAGTCTTCGAGCGCTGGATGGCGTGGATGCCCGACCAGCAGGGGTGGCTCTCCTACATAAAGTTCGAGCTCCGGTACAATGAGGTTGAGCGTGCCCGCTCTGTGTTCGAGCGGTTTGTCCAGTGCCACCCTAAGGTTGTTGCCTGGGTCCGGTATGCCAAGTTTGAAATGAAGAACGGGGAGGTCGGCCGGGCAAGGGCCGTTTATGAGCGTGCTGTTGAGCAGCTGGCAGACGACGAGGAGGCTGAGCAGCTCTTCGTTGCGTTTGCCGAGTTCGAGGAGCGGTGCAAGGAGACAGAGCGTGCCCGCTGCATCTACAAGTATGCACTCGATCACATACCAAAAGGGCGGGCAGAGGATCTGTATAGGAAGTTTGTCGCATTCGAAAAGCAGTACGGGGACCGGGAAGGGATTGAGGATGCAATCGTGGGGAAGAGAAGGTTCCAATATGAAGAAGAGGTGAGGAAGAATCCTCTCAATTATGATTCATGGTTTGATTATATACGCTTGGAAGAGAGTGTTGGGAACAAAGACAGGATTAGAGAAGTTTATGAGAGGGCCATTGCGAATGTCCCGCCTGCTGAGGAGAAGCGGTACTGGCAGCGATACATCTATTTGTGGTGAGTTTTTCAATGGATTTTCACTTCGAACATGCTAGAAATTTCATTATGTGCTGCTGCCAGTGGTTAGTAGATTAATTCAGCTTGTTCCTTTCTTGGTCTGTTTAGGATTAATTATGCCTTGCATGAAGAGCTTGATGCTGATGACATGGAGCGGACAAGAGAAGTTTACAGGTACTTTATTTTCACCTATTCATAGAGATCTATCATTAATTGCGGATTGAGATTGCCGTTATCACAATTCTCTTGTTGTCTTCTTTTTTGCCAAGTGAATGAAATCATGGCTTGTGGAAATTAGAAGGCTTCATGCCAAGTTTGAATTTGGGTTTTTAAACACACACATTGAATGAATGTGCATTGATCTAATTGAAGAGATTCTAAGGAATTTTAGATAGGCAATACTAAGAGAAGTGGGTAATAACCTACTAGAGTGTTACTTCTATTTTTTTTTGTGCTTTGTTGAATATGGCTAGCTACACAGTGACTAAACTACAAAGTTTTGGACATGGAAGGAAATAATGGCTGTTCTTTTGTTTCCTTGATAGATTTACAGAGTCATTTAGAACCTTCAGATGGGCCACCCTTTTCTGGGTTGGAGACTTATCTGTTTTTTCAGTGAGTTTTTCTTCTTCTTCTAATTTTTTACTGGATTTTTAATTTGCTTTTTTAAGGGGGATGGTAACTTTGGCCATGGGTATCATGCAGATGGCAATAGATTGCTGTTTGTAGGAGATTTTTAGTGCTAATTCCTTTGTTGTATTTTGGCCATTTACTGGACACACTGTTCATAGGATTCAGGTTCGTGATTTTGGCAAACAGGTTTATAGGTTGGGTTTTAGGGGCTGGTCATGACTCATGAATGGAGTAGTGAGCAATAGGTTTTGGACGGCCTAGGGTTGGGAGTGTTAGGTTCTAGGGCTTTTTGGAGCTTGGGTTTTGTTAGTGTATCATGTATATTTTGTGGTAGTTCCGCTGCTGTCTCTCTTCCTCGTGGTAGCGATCTACCCATCATTGGTTTGTTGGGGTTGAACGACCAGGCCGTCTCCAAAATTATGTAAGCTCGTTCCTCTCTCTTCAAGTTTGTGCATGTGGCCATTCAATTTTTGCTAGTTAATCTTTTGTTACTGTGTTTACTTTATCGTTTGTAATGGAGGATCAAAAAGTTAGATTTTACTAACGCCAACATTTATGTATTACTACCATGAAATTGGATGGCCACAACTATCTCAAGTGGTTGTCGGAATCTTCCATCTCGTGTATCTTGGTTGCAAACGTAAGTTGGGCCTTACATGGACGATCAGAGTTTATTACCAATGCATTTTCTCTAATTGCCAAACTCAATTTGGTGCGCGTCCTACTTTCCATTGCCACCACTCTTCATCGACCTATTTATTAGCTTGATGTGAAAATTGTTTTCCTGAATGGGGATTTTCATGAAGAAATTTACATGCATCCCCCGCCTGGGTTCTTGCATTTGGAGTCGTCTGGTAAAGTGTGTCGTTTTAAGAAATTATTATACGCACTTATGTAGGCCCCTTGTGCTTGGTTTGAGTGCTTTGGTACCACTGTTTTTCATATTGGCTTTCAGTGGTGCACCTTTGATCATTCTGTCATCTCAAACAATGTGGTGGCTATAGTATTTGTTTTGACTGTATATGTTAGGTCATGAACAGTGCTTTGATTGCTCATGAGTGTATTGATGCTTGTCATCGGGTTAACAGGAAGGGTTTGATCTATAAATTGGATATGGAAAAGGCCAACGATAACACAGACTGGAAATTTCTGGACTATATGATGTGCCGCATGCGTTGTGGTGTTAGATGGAGGAATTGGATCCAGGCCTGCGTCAGCTCGGCCTCCTTTTTTTTTGGTTCTTATCAATGGCTCCCTGTTTAGGTTCTTTAAGGTGTTTCACAGGTTGCGGCAAGGGGACCCTCACACTTCCGTTTTGTTTGTGGATGCGTCAGAAGCCCTTGGCAGGATGCTGAGTAAGGGCCAATCTGTGGGGTTGTTTGGTGGTTTCAAGGTCCAGAACATTGACCCTCCCATTTCCAATATGCAGTTTGCTGCTGGTAGACCCTTACCTTCTATGGTGTTGTTGAGTATGAGGTGGACAATTTAGGAAAAGTGTGAGGTGCTTCAAGGTGGTCTCGGGGCTGAAGGTTAATAATGCAAGGGCATTTTCACACCGGGCTCGAGTGGGGTGGCATGTGGGATGCAGGGGCACACTCGGGGTGGGCGACCTGTGCGAGACGGAACTCATGGATTTGGGGCCAACGAGGAGGGTTTGGCCAAGGACCTAACCCGTGGATGTGGGGCCTGGGCTATGAGATAAAGGGATTAATTCGCCATGCTCTATCAGTTCGAGATTTTAGAGCAAGTGGTTAATTGTCCTGCATCAGTTAATCTTCCTAAGAGTGTGATTCTTGGGTTCCACCTGTCAGATGTCAAAGTTGTGGGCTTTGCTGAGGTTTTCAGTTGTAGGGCTGGGGCTTTACCCTCATACTATCTGCCCTCTCCCTCTTGTGTTGGCAAGCCAGCCAAACACTTGTGGGACAGTTTTCAAGTGGATTTTGATCTGAATTTTCCACCCTACTGGTTTCAGAATGTGTTGGAGGAATATAGGGACTGAAAATAGAGGTTGGGACTATTGGATTTGGGCCCATGCAGATCTGATTTAGAAACTTGAGTGGCATAGAGCCTGTGCAAGGGTTAATGATTAGGTTTTGGGACTGTTTGAACATACATGGCACTTTATTGTTTATGGATTGGGGTCTGGAATCTGGCTGAGGACTGGTAGAAGCTGCAGGGTGCTGCACTGAGATTGGGGTTTTATGAATTGTTAGGGTTATAGACTGATTGGGGTTTTAGTTGGTTTCAGGGTTGAGATTTTGACACAGTGTTGGGTAAGGAGGGTGTAAAGTGTCTGTGGTTTGAGTTTTAAAGAGAACATGGGACTGTCAGCTGGTTTTTTAGGTTTATGGGGCTGGAAACTTGGGCAGAAAATTTTGCACAGATCTGTGTTGTGTGTGGTTTTAGTTCAGGTTAAAGGACCGTTTACAGCAAATTGGAAACAGGTTGTGGACTGTATATTGGATAGGCTTTAGCTGTAGGCTGTATAAGATTCTGTTCTGGGACAAATTGAGCTGCCTAATTATTGGGATGAGGTTGTTAACTAGTCTAAGATTGCTGGGGATAGAAATCGACAAAGTGAGGAATTTAGGTGGACAGGCCGCCAGTTCAAAGTAGAGTAGTCATCATCATCTAAGCTTGATACAATTAATCAAGAAAGTTCTGCAAACCAATTTGAACTTGTAACGCACTCATTTTCTGCCAATGAAAAAAATTCAGCAAATGGCAAATTATCTGGCAATTCTACTATACACGAACAAGCCTTGAACAGTCAGTGAAAATTGTAAGATGAAACTAACAAAAATTGCTGAAAGAATTGAAACCCGCCAAGCAAATCCCTGATGAAAGGTCAATCTTTCCTGCTCATCTTTCCATTTTAATGATAGAAAATCATGGATGATTTCGGTTATTGGATGAGAAAAAAGAACTGAGAAAGCAAGTCTAAACAGGCTTCTCTCTCTATATAACCTTGATTTAGGCTATTGAAGTTTGAGTATATGTATTAAAAATGGTTTGAGGATGATGTATTGAAATGTACGAACGTCATATTTTTTTTTTTGAGAGTTAACTGCGAAATTCATTAAAGAAAGAAAGAAAACAAAGAGGAGGGGTGTGCTGAGATAGCGGGCCTTACTCCCTACAAAAAAGAGAAAAATTACAGGAAGATAAATTGACTACATTTGAGGCCCATTCGAGAACAAAATGGTGCACCCTTCTCACTATGTTCCCCGCTGAATTAGAAACGTCCCTGAAACATCTGCTATTTCTTTCTTCCCAAACTGCCCACCAAACGGCTAAAATAGCCATTCTCCAAACCACAGATATGTCTTTTCCCAAGTAAACACCGTGCCAAGCTGCGAGAAGGCGATCCGTGGACTGCGGAAAGGACCAAGACCGCGAACGAAGCCAACACAACGGACCAAACCTGTTGGAAGAAAGGGCAGTGAATGAAAAGGTGATCTGTTGTTTCTTCATTTGCCATGCAGCACAGATAGATATTAGGAATAATCATTCCCCTTTTCCTAAGATTATCCACTGTAAGAACTTTCCTTCTCCCCACTAACCAACCGAAAACTGTAATCTTAGGAGGCACTTTGAATTTCCACACTTTTGCAGTCATAACCTCATTAGGAAGAACTAATTTTTTCCCAATGCAATGGTAAAGAGATTTCATTGAGAATAAACCCTTTTTATCCAGGTTCCACTGAAGCCTATCGTTCTGCTGGATGTTCGGATGGCAGTTACCAATGTGCACGAGAAGAGCCGTATGTTCTTCAATTTCCCAGTCCTGAAGATTCCTTCTACAAGGGGGATGCCACACCACTTCGTTGCCATGTAAAGAGAAACAATCGGCGACCGCAATGGAATGGTTGGGAGCCAAATGGTATATAGAAGGAAAGTCGTCCTTAAGAGGCGAGGATCCTGCCCAAATATCCTCCCAAAAACTGGAGAGTCTTGTCTCCTTTGCCAACAACATGACCAATTCTCGTACGCACTTCCTTACTAAAACTTAGCACCCCTCTCCATAGCGAAGAAGCTCTATAGGAGGAGGAATCCTTAGACCACCAGCCATCCGACGTGCGCCCATATTTGCCTTTGATTATTTTGTTCCAAAGAGCCCCTTCTTCATTCCCAAGTCTCCACCACCACTTACCTAGAAGCAGTGTTCGAAATATCGATACTATCGGCCGATATTATCGTTATCGCACCCATGCGAGACGATACACCCCCGATAACCCCCGGAATATACTAAAAAATTCCAAATTCAGATGTCGACCGATATATCGTCGATATCGCACGATATTTGGACGATATCGCGCGATTTCCTCGAAAAAATCGAAAAAAAAAATCGAAACTATTGTTATCCGAAAAAATCGAAAAAAAAAACAAACAAGAAACTAGATTTCAGTACCTGTACAAGAGATCATCATCATCGAAAGCTTCCATTTGGTGGGCCATTCCAATTGAAGCTTCTTTCGTAGGTTAGTGCAAGCAAAATCTTCGATTTGGGAGAGAAATCCGTCAAAATCCGAAGAAATCTGGGTATTTGGGTGACATCGGGGGAAATCCTCGTCGAAATCTGGAGTATCTTCGTCGGAATCCCAAGATTTGGGAGATATTTGGGGCCGGAACCCTCTTTGTTGAGGAAAAAAGGGCGTTTGGCCCTTTTTTTGGAATAAGTGGTGTACCACACACCACCGACGGGTGTGTTGACGTCGTCACCGAGTTCTGTGGGTCCCCTCATGAGGTATGTGTTATATCCAAATCGTTTGTCCATTTGGCGAGCTCGTCGTAAGGCTTGAGCCAAAAAATAAGATGGATCCAAAGATCAAGTGGACCACACTGAAAACAGCAGTGGAAGATTAAAGGTCTACCATTGAAACCCTTTTGGGGTCACAAAAGTTTTGGATCGATATGATATTTGTTTTTCCTCCACATCCAGATTTGTGTGACCTAATGAATGGATTGGATGAAAAATAAACATTATGGTGGGCCCTACAAATGTTTTAACGATAAGAATCAGTCCCCACTGCTATTTGTGGTGTGGTCCACTTAAGCTTTGGATATTACTCATTTGATCTAAAATGATCTCTCCAGATGCATGAACGGTACGGTATAGATATAATAAATACATTACTATGGGGCCCATTTAACTTTGAACCGTCCAGACAACTTGAGCGGAGGAGCGTCTGCGACGGACGCGGATTTCCTGCGAAAGACTTTTGCATTAAGTTCCTACGCTGGGAACTCAGGTGGGGCCCATTGTGATGTTTGTGAGAAATCCTATCCGTCCATTTGTTTTGTGAGTTTATTTTAGGACACGATGCCAAAAATGAACTATTTCCAAAGCTCAAGTGGGCCGAAAACGTGATAATTGAATGTCCACAGTTGAAATATTCATGGGCCATGAAAGTTTTGAATTATGCTAATATTTGTGATTTCAGTTCATCCCTGCAGGAATGAAGTTATTAACGGTATGGATGGCATGTAAACATCACTGTCGAACCCAGGTAGGTTTCAACGGTAGGAACTTCCCTAACCACATTTTCCTTTAGCATGGCCCACTCGAGCTTTATATACGGTTTATTTTTGGCATATTGTCCTGAAATGAACTCACAAAACTGATGGAAGGGGAGGATTTCTCACAAACATCACAATGGGCCCCATTTGGTTTCCCAGTGCAAGAACTTCCTGGGAAAGGCTTTCACAGGAAATCCGCGTCCGTCTGGGGTGGGAACCACGTAGTGAGTAAACTCTGTGGGGCCACTATAATTCATTTATTTTATCCGCTCCGTCCATCCATTTTACCATATAATTTTATGATTTTAGCCCAAAAAGTGAAGCATATCCAAAGTTCAAGCGGCCCACTAATGGTCAATCACCATTGTTTCCTATGATATGGCCTACCTGATTATTGGATCTGCTTAATTTTTTGCATAATGTCCTAAAATGATATAGAAAAACAGATAGACGGGGTGGATATTGGATATAGTTGTCTTAGTTCAATCGGACAACCCAGAGCTTAGGACCCTCTACAAAGGAAACCTATTATGTGCCATTCTTTTTTGAGATTTTATGATTTAAAAGTGCGTATGGAGGTCTTTTTTAACAATCCCCAAAGTTTCATTAAAAAATTCAACCATTTTCCCAATATTTCCCCATGTTTCCCAAAAAGTGCGATAAACTATGCGATACAAACGATATATCCCGCGCGATAACCGATATGTATTTGTATCCTAAGGGTGCGATACATTGTGCGATACCGAGATTTCAAACACTCCCTAGAAGGGCCCGAATCGTAGCTTTTAGATTCCTAATGCCTGCCCCCCTTTCCTTATATTGCCGACACACCTCGTTCCAATCGAGGAGGTGAAATTTCTTCTTATCTTCCATTCCGTGCCATAAAAAGTCCCTTCTTAATCGTTCCAGAATCGCAAGAATCTTATCCGGGCACTTGAAGAGACATGAAATATAAGGGAAGGTTAGATAGAGCCACTTTGATCAACGTAAGACGCCCACCTAACGATAAGTATCTGCATTTCCACCTGGCTAAATAAGATTCAAACCTCTCGATCACTTTATCCCATAGAGCCAACGGAGGTTTGTCAACGCATAATGGTAGGCCAACAAAGGTTGTTGGTAAGGAGCTCGTAGCACAACCAAAAAACTCAGCAAACACTTTAGCTTCAGCCACTTCCATGTTAACACCAATCATTCTAGACTTACTCATATTCACTTTAAGATCCGACACCGCTTCAAAGCAACGAATAGAAGTATGGAGGTTGGATACTTTGTTAAGATCTGCCTCACAGAATAAGAGCGTGTCATCTGCGAATTGAATATGAGAAATGAGGGATTCCAAACCATGCATCTTGAAACCCCCAATAATACCTTCCGTCTGGCCTTTGCTTAACATGCTAGAGAAAGCCTCACCCACAATAAAGAATAAGAAAGGAGAAAGGGGATCTCCTTGTTGCAGGCCCCTCGAACTCTGAAAAAAGCCTTTGGGGGACCCGTTTAAAATGATCGAGAAGAAAGCAGACCCAATGGATTCCTTTATCCAAGATATCCACTTCGACCCGAACCCCATCCTATTGAGCATATACAGAAGGAACTGCCAGTCAACGTGATCATATGCCTTTTCTAAGTTCAGATTGCATAGAAGACCCTTCTCACCAGATTTATGACTTGAATCTAGGCATTTGGCTGCAATCAGGTCGCTGTAGATGATTTGTCTTCCAAGGATGAACGCACTTTGATTGTGGGAAATAATTTTGCCTAACACGCCCTTCAAACGAGTCGCCAAAACCTTGGCCAGAATTTTATAAGGCCCACCGAGGAGATTGATCGGCATATAGTCCTGCAGGGATTCCGCACCTCGAATCTTAGGAAGAAGCACGATAAAAGAAGCCCCCATAGATCTGGACACCCTTCCGTCGTTGAAGAAGTCTTTGAAAAAAGCCATAAGATCATCTTTTAAAACATCCCAGAAATGTTGAAAGAAGAGAATGGGGAATCCATCAGGGTCGGGAGCCTTATCGCCTCCCAACGCCTGAACTGCCCCCTTAACCTCCTCTATTGAAAACTCTAATTCAAGAAAGGAGGCTTCCAGTTGAGAAATATGCTAAAAGGAGAGGAGGTCCAGGGTTGGTCTGCGCCAGTCTTCTGCCTGAAGAAGATTACTGTAAAAAGAAATGACCTCCTCAGTGATACGATTTTTCTCTTCAATCCGCTCTCCATTCACCAAAATACTGTTAATCTTGTTGTTTCTGGCACGCACGCTGGCTAGAGAGTGAAAGAATTTAATATTTTTATCTCCTTCCTTTGTCCACCTACTCCTTGATTTTGTCTCCAAGAGATTTCATCTTCAGACACCCTGGCTGAGAAATCCTGCACTAACTTAGCTCTTCTGGCCCAGGTTGCACTGTCAGGCACACTCACTTCTATCGCCGCATCAATGGATTGAATCTTGAGCAGAATTGCCTCGGTTTCTTCCTGCCTTCTTCAAAGATCTACCTTCTTCCAGCCTTTAAGCTTTTCCTTTAACATATTCAGCTTCTTACTGAATCTATACCCTGCACAGCCGTAGATCTTGAACCCTTTCCACCAATCTGCTATCAGTTGCGAGAAACCCTCTATTTTCAGCCAGGAAACATCAAACTTGAATGGCTTTGGGCCCCAGTTGTGCTCCTCCATAGAATAATAGGGCTGTGATCTGAAGTCGGCCGAGGCAGCGCAGATTGTGACAGAAGAGGGAACATTTCCAACCATTCCCCAGACAGAAAGAATTTATCAAGGCACTCCAGAGTCGGATCCGATCTCTGATTGGACCATGTGAATCTGGAGCCGATCAGGGGGGGGATCCACCAAAGCGTGAGACTCTATCCAACGAGAAAACGAGCGCATGGCTGGAGAAACTCTACCTTTCTTTGATTTCTCTTCAGCATAACGCGTGACATTGAAATCTCCACCAATACAGCAAGGGCCATCAAAGCTTTGCCTCACCACATTTAATTCTTCCCAGAAGGTTGTTCTACGATCTTCTTGGTTAGGGCCATACACGGAGCAGATAAGGCAAGAGATGTCGGAGCTAACCTGCTTCAGAATAGTCGAAACTGAGAAAGTACCAGTCCAGCTTCTCTCCAGAGTCCACAAAGACGACTTCCAAGCTAAAAGAACACCACCCGAGCTTCCTATCGCGTTTAAGGTCACCCATTTCACGTCAGATACCTTCCAAAGAGAACCCATAAGATTAGAGTTGAAGGCTTGAACTTTAGTTTCCTGCAGACATATGATTTTGGCTTTGCTTCTGCTAATGATGTCTTTGATTAGATTGCGCTTCTTCTTTGAGCCCACCCCTCTAACGTTCCACGAGAGGATTCTCATCTAGGAAACTGATCTTCCCCGTCGTCCTCCTCCAGACCTACCCATCGTGATTTCATTGCAACTGAAAGAGGTAGATAGCAAACTCCGTAGCTCTCTGTTACCGCCATTTGGGAGATTGGGGTTTTGGAGATTTCGCACATAGAATGGGACGCCTGCGAATCTCGATGCAATTGAAGAGTGCCAAATAGTCTTCAGGATTGTCCTCGAAGGAGAGACCCAAAGATCTTCCAACGTGGCCCAGGGCTTCCCTAATCCATCGTTTGTCCCCAATAGAGTCAGCTAACTCGATCCTATGAGTCGCGAGTAGAACTTCTGCCTTCTCTGCTTCCTCGGAGGCTTGAACCTGAGACCCCATCCTCATCTGAAGGGGCTCAGCTTTGATAATATCCTCCCCATCGTGAACCTGGAAAAGAGCGGAAAGGGTTGAATCAGTCAAAATCTCTGATTGGGTGGCCGATCGGGGTGAAGAGTAGCTCTGCATCTCAGCTTGCTCTGATAGAGGTGACTGCTGACTATCAGCAGAATAGGAACCCCCTTCTAGTGTTAGAAGACGAGATGGATCGAGGATGGAATGGCATAGAGTATTTGGTAGGAAGTCTTCTTCTGTGAGGCGTTTTGAGAACAGTTGTAGCGAGAGCTTGGACTTCGCTGTTGGAGAGATGGAGAGCAAACACGCAGGGTCGGGATCGAATTGCTGCTCGACTGACAGATCAGACCTTAGGGAAAGGTTGAGATTAAAGGAGAGCTGGTTTAGGGCTGCCCTATCGATGGACGCGTCACTACCTTCAGACCCGAGTCTAGAAGAGGGCGTCCAGACCTCCCGTTGGATGAAAGTCTGCGATAACGCCGTGTGGCTGTGGCAAATGAGAAACACGTGCCACAACCTCGAAACCCACTAAACACTTGTGCGGGGAAGGGGATATAGTCTCCTTTGCTTGATACGTGTCGCACGAAAGATGTATAATGTTGACACCTGTACGGAAAATGTCAACATCCTGCTTTATCAGAACAGAGCGATCGTCGCCCTCCACGTGGCGATCAACTTCACTATGATAAGATTCTGGCTCCTCTTTATGACACGTGTTGCACAGAAGATGGATAATGTCGACATCTGTACGGAAAATGTCGACATCCTGCTCTATCCGAACGGAGCGATCGTCGCCCTCCACCTGGCGATCTACTTCACTACAATGAGGGTAGGTATCTTGATATATTACCGGTAGGCCTGCGGAGCACGCTACCTCTTTGACGCGCCGAACTGGTGGGATTGAGGAGTACCGAGGGCGTACTCCTTCATCTGCTACTCCGATGGTGCCCGACGGGAACTGCGGCTGCATGTTTTCTTTCGATCTCCAAATGTCACCCCATCTAGGAATGGGGACATCTTTCGGTTCCTGTTGGATCGAAAGATCAACCAATCTTTGATCGATCATCACTTGTAAGGAGAGTGGAAGTGGCTTCCCCTTCCTCCTGCGAATCCTAGCTCCGATGACTCCCACCTCCTCACCCTGCAACGTTTTGGAATCCAGCTCGATGACTTGGCCCAGGGCCAACGTGGCTGGCTGGAAGAATTCTTCATACCATAGTTCCAAAGGGACTGACCATATCAAAATCCAGACCGCTTCGTACCCGAACATCGAAAATTCCTCCCATCTTTGGACAGAAACGATAGGGCCTTCTTTGCGGAGAACTCCAGCCATAATAAGAAGGTTCGGGTTGTACTCTGGACTCATCCTGATCCATAGCTTGTTGAATCCGATGGGGTTGATGGAGTAGCAGGATGCCGGAGCTCTAACACATTCGGCAAGCCATTGACGAACATGGGATAAGGATGCGCCGTCCTTGGTGATGGCTACCACCGAGTTCTGGATAGCTGCTTTGGATCTAAGAAAGGTTGATAGATTGACGGGGATTTGAGTGGAGAAGCTGAAACCCGAATCGTCATTATCCCTTACCTCAGACTTACCACCACCATCTGCTATAGCTGGGACTGGGAGGGTCTCGCGGGAGACAGGGTCAGCACTGTTGTTGATCAGAATCTCTTTGAAGGACGGGGCACCCTGCTGGAAGAGGTTACTCTTCCTATTCAAAATATGAGGCGAGATAGGCCTCTGTTGCCTTCTACCTTGTTTAAACCTGAGTTTTGGGCCAAATCTCGCCCGCTGAACTCGCATTTTGTTCCCCCCAAAGCTCACACCATCTAAGGTTTGGGTCGCCTTCCGTAGTTCCGTCTCTGAGCTCATTCTAACCAGCGTGAGCCCCTAAAATCTCCATTCGCCTTGTTCCTAGGCATAACCACGTCCATGACAATGCCTGCCCTACCGAAAGCCCTCTCGAAATTGATGTGGAGCCATCCAGGTGGGTAACCTTTAACAAACAGCGTAGGGTAACTTGCAACATCTCTGGTCTTCCTAGGGGTAGATTCTTTCTTGGTTTTCTTACGAACCACCACCCATTTTTCCGGAGAGGCTTGCCCATTCAAGGGCTCCATAGCTCCCTTCCCTTTGTCACATATACTGCGCATCTCATCAGGTGGCAGCGTCGCCATTCCCGTCCCTGCCACATCTCCCACCTCGTCTGCAGGCATCCCAACTTCTCCTGTTAGTCCCGTCGATGCCCATCGATCGCCAGATATTGGTCTACTCTCGCCAGTCTTCGGTCATTGTCGTCGTCGCTCATCGCTCATCGTCGGTCTACTGCGTTTGTTGGATTTCATGGGCGGAATTTTGAGGAAAAGATATAGAGAACTGTTTGAGTTGCTGTTGTGGTTTTGATCTTGAAGCCTGAGTATTTGTGCTGAGACAAATGAGATTCATGTGTGGGAGTCCGCAACAAAATTAGATAATTCTACTAACATATATTAAATTCAACTAGCATCCATCTGATATGTATAAAACTGCGCTCGAGTTGGTAATTGCAGTTTTAATATAGTCATTTGCATTACTGATATTGGTAACTGTGGTATTGAAGTAAATAAGAATCATGTCTTGGAAATTCTGTTAATCTAAAGAGTCACTCTCATCTTCTTCTTTATTTGCAGCGTGTTTCAATGCATGCTGTCTCTAAACTTGTGTTTGTAAATCTTTGAATTTCATTTGCTCAGGAAAACCTAAGAGTGCTGTCTCTACCCTAGATTTTTATGCTTAAGCCCACACACCACACATGCCAAGTGCCAGGCTGGGATGTGGGTGGTTCAAATGGTCTAGGCCTGGGCTGGGAAAAATCACAAGGCGTGGCTCGATCAATTTGAAATCTGTGTTGAAACAAACCCAGGACCAGCCCATTTGTCTAGTTATCCAAGCCATATGGTGGACCTATGTAGTAAGCATCTTGCCTTGAAAATAGCACTGTCTGGTCACTAAATGGGCGACATGTGTATGTTGAAACTTGAATGTGCTACTTGGAGCTTATTTTAAATGTGCCTGGTTCTTGGGATAGTTTGTATATATGGGTGGAGCTTGCTTGATGCTTTGCACAGGAAGAGGGGCATGCTGCTTAGCAAAGCTTCCCAAGACCGTATCTTATCTATACAAAATTTCCTATGGTTCTGTGGACATCAGATTTTGCAATTGAATCCTGAATCTGGTGGGCACTTCACACACCACATCAGATTTGCATTACATTTTGGGTAAAAAAAGCACCGCAAGATTGTTGCATTCAGAATCTCCTTTTTGTGAAGGGGAAATATAAGGAATTTTAATCTCATTTGCTGGAGTCCGCATTTATTGGAGCTGCCTATACAGCAATCTTAAGTATTTAGATGCCAGATGGGGGTGCCTAGGCATATGCGATCATCAGATGTGCCACACCTGTAGAAAATAAATGAATGGCTAAAAGAAGATTGACCAATGGTTCAACTTCTGTATACACGTGCCCCGCCTAACATTATCATATTTACCCCAGATTAGATGCATGGAATCTGCAGTACAGTGAGGATCGCTTGATGAATGGTTTGAACTTATCCACATGAGTGCAATTTGTGTTTCTCAGTGACGTAACGGAGACATTACAAAAGGATGAATTATATGGTACCCAACTGGTCTCTTGCACAGGAAATGAGGTTTTCAGTTCTGACAAGTGGGGCCTATGGTTTGTTTCATCTTGATCACTCACCTATTACGACTCAATTTGGATGTACTATGCCCAAAAAATCTCCTTGATTGGACAATGGTGAACTTTCAATTTGTTACCTACAAGTATTAGGAAGAGAAATACAGTGTCCACATTCAACTGAAAGTCCCAATACCAATGGTTAGGATCTTCCCGTCTGGGAGATTTTAGGGGCATGGTCCATTCACAGTGGACACTATGTGGGCGATACCCCCAAATTGATAGGGCTTGCATTTTGAAGTGGTTTTCTTGTTCTTTCCTTTCAGTTGTAGTGCGTTCAGGTTGTTGATCCTTTTCAAACTGAAAAAATAAATATGGGCGTTGATAGAATTTTTATTGGACCCTTAATCTCTGCTTACTTTTGGTTGCAAATCGAAACATTTGTTACAGTGTCTTTGACCAATGTTTGTTGACTTTTCTTTTTCATTTTCTTTCTATATATTTATGTCCATCTATTCTTCTTGCAATGAAGATCATCTTTTTTGTGACTCTTTGTTTTGCAGTAAACCTAATTTAGGAGGGATTTTCAGTGGAATTGCTGAATGGCATTTTGTTTTAAGTATCTTGCCTGCATGAATATTATTAGTTCAGATCAGTGCTTTTCTCATTCACTTTTTTCATTAATATAGGGAATGTCTTAAGTTGATTCCACACAAGAAGTTTTCATTTGCAAAGATTTGGCTTTTGGCTGCACAATTTGAAATACGGCAAAAGAACCTTAAGGGTGCACGGATGATCTTGGGCAACGCAATTGGGATGGCTCCAAAAGATAAGGTACCAGCTAGAATCTTGCATGTATAAATCATTGATGTATAGTTGTGATACTAAGTGAAATTATATTTGTTGTCATCCTTTCAAGCAGATATTCAAGAAATACATTGAGATAGAGTTACAACTTGGGAACATCGACCGTTGCAGAACTCTATATGAAAAGTATCTAGCGTGGGCTCCAGCAAACTGCTATGCTTGGAGCAAATTTGCTGAACTGGAGAGATCATTGAGCGAGACCGAGCGCGCCAGAGCAATATTTGAGCTTGCTATAGCCCAACCTGCATTGGATATGCCAGAGGTGCTATGGAAGGTATGTATGTTAGAGTTCTTCAGTTGATCGTTTAGTGTCAATGATCCTTTTGATCTTACATTTTATCTGTTTTGCTTTTCTTTTCTTTTTCTTTTTTTTTTTTTTTTAAATTTTTTTAAAAACTTTTTTTTATATATATATTTAAAATTTATTGCCTCCTTTTGAGAAGATAACCATATCATCAAGCTTTACCAAAGAGATACAAACAAAGAGTGAAACAAGATGCACAGGTGACCTTCTTAGTCAAAATGCATTGCTCTCCACTACAAAAGGAAACAAAGAAACAAACAAACAAATGGAACAAAACATAAAACCCTAAAAAGAAATAGGCTGTACTAGACAAGACTGGCTAACTAAAAACAATTGAAACACAGTATCTCAACTGTGAGCCGTCAATATCCCCGTGAACTTTGGCCACACCAAAACTCACTCAAGGACCCGCAAAGCCATGCTCGACTTGAGGGAGGAAAGAGGAGCAGCTTTGGCGTCTCAAATGTTCTAGAATTCCTCTCCCTCCACACACCCCAAAGGTTAGTGAAAGGGAGCATCATCTAAATTGCTTTTCCCCACGAAGAGAAAGGGTCAACAGACCACCCAACGGCAATGATAGCATTAAAAACTGATCGCCCAATCACCCACTGAACAATGGACAAATCAAAGAAGTGATCCCAAATCTCTCACGCAACCTTGTCATGAAGGCAATGTGCACATGAGTGGGGCGAAATCCCTTGATTCATCATCACTTAAATTTCTTCAACGGGTCACATTCCAAACCATTGATCCTCCCAAGATGTCCTAGCTTTCTGCCACCTTAACCTCGTTCTTAATGGCTATAGAGATAAAGAAGGGAAGGACCTTGCAAACTCGTATTGCCGAGCCAAACAACTTTCCGGACATGAATCCTGTCACTGCACCCAGCCACGAAAGGAGTCTCCTCAAACAGCCCTCCCGCTTCACTGGAGATAGATTGCCCCATCGTTTTGGGATCTCTACCAATCATGCCAACATTTTTCTGCACTTACAACCCCACCATGCTATGCGAAGATCTGGGGAACCATCCCCCTCCCGACTCTCCATATTTGCCAGCAATGATGTCTCTCCACGAAGTGCCCGAATCTTCTCCAAACCTTTACTCTCTTTTTTAAAGGATACCATCAATTTAATTCTTTTTTTAAAAAAGGCCGACAAGGCATCATCCAGGAACAAAAGAAAACAGCCCGAGCCCCTGACATCATTACCAAAATATTTCCAGAAATATTGGCCCCACAGGCCTGTACAAACACAAGATGCTTACACTAAGGAAGATCGCCTCTGAGTTACTAATATTATCATGAAAGGCACAATTTATTTGTTCAAACCACCAAAAGCACAACACATAAAGACATAAACCAAATTGTTTTCCTCTTCTTGCAACCCTTCCTGCCTCCATGCCAATCGCTTGGGAGGGTTGATATCAACCAGCATCACCCATTGCTCGCCGAGAATGGGAAGGAATTTCCTCCAATTGTTTGCACAACTGGACAATGGATAATAAGTGGTTTCACTGATTCCACCTCATTAATAGACATGTGGCAAGCTTTCCTGATGCAAATGGTCCAAATTACAGCCATCAATGCCAGTTTCCACTTGGCTTCCCTAGTTTCACCCCATGCGAAGCCATAAGCAATTTCGTCATTGATTTCGCCATCACCCATGAGGCACTTAAAGAGTCGAGGAGGTTAGACCAAACAAAGTGCGTGAAGGGATCGTGAATAGACAAATCGTACAGTGATTCAACATCTCCAATACACATATGCAAATATTGGGAATAATCATTGCTCTATTATGGAGATTGTCAATGGTCAAGACCCAGTTTCTCCCAACCAAGCATGAGAAAACCGACCTTCGGGGGGGCTCCCATAATGCCACACCAAGGAAGTCAAAGCCTGACTTCTTCTTCTTCTTCTTCTTCTTCCCTTTTTTTTTTTTTTTTTTTTTTTGAGAATTAACGAAATTGCATTAAAAAGGAAAAACATATACAGCAGAGCCTGGCCTGTCTACCAACTGCGGAGAATAGAGCATCTTATAGAATGACCAAAAAGAGAATCGGTTAGACCAATCCTTTTGCCAAACGATACTATCCGTTTCCCCCATTGATAGAGTATAAAGGTGGATCTTGTCTATGAGCACCACCAGATCTTCAATATCTTCATTAGTTAAATCCCTTTGGCATGGGGCTGGCCACACCACTATATTTCCACATACTGACAAACACCCAGAGATGAGAATATCATTGTCCACTGTTAGACGCACCAATCGTGGAAAGTCATTACACCCACCCATGTATCATTCCAATATCAAACACTCTCCCGTTTCCAATAGAGAACCAAATCTTCTCCTTGAACTTCACTTTCATGCTCGATGCACCTTTCTATAAATCCGACGCTCTATATAATGGAGAGTCCCTAGTCCACCTACCCGTTTCCTCACAATCGTATTTAGTTGCTATCATCTTTCTCCACAAGTCTTCCTCTGTCCCAAACCTCTACCGCCACTTTCCCAACAATGCCAAACCATTCTCTCCCAGTTCCTTATATGGCTGGCAGGCCCCATCCCACGCCAATAGGTGAAATTTTTTCTTTTCTTCTGATTCTTGCCACAAGAAGTCCCTTCTAAGAATCAGTGCCGACTTCAGGCACTTAAACAAGGACATATTATAGAAAAAAAAGGCATGTTTGATAGAGCTACTTTAATAAGTGACATTTATAGAGCTAGAATGGCTAGGCTTTCCTTGCTGGAAACTCGCCGATTGGAATCTGCCATGTTTATCCAACCACCCATTGATAAATATTGGTCTTTCAGCTTGATAGTTTCCTTCAAACCTTTTTACTATGTTCCACAAATGCTTTGCGGGCTTCCTGACATAGAGGGAGGCTTAGATAGGAGAAGGGGAAAGACCCCGTTCTGCATCCAAACACCCTAGCCCACTGCTCCCCCTTGTCAACTGGTATTTAGACCCTTGGCATTTCACTCTTTGCTATGTTCACCTTACCACTTCAAAGCATCTTATCATCATTCTTTGCTTGTCCAACATATTTGGATGTACATCTCAAAAGATAATAGTTTGGTAGGTGAACTGGAGATGAGATAGGAGGGCTGCTTCTGTCAAACTTGAACCCACAAATTAGGCCAGCCTCCTGCCCTTTTTCCAACATTTTGCCCAGAGCTTCTGCCATTACTAAAAAAAGAAATGGGGATAGAGGATCCCCTCTGCTGAATGCCTCTCGAGCTTCTGAAGAAACCTTTGAGCGAGCCATTGACTAGAAAAGAATATCTAGCTGATCGGATGCCTCCCTCATCCACGATCTCCACTTCTTACTGCATCCAAGCTGACCTAGCATATTCTCCAAAAGTCCCCAGTCGACGTGGCCGTATGCCTTTTTGATGTCCAACTTGCACACTAGGAGACTAGTAAATGCATTCGTGAGTAATGAGGACACTGTCCATAATTTGTTTCCCTGCAACAAACGCACTGGTTTTGGAGATTACACTTTCCAAAACCACCCCAATCTGGTGCCTAAAGTTTTTGTGAGGATCTTGTAAGGCCTACCTATCAAGCTTATAGGTCTATAGTCCTTATTTTTTTTCAGCACTTGTCACCTTAGGAATTATTGCTATAAAGGAAGCTTCTATATTTGCCAACAAATGGCCCCTATTAAAGAACTCTGCAGCTCATGATGTCGCCTTTCGCTGCATCCCAAATACCTGTAAAAAAGCTATCTGAAAGCCATCTGGGCCTGATACCTTGTCTCTTACTAGCAAATGAACAGCTGCTTTGACTTCCTCCTCGGAAAATGGTTTCTCAAGTGACTCAACTTGCACACTTGATAACCTATGAAAATCCAAGTTATCCAACTTCGGTCGTTGCCAACATTCCTCGGTTAGCATTCTTTCATAGAAGTGGACACTGCCTCAAACAATTAGGCTTTCAATTCTATTCTCTTCCCATTCACTATGATGCCACTATCTTTGTTGCTTCTGGCCTTAGCGCTCGCAATGCTATGGAAAAGCTCATATTTTAGCACCCTTCTTTCAGTCAGACTGCTTTAGACTGCTGGCGCCACTAGATTTCTTCCTCCTTAAACCGGTTCCTATAATTTTGGGTTAATTTCACCCTCAACACTTTATTGCCCTTCGTTAGTTTCGATCATTCTTCCTTTATGTCCATCTCTTGAATGCTCTTAAGAACATTTCCAACTTCTGCCTCCCGACCCTTCTGCAACGCTTTCTTCCAATCATGTATTTTACTTTCAGGAGCCTCAGCTTTTGGCATAGCTTGAATCCAACAAAATCTTCTATTTCAAAAGACCTCCACCACTCCTTTACTAACCCTAAAATGCATACAACCTCCAACCACAATTACTCGAATCTGAATGGTCTCAGCCGCCAATTCTTGCCCTGCAGTCCACTTATAGCGAAATGGGATAGTGATTGGACATTGGTTTTGGCATTCCCCTTTGTTAGACCAGCGGGAATTTTTAACATCCACCTCGGAGATACCAGAAACCTGTTATTGGACATAATCGGTCTCTCCTGCCCGTTTGACCACATATTTAACTGCCCCCATCGTAAGATCAATCAACTTGTGGGACATCACCCACACTGAAAAGTCCTTCATACTTGAGATTAATTCTGCCTCCGTTAGATTTCTCAAAAGTGAAATTTGTAACGTTGAAGTCGCCCCCCACAAACCATGGTACGTCAATACGTCATATCTTTTCCTCACTTCAGACAGTTGAGCCCACAGGGTTATTTAAGATCAATAACTCCGCGAACTTCCTAGTAGAAATCGTGACTCTGCTTCCCCCCAGTTTCTCATAACCCTAGAGAGAATGGTGTTAAAATCCCCACGCACACACAAAGGGAAATTACATTCCCGCATTTGTCTTCTTAAGCTTTTCCCGGAAATTGCTCATGCATGGATCATTTGGGAGAAGGCTAAGTTGCTGATGATGAAACAGAGTACAAGGGAAGGGGTGGTTGAGTTCATTTAAAGATGCCATTACTCATCACATAGTTTTATGCAACACATTTGTTCCCTTCTTGCATTTCAGGGAGAACCAACAGATTTTTGGCTTCTTGGATGACAGGCATACATAGATTTTGAGATATCAGAGGGTGAATTTGAAAGAACCAGGCAACTTTATGAGAGACTGCTAGACCGCACCAAGCACTTGAAGGTTTGGATCAGTTATGCGAAGTTTGAGGCTTCTGCAGAAGAGGAAGGCAGGGATCCTGGGGTGCAAGAAGATGTCGATCAGGATTCTCTTCATGAACAGAAAATTCAGCAGCTCCAACGTTCTCGAGGTAGGTGGAGCTTAAATTTCCTTGAACCTTTGCAATTTTGGTCCAGAGCCAGATGTCTTACTTTCTCTCTCCCCAGGTGTTTTTGAGAGGGCTTTTGACTACTTCAGAACAGCTGCGCCAGAACTAAAAGAAGAAAGAGCTATGCTTTTGGAGGAGTGGCTAAATATGGAGAGTAGTTTTGGCAGCATCGGAGATGTCAGTGTAGTTCAAAAGAAATTACCGAGGAAAGTAAAACGGAAGAGGGCTATTGCATCTGAGGATGGCGCCCCTTCTGGGTATGGCCATTCACTTCCTTTTCTCTGCTATTTTAATATACATTGGCCTTAGTTTGATTCTTAACATCTTTATATATATATATATATTCTTCCCTCAATGAGGTGAAACTTCACTGATGCGAAATGAACTTCTGCAGGTACGAGGAATATTACGACTACATATTTCCTGATGAAGCAGCAGGGGCTCCGACTCTTAAAATTTTGGAAGCAGCTTACAAGTGGAAGAAGCATAAAGCTGGTTCAGATGAGGATTGATTGAAAAATTCCCATTGTTTCTGCCAATGCACATGGTACATCATTCCTCCTGTAAGATTTTGTTTTTCAGCTTGATTTTGAAGCATTTCACATGTTCAGTTAGGGCTTATTTGGATGATTCGAATCCAAAACTTCCCATCTGAGGAAATCTGTAAAAAGAATCCATTTTAAACCCTTTTGTTTTAGCAGAAGTCATTTCTGGATTTACCAGCAACTCCACTGCTTGGTTTGCAACAGATTGACAATGGAAATCAGACTTAAATGTCCTGTAGTCCACATGTGCAAACTTATTTTGTACAGTTCGTGAGAGTGTAATGGTAGGTCTAAATAAGCTTGTAGACTAGCATTACATCTGCCCATCAATGTGTTAGGTCCATTTATCTGAGGCCCAACTATAGTAAGGAGTAAGGACTGTTAAGTCCATTGGTCATTTGAGAAAACCTGACCAACGGGCTGCATGGTCCCATTTATCAATCAACAGAATGGGCCCCATCTCACCTACTGGCCCATTTATCATTCAACAATACAAGCAGTTGGGCATTTTCATTCAACAAATCAGGTCACCTCGCTTTTGGGGCATTTATCATTCAACAAAGTGGCTGCAGCTTTCTGCATGCCCCATTTATCATCCAGCAAAACCAGCCCAGCTTGCAGCATGGGCCATACCATTCAACAAAACCTGTGCACACAAACATGATAAGCCTGTATAGCTGACCATATTATGAAGCAACATACAAAATTCCAAACAAACTTGAAGCATAGTGCATTACCAAATCAAGATAATAGAACAAGTCCTAAAAAATCCATCTACAATATACCTTGAGACATACTTAAGATTGGTGAAATCAACACTTGTGCACTGATTAATATTAACCAACCATTGTCCAAAAATAGATAGCTACAACCCATATATCAATGTAAGCGACCTGCTGTCATGTCGAAAGTAGCCCAAAAAAGTAACTTCCTACCAACCGTGGTCCCATATACAGCAGTTCCTAAGTTGATTACACATCCAGCCCAAACCAAAAAAACATAATAAGACTAACAACCCTCAAAAGTATATCTGAAAAACTCCCAAAGCTTATCCCTCCTGAGATGTTCCAGATGGGGCAAATGGGGTTTTATAGCTATGGAAACAGATGCATGTGTTCGAATATGCCGACCCCGCCTGACCCAAGGTCCAACCCGAGGTGCCCAACCCGAACCTAATACGAATTCCCCCTATAGTCAACCCTAAACCAACCCAAATACTTGTGATCATTTCCAACCCAACCTAACCTGATCCAAATCTACTCAACCTCAACCCAACTCGATTTCAAATAGGGTTGGAGTTTTCAAATCCTAACCTGACCTGAGGACACTGACTACCCGACCCAAACTTGGGTCTGGTCAATTGGGTTCGGTAAACCCAAACCCAAGTTGCATCCCTAGTTAATTATTTCTTTTCCGTGCCCTATGCATAGAGTAACTATCCACCTGTCTATTGAACGGTCTGACTAGCAAGCAATCTATTATGTGTGGGTGCGACTGATACTAACTTGATAAGAAGCAGCCCAAGTGCATACACTCTCTATCAGTTCTACATCTGCAGCATCAAACTCATTCTGCATCATCTCTGGAATGATCCCATGAGATCCAACTTCCTCACCTTTTCTTCAGGTCTAGATAGGTTGTGCAATTATACAAGTACTCCATCTGAGAAACCGATGTGGTCTAGACACTGTTGAATAGAACTTCATACTCAGGTGTGCTATTTCCACAGTAGTCAACTCGGATATTCTTTTGATTGGTAATGAAGATATTATTAAAAGCAGAAGGAACCAAACAGTGCATGCTCATGCACACGAGCCACAATACCAAACAGCCATGAACAACTCACACCAAGCAATCTAGTAAACAGCCGCACAGGCGAGAAGCCGAAATATAAAATAGACATGCCAAAGGGCATCCAAACAAGTATTTTCTATCAACAACCAAAAGATGAGTCCTCCTGAATAAAGCAGCTCGATAAGAACCTATCCCTGGAGCTGACATAGTATAACCCAATTGAGACATTTTGTAGAAAGGCTAAGCTTCTCTTAATGTCTATTTGAGCAAGAGCTAAAGTATCTCCTAATAGTACCATTGAATATGGAACTTATGCATTTACACGAGAAAAACCAAACTGTTGTTCTAAACACAAAAGCCTGCAAAGCAGAACCCCAAATTAAACTGAAATACTTCCAAATTAAAACCCAACTGAACATATAAAAAGGAAAAAAACCTAATCCATTTCGATTCATGAAACTCATCCTTCGAGCTGAAAACCTGATCCATTCGCTGGAATCCTTGCGATTCCATGACTGCATGGAGGAGGTCAGTCTGAAAATGATCAGCTCCGCCATTGAGTTTCTCAAAGCGACAATTACAAGCTTCAGTAGATGGGTTTCAGCTTTGATTGAAGATGGAACCGATGCTGGTACACCAGGGGGAAAAATGACTAAATGTATAAAAGAGGGAAACAAACCCCAAAAAGCAGAACTCCAAATCAAGCCGAAATCCTTCTCAGATCTTAAAACCGTAATCCATTCTATGTGGTTCCATGGCTACATGGAGTATCTTGAGTCTGAAAATGACCCATTGCTAGGGATGGACGTCACAGACCTTTCTTCCCTCTGTTGCGACAAGGTCTCACAGGCATGGGGAGGAAAGAGGTGGAGTAGCTTCTTGCAGATGCCACTGGTGTATTTGGGAGTATTGAATCTTTCCAACGGTTTGTTGGTGTCGTTGTTAATATGGAAGTGATGGTGTAATATGTTTTAAAGGGGAAATGGATATCACTGTTTTTCAGGGCCTGTTTGGATTGCGAATTAGATCAGTAATGTATTTAAAAGTGCAATGATTACAAATTACAATACTTGTCTCCTGAAACACTGGTAATTTGATCGACAACTCCTGTGTTTGAAAAGGGGTGGTAAATTTGTAATGTTGATACTTTTACATTACTGAAATATCAAATCAACAGAATACACACACACACACACACACACTGATGTGCGTGTTGGATATGAGATTTCCAATTCAATACAATGTGAAATTGTAATGATTACAAATATCTTTACCTGTCTCCTATTACATCTGCATTTGACTGCTGAATTACATGTCCAAAAACGTTATAAAATCGTAATGATGGCACCTTTATATTACAATACTGATGTAATTTGCAATCCAACCATGGAAAGGGAAATTGATTTCCACAGCTAAATATGTTTCGCAAACAGGTTCAAATATCACGTAGGAGGATATCTTTAATTTCCATGGTTGAAAACAGGATTCCACAACCTTCCTTGTAAGGTTTGATGACTTCCATTGCTATGTTTCACAAAAAGAAAAAGACTTGTCAGTACTACATTCCCTTTTTTTGAATTTGTATAGCATTGACTTAAAATTGGACACTTGCATCCTGGTTCTTCAATGTATTTAAAGAAGAAAACCCCATCTTTTAAGGCTTGCTGGTTTAGCATTTTAGATAAAAGCTTCCCATCTTTGGATATTTGATAACAGCTAGTTCTATTGTAAAGTGATTCGATATTTTTCTTATATAGGAACCCAGATGGATAGATGCAGAAGTAATATGTGGATCTATGGATTTTGCACCTACCCTCTTTATGAGTTTGAAAGAGAACCTGGGCAAACAAAGAAGGCAACCTATGTTTAAGATGAGCTGAAAACAGAGAACGTTTGGATGAATTCTGGCTGTCATGAACAATGAAAACATCATAGATCAGGACTGGAATCTAAGAAAATGATACGAGAACAGCAGCGGAACAACTTGGATGGAGGAGGAGGGAAAGAGACAGCGCTAGACACCAGGATCGCAATGCTCCCAGCCTGGCACAGCAGAAGTTTCTCTTTAGCTGAAGACATGCGGAACAGCATTCAAAAGCAGAGATCCACAACAAGAAAGGGACATCCCTTTTCTTTCTCATCATCCATACTTGTACATTATGTTTTAACTAGATATGGAACTTTCATATCTGAGTTTTCCTTGTGATGGCCTTGTTTTTGTTTATACCTTCTTACTGGGAATTGCTTAGAAATTGAACACGTGGAATATGAGCAAATCCAAATTAAACTGTCCAAATTATGGTTTCAGTTTAAATGTATCATGGATTAAAACATTAAGACGATTTAATGATCTGAAAATTGGAATGGTGGTAATTTAGTGGATGGTTAAAAGTGAAAACATCAAACAGTCCTGTTTCAACAAACAAGTGTCCACCCAACTGAGATTAGAATTCTTCAACCAACTTAATTTTTGGGATTGTGATTCAACGGCAGTGGTTACAGAATTTAGAAGGTTTGATTTCAGTTAATGTATGCGGTGGTTACACAATTTAGTAGGTTTGATTTCAGTTAATGCATGCTGCGGTTGCAAATCATGAATGCTTGATTCAGTTGATCGTCAGGCTGCCAGACTATCAAATTACTCCCCATTGGTAAATTGCGTGTGGCCTTTGGGCTTTTGTATGCAGTTTCCCGTTCTTCCTGTTAGGCAATCTCTCTTTTTTTCACCAGGAATGATGAAATTTCAATGCAAGTCATGGGTTCGAGTACACCCATTGTGGTGAAATCCCACTGGCGTGAGTGTGTGAGTGAAATCCCACTGGTGCGATGGTGTGGGTTAAAAAAGAGAAAGAAAGAAGAGGACTGATGAAATTTCATGATTGATTGCCTGATTTGCTGCAAATTATCACGAAATTTCACGTAACCAAACAAACGTAAAGTTATTCTGGGTCAAGAATATTGTCCCTCCTAATTCCATTGGCTTAAGGCACAGTCTGCTGAAAAAGGGTGACGGGCTGGTCTGTTTATGTGGGCCCCACTTTTGTGTCCAATAGAGGCCCAGTGAGTGCCACCATTGATGAGAACTCATAAGACTTTTGTTGGTCTGGAGAACTCATTGGCACCTTGAGGTGCCTTTGGATGTGCTGAAATCGAGGCTGAGAATCAGAACCGCATAAAACTGAGAGATCTCTAGCTTCAAGCCCCTCTTCGAATACTATTTGGAACAAGCACACGCCTGCCCACTGTCTAAGAAACAAGGAGTCGGTCCTCCCATCTTTTTCTGCAATCCGCTTTTGCAAAAGAACTGTGGGATAGGTTCCTTCTTTCCTTTGGGGTAGCCTGGGTTATGCCTAATTCCACGGTGGAGTTCTTTAGCCAATGGCACAGAGAAGGCATTTGGGCAGTGGGTCGAGTCTAGCAGTTTGGAGGCTCTCCCATTTCCGGTGAAAAGAACAATAGACACTTTAGAGAGGCCTCAGGGTATGCTACGGGATTAAAGCTGTGAATGCCAAGCTTGGCGGTTGTGGTCTATTGTCCAAGATTGTTCTGCACTCTAGTTTTTTTCTTCTTTTTTTTTTGCTCTTTTCTTTGTATTCTTCTAGGGTTTTTTCGCCCATTAATAAATTGTCATCCTTCAAAAAAGAAAAAAAGAAAAAAAGAGAAGAGTATGAGATCAGTCTGTACAAGCGGGTATCATGGTTAAGTGATCCAAACCATGGACATGACATATCATTGTTGATGGTCATTGCCCCAAAAAATCCTTAGATTGGAAAATCCTATTTTGCAATCTGAGGATTGGAACAGAATGCCTTCTTCAGCAATGGGCCACCTATTAAAGGGTGAGGATTCTTGCAGTCAAGATGATTTTGGTTCATGAGCCGTCCACACAGGTTGCAAATATCAGCTGTTTGGATTAGTAATACATGGATGGACCTTACTGCAAATCCAAAAGATTCGAAATTTGGTAAAAGGATCCTTGTCTGCTTTATTTGTAATCACTATCACATTCAGGTATCAAAACATTGAATGCTATTTTCTCTTTTCTTTTCTCTTTTTTCCATACAAAATTCCCATTTAGACTGCAAGCCAAAACAAAATTTTCAGTTCTCACCACAAAATATCACTAGAAACCACCAAAATGGCTACAGATGGCTTCCCATGATTCCTGCTAAATACACTCAGTTATTTTTCTTGCTGTTGGATTCCTCTTCCGGGCGGTTTGTTTCAGCCAGTGAAAACCTCTTCACTTTCTGCAGGGTAAACGTAGGAAACCGATTACAATAAGAAGAGATAGCAGAAAGAAAAGGAATGACACAGCTAATAATCGGCTTATGCAAATTGTATCATTCACCCACCAATACGGGATCGTATCGCCCCACATCATCCTGTATTTTTTTTTTAGGGTAACAAAATTTTTATTAAGGGGGTGGCAAGCCGCAAAAGAATACACAGAAAACAGAAAATCAAAGAGACTACCAATCCAAACTAGAAAGGGAACAATCTATAAGTTTTTTGGACACAGCTGCCCATCCCGAAATAAAAGACTGCGCCATATGGAATAGCAACTTCGCATCTCTGGAAGAATCTTTAAAACATCTGTTGTTCCTTTCTAACCAAATGCACCAAAGACCCGCTAGCAGCGCTAACCTCCAGATCAGACGACCCTTCTTCCCAATGCCACCTCTATAACACTGGACTAGGAGATCATCAACTGAAGAAGGAAGAACCCATTGGACCCCAAGCAAAGCCAAAAAGCTGCACCAACTTCACTGGCAAACGGGCATTGCAACAGAAGGTGGTTCACTGATTCTTCGTTTCTTAAGCATAGGGGACACGCATTGACAATCACTAGGCCCCTTTTCCTCAGATTATCACAGGTCAGAATTCTTCCCTTACTAACCAAGTAAACGCTGCAATCCCAGAAGGGGCCCCATAGGACCAAAAAGCCGTCCAATGCTGCAACCTTAGAAGGGGCCCCGTAGGACCACATCACCCTGTATTGGGTTGTTTCAGGCCGATACGGCCTTTCTCATTCATGGACAGTACCGGTGAGCATCAGGTGACATGTAGTTGTTTCAGATGATACTTTAAGCCCTGTTCTAGAGCTAATGGCATCACAAGTGTTCAAGATCTCACTAATCCACTCAAAATCAACCAAGTTGAACTGATTTTCTCATGCACATTGAGAGCTCAAACTCAAATTTTAAAGGACAACAGCCAAGTTGATTTTTGAGAAAACCAATTTATTAGATATCCAGGATTTTGAGTTGGCTGACCAGAATGGGTTAGGCCTAGGCTGAGCAACAGGCAGAGGTATGCTAACTTGTCATGCGCCTAATCAATATTTGGGTATGCTATCGTTTAGCACTGAAATGGGATTGCATCACCCCTGTATCGGTCTGTATTAGGCTGTTTCAGGTCGATATGGACTGATCACAGCCTATCTTGTCCACAGATGATACCGGCAAGTGTCAGGCGATATTTAGTGGTTTCAGACGATACTTTAAGCCTTGTTCTTGGGAGCTAGTGGCATTACAAGAGTGTTTCAAAATCTCATAAATCTACTCAAAATCAACCAAGTCAAATTAATTTTCCCATACACCAAATACTGAGAGCTCTCAGATTTTAAAAGACAACAGCCAAGTCAATTATTGAGAAAACCAATTTATTAGAAATCCAGAAGTTTGAGTTGACTGACCAGAACCTCAGGTTAGGGTTGTCAATGAGCTAGGCCTAAGCTGAGGAACAGGTGGAAGTATACTAGCTTGTCGTGCATGCCTACCTAACCTTTCCCATCAACATGCTACTTGTTTAGGACATCCATAACATGCAAATGGTAGGCCCTACCATGAACATCAGCTGGCAAAATAATCAGGCTGATCTGCTCTTCAGATGCGCCACACTGTTGGAAGCAATGGACTTGGATGGTCTGACTCGAAATACAGGTGTGGCCCACCAAATGAATGGGTCAGTCCGATTTTTAAGACGATATATCTTCATGGTGGATCCTACCATTTGCATGGTACGGATGTCCTACCCAAGTGGCACATTAGTGGGAAAGATGAGCCTCCATGACAGGCTAGCGTACCTCCGCCTGTGGGCAATCAATTCTCACACCAAAATCCAAGGCATTTTTATCTCAACAGATCCACAAGTAGATACCACACGAAATGTTCAGCAGTAAATCTCGGGTGCTTGCAGAACTCAAGACTGTAATGCTTTTTTATTTCGAAAGGTGAAAAAATTTATTAAACCAGAAGCAGAAGAAACAAACAGAAACAAAGCAAAGGAGAACAAAAGCAAAGCAGAAACCACACACACACACACACACACACAAGAGGAAAAGGAAAAGGCAAGAAAGAAAATACAACAAACCCAGACCCACAACTGGGGAAACCCAAGAAACCAATACACCCAGAATAACAAGGGCCTGTTTGGAACGTGGGATTAGGTGGTATGAAATTGCATTTGGTCCAACGTAAATTCCATCCGGCGTTTGGAAAAGATGGGAAGGATTGGATTAATACAGGTATTATATCATGCAGTCCCAGCAGGAGATAAGGCGGGACTTCGAAATCCACTACATCTGTGGGCTCCAAGTTGATGCATATATTTTATCCATGTTGTCCATCCATATGTGCCCTTTATACGTGACAATTGTAAATGCATACAGGTGACCGCCATCGGTTGTGAAATCTAGTCGTTTATTACAATTCTATGGTCTACCAAACACAGGTTTCACTTACTACAGTATTTTTTTTCTCTCTCTCAAAGGAGGAATTTGATCCCAAATGTGGGATTGGACTGTCAAAGTACCATGGTATTTCCATACATAATCATTGTGCAATAATGGTGTTGATTCCACCCAATGCAATTCAATACCATTTAATCCTGCATTCCACTTGATCCCGAAGAGGCTGTCAATGGACTCCAGCATTACTCAAGACTGTAATGCTTTAAATAGCCTCCTCCAATGCATCGTCACATAATCTGCTGCGAAATCATCGCATCGTGTCTTGCCTATGGTTATCCTTTTCTTTACCAATTTGCTCACCTTTGGTCTACACATTATTTTCTTTTCTTGACAGTCAAGAGCACAGTTCAAAATATCTTCCCACATGAGTCCATGACCAAAACAGGGACTGAAATGAATGAAATAAAACGAGTCTGGATGGGCCATACTGTTCTGGCCTGCAGGCAAGTTGCTCTCTGAAACTGCTATTTAAGACCGTGGTCTAGAGCCCTTCCTAAACCCTCCTCTTGATTTCATAAATCTTCTTGGAGTAGCTGCTGGCACAAATATACATTTTCCCATCGACGAAGTCTTGAATGGTAATGGATGTGAAGCTGCCAGCATCTGGATGATCCAATTTGGGATTCTAATTTCCTATACTCAATTGGACTCATCATCATCTAAGACTTTTTCCTATTAATTGGGATTGGCTATCATCACTTGGACTCGCTTGGGCAATCCTCTGTAAATATTGCTTTCTGCTCTCATCTTGTGTGGTTGTTCTAGTCTATATTGTCTGTCTACAAAAATACACTAGCTCCTCTATGCTTTATACCATACGATATAAAGGCACACTTGAACTTCCCTTGCTCGATCAGGATCCTTTGTCTCCATACGGCAACAGCTAGTTCTAATTGATTGTTGACTGGCTCAAGATTTCACATGCCTTCAACTCAGAGATACATGGTTGCATCAAAGTAGTGTAAACCAATGACATGCACCACCTGTTCCAGACATAATGCAACTCTACCTTTAAACTCTAACCTTTTGTTTACCTTATTACTTGGCAATGAAATTCCACATGCAGATGCCCACCAAGAACAACTAAGATCTTGGCTCCGATTGGTCTAATGCAACAAAGATTAAGGCGATTCTTCATAAGAAAATGCCAAGTGCAACTATCAACATCCTCTCTTCCTGATAACATACTAAAATATCATCAACCAACTGTCATAAATAATAGGCAAATTGTCTCCCTGAGTTGGCTCCACAAATTGAACACTGGCACTTTCTCTGCATTGACTCAATAGTAGTTTTTTTTTTCATTTTCTTTTCTTTCAAAGGGGCACTTCTCATTTAAAACATATCTGCTCTAACCATTATAAAAAAGAAGAAGTAGAAAGAAAGAAAGAAAGAAAGAAAGGAAAGGAAAGAGCCAAAAGAAAGGGAAAAAAAAACAACAATTAATGGAGCCCCAAATCCTAAGTGAAGAATTACAAGAAGCGGCAATCTTACTATTCGAAATGCATTTAAAACAACTCTACAAAGGAAAATGTATTCAAGAAAGAATATGAGCCCCGGTGATGAAATACTTGAAAATAAGTTGTGCACACAAGGCCAAGTTGCTTTATGGTGTTACATGAAGAAAGTGACAATCCGAATATTAAGAAACTTATAGACAGCTTAAGAGAAACAAAAGACCCATTTGAGTGAAGAACATAAAGTTCAGTCACAGCATTACAAAAATCAGATAAAAAAGATATGTAGTAACAAGATTGGAGACTCTTGCGTAATGTTTAAAGTATCATCCAAAACTGGTACGTATCACCTGATACGTACCAGTATAGCCCATGAATAATACAGGCGTATCAGCGAGAAACAGGCAAGTGGTGGATGATACGTTCACCACAGATACTATTACATAACACACCCATAAAAAACCTTGCTCTCATGGGCAACCAGAAAGAAAGAAAGGCGGTTTGAGAAGCAATTTATTGTCCTGTGAATTGTAGACGTGGAACACCCAAAGCATGCTCATCAGCTTATTACATGTCTATGAAACATCAAGGTAAATTGCAGATGGAAGTATGGCACACACTACCCAGAGTTCAAATAGTTCATGCCTATATCAAGGTTCAAATCAATGAGCTCCAAGAGCATATGGTCCTTTGCTATCTTAGATAACATTGAGAAGAATTGAGGGGGAAAAAATCTAAGTTTAAATTGTCTCCAATAAACTAATCCACGTAACGTTACAAATAAAATTCACAAACAAAACGCCTATTTCAATTCCAGCTTAGATGGATTTAGCATTGACCATTGGACCTCATCCAAGGGTTTCTAATCACTCACTTACTTAAGTAGTATTAGTTAGTTAATCACACATTTAGACTTTCCCATACTATTATTAATCAACTACTCTTTCCTAGGTTTTGGATCGGGTATGGGCCCAGGTTGGGTCCATTATAGGGTGGCCCGAATTGGACCCATTTAAAAAGCAGGTCCAGATCAGGTCAATTTTGAGAGGTCCCAATTCCAACACATTTACTAATTCAGGTCAAACTTTTGGACCCATCCCTGCTCCATGAGTCCAATTTTTAGCCCTATACCCACTCATTGCCAGGTCAGTTCCAATGACCCATCGGTTCAACTCGACGGATTTGCTCCCCTAGGTGGAGTAGCCTCTATTAAAACAGCATTTAAGGATCTGTTTGTACCACAGAAAGTAACATACAATTCTTGTATGAACAAAACAATGTTTTTCATTCAGCCAGCAACAGTAAAGGGTGCCACCTTCCTCCGAACTAGTAGTCCATTCATGTGGTGGGAGCCACCATCAGCGGGTCCTGCCCTAAAAGAAGCTCCCAACCAAAAATTGCTATACACATGATTGGTGGGTTTATTCTTATTGAATGTGAACTGTTTGTTAAATAGCCCCATTTGGAGGGCCACCAATCAGACTGTTAAGATTGCCCAATGAAGAGATATTGAGGGCATATCTAATCCACACTGGGATCCATAAGACAAACCCTTAAGCGCATCAGAACAAAATATTGGAATCTAAATTAGATATTCCCACAGATCAGAATAGATGACGAACGACATTGATCTTCGAATCTAATTAATCGTGCATTTGGAGTAACTAATCAGAAATTAAATGGAAATGGACACACAAACAGACAGAAAGGCTGACCTTTTCGAGGACGCAATTGCGCAAAGAATTTAAGAGCGAGAGGCATTTCTCCTGGTCGAAGGAGGGACCCGTCACGCAGTTCAACAGGTCCAGAGCCTCTTTCGCACAGACGATTTGCGGCTGAGATTCATCCATGCCTCGCACGAACGAAGAAGATGATGAGATCCGAGATTTTCAGACCCAAGAGAGGATTTTCAGGCGGAAGAAAGAAAATAAAAAACCCTAGTCGCTGCTGCGAAAGGGTTTTTTATCTGAAGAAGATTTCGTTCGTTGCTGCTGGTTGGGGTTTAGGGTTTTACACTCTCGTCTCCTCAAACAGCTGGTGGTAACTGAAAAATCGTTAGTCGATAATTCAACGGTAGGGACCAATTCTGACGTGGCAGGATGATGTGTCGATCGGGTCCGTCCGTCTAGTGGGCACTATCATGGATGGCTCATGTTTAAAAATGTTACGCTTATTAGTCAATCCGACTTTCGGGACTGAGTGTTTGACGGTTAACCATTTTTTGTATCTACCGTTGATTTGAGGTCACCGGTCAGATGGCTAGAATCAACCGATACATGTGTATTTTTAACCGTTAACATCCAAGTAGGGGTAAATAAATGGACGAGATGATGCGGTAGATCCACCTCTCCGAAGTAAACCAGTGATGCATTGGTTAGAATCGTTCATCTAGTGAAACTATTCATGGAATAAAGAACGGAAATCATGTACATCACCATTCTTCACTTCCTCATGTTGACTGCTATCTATTTTGTTTACAGCCGTTGGCTCGTTGCTTTGAAGGCCACTGATTACATGGGCAGGATCATCTAATGGATGTCTGTTTCTGGACAATTTGCCATTTACAGTACAGAAACAAGATGGACGGTCCTGATTGATACTTGGCCCTGCTAAACAGACCAGAACCCCATGTGTGCCCATGCATCAGGCCACGGCCCATGGTCAATTCAAATTGACCGTTTTTGCTTATGATCTCCGCTTCTAACTGAGTCTGTTGAGCCTTTGTAGCGACTAAGAATCCAGCATGTGTGGCTGTCTACTGCGACCCACATGTTGAGTGATCTTACAATCGGACCGTCCATTGCAGGGACTATATGATATACGGTATACAACATGAAATTTACGGTGAACGGATAGCTTTGACCATTACTATTTTATAGATGAACTTAGAACAATGAAAAGAATGTTTTCAATGGCTTGCATTTAGCTCTAAAAATCAAAGGCTAGGATTGTCACTGAAGCACGATTATATGGTAATAGCGTACTTATTGTAGTAAAGAACATGTGATGTTCAAATGATAGGACCATCTAAGCATGTGGGCCCGAATGTATCTAAAAATGTAGATACTCTGTCAGAGTATGATGCTTCATAAGCATCCATTCAAAACTTTTAAATGCAGAAAAAAAAATAAAGTCAAAATAAACCGTCTAAATTGTGGACCAACTGCAGATAGGTCGATTAACTAAATCTGAGGCTGCAATAGTGCTTTAAGTGCCCAATTTTTTGGCATTTAATTAACCGTCGCGATGAAAACAGCCAACGGTCTGAGTTCAATAAACCTGAAAAACGATACTCTGCTCACAATTTTCTCGGTGCTCACCGTGCGCACCGAGTCAGGCCCCTCCATTTTCTGTAGTCCCAGACAAAACAGACAGCCCCTAAATATAGAGAGGAAAGTCTAACCGTATTTATCTTGACCTTTTCAAACTCTACATGTCTTCCCAGTGAAATCCAACTTAAAACAAAACCCACATCTTTACTTGTTATTATGTTGTGGTGTATCATCCACCGTCCACGTGGCGTACACACATATCCTTTCAAACTGATCTGTGGGAACCATTGTTGTTGATGCCATGAAAACCACTCTGATTAAATGATCCTAACCATCCAACATGGTCATCCAATGGATGATTAAAATAAAATGTTCCACCGTCCAAATTCATTGAGCTACATAAGCTCTCTTGATCGGTAAGAATTTCGGCTATGCTACATCCTTAGTGGATCCCACCATTTGGACGTCCAGATTGACTTACACATCCCACGTGAACGGTAGATGAAACACCACAACTTAAAAATTGAAAATGAAATCGTGATGGTGGTGATGTTATTAATAGTAATTACAATGGTAAATTCCAATAATAGGAGAAAACACAGTCATATATTCTCTTGTTTTGAAAGACCAGTTCCTTTAACTTCAATTCAAGGCCCACCAATCATTTCAATCTTAAAGAAAAAAAAATGGCATCATCGTTTCTGTCTCTCTTCTTATTATCAGCCGTTGGTTGTGTCCTGATCGGATCAGCAATCGCAACCGAGCATCAAGTCGGGGACAAAGCTGGGTGGACCCTCCCCCCAAATCCATCCTTTTATGAGGAGTGGGCCAAAACGAAGAAATTCGTCGTGGGCGATGTATTGGGTAAGTTGAGGTTTATTTATTTTTTTGTCCTGCGGCCTGGATTGCAGGAATGGTTGATCTTGCAGGAAATCTCTCGGTAACAGATTAATCCGTTTTGTTGCTGTTGTTGTGATGGGCCATGTAAGGGTATCTCCAATTTGGATGATCATAGCCGTATGATGAAATTTACAACCAACGGTCCAAATTGAATGGTAAAAAAGACCGTTTAGAATTGCTTCATGGGGGAGAATTTTGGGGACAGAAATGTGGGCCCCAGATATACAAGTCATTTTGGCTTAGAAAATGCTCGATCCATTGAATAATAATTTTTTAAAAAGTCCTCAATGCTGTATGCACGCACGAGTCTAGCATGCTCCATGTTGTATGGTATCTTCTATGGTTTATGTATCTGATGGTGCCCGAGAGTGGATGAGGATTATCTGCAACCCTTACCGTGGGGCCCACCTAGATATATACTTTATATATCCATGTTGTTCATCCGTTTTGCTAGCTTATTTTAGGGCATGATAAAAAACATGAAGCAGACACAAATCTCAGTTGGATTACAACACAGGAAACAGTGGTCATTTGACACTCACGGTTAAAAATTTCATAGGGTCCACCGTAATGTTTATTTACCATCCAACCTGCCGATGAGGTCACACAGACCTGATGAAGAGAAAAATGCTAGCAGCTTGATCCAAAACTTCCGTGCTCCCAACAATATTTTAATGGTGGGAATTCAGTCCCTACTGTATAGTCGATATGAGACTTTCATCTGCTTCATTTTTTGAGACCTGCCTAAAATAAGTTGGAAAAACGGATGGACGGCGTGGATCTATAACCTATGCATCTAGGTGGGCCCCATGTTCAGTTGCACCCACCTGGTTGGATCCGGAGTCGCATCTAATCCGCGCCCTACGAGCACGGGCCCAGGTTTTTTTACTTTTGGGGCGCGTGATTCATTTCTACGTACCGGAAACGGATTCGCTACTGAGTACTGACTCTGCCACTAGCCATTGGCTAGTGATCGGTGCTCTGTGGGCTCCACCATGACGTATGTGTTCCATCCATGCCGTCCACCCATTCTTCCAGATTATTTTATGGTACTAGCCCAAAAATGAGGTTGATCCAAATCTCTAGTGGACCACACGATATTGATTGAACGCCCACGATTGAAAACTTCTTGGTGGTCACAAAACTTTTGGATCAAAGTATTTTTTTCCCTTCATCCAAGTCTGGATGACCTAATAAACAGGTTAGATGTCAAATAACCATTACAGTGGGCCTTAGGAGATTTTTAGTGGTGGATATTCATTCACTACTGTTTTTCAATAGTGTGGTCCACCTGAGATTTAGATCTAAGTCGTTTTTTGGATCAGGCCTGAAATTATCTTTCAAAATTGATGGACGGCGTGGATAAAACACATACATCATGGTGGGGTCCAAATAGCACCGACCACTAGCCACCTTGCTAGTGTCAGCGTCACTAGCCAAACCGCGTCCAGACAGACCGTTCAATTCATGCCGTTCCCTGAAATGCACCAAAAAACTCCCGTATCAGAAGATCCACTGTGTATGGAATGCATGCTCCCCCAAAACAACACACCAGAAAAAAATAGGACGGACGACAGAATTTTCTGGTAATCCAACCACTTATCTGGAGCCTCACAGTGGTGGTCACACAACCCAAAGATCAAACCAGTTGTGCCATCTGATGGAAATCGGATTGCGTACTGAGTTACTCAATATACTCTTATGGTACCGAGTAAACTGAGTTGGGCCCACTTTTGAATGTATGTAGTCTATCAATGCCATCCATCCCTTTTTTTTCATTTAATTTAAGGGGTTGAGCCAAAATTGAAGCATATCCAAAGATCAAGTGAATCATACCACAGGAAATGGCAGGGATAATGATTACCACCGATGAAACCTCTCTAGGCCTTTCAGTGATATTAATTTATCATCCAACTTGTTCATAAGATCACATGGACATTGATGAACCGAAAACACAAATAAAAGCTTGATCTAAAACTTCCGTGGCCCCTAAGAAATTTTCAACGGTAGAAGTTCAATTCAATTGTTTCCTGTGAGTGGTCCATTTGAAAATTGCATATGTTTCATTTCATTTTTGGGCTCAAGCCTTAAAGTGATATGAGATAGAGCCTATAAAATACATAAATCATGGTGGACTTCACAGAGTTTACTCAATGCTCTAAGAGACTGTTTGAGATATTGCATTAGAGTATTGCCTTACGCAGCATGGAATTAGATTTAAGGTGATGAGAAAACTATCAGTGGTTGTCCAGGACTTCTGGTGGATTGGAAGAGCCTGGGATGATTTGGGTTTTCTGTTTGAATGGGTGATGGAATTCAGCCATCATCCGGCTGTAAACTCGTGGGAGTGTTTGGAAATGCAAAGTATATTGCAATACATTATACATTTTTCAACAGTGGACGTCCTTAGCACCGCTGCTTCCTATGGTGTGATCCACGGCATCCTTAGATCTACCTTTGTTTTGGTCCAGTTCTTTATACTAAATGGACCTTACGTGCGGACGGTGTGCGGACGGTATGAATCGAAGTTATACATCACGGTGGGTCACATGTGGTCTCATCCCATATCCCACAGTGTATTAAGGGATGGGCAAAGTTTGAAGGAAGGATTTCAAGAATCCCTTGGGCTGCTAGTGCAGTTTACAAGGTACACCGCGCTGGAGTAACATCCACCCATCCAAATAGACGGTTGGATGGAGATCACGATCATATCCCACTTAATACCATCTAGTTTTGTCCAGTGCGGGCGAAACACGCCCTAAGCTTAGTGAGTTACTCACTACGCAATCCGCTTCCCATCTTATGTGATTTCGGTGGGCCAGAAATTTCTAGCTTGATCAAGTATAAGTTAATCTTGTCGTCTCATATTATGTTAACATAGCCATGATCTGATTCTTGAAAAAAAATAAAATCAAAATTACAGTGTTCGAATACAAGACAAGTGTGCACAACGTGCTAGAGGTGACGAAGGATGATTTCGATTCATGCACGCAGTTTAAGCCAATTGCAATGTACTACAAGTCGCCGACAAAAATTACACTGAAGGAACCCGGCCAACATTTCTTCTACTGTGGTGTCGGTATCCACTGCGAGGGTGCCCAGAAGCTCGTTATCAACGTTGAGTAACAGTGATTTTTTATTTTTATTTTTTGGGTGCATTTGGTTGTAACAAATATCATGAAATTTCTTGCTATCTTGCATCAAATTAGATTGGTTGATGATTGTAACAATAACAAGTCCATGTTTTGGATTGTAATTTGCCATTGAGATTTGATAAAATGTTAATGGTGACAATGTATAACATTTGATGAGCGGTTGACATTTTTTTGTCTCGCATTTCCACACTATAACGTGTTTATTTCATGTCTCCAAAAACATGGACCAGCATATCAATGGTCTGGATCACTAAATAGTGGGGATTGTTTGTAAGGATTGGAAGCTGGATGTACATGGATTTGAGTACTTACCTTAGTGGAGATTGTTTGTAAGGATTGGAAGCTGGATGTACATGGATTTGAGTACTTACCTTAGTGGAGACTTTGAGGAGTTTCAACACGAGGTCTTGGGTTTGATACCCATATGTGGTGAAATCCCACTACGCGTGCGTGGGTTTGCAAACCCCCTGACCCTAACTCGATTCATCGGATTAAGGTGGGTATGATTCGGATCGGGTCTTTTCTTGTTTTAATTTTTTAATTTTTTGAAAAATTCAATATATATATATATATATATATATATATATATATATATATATATATATATATATATATATATATATATATATATATAAAAGAAGTTAAGGATAATAATAAATAAATACCTGAAATTTCGAGCTTGAGAATGGGCTAGGTGGCCGGACCAGTGCTGCTGTGTGGACGAGTGGAGAAGAGAGAGAGGAGGAGGAGGAGGAGGAGCTCGAAGCTAGACGGGTGCTGCTATGCAGACGAGTGGATGAGAGAGAGAGAGAGAGAGAGAGAGAGAGAGAGAGAGAGAGAGGAGAGGGGATGTCGAAATCGAGTTGGGTGTGTTGCGCAGTACGCCAACAACGCTAGTGAACCGAGATTCAATCTTCAGTCTCACCCACAAACGATAAACAGAAAGAAATATAATCTAGAAGAAAAATAAAAGCATTTCAAACAATCCACAAAATAAAATAATGTGAGCCACCAAGAGATGACACCTGTGCCGGTCCCCATACATCAGTGTGTACAAGCTCCAATAGATGTGTCTTTGGAGCGGGTCTTATTTTCTTGAAACTTATCTTCTTCTGCTTGTCATATACGCAGTCCTCGTAGAATTCCAAGTTAATAGACTTCAGCCCTGATAGATTCCCTTTTGATAATAATACTTTCATCCATTTCTCACTCATATATCCCAACCTCTGATGTCATAACTGCCCGTTCACTCTAGTTGATGCCACTGCGAGTGAACTATACAATCTTAAAGTCACGTACAAAGTACCTTCCTTCTTGTCTTGAGATATCACCAAGACACCTTTTGTGATATTTCAGGAATCACTAGTGAATGTCGTCACATATCCGATATCTGTTAACTGCCCCATTGAGATCAAATTCCGTTTCAAACTCTATAGATGTTTGACATCCTTCAATTTCAAAGTTGTTCCGTCTTTCTGATTAAAAAATTTCATCATCTGACGAATAACGTGCCGCCAACACTCGACCTTATAGAAGGTATAATACGGTCGAGCGTATAGTACATTTTCATATATATATATATATATAGTATTATATTAGATAAAACAGAAGAAAAAAAAAATCTCTTTAAAAGAAACGTGTTAAGTATCTTAATATTTACTTGGTGAGATAGAAGAGTAACGAAACTTGCAATTAATGGAACACACACACGTGTAGGCTCGGTTATAGACTCAATGCGAGGGCGTGGGCATATGAGGCAGTGTGGCTATAGTTACGCTAATGGGACACTCCACATGTATACATCGTATAGCATATGGGTCACTTCTTCCCGACTTTACATGAATCGACACAAGTCAGGTGTGAGTTGCAGTACAACAGTGACTAAGAGAGATGGGTTTGATAGTTGGGTTTAAAGTCTTGTAGGTAAAAGGTCTCTCTGCCATTTATATGACTTAAGTGTTTAAGAGCCTTGGTGTGACTATTCATACAGTAATTAATCGAGCCATGCATGCAAAAACTATCGCATGTGGCTAGCCCAACAGTCAAGAATAGCTAGCCACCGTGTCTAAACCACTCTCATGCAGATAGTCTCGTACATGCAAAACTATCATAAACTACCAACTAACAATTGCTTTCTCATCTATGGTCAGAATCGATCCATCACAATAATGACTATTGACCAAAACGTCTAGTCACCCTTGCCTATATAAATCAAGCTTAGTTGGTTTATTTCAACATTACAAACCATTCAACTTATTCTCTCATATGTGTCAATAAGCAAGTGTTCTATAATCAAGCCAACATGTTTAATACAAATCTAAGTATGCAATTCTACAAGAATCAGACTAGTGTAGTAGTCTAATCCAACAAATTCACAAGATAGTTGTCTAATTCAATAAATCAAATCTTTTACTAATTTCTGTCTTTTAGTTAGGTTTTTGTTTGTTTTCATCTATCATAAAACCATGTTTATAAAGTTCTATCAGTAGTTCCTTCATGTTTGCTTAAGGTATAACCACACATAATCAGCTTGCCGTATCCTGAAAGCTATTTGACCCCAATATATCAACGGTCTCAATTATTTTAAGAATGGGCGAATAACGCTTTTAAAAGCAATGTGATCACATTCACACGTGCTTCCACCTATATTTAATATTATATTTTTAAGCTTTCTATTTCCTTTTATTATACAGTAATTATAAATTTATAATTTTAGATTATCAAATTCTCAACAAAACATGTACAAGTTCTGGATGCACGAGTATCAAGTGTCATCACTGCCAGAATATCAACTAACCCCCTTATCCTCTCCCTCTCTCCCACCTCTCGCATGCAAACCATTTCCTCTTCCCACTAGTGCTTCACAAACCATCTCCACCCGGCTATATATACAGGGCTTGTGGCTAGTGCTGTCATCAGACCAATCCTGGGTTGGCTTGGCTCAGATTTCGAACTGTTCGAGCCACGGTGGTTCAAAATTTTTATTTTGGCGGCCCGAGCCGGGCCTATCGACAGCCCTACCTCTAGCTGGCCTATCGACAGCCCTACCTCTAGCTGTTGGACCCGGGTCATATTTCAATGATTATACATGATAGCCAGGGCTAATTGAAGAGAGGCCCAAGGTTTATCTTTCAGCCAGGTAGATTTTCAGGGTGTAGCCCATCCAAGGTGGGGCCTAGCATGAAAAAGGTTTGGATCATTGAACCATGGGCTACACTCTATCCCACTGAAAAATACTTACATGAGGCTTGTCAGCCGCGAAATACCCACCTCCTTCAATCCTGTCTTTACATGCATCATCCTGCCAGCCTGGCAAGTATGGTGCCTACGAATAGTGCAGGAGGTGGAAGTTTGCAAAAATAAAGATTGCCCACTCATCAGGTGGGCCATGCGATCGATGGCAAGTTTTTCTAGATCATCCGATCTTATCATAGAGGGTGACCCAGCTGATGCATGAATGAATCGATGATCCATACCATTGATACGATTGCCCTCTCCCATGGATTCCATATTTCTCTGACATTTTCCTTATTAGACGTTTCCGGTCCATCTGATCAATGACTGACTGACTGTTATTTTAGACCGTTGTTCTATTATTCCCAAGCCGTTTATTAGTAGACCAGCCATCCGGGGTTAGGACATTTAGTATGGACAACGTTTAAGGAATTAATCACCGGCCCATCGCAGATTCCTACAGATCAATGGTCGTGATCTCTGAACCATGGGCCCACTTAAGTCTTAGATCAGGATGATATTTTTGTTTTCCCTTCATCCTCACCTTGTGAACGGGTTGGATTGCATACAAACATCACGGTTAGCTCAAGAAGGTTTCAATGGTGGGCGTCCCATGCCAATCATTCCCTGTGTTTACGGCCCACTTGAGTTTCGCATCAGACTGAGTTTTGGTGCCACGTCCTAACACAAGCTGGTTAAATGGACGGACGGAGTGGATGTCACACACGCACACATCCAGGTGGTCCCACGGAGATTTTTGTTACACAGACTCCATCCAACTCCTACGGCAGGAAAATGGCATACACAAATTCCTGGTTGAGAATCCCCTATCACATTCCTAAATGAGATTTTCAAAAATCCATTTTGAAACGCCTGTTGGGATTCCCTACCATTACGCTGTGTACCGGAAGTCAGGTTTAAATTTTCAGAGGTAATTTTCAACTGTTCCAACCGTCTGTCCGGCTATTTCTGACCGTTGAATTTAACCGCATTTGCCATTTGCTTAGCTGACTATTTCAAATCCAACAATTCCAAATGGGACAGCAATGACTCACTCAAAATACTCATCTTATTACAATACGAATTCCTTTGCTAGCCCACCTATGATCATGATGGCCATGGGATAGGAGAGGTTCGGCTGTGGATTGCACATGGCCAAATGTCACCCTGATTGGATCATCAGGGCCATTCAATCAAGAGACTCTAAACTTGTCAAAAATGGGTTACCGCATATTTTCTCAATCTACTGTTAGAACGGTTGTGATCATTCGATCTGGATGATTTTGGAGCTATGTGAAATTCATTTTGGCAATGGTGCGCCATTTGGGAGCCGCATGGGAATTTGAATCTTAATTAAGGTAGAAGAGTTGGTGCTGGATGCGTGGCATTATCCTTCAATTGCATCCGAGGCACACAAGCGCACCAATCGACACCATTATTTTCAAATAAATTAAGCATAATATATTACCTACAATGGTCTATGATGACGAAAACGATTGTAATCTTGACAGTGATCTAAATCTTAATGACCATAAGATAGTCATGGAAACACCAAATGATCATGAGATAGTCATAGTGGTCAACAAAATATAATTGAAAATGTATCAAGTAAAAACTTAATGATATGATGATTGAGCGTGTGTTTGTGTTGGCATGTAGCCATGGTAGCATTCCGTAATATGAGAGGTTTCATGCAATTTTCCTTGGTCTTCTATATAAGTGTAACTTGTTACGTTAAATTATATATATACACTAGATTAGATAAGACTTTTACTGTTCAAGTCAAGCAATACGTATAGAAAACTTTGTTAAAGCCATCACATCTCTTAAAGCTTGTTAAAGAGTTGTTTTGACAAAATTTTAACATTTATACTATCTATAATTATATAATTGCCACGTGACACGCTTTTCACACCATTTGATTATGATTATCCAAGAAAGTCCGAATTAGAGTACATTCATGCACTCAGGAATTATATGATACTTAAGCTACGCATGACACTTGATGCACACGTGCTCAGGAAATGAACACATAGCACATATTAACTCAATGATTCCTAGACTGAACTGTTTGACATGGATACTTTGATACACATCCCTCAAAATTGGGACACAGCACATATTAACTCGATGAAAGTTTTTGCTTCTAAAAGTAGGACTGTTGGATAATTTTCATTATTTTTTTTACTTTTCAATAAATGTCCACCATTCTTATGGTAAGATAATTGAACAAGCTTAATATTTGGTTCACATGCATATCTATCCTTAATCTGACTATTTGTATACTACATGTTTAATTTCTAGGTGCCTGCATATCATCCATCACACTAAGCTAGAGTATAACACAGCACCGGTACTGTGTACTACCGGAAAAGCTCTGTGAGGCCCGCCCTTCATCCATTTTCCAGCTCATTTTAAGGGATGAGCTCACATCCAAATCTCAGGTGGACCACACCACAGGTAACAGGGGTGATTGAACACCCCCAGGAAGTTTTTAATGGTGGGCGTTCAATCACCACTGTTTCCTGTGGTATGGTCCACCTGAGATTTAGATGTGCCTCAATTTAGAGCATGAGAGCTTACAAAATAGAAGGACGACGTGGATAAAACACAAATATCATGGTGGGGCCACAGAGCTTTTCTAATCCGGTCCCTCCACGTCTCTCTCAATCTTTGCTCTTTCCTTCTCCTCCTTCCTCCGCGTGAGTCGCACATACACCCTATCAATAGGAATTGGAATGATTAACAGGAGAAAACCGAAATCTGTGTCTTCTCTTTCGCTTTGGAAGGGCCTTGTCCACCATCTTCATTCAACACAAGGCCCATTACGCTGATAATACCAAAAAAAAAAAAAAAAACAGAGAGAGAGCTAGAGAGAGAAAGAAAAGAGATGGCACCCATATCTCCTACCTTTCTCTTCATCTTATCAGCAATGGGCTGTGTTCTGGTGGCACCGTCGGTCGCGATGGATCATATCGTGGGAGGGAGCACTGGGTGGACCATCGTCTCCAATGCCACCTTCTACCAGGCATGGGCCGAAAAACGGACGTTTTTCGTCGGTGACAGACTGGGTACGTTTACAGGCCTTTTCGACCCGTTTGATCTTTTAAAATCGTTGATCTGGTACGTTTTTTAAATTTTTTAAAAGAACGAAATCAAACACAAATTACAGAAATGAGAAATGTTGAGAGAGAGAAAGAGATGGAAGACGTGTGCTGGGCGTGGGCCATGATCGGGTGGGGACCACCGTGGAAGTTCCTTGGCCGAGGAAACGACGTGGTCCATTCATCAGTTAGCCACATGTGTGCACTGAAAATAGGCCATCGGTCTTCTTTCCGTCCATCTCAAGTCCATCCATATGGTTTTCGGGACGGGGTATATTTTCGGTGGCCCCCATGTAACGAATGGCCTGGATCATTTTCACGTGTGCCGTCTTCGCAAGGGAATCCATCAACAAGAATCGCAGCAGGATTCTGGACCATTCATGTACATGACAGATTTCCTTAATTTTCTTGGAATTCTCGTTTGAGGATCGCGAACGGTGTGAGGATAGAGATCATGGTGGGTCCACATGGCCCACGTATGTGTATGGAGATTGTGGATGATCTGGGCCATTTGGGTCCCACCGTGGACATGATCTGGCCGAGAGGGCTGCTCCGCTCATCAGGTGAGCCGCACGTATATCTTCATATGGGCTATCCATCAATTTATTTTCACCTCCATTTATATAAAGTGTGGCCCACCCGATGAGCGGACCAGCATGGATTTGAGCACCGGTACATGCAGTGTAACAAACGGATGGAACGCCCTCAGACTCTTGCGCTCTGCCTGCATGCAGCAGTTTCGATTGGGATTTGAAATGTTGATACAACCCATTCATCAGGTAGATTTCGTATGTGCCGCACACGTTATATATACTCGATACAATCCATTCATCAGGTGAGTCTCACCAGGAGGAACAAATGCATGAAAGATGCAAATCAGGATTGCCATACTGCATGAAATTAGAGGTTTTAGGCATGATTTTACAGTTTCCCTGTCGTGTGGCCCAAGCTAAAATTTCAATGGGATTATGTTTGGTATGTACGGTAAAAATGAGAAGGCAAACCTGATGGACGGAGCGGATGTTACACAGATAACACGGTTTACCCCCGTAGAGCTTAGTCGTATTACCTGCTACAGTAAGTGTTGCGAAGGATTCCGGTACCATGAAACGTTGTTCGTTCAAGAACAGTCAAAGGGTTAATAACAAATAAATAACCACGGTTTACATTCAATAAGCAAAATTCCGTCCCATGGAATGCCTAAGATGGTCCAAGCGCCATGATTTTAGTGGTGTGGCCATCCATATTTTTCTCACACAACACCATGGCTTCGACTAACCTAGAACAACGTGGTTGTGATGCTAACTAGAGTTGGGTAGAATTCGACCCGATCCGGTGGATTCAACCTGATCCGAACCAAACCGAAGGCCTGAATTGATGCAAATCAAGTAGGACCCCTCAGATCCGATCGTACGTCGGATTGAATTCAAATCGTGATTAATCCGGACCGATCCAAAATCCAAATGAACCCTAAACCCTTTTTCTCTACCTAAAGGAGGCGCCGCACCCACCCATCTCTCCTCCTTTCTCTCCCTCTTTCTCTCCCAATTTTCCTCATCTCCTTCCTTCTCTCCTCCTTTATCTCCCAGTTTTCCACATATCTCTCTCTCTCTCTCTATCTCTCTCTCTAGACTCAACTCGATCCGACTCGATTCGGTTTCCCAAACTGAGTTGGACCCGATTCGGATCAGGCCAGTAAGGATTTGGATCGGATCGAGTCAGCTCTGCTGGACTTGGTCCCGCATCAAATCAAGTTCAGGTCAAGTTCTTGAAAATTCGGATCGAGTTGAGTTGGACCCAATCTGATCCGACTCGACTCGATGCCCACCTTTAATGCTAACCATAAGTTTATGTGTAAGGCCAATATGGTGTTTATATTTCATCAAAGCCGTTCATCGGGTGTGAATCCGTCAGATAAAGAGAATATACCAAAATCAACCTGATCCACAACTCAGGCGGGCCACAATTCTATAGTGTGGCCCATGTGGGTTTTTATTAGCCTGACCTCTTGTATGTACGGTTAAAACAAGGGCTATCACCTGATGAAAGTAGTGAATTTCACGTGTGCAAACATGGTAGCCCCAAAGAGCTTGGGTTATACTACTCAGGTCCGGGAACGGATCCACCAGGTACCCTTTTGTTTTGAGAGCCTTAAGAGTTAAAAAAACATAAGATACAATGCATAGCAGAGCAGGTTAGAGATGCAGTCTGATTCTCATGTCCGAAATTTCAGTGTTTTTGTACACAACGGGCCTCCACAGCGTGACAGAGGTATCGAATGAGAGCGATTTCGAAGGGTGTAACAAAGGATCGATGGTGGATGAGTATTTCAGTGGGCCCACGAGGGTGATCCTGACCACACAAGGGAACCACTACTTCTACTGTGGAATAGGGGCGCATTGCAAGGCTGGGCAGAAGCTCAAGATCGCTGTAACTGAGCCAGAACCCACTGATGGTGTGTACGGTGCATCATCTTCAGCCAATTTGATTCGTCAACGTGGCACACTTTCTTTGCTATTATTCTTAATATTGTATTTTTTGATCATGTAACGGAGGAAGTCCGTCGCGATGTCCCGCATCGGATCATTGTTGCGGCCCCATGTGTAAAATTCCACAAGAAATTGCCATCGTTTCGATTAGAATTTTGTGAAGAAGATATCTCGTCGAGGCAACTTTTATTTTTATTTTTATTTTTCCCTTATTTTTAAGAGTTTTGTGTGCGTTTGGACATACAATTTCAAAAACTTGTAAATGGTCTTAACTGAAATTTGGGATTACTCGTAGTTTGCGTCGTGTATGTATATCAAACAGATGTTTTTGGATACAAGAAGGGGGTTTTTTTTTTTTTTAAAGGATTGAAAAGAAAAAAGAAAAAAGAAGAGGTAATAATCTAAGTTTAGTTCTGGATACCAATTTGGGAAACACATGTTCCTATAGAGCAACTCTAAACTCTTGATTTAAAAATAATGTGGAATTTTAAAATTGAAATTAAATATATAAAATAACATCAATCAAGCATCAATTAATCTGGGAACTAAAATATCATTTTATATTGGTTTATGATTCATTTAAGATGGGCTCACTATTTGGACCGTTTAATTTGAACTACACATTTCTCGTGTGCTTGCTTTACGATCCAACTAAAATGGACCCTGATTAACTTTTTAAGTGGAGCTTGGGCTCTAAATCATTTTAGGCTGATCTAACAACTTGGCTCACAACCTACCAAGCTGGTTCGAATCTCCCACTCAGGGTTCTGAGCTTGTAAAAATAGCACCCATGGTTGTGTAATCCATATTCCAAGCCCATGATAAGTTGGTCCCCAATGTGGATGGATTATGCCTGAAACATTTTCCAGGCATCCTAGCCATCTGATCTTTGGTCATTCTTTAGAGGGTTGTTGCGTTACTTTCTGAACCATCTATTATCGGACCCCAAAAATTGAATGGTTATGACTGTGCCAAGTGAAGATTTTTTCCATGGTGGCCTAATTTTCGAGTGAATCTTAATAGACAAATGATCTGAGCTATGGGCTAAGCTTGGACATATTAACAACCGAGTGTGCCGTCTATATCAGGTTCACACACGCATGTATTTAAGCAATGGACTCGAATGGTTCTTTACTCTTGCTCCGATGGTAGACTCTCGAGATTTTCAACACCTGATTAAGGGTTTGAGTACCCATAGGTGGTGAAATCCCACTACGGCATGAGTGTGAGGGTGTGTTTTTTTTTTTTTTTTTTAAAAGCAATGGACTCCAATGATATTTCATAGATGAGGTCTGGCTGCTGGATGCACAAAGAGGTGTGAATTAGTTGGGTTGAGGCCTATGCATACCTAGCCCATGAGATAAGCACCTAGGCCGAGCCTATCTTCGCATGCTAGATGAGCATTTAATTAGGTCCTATGAGTTAGACGGTAGTCAAGCTGAGCTTGATTTAAATTTTTTATAAAAAAAAGAAAAAGAAAAAGAAAAAAGATTTCGAGTTGTGCTGGGCTGTCCACTTGAGTCCTTTTATTAGAAGAGTTCACTGCTGGCATGTTTGGGCACGGGAAAACCATCAGATGTAGGGAAATTGAAAAAGAAATTTTCATTGATATGATCTTTTGTGTTGCTTGGATAGAAAAATATAATAATAATAGAGGGTCTATAAAACAATCATTCATTCAATTTTCTTTTATCCACCGTCTCTCTTTGAAAAATAGGTGTCGATGAATAGCATGCAATCCATCTCTCACTTTCAATCGTGAGTCGGACACTCAGCATTTATTTTATTTGCAGGCATAGATAAGTGCTAAATTAAATAAATCACTTAAAATCCATTAAATTCCACAAGGTATAGATTGTGCTCACATGCGTGATGATAGAGCACCTAACACCTTTCTTCTTTGCCGATATTCCTTGTTAAGAATCACATGTCGCAGATTTTGAGTCATTATAAAATATGGGATCAATTTAATTTTTTTTTAAACATCACGCATATTATATTAAATGAAAAGAAGGAAAATAGGGAAGAGAGTAGCAGGTCTGCTGAGAGAGCAAACGAGGATAAACTCCAAGAAAAAGAAGGTCATAATCCTTCAGAAAATCTACCTAAGCAGCCCGTTCTAAAATTAAATGCTTAGATTTAAAAGAAATAATGAGAGTGGTATTTGCGGTATCCCTGAAGTATCTTTAATTTCCTTCTTCCCAAACTGACTACTAAACTGTGAGAATAGCTATTCTCCATAAGCGAGACCTATGCTTGCCAAACCTAACCTCGTGCCAAGCCTTGAAAAGGGAGACCACCGATTCTGGAATGCACCAGCTGATCTTGAAATGATCGCAAAAATCTGCCCAAATTAAAGAGATGAGGGGGCAATGTAGCAAAAGATGGTCGACCGATTCTTCCATCTTCATACGGCAGAGGCAAATATTAACTAAGTATATCCCTTTCTTCTTCCTATTGTCCACTGTCAGAATCCTCTTCTCACAAACCAGCCAACCAAAAACAATCATCTTAGGCGGAACCGAATACTTCCTAATTTGCTTACACAAAAGATCATCATTTGTAATAGAAATATCCAACTGATTATAGAATGATTTAACCGAGAACTTACTAGATTTGGCCATCCTCCGTATCAGCTCATCTTCGATTTAAGGGATTTGGTGAAGATTTATAAATGCAATCGAGGAGATCCGCATATTCCCGGATCTCCCAATATTGGAGATTCCTCCTATACTCCTAAAATAGGGGATCATCAAATCCTCTTATTTCTATATTTTTTGTAGGTTCTAGTCCACTGTACAATTATGAGTTAATTAACTAATGGCGACTTCAATTCAAATATTTTATATTATAAGTTAAACAAAAAAGCTCCATGAATACAATCCTAGCATTCAACGTTGATAAGTTTGATACCAGATAGATATAGGGGTTTGATACCACATAGATATAGGGGTGGCCCTGTTCACAACCTTTACATATAAAGTTGTTTTCTTAAAAAATAAAAATAAAAATTCCCATAAGGGCTTGCAGCTGAGTTGAACTTTACCATATAATCTATTGTGAGCATTTCATTTGATTAAGGGATTTTGCACGGTTGGGGTTAGGTTTAATCCTAATTGTGGTGGGCTAGTGCCCTCCACGTTGGATCTACCATGCTAAATTGGTGGTTTTTGTCTCATAATTAGAGTTATACATGAGTTGAGCTTGGTACAGTTTGACTCGGCTTGACCACTAGCTGACCCTAGCTTGAACTTGGCTCGACTCGGTCCTCAAGCTTGACTGGCTAGCTTGGTTCGATTCAATTAGTAGCTCGGGCCGGTTCGAGACAAGTTCAATATAAGATTGAACCTGTGCGGCATTTTCTCAAACACATGGAATGCACCTTTAATTTCTTATCCATACTTTCCTCGCCACCAGCCGATGCTTCGTTGATTCATTTTTATCAAATACTTGGTAAGCAACATAAATATCAAAATAATTGAGTCACCGAACTGGTTCAATTTAAGTTGGGGTTCAATCCTATGTGAGTGGAGCTCAGAGAAGCTTGAACTTGGCTCGAAATTTTTTCGAACTCAAAAAATTAGCCCAACTCAGCTCAAACTCAGCTTCAAACCAAGTCGAAACGAGCCTTTTCAAATCAAGTTGAGTGAGCTAACCGAGCTAACTCAGTTCATGTACAGCTCTACTCATAATTGCAATAAGTGGTGTTTTTTGATTACTCTACAATTGCATTTATGCGTAACAAAGCCACTATTTATATGAAAAATCCCCAAATAGGTGTTTTCTAAAAAAAAAAAAAAAAAAAAGTTACCACATACATTTTCAGCCAACCGCCAAAATACAACAATCCTCGTTTTGGCAAATTTTGATCTAGCAGTAGATGAAACGAGAGTTTAAGTGTATACGAATGCACGACATAAAATGGCATTTGGATGTCCTCTGGACTTGTAACGGTCATTTCAAGGGTATTGTCCAAAGTGGGTCTATTAACCCCAAATATGTAAAAATCCTCTCTGGTATCCCTTTAATAACCATTTTAGACATTTTCGAAAAATAGTGGGTGCATGCCTCTCTCTATAGACCCGACGTGCATTGAAAGCCCATTTATTCCAAATGGCGCCCGAAATCAACAGCTAAATGTTGATGAGCGGATAAGATCTCTTACACGTATTCGATTCTCCCGTTAGCACGTGTGTCCGCGGGTCCCTTCCAAAAGTTCTAAAGCGCGCGCGTCCCAGTTTCAATCCTGAAAAGAAAAGGAGATTTGCCGCGCACATATCCAAACTTTACTAATTACTATCATACGCAAAGGGGTAAAAGGGTGTTAGCCTGCGCACTCGACGTCCCGAAACGAAAGGAATCTCTCATTAGCCAGCTCAAACCCCTCCATTCATTCCCGTCCTTTTCTCTGTATCCGTTTAGGCTTCTCTGTCTTCTCTTTTCCCTTTTTCTTTCCTCTATCTGAAAACTACCAAACCCTAGAAAAGGAGGAGGAGAAGAAGAAACCCTAACCCTAACTTTTTCACTATACTGTGATGATTTCATGGGAGATGGAGATGGAGGAGATCGAGACGGTGCTGGAGAAGATCTGGGACATACACGATAAGCTCAGTGATGCTATCCACGCCATCTCCAGATCTCATTTCCTCAGTTCTATCAAATCCCTCCAAAAATATGACCGTTCGTCCGCTGGCTTCGTCTACGCGAAGGATTTTCGTGCGTCGGATGATGACGCTGCAATCGCCGAGGCGAGGAGCCTCAACGCTATTCGGACGGCACTCGAGAACCTCGAGGATCAGCTCGAGTTCTTCCATGTAAGTCACTCTCTATCGCATGATAAAAAAGATAATCACACGTTCTCTCTTTTTTCCCCCCCTCCCCTACAGGCATCCAAACGATCCTTTTAACGTTTCTGCGTTTAATTTTCCTGAAATTCTATGTATTTATCGTGAAAGAAATGATGGATGCACAGATGCCAGTAAAATGTTAAACAATGACACTCGTTATCTAGGGTAGAAATATGCCATTTCTGGTTTAAAATTTGTAAAGCATGCGGTGCCCAAACAGCATATTTTTTCCTCTTTATGAATTTAGCTGGTGTTTGTTTGGGCAGAAATCGAACACCCACCTAGATACCGTAATGTTCTCCTCATGTATGTTCAGAGGAATTGCTTGATAGGAGTGTTACTATCCATTGACATGCATACAGTTGTTGTACATATCTTGTTTGCGTGCCTCAGTCCAATCATGATGTAAATGGGTCAAGGATCATGCTAAACAGGATCAATGTGGAATCTTAACTTCCTGATTGGTGGCCACAAACAGTAGGTTAACATGAAACATTTTGTCAATGGTTCAAATTCAATGAAAAAATGTAGTTAATCAGAGGATCATTCGTTCAATCTTATCTTAAGCCCATCTACAGTGGGCCCATATTTGGACAGGGTTGAGATACACATGCTAAGTGGTTGTATGCATGTGCATGGATTCCTATGCCATCATAACAGACTAACAATTAACCCCGCTCTTAATGATATTTTGGTAGTTCAATTTATAATCCAGTGTTTCGAATGTCTCTCTCAATTCGTGCATGCGACGAGTGGAATGTAATGGTAGTTTAACCATTATATGCAACAAGGAATTATATGATCCTAAGATTCAGGAAATGTGTGGTATCCTCAACCTTATGTGCCAGTGGAGCCCATGTTTTGGTGATTGGGTTGATGGTCTATTGGGTCCGATGGTGTTGGGCCCCACTTGGGTGGACTACATTTAAAACAATTCTCCCGATCCTTAGATAAGAGCCCACCAATCTTTGCCATTTTCATTTAACGTGGATCTGTGCTGGGTTTTTCTTCTTAACCATCTATTTGCAGGCCTTGGACCAAAGAGCATCTCATTAGGTAAACCCTCAGTCCATGGCCTGTGCACTATTTCACACTCCATATCAATGGTGTGTGCGTTTGCGCACTTGCATCTTGGACATGGATGTGTGAGTTGGTCTCGGACACACACAAGGTGTTAGTCACGACTCACGAGAACCTTGGAGAACCTAACATGTCCATATTGATACATGGTGATATTGAAAACTGTATCATTATATACATTTTACTTAAAGTATGTGTAAGATTTTAACTTCACAACTAGAAGTACTCTAAGAGTTATTTAAGAAAAGTATAATTTTTATGGCTAGAATATCTGATTTTGGACAGAGCACAGTGGGTCAAATCTACAATCTCTAGCTCTAGATGTGAGATTATGAGAAGAAAGGACACAGTCCTTGTCAAAGCTTAAAATACAAGAAGGATAAATTACAAATTTCCTACTAGAAGAGTAGACTACCGGAATCACGGGTTGCTCTGATAGACTGATACGTGGTAAGTTATGGGTTTGCGGTAACACCACTTCCTTTGGTACGTGGCATGCTAAGCGTTTGATCATATGGATGACCATTCCTACTAAGTATGCATGACATGGTTATATATCCAGAGTCGTTATTGTAATTTATATATGCAATGAATGCTATTACTAGAACCTGGCATGTGTAGTATTAAATTATAGATGCTTGGTACTATAAATCAAAGAATATATCTCCACACTCTAAATATAATTTAAATTGCAACTTAATCAACGATAAGAATCATATTGTTCTGATTCATGTTATAACTTATGGCATAAGTTGGACACTAGTTGCCAAACATAATCCTCCCTTCTCTCAGGATGATGTTGTCACATCAAAGGAAAACCCTATTCATTTCCTTTCTTTTTCCCTAGATTCCACACATCCAAACATGCCCTTGGAATCCAACTTCACTCATGCCCTCGTAAGATTTAGCTGTGTAGGCCATTTTTCAGATTCGAAATATAAATTTGAATTGTAACGTAATCAACAATAAGAATCATATTGTTAAGGTTCATGTTAGAAACCAAGGCATAAGTTTGACACCAACGTCCAATATGACGCGGCCTTCCTCCCTCATCCGGGCTTGGGACTAGCAATGAGAACACAAAACTCCCGCAGGCTCGATGTAATAGACTGTTACATAGGTTGATTACAGTTTAGGTCTATCAAATAGTCTATTTCATTGGTTGATTTCAATCAATGAGTTTTTATCAACAATAAAATACAATCCATACTTTAGGGTTAGTAAAACTAGCAGTCTGGACTATCAGAGAACCATAATTCAGATCTTAGGATTTAGAATGGAAAATGTAAGGGATTGATGATTTAGGTAACATGTGCTTGACACGTGTCTAAGATGGGATTTTTAGAAAATGGACTGTCTTTATTACAGAGTCCATATTCCTTGCATAGATGATCAGCTTTTGTTTTTCCTAGGTTACGTATTAGGGTTTGGATAATGGTAAAATCAAGGTTCTGAATATTGGTGTATCGGCCAAGGCCAAAAACAATATGACACTAGGCACATTAGACCATATCATACCCATATATCTTCTTTTGGCCCCCCAAAAATTGAAGAAATATAGGAAAAATAGAAAAACAAATTGTAAAACACAAGAATCTATCTTTTCCTTTTTGTGTTTTTAACATGTATTCAATGGTATATCAGACCATTCTCTAATGAGCATGCTGTTTATTGGCTTGACTTGCTGAAAATCAATCAGATAGTGCAATACAATTTAAGCATGATTTGGTGGATTAGGGCCATTACATTGAAATTCAACAAAAAGAAGACGAAAAATGGAATAAAAGTGATGCATAACCCGTTGTTTTTTTTTTTCCCCCGAAATGACCAATTGTGCTTTGAGTCATCAAATTCCACTCAAATATTCTGTTTTGATCTCCAAAATAGCATAGAGCTAGCCTAAAATGAATTCGCAATCTTCCTCCATGGTTGAAATAAAGAAATAAGTGGAACTGAGAGCAAAAAAATTGATTTTGGGCCTGTGCTGTATTTTCCAGATCATTTTGTATCTGTGTGGATACGACCCATTTCTTTGAGACAGCTGGACTCGCCCTGTATCATGTATCGAGGGGAGCCGATATGTCCCTTTAATAACAGTATTTTAAAATGATAGTAAAATAATTTACATTACATCATTAACAATCAATTATTCTATGCTGCAGACTGTTCAGTCGCAACAACGAGCAGAAAGAGATGCTGCAATAGCACGGTTAGAGCAAAGTCGCATTGTTCTTGCAATGAGATTGGCTGACCACCACGGTAAGAAATACAAAGTCATTGAAGAAGCCCTGGCATTTGTGGGGGATGTGCACGAGGCCGGCCGTTTTGTTTCACCAGAAAATCTGTTTGAAATGCCACGAAGTCAGTCTGCTGAGAACTTGGAAGATGGTGAAAGAAAAGGGTCAAATGTTTTGATGCAAATGTTTATGTCTTGCTTTACCTTTGCTAAGAAATCGCTTAAATTGGAGCATATGGGTGGTGTATTAGGACATACTGCTTTGGTTGCTGTTAGCATGCTTGCTTTACTGCAGCTGCATCAAGTAACCTTCAAGAGCGATTTTGTTCTTGAAGTTCCACAAGCAGAAGATGATTCTTTTTACAGGAAGAGAAACGAGAATGTTTCTCAGTTGGAGGGTTCTTCTTCAAGTGGCTGTGCCAAGCATTTGGATGTGTTGTTGGCTAGGGGCTAAGGTGAAAAGATTGATTTCTTGACAAGTTGTGCATGTACATGGCGATTTTGAAATGTTAGAAGATGTGCATCTTAGTACAATGCGCATGGACAGTGTCAATGCTTCTGCTTGTAACTGTTTTACCATGAGATCTTAAATGGTATTCGGCATAGAATTAGCCTGATTAAATGTCATTTTCTAGCCTGCTATACGGTTTTCTTTTCTTTTCTTTTCTTTTTTTATGTGTGATTCTACATTCATGGATTCCTTGTATCTGAGTTTGGTTGTGGATACATGATGTTTGTTTATTCCTCTTCCCTAATTGACGGAGCCATGCTACTGACAAAATCTATGAAGGGAGGCTTAAGCATTTGCTTTTTTATTTTTATTTTTAAAATAAGAGAGAAGTCCTATATCCTCAGATAATTTTCAATTGTTATCAACTAGTGCAGTAATAAGATACTAAGCACCATCTAAAAAGTTTGTGTTTTTCATCTCTTGTGACTTGTGAGCCATGCGTATGTATGCATTGTCTTCATGTATATGCACATCTTTCTGCTCAACTATTGTTCGGTAGATGCTACCTTCATGACATGTATGCATGCATGATCGTAATGCGGTCCTTCACGCATTCCTCATGAAGAACACATTATCAATGCATCTACATACGAAGCACCCGGCTTATTTAGAAGGAAAATATCTCACATGGTTAAAGTGGATTTTCATATGGTCTGTAAGAAATGAAGAACATTTAAGAAGAAAGCAGTGTTCTGCTCCAAATGTCAGTATGAGCAAAGATAAGGATATTTAGTTTGCTTGTTGCTGTGTAAGTACTCATTCACTATATTGTTTTATGATATTTGCTAAGCCGGCTAATGTAGGGGCATTTCACACTAGGCTCGAATGGGGTGAGCTCGTGGGATGCGGCGACACACTCGGGGTGGGCGGCCCATGTGATTTGGAGCCCACGAGCCCACGAGGGGGGTTCGGCCGAGGTCCTAACCCATGAGACGTGGGGCCTGGGCTATGAGATAAAGGGATTAATTCACCATACTCTAACAGTTCGAGCTTTTAGAGCAAGTGGTTAATTGTCCTGCATCAAATTGGTATCAGAGCGAGAGGTCTCGTGTTCGAGACTCCTTACCGAGGGTGATTAATGCAGGGGCATTTCACACCGGGCTCAAGTGGGGTAGCCCGTGGGATGCGGGGACATACTTGGAGTGGGCGGCCCATGTGATTTGGGGCCCACGAGCCCACGAGGGGGGTTCGGCCGAGGTCTTAACCCATGAGATGTGGGGCTTGGGCTATGAGATAAATGAATTAATACGCCATACTCTAACAGTTCCTACATCACCGGCACCCATATACAAGGCAAACCATTTATACCTACTGTATTTGTAGGCATGGAGCATTGGGTATTGGATCCATGCCATCCATCAGTTCATTTATATGCCCTGGCCAGAAAATACCTATGGTCCATTTTTCAGATGGTCTGCAGCTTATGAAAAATTTTGGAAAGCTGAAATAAACTTGCCAATTTAGCTGACCATCCATTTTTTTTTTTCTAAAGTGGACCAGCCTAAGTTTTGGGCTAGACCATCAAAATGGTCAGTTCCACGTGATGTACAGTTCAGATATTGCCCCCCATCTGCTGCTAGAGCTGGACACCAAGCTGTGCCAAGCTCGACTTGGTTTGGCCAGCAGCTTACCTCGGCTTGGCTTGGTCCTTGAGCCGTACTGGCCAGCTCGGCTTGGTTCGCTCAGCAGCTTGGGCCGAGTTCGAGTTAATTATATTTGTAAAAAGAAGGTATATTACACACACACCCACACACTTAACTAAGGTCAATAAATCGAATTGAACGGAGTCAAGTTGGGGCTGAGTCGAGCGAGTTAACTGAGCTAGCTCGGTCCGTGTCCAGCTCTATCTGCTGCCCATGCGCATGTGGAGGCAAGTAGATTGGCTACCTTATATATGCCTTTATGCCTAGACCTTTTGTTACTATTTATTTATCATGGCATGCTTTTAATTACTTGGACCAGTCCACTATCTACCCTTTTGCATGTATGATGATCCAATCCAAAAAATCTTTAAAGAAGATTTTTTTGAGAATTCAGATGACTGATAAAGCTTGTTTGGTACAAATACAATGGCGAATCACATTTTGACTTAGACAATATATATGGCTACATCCAGAAATGTTTACACTTAATATGCCTACCTTCTTATCCGACATGATCATAGCTGAACAAATTTAAATGTAGTAAATATGTCTACATGTATGTACATGGGTACACAATGTATTAGCTGGTTTGATTCATAATGTTATGCCATGCTGGTGGATACTGTTTGTTTTGTTGTTTCCATATACATGATTGCATGTGAGCCATTATATGTTAGCTGTAACTTTTGAGCCTATTCCCCCGAAAAAAATGGTGAGAGAAACCAATCGTGTATGTTCACGTGTTTTTATGTGTGGGTAATTTGTTTACAGAGTAACCAATGTTTCTATTGCTGCCCATTTTTGTTTATGTTTATCATGTCTACAAATGTCATGGTTAGTGGTGCGGTGCAGAATATGAATCAAGAGAAACTGAAAGGAACTTGAATCTGATGCATACCGTTTGTAGCCAGTCTTCTTCACACCCCACACAAGAGATACCAAGAGCCACAAAGGACTAGAAATCTTTCCCACTGCCTTCTAGTGGTGAATCGACTATAAAATTAGAAGAAAACCATCTTCTAGTTGAGAGAATAAGAAATCAATGAGTGGAATCCTTAAAAAATTCTACTCAATAACCAAAACATAAAGTATAGCCCATATGTATGGTCCTATTGTGTTTTCTTGACCTTTGTACATGAGGTTCCCAGTTTAATTTAATGTTAATACTATTCTCTGCATGCTAACAACTTTCTTACTTTTGACTGAAATGCCAATTAACTTGCTAAGCATGAGAAATAGAAAATAACTATTAAAAAAATGAAAATTGTGGTTAATACATGCATGTGTATGAAAAATGCACACACGTAGGGTCCATAACCTGATTTGACTGCCTGTGGCGCCCAGCAATTTGATGCAGTTGCTTGTGGGGCATTAATTTGATCACAAGTTGCTGATCATCGTGACTGTGGGCTTGGGTACATCAGTTAGAGATGCCGGATCATCATTGTCCCAACTATTTGCGTTCAACTTTATCATGATTGCTTGGCAAAGTTCATGGTTACATCTCAGTATGCAGTTGTGTCTTGGTATTCTCATGATTACTTCTGTGACAGATGTCTGTCCCAACAGAGTTTGGCAGCTTCTTTATCTGGTATGCTCTTCTTCTTTCATCACTTTATTTATGCCATTGTTTTCCAGTAACTGTGTTCTTTCCTCTGCGTAGATCCATAGTCAATGTTACATTTACACATTCATGAATCTGAATGGTCGTTACAGAAAAGGGAAAAAAACCCTGAATGCAGGAAGTTTAGGCTATGTTTGGAGACCCACTGGAAATGGAAAAGAAATACATTAATTTTATTGGTAAAATATTATTTCCACCAGCTTGATAGAGCCCAGTATGGTGAGTAAAAAACTCAAATTTGTGAGAATGATCACATGGTTGCTTGATTTACTATAGAATTTTTTTTGAAAGGTAACACTACCAGTGATTGAACCTTGGATCACTCCCACTACACTGACTCTACCCATTCATCTAACAAAGGAAAACCCTCTCCATTTCCTTTCTTTTCCCTTGAATTCCATGCATCCAAACATGCCCTTGGGAGGATGATAAATCGAGAGCTTCTTGGTAAATGGTTGTGGAGATTTGGGGAGGAACCTCGTGGTGGAGGGAGAGAGTTGCAAGAAAGTATGGATGTAACATTGGAGGATGGCGCAGTAAGAGTTCATCTCTGTATACCTCTGCTATCTCGTCGCTTGAGAAGGAATTTATAATCGGGGTTGTTTTCTCCCTTGGTAATGGCGTGATAATTCGTTTTTGGGAAGACACTGGGGCTGGCAATTCTTCTCTTCAGGAGGCATTCCCTGCTTTAGCGCAGCTCTCAATGGGAAAGGATATTTTCGTTTCTGACTGTTTTTCGCAGGTGGGAACTTGTATTATTTAGTCTCCTCGTTGCAGAAATTTATTTGACCAGGAAATTGAGAAGTATGTGAAGATGCTGGATCAGATCCTCTTGCATGCTCTGATTAAGAGAAGATTGGGACAAGCTGGTTTGACTTAAGGATAATTCGGCTTGCTTCTCAGTTCAATCCTTCTACAAGTGGCTAACTAGCACTCATAGGGATGAACCAAAGCTTAATCTCTCTTTTCTGTGGAAATATGCCGCCCCCCCGAAAATCCTAGCATTTGGTTGGCTAGCAGGGAAAAAGAAAATCCTAACGGTGGATAATCTGAGGAAAAAGGGGATGATCCTCCCTAATATATGCCTATGCTGTATGAGGGCAGACGAGTCGGTCGACCATCTGCTTCTCCATTGCCGTTTTGCTCAGTCCATTTGGGCAGAGATTATGCTCAGTTTTAACTTATCTTGGTGCTTCCCAGGCGAAGTGAATCAGTTCCTTCAAGCGTGGCACGGGGTGCATATAGGAAAAGACAAGACTATCATCTGGAGGATGTCAGTCCTTGCAGTCTGGTGGTTGGTTTGGGGAGAAAGGAATAGCAGATGCTTCAGGAATACTTCTAATATGGCTGGGGCAATAGCTACAAGGGCTAAGCGTTATATGATAGAGTGGGCCTCTAATGTCAAGGATCTTTATGGCCATGATTTTTTCTTTTTAGGCATGGTCTGCTTTCTCAGCAGCCCTTCTCTGTCTTTGTTTCTGCCTTTTTCTTTTAATGATATCCTTCATCTTTCAAAAAAAAAAACACTCATAGGGATGAATGATGTGAATTCATGTCTCATGTGTGGTACAACAACAAAAAAGAAAAAAAGGGTATTGCGGCCTTTGGTTGCGGTTGCTTGGTCGAAAGGAGAGATCTCACCATAGATAACCTTAAAAAAGAGCTATGATTCTTCCAAGTAGCAATTGTCTTTTAAAGATGTTTGGGCGGGAGACCTTCCTCTCCAAGCCTTGTTCCCAACCATCGCGAGGCTCTCTTTGACTAATGTTTCCAATTGTTATTCTGTCTTAGGAACATCTCTGTTTGGTCTGGTGCCCTCCTTGTCAGTGGGATATGGATGATGGGGAAATCGAAGAGTTTGTAAGATTGTTGAACAGGCTCATCCTTTATGTTCTGGATAGTAGTGAGTGAGACAAGATGCTCTCTGGCTCAAGGATAGATCAAGTCATTTCTCAGTTTGATCCTTCCACGGTTGCTTGTGCTGATTGCCTCCCGGTGTTCTATGCGGTGCCACTTCCCATGTGTGGTCCTATGGTAGTGAAGCCTTTTTTAATTTGCTGGAAGGACCATAAAAACCAGTTATGCTGCAATTGATATGTGTAATTTGTTTGAGATTTGCTAGGCCCAAATGTATATGAAACCCTGTCCATCTACCCTTAAGCATGTGGTGATATGGTACACTTGTGTGAGATTCGAGGTTTCCACCAGGTGGTCCACACTTTTAGATCTTTTGTCCTAAAAACCAGGCTGTTGCACTCCTCGTGTGGGCCATTGAGCACTGAAAAGGGATACTCCTAAAAAATGGAAGTGCTAAAGAAGTTGTTTAGCCATCAATTTGTCTTGTGCATGCCACCCCTCTGAGGATTGAAGTAGTGTGTTTCTGATCCAGAAGATAAAAGTCATATAATCAGTGTGGCCTACCTGGTGGAATGCCCAGTTCTCAGCATCTCACACACATTTTCTATATTCCCATGTGGTAGCTTGTAAATGGGCAATGTTTTACTTGTACGGGGCCTTAGCAAAAAAATCTAGGTTGTCTTTGCAGGATGATCTATAAGCATTTCCTTTTTCCTTTTTAGCTAGAAGAGTAATAGTATCTTGAAAGAAGCTGGATTAATACAATGCTTTCTACATTAAGCTTTATATGCAAATTTCATATAATGCAATTAGACACACTTACATCATGTATTTACACGCTTAAATCCACTTAGATGAACTTCGACGCATGTAGATGCATTTCTATGTTAAGCTTAAGGTACAGAGCTTTGTAATTTGGTCTGGGCTTGTTGTGAAAAGTTTTACGTCTTTTGTGACAATCAATCAATAGGTGTTGAGCCTTCCCTCATAATTAATATATGAATATAATACGTATGACATTAGCTGTTCAATGCATCATTTGGAAATTTTTACTCTCATTCCTCTGTTGCATTCCAGATGCAAGTCCATTTTGGAGGGAGTTACGATTACAGCCCTCTGGTATGTATTGGACTGCCAGACTGATTGGCCATGAACATTGTAAGGTGGGCCCAAAACTTCCCAACCTAAGGTTTGCTCTTTATCTGATTTGCTCTTCTTGTTTTATCACTTTATTTATGCTATTGTTATCTAGCATCTGTGCTATTTTCTCTGCATGGATCCCAAGTCAAATGTTACATTTACACATCCATGAATCTGAATGGTAATTACAGAAAAGAAAATTGAGAAAAAAAAAAGCAACCTGAATGCAGGAAGTTTAGGTTAGGTTCAGAGACCTGGAAATGGATAGGGAAAACACTAATTTCATAACTATATTATTATTTCCAATGGCCGGATAAGAAATGGATTCCAGTATCAGAGGTCTTGTTCGGATGGTGAGTAAGAAACTCAGATTTGTGAAACAACGGTCACATGTTCTATCTGAAGTCTTCCCTTTTCTTTGCTATCCAAACATCAGGTTGATGGTGTCACATCAAAGGAAAACCTTCTCCATTCCCTTTCTTTTCCCTTCGATTCCACATATCCTAAGTTGGAATCCAAGGTGAAAGAAAGTAAAAATAATAATCATCTGATGATGATTTGCATTAGAACTAAAGAAGCATGTATTCTAATTTTGAGTTCTTGTTTGGATAGGAAGTGGAAATCTCATATTCTCTCAGTACTCAACTCACCTAGTCTCTTGTGCCATAAGCTCAAATTATGGAGAAGTGTGACGATTGCTTGGTGGAATCCACCTTTTCCCCTGCTCTATCTAAACATCACAAATCGCCACACAAGAAAAAACCTTTTCCCTTTCCATTGTTTGGCATGGAATCCATGGTCTTGAAACATGGCTGGGAAGTTGTGATGGAAGATGAATGAAACATGAACAAGTCAAACTTGCTTTATTCCAAATCCGTTTGTACTGACCTCAAAGATTTCTTCTTTAATTATTTATAGTTACTGTACTCTTTAGTGTGGCTTTCTGTGCTTTTGTCAAGGATCTCTGAAATTTTGTCCGAGCTTCACTCTCTAATCCTTTTTTTTTTTTTTTTGATAAAATGCCATCTAGTACTTGGCATGGGCACGTGGTGGTCGTAGGCAACCTCTATATGGCCCATTAATGGGAATTGAGGACACTGAAATGGTATCTCATCCGCCATGCTGATACCACGAAAGGTCTAAGGCTGTGAGTTTATGGTAAGAATAGAGGGCTACATCAAGTTGATAAATGGTCCACATTCAATGCACACGTGTGCCTCACCTGGTGAGCTGACTTGCATATGTTCGTGATGGGCACCTACCTGCCAAATGGCCTGGGTCTCAACACATACCATGTGCACACGGGTGCCAAGCTCAATCCTCATGGTACCTGATCATCTTCCAACTTGGTAACTTATCCCCATTGCATTGTGTCCAGTGTTTAAAGTTTCTGTTGTAAATTTGCATTTCTCATTATATGTACGCGTCATGATATATCTAGTCTATAGACATTGATGGATAGTCTGCTAGTTCAAATCAATTGGCATGAATCTCTGATTGCCAATTGTGTTTGGTTGGTGTTTGTCCGTACCTATCATCGACTTAAAAAGAAAGAAAAAATGGAAGCCCAATAGTGCAATTTATTTCCTTATTCGTCATCATTTTAAAGATCTGATGCCTTTCCTGTAATAAGTGGCATGCCAACCTATGGTCTGGCTGCACTGCGAGAGCCGCACACTGCATTTTCAGCCACAAAAAAATCAGGAATAATTTTTTGTTTAATCCCGCACCGTGAAGTGGTTTTTCGTGGCTGAAAAGTCATTATACTCTTCTTGTGCTGCAGCCAGCCTGTAGGGGGTTAGTTGTCTGTCCTGAAATGTGTCTTGAGTGACCTTTACAATGGTTTTCAATGGTAGAAAAGATTAAATGTGCCAAGATTGTACCTGTAGTTGGTGCACCTACATCTCCATGCCACCCATTGTGGGCGTGAATCTCAAACATGTACATTTTGAAATGCTGATAGATTCCCGCCAACCATCTATTAAATGGGGAAAGACAATGGACGGGTGGGTGCATGGTGATGTGAACGCTGTGAGCGTTGGCGTCGTGATTACGTTTTCCTCGTTGTTCTGGTATTTTTCTGAATTTCGTTTTCCTTGCTTTGTTGTCTCTCTTTTAACTACTTGTGTTAAAAAATATCTTGTTATCCATTGTCTTGCATCCCTCTCCGAAGCTACCTTTCTCGTAAAGGAGAAACAAAATAGATTAAAAAAGAAATGAGAGGATGAAGCCATACTCATTTATTCCAAGCTTACACTAGACAAAATGAGGAAAAAGTACAGCTTTACTGTATTTGGTGCTCTATTCGTTTCTTTTTGGGACCCACATATAAATGGTGGGGATGGTTCAAGAAGATATTACAAGATCATACATTCGCCACTGGTGAGCTGCCATCCAGTTGCCTCAAACATGAACAAAAATGCGTGCCTGGCAATTTATCCAATTTTGTGCTATTTTACAGCATTGCAATACTATTTCCTATACGTAATTAATTAATATATCATATATGTATTCAGTATTAGTTAAAAATATTATTGACTAGGCATATTACAAAAATGACTTTAGGTAATCGGGTGAGCGGATACAGATATTACCCTATCTGTATCTGACCCACGTGGCAGTCCGGTAATCAGGTAAAGTCTCATGTCTGAATCTGATGTGCTTGCATTGGATACGCCTGGTAATCAGAAACGGTTTTCATTGCTACCTTTATACCCGATTAAATGGAGTCCCCTGCACCTCACCACTCTCTCGAAAGGCAAATCAGTGTAGACTGAACTTTGTGTTGTGGTTTGACAATATATCAATCTCTAACCATTAAGAGCTGGGGTTGATCATGTGTTGGGCCTTAGCTAGGAAAGGGTGTGGAGGTCCTGTAAGAAAATACCAGGCCCAGATCAAATTCAGAAAAATATCTCGTTTTTGTGGGCTTTTGTGGGGGCAATATGGCATTTTTTGGGACTATGGTTTCCAGCTTACATGAAGTCAGGCAGTCGATGGGCTGGGCTGGGCTGGCCTAGAGGGTCTGGGGCTGTGTGTGTTTTCTAAATTTTAGGTTGGTGCATCCAGGTCTGGCCTGATTTTCAAGCCCCCAAAAATAAATTGTGTGGTGGACCTTGGCTGGCCTTGATGGACCCTTGGCATTGCTATGACAGGGTCAGTGCAACTCTGCAAAAGCTAAGTTACCGTGCGGCAGCAGGGTTTTTTGGGCAGCTAGAAATTGGAATCCGAGATTTCCAATACAAATCATGTTCGGCAACCCCGAAATCCTGGGAATGGTCCCTTTTAAAATCCATGAGAAAAAGGTGGGTTGTAAAATCCAGGATTTTAAATCTTCTCAAACTGTTGTAACTACTCTCCTCCCCTCTTTAAGGTCCCCTAAGTAAAGAATTTAGGCTGCCAAACATAATTTCTGAATTCCACGGGATAAAAAGTTCAGTGTGCCAAACACAATCAAGAGTGCAAAATCCAAGTTTGAAAATCCAGGATTTGGGTTGATTTTGGTTCTTAAGTCAGAATCCAAATCCATACTGCCAAACGACCCCATGTACCAAACGACCCCATGTACCAAGGAAGTGAAAATTCCATAATTGAGGATAAAAAATAAGATTGTGATTGAGGAAGACAATGAATTTGGAAACAAAGCAATAATCTCTACCATCTTCCTCGGCAAGGGGGCATGATCTTGTCCGCATCTCTTTACATGACAAGCCAAAATGAATGAAATGCATACACACAATGAGATATCTCAATGAACAATCCAAATCAATGGAATGCATAAATACAATAGACGAATCTAAAAACGGCCTATACACTATTTTATCAAATCAAAACCAACTCCTCATCACACCAATCCAATCAATCCATGTGATGGAGGAATTTCAAGCTAGAGAGACAATGCCAGTTTCTTCAACTGAAATTTCACGCTATTCAACCCGAACCTTAGCTCAGAAAGTTGTAAATCAGGCCTCAGGTCATTGAAAAATTTGCAAAACTAGAGATAAATGCAGCCTGTTGCCTCAATTTCTGTACAGATTGCTCTCCACTCATGGACAAATCGAAAATAGCCGTAGAAGCAAAGAAACCCAACTGCACAGACCAATCTATAGACCAATTTATGAAGGTAGATTTCACCCCCTCCCATAGAAGACATCCAAATGGCTGTTTGGAGTGTTTTCAATGAAACCCATTTGTCCTAACACCGTGGATTTCATGAGGGAATGCTCATGCCTTCCATAAGAACTTTTGACTCGATGCATTGTTTCCTTTCTTCTGATCATATGATGTTGCCTAGTCTGATATAAGTGAATGACAGAAACCATGCCTGCCACAACCACTGCCAATCTTCCCGCCATTCCAGCAGCTTTCTTCAATTTCAATGGATATGATAAAAACTGAAGACAGGACTTGAGAAAAGCCACGATTCGGTTTTCCGTTGCATGAATGGAGCATCCATCTTGGAGAGTGACATTTGTCTTCTCTTTGATTGGGTTTTTTGAATCCCAAATGGTGTTCTTGTTCATCACAAATGCTAGCAAATCTTCAATCACATCCAGTGTTCTTCCATGATGTTCAGCTATCCTTTCTAGGAGGGATGATCTGCTTTCTTCCAGTCGCATAAGAGCCGTGTCTCGCTCTGTTCGCTGCTGTGATTGCAATCTCTGACAACAGTAAGAAGAAATTAACAAGGATGTAAATAAAGCAGCATTTGGGTGCACTGCCAAATTGTGATTGGTGGGGTTTCCCTACTGAGCTTTATAGACTTGGTGTATGTGGTGTTGCAGAAAAGGAAGCCTGATCAAGCAGGCTAGCATTTTCCCGCTTTTGCACCCAAACATATGCTCAATATCTCTGCGCACATCAAATATAGAGACTGTGTGAGTCTATCTATCTACATACATGTTTGTGTTGTATATACTATCATATCAACCAACAAGATCTTGTTGAAATATATCAGACTTACAACTTATCCATCCCCTCAAGAAAACACGTCCTGCTTTTTGCAGTTTCTGTGTCTTTCCCATGGGTAGGTTGGAGCCTTTTAAATTTTATTTGATCAATTGGTCACTCTGAAGAGTAGTTCGGTTATTTCGCATCCACATGCATACAAGTATGTACAAGGATGGTAGCTCATTTCACAACTGAAATCTCTTCACTGAATAATAGTTTTTAACTTAGTCGATGGTCACAATATAAGGGGCTGCTTGGATTTGGGCAAAGTTGTGTTCTGACTAGTAGTCATGGACAAAAGTACGTGTCCATGATTTGTTAACCCTATTGTACATGGAACTTAGGTACTTTTGGAAAAATAGTCATTGAGATATGACCATCAAACCATGGATTTGCTGTCCTTGGCAGAGAGGTGGAACTACCTGTCATTGACACTTTATAGTTTCGGTGCACATGAGAATCACTCTTATATATGTGCATGTACATGACATATTCCACTATACCACTTGCACGATTGCCAAAGTCTAAACATCTCACATGTGCATATGTACCACCTTCAATACTCAAATACTAAAAAATGCAGTAAAATGTGCTACCAATTAATGTTTTGAATTCCCTATATGTGCCGCAATCTATCTTATCCCTCTTCTAGTGTGTATTTGACGAACAAAGAATTAAATAATTAGTTCGCAACAACATGTCCATGACTTGCTTGAGCCGACCTCATGCATTGGGTTGCTACTCGTGATGCAACTTTGCCTGAATCCAAACAGGACCTAAAAGTGACACTCTTTCCAGGACTAGGGTATAGGTTAGAAGGCCAAGAATGCAAACTTTCTCCAAGCATAATCTGGAAATCCAGGATATCAGTTTCCATTCATATATGGATGGGAGAATTCATGCATGCATTGGTTCTACTATTAATGATTTCAAGATTGGGCTGCAGCACATAATACTGTTCTCTATCGATTATTTGGAAGGCTTTCCCCACATATTGGATTTGTATAGCCTTGTCCTCGCCTTTTGCTGATAAATTTTAACAAAGAAGAAGAAGAAGAAGAAGAAGAGAGAGCGAGAAAAAACCAGTGTGATGGATGTTGAAGAGATTTCATCAGGTGATTGTAAAAGAGATCGAGTTAGCAGTGGCTTCCAACATGAAGGGTTGGAAATTCTATACCTAGGAAACTTAGTCAAGAGCATGGAATATGATACATTTTACAGAGGTATGCTAAGGTGATTCATGCAGGAAATACTGAAGAGGCAATTCACGGCATGTGCTAGATAATGGCCACTCATCAGATGGGAGCCATGAACACACCTTACCCTGGTGGGTATGTATCATGAAAGGTGATACATCTGGATTAAGAGGTGTGGCGAGGCAATTCATTCAAGGGAAGGTTGAAGTGGCGATTCATCAGCCCGCCATGAACATGCCTTAATGAGCACGAGACTCACAAGCAGAGTAGCGTGCGAGGTCATGTACCTGTGGAATTGTTCGCGTAACTTCAATCAAATGGTCTTTTACAGAAGACGCCTTGATGAAAACAAATCTCAAATGCTTGCCTAGATTGAAAATGCTCCTGAACTACCATAAGCAAAAGTGACAGTCCTTAAACTAAGCCCAATCACTTAATCTTTTGTAGCATTGTCTGATTTGCTTATCACGAATGAATGACTGGAATGCTGAATAATATTACGAATACTAACTAAATTCAGTGATTAGGCCATTGGGTCGATTTGATTTTTCAGATTATACAAGTAAATAATCCATGGCGCATCAAATCCTCATCATGTTAAATCATCATAATCTTTCCAAAAGCTCACTGCCCATCAAGAAAATTTTATCCGTAACACAATGATACCATTGAACAAAGACTCTAATCCATTCAAATCTGCGTCAATACGAGAAATTCAACAACCCAAAACACATAATTGAAGATGAAATGCTCAATATATTCCAAATGTGTAACTAAATTCAATGATTAGACCATTGAGTCCATTCGATTTTTTGGATTATACATGTATATAATCCAGGGACATCCAATCCTCATTATGTTGAATCTTCATAATCTTTCCAAAAACTCACGGCCCATCAGAGAAATCTTCCTCTGTAACATGACAGATACTATCGAATAAAGACTCTAATCAATCCAAATCATTAACAATATGAGAAATTCAACAACCCCAAAACACACAATACAAGATAGACGATGAACCCCAAAAAAGAAGAAAACTCAATGCATTTAAATTCCATTCAGCTTCACCTAAAAAACTCATCAAAGGTATGTAGAGAAATAGGAAAAGGAAAGGCTAAAAGAACCCACCAACCTGCAAACACAAGAGCATATTCTCAAGCACTTGTAATGCTTCCCTGATAGCAGTCAAGCTCTTTGTCTCAGCAGATGAGCTCTCCGCAAATCCACCATAAGGGACATGTTGGGGATGAAATTTTCGAAATTCAATACAGCTGATGTAGATTTCATCACTGATCTTGTCATGCAAAGCCCAAGCTCTCTCAATCAGAGATTCCAGGTTTTCCTCTACTTCCATCCCACCCATTAACAGAATCCAATGAAAGAGTGGTGTGTGGCATTTTCCTTTTTCCCTTTTTATTTTTAATTTTTAATTTTTAATTTTTGTGTGTGGCATTGGTAATGGAATGCAGGGCCCTCTGCCACTGTTGTCAGCTTCCTTTCTTTTCTTGAATCCGGTTGGAACGGAGTTCGTTTGCCTCCGCCGCGACTAAGAGTCTCCAGTAGCTGACGCCTCAATGGACCAAAATATCGGAAATTTTCGATGATCTGTACTGTTCAATTTCTTTGTATTACCATATTTAATATATAATCAAAAAATCGAATTCATTGATAAATATTGTCTTTTAGTTTTGTATATGAACATGAACCGATAAAAATTATATGGACAAAATATGGATTGGTGTAATTCTCTTCGTGGGCTAATAGCATAGCATACAGAAAATAGACGGTTCTGATGATCGTAATACCTCAGAATTTAAATAGGCGACGTGGCGACGCATGCTGAAAATCTCAGTCGCGACAGAGGAAAAAGTAACCAGTTGAGAAAATCATTCTCGGTAGTTGGACTTTTCTTTTTATATCGTTTTTATGCGGATCTGGAACTACCCCTCCCGTCCCAAGCAAGTAACAGAGAGGGGCTCTGAGGGGCCAACGTGATGTACGGATTTTATCCACACCGTCCATCCAATTTTCCATATCATTTTAGGTTTCAAATCCAAAAATAAGGCAGATCCTAAGCTCAAGTGAACCACACCACAGGAATGGAAAAAAAAAAAAAATAACAAACAAATATCAGCTTGATCTAAAACTACTGTGGCCTCCAAAAATTTTTCAACAGTAGGTGTTTAATCCCCCACCGTGTGGTCCACTTGAGCCTTGGAATGCCTCTTTTCTGTTGGTGTACCCTTTAATGATATGGAAAAATGGATGGACGGTGTGGATAAAATCCATATATCACGGTGTGATGATTGATAAGCATGCAAGCAGAAGCTGTACAGTGGCATGTGTACCTAAATCAGACTTCCGAAATAGTGGGACCCACAGTAGGTAGGGCAGAGGCGCAAAGATCAGATTGATTGGACGAACCGGACTGCTGGTCAATGAATTTCTTTTCGTTGAATTGGACGGTGGAAAAATTTCCCTTCCAACCGTCCATTTGATATACATCAGTTACCCAGCTAGGATCATTTGTTCAGTGTATTTTCTGATTTATGAGCCCTCTATAGTAGGGCGTTTCGATTATTTATTTTGATATACATATGCCACCGGGGCAATTTTGGTGTTGATGCAGGGGGGCGTATCCATCCAGACCGTTTATCTAGGTCCCCATGGTTTGGATTGAAAATCATTCAAAACATACATATATCTGTTAATCCTAACCATCAGATCTGTAATCTTCAAATGGACGGTGATAGAGAAAAATAGTTAACGGTCAACATTCACTGCATATGAAAGGTTTTTTTTTTTTCGGTTAGCTTGTTAGTACACCCCACTGTCAGTTCCCAACCCCACAAGGGAATCCATACCAAGACCTCAATGTATGAAAAATCAAATGTCACGTGCATGACGTGTTGTGAATTTGCTAGAGCTTTCTGTACTGATTATGGTGTGGGCTGCTGCAATTTGATCGGTGGGCCCTTCAAATCACTGATGGTTGAACCTAGCACATTCAGTTAGTGGCCACAATTTCACAGTTGAAAAGTCAATGGTTACGGTCTAACTTCCACTACTGAAATACGATGGCCGGGATGTCCCATCAATTTGCTTTTTCAAGCAATGCCAAATCCACAATTTGAATGTAGGAAATGGTGACACGTGTGCTACATGTACAGTAATGAGATGTCACCATTCAAATCTGTTCGGTGCCTTCCCTAAAATGTGTCATCCAATCTTCACAATCTTAGAAATACAAGTTTGTCCGTTGGATCTGGACTTTTGATCACTTCCCATTCAACGTCCATTAGCTGGCCCACCCATTAGATGGTTGATATCATCTGACCACAATAGGATCCCACGAGCATGCAACATCTACCTTCAATCCAATATTCCCTTAGTCATGGCAAACAAACACCGATACCGATTCCTTCATTGACACACAGAAGAATGGTATTTTCTCAGTCCACGTTGTTATTATTGCATTAGATGGTTGTTATTATTGCATTAAATGAAAAGTGAAACCATGTGTCACGATCAAACTGCAATAAATAGAAATTTTTTGTTAGTGGTAAGCACATGATTGAATATCACCGACACCGGTCTAGCTTACATGCTACAGTGACCCTTTCATTAATCACAAGCCAACTCACTCGGTGTCATGTGACTCACCCGAGTTGGGTGAAATAGGCTAACTTGCCCAAGTCAGAGGTGATTCGTGGTTAGAGCTAGGGCAGAATCCGGCCCGATCCGAACCGAAGGCCTGGATCGGTGCGGATCAAGTAGGACCACTTAAATCGGATTGTATGTTGGATTAAATTCGGATCGTGGTCAATTTAGACCGATCCGATTCGAAATCCGAACGAACCCTAACCCCTCTTTCTCTACCAGAAGAAAGTGCCGCACCCACCCATCTCTCCCAATTTACCTCATCTCCTTCCTTCTCTCCTCCTTCTCTCCCGGTTTCTCACATTTCTTTCTTTCTCTCCTCCTTTCTCTCCCTCTTTCTGCCTAGACTCAACTCGATCTGACTCAATTCAGTTTCCTAGACTGAGTCGGACTCGGTTCGGGTCAAGCAAGCAACAATTCGGATCGGTTCGAGTCAGCCCTGCTGGACTTGGTCCCGGATCGGATCGTGTTTGGGTCAGGTTCTTGAAAAATTGAATTGAGTCGAGTTGGACCCAATCCAGTCCGACTTGACTCGATGCCCACCTTTATTCGTGGTACTAATTAAACTGCCTTGATTCACTGAGTCTGAGTTGACTCCAATGAGTTAGGTACGCCTCAGACAAGTTGGGAATCCATGTTCCATGTGGTTGCGTTGATGCATGAACTGAATCTTTCAACGGGGAACACAACAAAGGGAGAAATGCAATGGACATATCCTGCAAAATGTGGACGACCTGATTGGGGCTGACAACGGCCCGGGCCTCAGGCCTTGTTAGAAAATTTGAGTTTGGTTGGCCTAGGTACGTGCTGTGGAGAGCCGGGCCAGCGGTTGGCTCAGGCCAGGCATTTGAATAGTTGGGCTGGGCCGTTTTAACATTTTCTTTGCCCAGTCCTAGCCCATTTCAAGCCCTTATTCAATTTTGTCATTTTCATTTCAACTGGTGACAGGCAAGTTGGCTGGTTGAGAGAGATAGAAAGACAGAGAGATGAAACAATGGCCCACTTCAAACCTAGGGAAGGCCAAAGATTTGATGGCTCGGATCTTACAATCTTGAAAGTTATTGAATCAACGATTAAGATTGAGGAGTATAGGCCCCACCCTACGTATGCAAATTTTAAATAAAATAAAGCTATACATTTTAGGGTTAATCAGCTGTATACTTGGGTTTTTAGCTCTAACAAGTGGGCCCACGGTTCGGTAATCCAGACCATTGGTCAGTTGATATCCAGTATGAACGGACCATGCATGCCCCAATTCTTTCTTTAATTGGAATATCCTAGCCGCCAATCTGTAGGCTCTTTTAGATTGGATCTGGGACTTTATTTTATTCCTTTTTTTGTTCTTATAGATGTCTACTTAAAGGCTAAAGTTCGAAAGGTTGGGACTAACCTATCTAGAGATTTTTAGGGCATTATCCATCCAACATGTGAGGTATCATGCCAACGGTCGAGATTACCGAATCATGGGCTCCACCGATCAGAACTGAAAATATAAATGTACTGTGCGAGGCTTGGGTGGAGGATCCTTTAATTCCTTCTCCGTTGGAGGGGTGGACAGACCTTTCAGGTGAATGATTACGTGCATTAGAACGCATACTAATTACCGTACGTTAAATCTGGGCCTACCTTGATGTATGAGTGGCATCCAAACCGTTCATTAGATGCGCAGTCACATATTATTTGTAAATCCTAAATTCGAGCCTGATTCATGACTCAGTTGGGCCACAATAAAGGGAACAATGGAGGAGTATGTGCACCATAGAAACTTCCATGATTTGGTAATCTATACCATTGAGCTCTTTTCCTTCCCACTGGATGGATCATGGCCCTTAGACCTTCTTAATAAAACAATCCAACAGATTTTATGCCTACGGAAATACAACTGTCCACATTCAACTGAATCTAAGCCCCAATATTAGCAGTATAATCTTGCTGTCTTGGATATTTTTAGATCATAGCCCATCAATAGTAGGGACTCAACATATTAGTGGTCTGGATTACCCAGCCATGGGCCCCACCTGTCAGAATTGAACGGTTAGCATTTTTCAATCTCCAAATTCTTTGGTGAGAATTTTGCGACTGTACGACCCATTTATGGCCCATATTCTAGACCAAGCCCACGTTATTTTACCTTGCAAAAATAAGCCCCAGCTGTACGGATGGCTTGCCAAAGGTCGAAAATGCCCCTGTTTTCTCCTTCAAGCGGATCGGCCGCTGCTCGAAGACGAGCGCTGACGCTCCTCGAACTCCGGGTTATACGAACGGTTGAAAGGAGATCAACGTTACATGGGCCCCACAGTTATGTATTTATTATATCCACAACGTTCATCCATATTTCGAGATCATTTCGGAGCATTATCCAAACAAAAAAAAAATCATATCCAAAGAGCAACTGGACCACACCAAGAAGAGCAGCAGAAAATTGATTTTCACCGTCGAAACTTTTGTAGGGCCCACCATAACATTTATTTTCCATCCAATCTATTCATAAGGTCACAAAGACCTGGATGAAGAGGAAAAACAAATTTCGTAATGATCCAAAACTTCTGGGACCCTAAAAGGGTTTCAATGGTAGACGTTCAATCTTCCACTGCCTTTTACAGTGTGGTCCAATTGATAGCTAAATCTGTCTTATTTTTCTTCCCAAGCGTCAGTACGAGTTCGCCAAATAGATAGACGGTTTGGATATAACACATACCTCATAAAAGGACCCACAAAGGCAGTGGGGATTACAAAAGAAAAAAAAAGAGCCAGAATCTATGGCTACGGATTATAACCGTCGACATAACCGCAGCCCATGCTTTTTTAATATGTCCTTTGCTATGCATCAAAGGTCTTTTGATATGTACTTCGATATATCGAATATCTTTCAATTAATCGAAAAAGGTCCGGAACTGTCCAGCAACTTTGCATAAAAAATCCTGCAATTTTCAATTAATCGAAGTGTATTCGATATGTATCGAAGATATAGCTACGGATTATAGCCGTAGCCATAACTGCAGTCCGTAAAAGTTTATACAAATTTTTTTAAATTTTTTTTTTACATGGAGAACTTTATTCTACCTACAGTTTTCTCTAATACATATTTATATAAATATGTATATATAAGCATATAAAAAAAAAATTTCTCTCTTTTTTTCATTTCTTTCTTTATTCATTTAACAAGAATATCTTCTAAACCAAAATTAGTTACTTGATGTGCCCTATATGATTTTGGGGTAGGAGAAGCTCCTTTAGCCAACTAACCTAGTTATTTACCAAGATTCTATCAGGTCGATGGTCGAAAATCCATTTCATTCACTTTGCAGTCAATTTCAATCAGTTCGTGGTTAATTTCATTTATATCATTTACTTTACGGTCATTTCCGCGCATTTCACAGTCAATTCGCTTCACTTCACGGTCATTTTCATGCATATCACGGTCATTTCCGCCTATTCTGTGTTGATTCACGGTCATTTCGGGGCATTTCATGGTCCAATCGCTACACTTCACCGTGAAATGCGTCGAAATGACCGTGAATCAACACGGAATAGGTGGGAATGACTATGAAATGCTTGAAAATGACCGTGAAGTGAAGGAAATTGACCGTGAAATGCGCGGAAATGACTGTAAAGTGAAGGGGCATGACCGTGAAGTGCGTCGAAATGACTGTGAATCAACACGGAATATGCGGGAATGATCGTGATATACATGGAAATCACGGTCATTCCCACTTATTCCGTGTTGATTCACGGTCATTTCGGTGCATTTCACGGTCATGCCCCTTCACTTCACGGTCATTTCCGCACATTTCACGGTCCAATCGCCTCACTTCACGGTCATTTCCATGCATATCACGGTCATTCCCGCCTATTCCGTGTTGATTCACGGTCATTTCGACGCATTTCACAGTCATGCCCCTTCACTTCACGGTCATTTCCGCGCATTTCACGGTCCAATCGCTACACTTCACCGTGAAATGTGTCGAAATGACCGTGAATCAACACGGAATATGCGGGAATGACTGTGAAATGCATGGAAATGTTCGTGAAGTGAAGCAAATTGATTGTGAAGTGCGCTGAAATGACCGTGAAGTGAAGGGGTATGACCGTGAAATGCGTCGAAATGACCGTGAATCAACATGGAATAGGCGGGAATGACTGTGATTTCCATGCATATCACGGTCATTCCTGCCTATTCAGTGTTGATTCACGGTTATTTCGACGCATTTCACGGTCATGCCTCTTCACTTCACGGTCATTTTCACGCATTTCACGGTCCAATCACTATACTTCACCGTGAAATGCGTTGAAATGATCGTGAATCAACACAGAATATGCGGGAATGACCGTGAAATGCATGGAAATGACCGTGAAGTGAAGCAAATTGATCGTGAAATGCGTGGAAATGACCGTGAAGTGAAGGGGCATGACCGTGAAATGCGTCGAAATGACCGTGAATCAATAAGGAATAGGCGGGAATGACCGTGATATGCATGGAAATGACCGTGAAGTGTTGATTCACGGTCATTTCGGCGCATTTCAAGGTCATGCCCCTTCACTTCACGGTCATTTCAGCGCATTTCATGGTCCAATCACCTTCACTTCACGGTCATTTCCGCGCATTTCGCGGTCCAATCGCTTCACTTTACGGTCATTTCCATGCATATCACGGTCATTCCCGCATATTCCGTGTTGATTCACGGTCCTTTCGGCGCATTTCACGGTCATGCCCCTTCACTTCACGGTCATTTTCGGGCATTTTGCGGTCCAATCGCTTCGCCTCACGGTCATTTCCATGCATATCACGGTCATTCCTGCATATTCCGTGTTGATTCACGGTCATTTCGGCCAAAAAGTGGAACTGTGTCTGCCTAGTGGTTTCACTCTAGTTTTGGCATCACCCAAGGTGGTTCGTCAATGAATATGGGAATGACTTTTCTCTGTACCAGTTTTCTAATCTTTATTTGTAGTTCATTTATGCAGCGATCTATAATTTTCACCATGCTCTTGAATTCTAGATGACAATTTCATCGGTTCTTTCTGCAGATGTCTCGTCTACGATGATCTCGACTCCTGGTCCAGTTATAGACATTTTTACTGCAACCAAAATCTCATTGACTGGGGAAGGGTTTCAAGTGGAGGAGGTGGGCCACCATTCACTGATCGAGAAGCTCGATTTAAATGAAGAAGGGGGAAGAGATGGTGATGGAATCGAGGGTGTGTTATTGTATGGGTCAACTGAGAATGACTGTCCATCATCATCTGGTAAAGAATCTCTATTGATCGAAGTGCTCGAAGAAGGATATGATAATGGACTGGAGGATGTGATATTGCATCGGTCAATAGAGAAATCATCAGGTGAAAAATTTGAAGTGGAGGTGGACTACCATCCACCGAGATCAATCTGCATGAACAAGGGGTAGGAGATGATGACAAACGCGAGGATATGTCATTTGATGAGTCAACAGAGAGAGGGCCAGTTTCATCATCTGGTGGAGGATCTGAAGTGAAGGAGGTGGGCCACCGTCTTAAAATTGAGAATATCTATTTGCATGAAGGGAGAGAAGGAGATGGTAGTGATTTAGAGAGTGTGTTATTCCATGGGTCGATAGAGAACGAACCGCTATCATCATCTCAAAAAGTATTTGAGGCGGAAGGAAGCCACCATCCACTAATTAAGGGTCTTGATTTACATGAAGGGGCAGAAGGAAATGGTAATGCACTGGAGGGTATATTACTCCATAGATTCATAGATAAAGGGCCGTCATCATCTTCTGGTGAAGGATTCCAAGTGGTGGAGGTTCCCTACCATTTGCCTAGCAAGGAGCCCGGTTTACATACAGATGGGGGTGCAGGAGATGTCAATGGGCGAGAGAGTGCATCATTCAATACATCAAATGGGAAAGGATCCCAACCGTTGCCTAGTACAGGAAGTGAAGTTGACAAGGTGGGCCATCATTAACAGATCGAAGAACTTGGGGTCACATTTGGCAACCACAGACGGTGTGGTAGCATAGCCAAGGAAATGTTCCTAACCTGGCCAACAAAGGCATTGGATGACAGGAGGTAGTCGATCATGGACAATTTCGATTTCTTTCAAGTGTGGGAAGGTTGGACACTCGAAGTGCATGGAATCGTCGGAATTAACCGTGAAATGCATGGAAATGTCCGTGAAGTGAAGGGAATTGACTGTGAAATGCATGGAATTGTCCGTGAAGTGGAGGGAATTGATGGTGAAATGCATGGAATTGTCCGTGAAGGACCCACCATAACATTTATTTTCCATCCAATCTATTCATAAGGTCACAAAAGCCTAGATGAATAGGAAAATCAAATTTTATTATAATCCAAAACTTCTGTGACCCCTAAAAGGGTTTCAATGGTAGACGTTTAATCCTCCACAGCCTTTTACAGTGTGGTCCACTTGATAGCTAATTGAAGTGATCATGAATTGAAGCGAATTGACCGTGAAATGCATGGAAATGACCGGGAAGTGAAGGGAATTGATCGTGAAATGCCCCGAAATGACCGTGAATCAACACGGAATAGTTTGGGATGACCGTGAAATGCATGGAAATGATCATGAATTGCAGCGAACTGACCGTGAAATGCATGCAAATGACCGGGAAGTGAAGGCGATTGACTATGAAATGCCTCGAAATGACCGTGAATCAACACGGAATAGTTTGGGATGACCGTGAAATGCATGAAAATGATCATGAATTGCAGCGAACTGACCGTGAAATGCATGCAAATGATCGGGAAGTGAAGGCAATTGACCGTGAAATGCCTCAAAATGACCGTGAATCAACATGGAATAGTTTAGGATGACTGTGAAATGCATGGAAATGATCATGAATTGCAGTGAACTGACCGTGAAATGCATGCAAATGACTGAAAAGTGAAGGGAATTGACCGTGAAATGCCTCGAAATGACCGTGAATCAACACGGAATAGTTTGGGATGACCATGAAATGCATGGAAATGATCATGAATTGCAGCGAACTTGTCACGCCCCAAACTCGGAAACCAGGCTCACAAAATTCCCGATCGCCGAATCCGGCGCCGACAGCCTCCGTAGAACCCCATTCTCGGCTCTCAGCGCCCATTCGCCAGGTTCCGATCCTGGGATGCTACAAGGAGGATTTTCAACATCAGTTTGATTCGTAATAAGCATAACCAAAGGCATAACCCACAAACAACAATCAAAAACTCCATCACATTTCTACTACAATAAAAAACTTTACAAGTACAATGAGCATAAGGAAAATACAATGATGATAGACCAAAAGCTCCAAAAAGATCTGCCATGTGTCCAAGCCTCAGCGCTGCTACGATCCAACGTCACCTGCATGCAACGGTCGTGCATAAGCTTATAGAAAGCTTAGAGGGTGGTGAAAGTGTATGCTCAAGGTGGCAATGCAGTTATGCAGTATCAGAGTAATGCGGAACATGCTGATGAATGCCAAGAATACCATTAGCCGTACCAAGGCCATGCGGTGCAAAGAATGATGTCGGCCATACCAAGGCCATGCAATGCGAAATGCAACTCAAGCATGCAAATTCTCATCTAAGTCCACATATCAATACAGCTCAAAATCTGGAATATCATCGGGGTCTAGTACACTCCAAGCCAGATTGCCGCCCCATCGCGCGCAATAAGGTGAGTGGAAAAGACCTCACTATTCGCTTGCCAATATCGGGCTCGGCTCGTCAATAGCGGACCCATTCCTCGAGCTGGTCAGACTCAGCCTAGCATTGCCCCCTACTCTCGGGCGGGTAAGGCCGCACCCCCTTCCAACCGACCACGACACATTGGAAAGCGCAACCGTCTGGTAATCGGCACTCAGCGCTCATGCACCCATTCGGTCTAGATGTTGGAGTAACCTCTTGGTACCATAAGGGTTTAGGGACTTTCACCCAGGGATATTTATCGCACCCCATGTAGAACAATATTTTCGGTATCCAATCCTGCCAACCACGATATGTCTGTGGAGGCTACGACCCTGATGTCGCTAGGGCGTACAGTAACCATATCACACAATGCGAATGCATGAATCACACTATCCAGTCATGCAGCAATCATGCGCGTATCGTGCGCTCATGTAGGGCAACACCCCCTGTACGGGAGCCCCTAAACCACCTGCCGAAGACATATGCTATGATCAGTCATTTCTCATATCAAACATACGTATGATGCGTATGATTATGAATCATGGAATTAAACATGTTATATGGGATGGATGATAATCATAACGAAGATGGGCCTAGACGGCCTACACATTACACGTACTAGCCTAACAATGGGCCCTAGGGAAAGATATAATGCGGACATTTAACCACACTATGCTTACAATGTGGACGTCAAACCAACATTGCTCCCAAGGCACGACTGCCACAAATATCATTACATAAATTATGTTGGGATCACACATTGCAATGGACCTTAGGTACATTCCATTGGGCCTTAAATACATCAAATGTGCCAAATCACATGGGCCTTATATTCATTAGGTGGGCCACATCAATGGGCCGCACCAATGGGCCTTATGTACATTGCAATGGGCTATAACCCGTGGGCCTTAGAATGCATCAAATGGGCCTAATCTCATGGGCCTTATGAGTATCAAATGGGCCACACCAATTGGGCCCCATATGTACATCAAGTGGGCCTCAACCCATTGGCCCCATTACATCTTAATGGGCCTCGACCCATGGGCCCCTAATGCATTAAATGGGCCTTGCATATACATCAAAGTGGGCCTCAATCATAGCCCACAAGTGAACTGAAATGGGCCTCCCACCACCTGTATGTTAAATATGATATAATATATAATATACATATATAGTACATATAATATTATATATAATATAATATAATATTATATATATATATATATATAAATATACACACACGCACACACCACGCCCTGCATGCACACAACAAGCCCACACACGCACGCACACAACCATCACAGTGGGCTCCACCGTCCGCCTGGACGGTGGCAGCACAACACACAAGGCTGTGGGCTCCACGTGGGGCCCACCATAATGTTTATATTCCATCCAAACCCTTGATAAGGTCGCATGGACCTAGGTGAAGGGTAAAAACAAATTTCATGTTGATCCTAAACTTCTGTGGGCCCCAAAAGGGTTTCAAAGGTAGAGGTTCAATCCCACTGTTTCATACGGTGTGGGCCACCTGAGCCTTAGATCAAGGTGATTTTTGGAGTGGGCCCTTGTCAGGGGGTGGCCCACCCGATGAACGGGTCAGATGAGAGATAAACATCAAGGTGGGGCCCACGGCTACAGCCGTGGGTGACTGCCCGACCGCCAGTCCGTCCCCTGGACGCTGTGCGCAGGCGCTGCCTGCTGCCGTCTGACACAGCAGCCGCTGCTGCTGTGTTAGTTTTAAATTTTTTTTGATTTACAGGTTTTGTGTGGTTTTCACCGGTGGGGTCCACATTTTGACGATTTACTCCGTCCAATGGCCTTCCATGGCTCAACAGGAGCAAAACAAGTCCAATATTGGACATATTTTGGGGTATAATAGTTTCAGGGAAGGTTTCAATGGTGAAAACTACCATTTACTATGGTATGGCCCGCCCGAAGGTTTGATTGGTCCCATATTTCGGCTCAACGCCTAAAAGGTGGTTGGGAAGGGAATGGATGGTAGGGATTGAAAGCATGCATCAAGGTGGGGCCTACATGAGTGGTCACCCCAAAGCTTGTGATGAAATGATATTTGCATTTTTCCCTTTTGTCCAGCGTCCAGAGACGCTGGACGGTTTGGGGCTAGCACAAACAGTGAGGTGGGCCCTGCTCAGGTGGGCCACCACATGCTTGAGTGGTGTGGGTACCATACATAAAAGGTGGGCTCCACTTGAACATGGTTTGGGTGGAACACATACCTTGTGGTGGGGTCCATTCAAGTGGGCCACACAACTTCATTATCATCACCACAAAAAAAATAAAAAAATAAAAAAAGTGAGAGAGATAGAGAGTGAGACCCGCGTGATGGAGGGACCCCGACACTATGGGCCCTCCCTTGCACTAAATCATACATCAAGTGGGTCCCATTACATATGGGTCCATGAAATCGAAATCCAACGGTGGAGATCCCTTCTCCACTAAAATAGACTGTTTAGATGACCCTAAGCATGCAAGGAAATAAACATCATGATGGGGTCCATGGAGAATGGCCCCATCATGGAATGATCATGATGATCCAAGTGGGCCATTGGCCACATCTTAGGGTCCAAAGTGAGATCCGAACCATTGATCGGTTGGCCTCACTTGGCCCATCTTAAAAACATCAAAAACTATCCTATCAAAACACCCACCGCTTGATCTTCTTGCTCCCTTGGCTTCCTTAGCTCCTTGTGCTTCTCTTTGATGGAGGAAGATGAGAAATAGATGGTTGAGATGAGAGATCTAAGGATGGAAAGGTGGGTCACACTTGCATTTTTTTCACCATGGGAGGGCTCATACGTATGGATTTTTGCTTATGGGAGAGTTTGAAATTAAGAGAGACTTGTAAGGGAGAGAGAGAGAGAGTGATGGGTGATGGAGTGATGGATGGGAGAGAGGGATGGGTGTAAGAGCTCTTTTTGACTTTTTTGGCAAAAGTTGTAAGAGAGGGTATGGGTGGTGTAAGAACTTTTTGACTTTGGGGTTTGCTTGGGAAAGGGTGAAAGGTGATGTGTACTTGACATGATGGGATTGATTGACTGATGTGACACCTTGTAGAGATTCCCTCCGAATTCGCACGCGCGGCGTTTCCTCGCACCGAACACTGGCCCACAACTCCCGACCAGAGCATCGCATCAGCACGCGAGTCGCGGCATCGGAACTGCGACGACGACGCGGTTGCTAAGGTACAAGCCCTGGGTTGAGTCTACTCGGGTTGACGGCACGAGAATCAGGGTCGCGCGCAAATACCGGATAAGGGTCGAAGGTTGCCGGAATTCGATCGGGAAGACCGCGGAAGCCTATGGAACGGTACGGTCTAGGATATGGGGCTTACAGAACTGACCGTGAAATGCATGCAAATGACTGTGAAGTGAAGGCAATTGACCATGAAATGCCTCGAAATGACCGTGAATCAACACGGAATAGTTTGGGATGATCGTGAAATGCATGGAAATGATCATGAATTGAAGCGAATTGACCGTGAAATGCCTCGAAATGACCGTGAATCAACACGGAATAGTTTGGGATGACTGTGAAATGCATGGGAATGATCATGAATTGAAGCGAATTGACCGTGAAATGGAATGGAGGCGCCGACTTTTAAATACACGCACAAATTCGATATATCGAATGCCAATCGATATATTTACAAAGAATTTCAACGGTCTGGCAAAGGGTTTATGGCTTTTCAAATATTTTTCAATCGAGACTACTTCGATATATATCGACAAGATACTCGATATATCGAATATTAATCGATAAACTCGAAAATTCGTTTTAAATGAGCATTCATCTCTGGAGAGTTTTTGATGTTCTTCGATATATCTAAGTTTAGTCGATATATCGTTACTTCGATATATCGACATATTGTCGATATGATCGATAAATCCTGTTACAAAAGCATTTTGTCTCTGAAAACTTGCTGACCATTTTTGATATATCGAACTCTATTCAATATATCGTGTCTTAGATGTATCGAACTGTAGTCGATATTCTCAATAATTCCTATAAAAAAGCATTTTGTCTCAGGACATTTTTTGTCTATTTTCGATAAATCGAAATATAGTCGATATATCGACACGTGACTTAGTACGATATCATCGACTAGAATTCAATGTAATCGACAACTTAAGCTACTTGTAATCGATTAGATTTCGATAATATCGGATCATACTTATGTTTTTTCCTTAAAATTCATTGGATTCTGTTTATATAATCGCGTGTCTTTTGATGGATTTCGAAATTTCTTCCTTCGATATATCGAAACAATCTCGATATAATCGAAAAATTGTTTTAAAACATCATTTCGTCTCTGGACAGTTTTAGACTATTTTCGATATATTGTATGATATTCGATATAACGAAATGCATCAACTGTCGATATATCGTGTAAAGTTCGATATATCAAAGGTAATTTTTACTTCTTTTCTAAAGTTTTTTTTATTCGTTTTTCTTTTTTAGGTTAGCTTGTTAGTACACACCCATGTCGGCACACACTCCATGTTAGCCAAGTTGTGTGCGTAGTGTGCTTATTCTAGTCTCTTAAGTTGCAATTACATTCAGTGCTTTTGAGTTGTGACACTTCCTCATTATGAATATGCTTACTAGGAAACTGCAATTCATGATTATTTCCATGCATTTCACGGTCATCCGAAACTATTCCGTGTTGATTCATGGTCATTTCGAGGCATTTCACGGTCAATTCCCTTCACTTCATGGTCATTTGCATGCATTTCACGGTCAGTTCGCTTCAATTCATGATCATTTCCATGCATTTCATGGTCATCCGAAACTATTCCGTGTTGATTCACGATCATTTCGAGGCATTTCACAGTCAATTGCCTTCACTTCACGGTCATTTGCATGCATTTCACGGTCAGTTCGCTGCAATTCAGGATCATTTCCATGCATTTCACGGTCATCCCAAACTATTCTGTGTTGATTCACGGTCATTTCGAGGCATTTCACGGTCAATTGCCTTCACTTCACGGTCATTTGCATGCATTTCACGGTCAGTTCGCTGCAATTCATGTTCATTTCCATGCATTTCATGGTCATCCCAAACTATTTCGTGTTGATTCACGGTCATTTCGAGGCATTTCACGGTCAATTACCTTCACTTCATGGTCATTTACATGCATTTCACGGTCAGTTCGCTGCAATTCATGATCATTTTCATGCATTTCACGGTCATCCCAAACTATTCCGTGTGGATTCACGGTCAATTCGAGGCATTTCGCTGTCAATTGCCTTCACTTCACGGTCATTTGCATGCATTTCACGGTCAGTTCGCTGCAATTCATGATCATTTTCATGCATTTCACGGTCATCCGAAACTATTCCGTGTTGATTCACGGTCATTTCGAGGCATTTCACGGTCAATTCCCTTCACTTCACGGTCATTTGCATGCATTTCACGGTTAGTTTGCTGCAATTCATGATCATTTCCATGCATTTTACGGTCATCCCAAACTATTTCGTGTTGATTCACGATCATTTCGAGGCATTTCACGGTTAATTGCCTTCACTTCATGGTCATTTGCATGCATTTCACGGTCAGTTCGCTGCAATTCATGATCATTTTCATGCATTTTACGGTCATCCCAAACTATTCCGTGTTGATTCACGGTCATTTCGAGGCATTTCACAGTCAATTCCCTTCACTTCCCAGTCATTTGCATGCATTTCACGGTCAGTTCGCTGTAATTCATGATCATTTCCATACATTCACGGTCATCCGAAACTATTCCGTGTTGATTCACGGTCATTTCGAGGCATTTCACGGTCAATTGCCTTCACTTCACGGTCATTTGCATGCATTTCACGGTCAGTTCGCTGCAATTCATGATCATTTCCATGCATTTCACGGTCATCCCAAACTATTCCGTGTTGATTCACGGTCATTTCGAGGCATTTCACGGTCAATTGCCTTCACTTCCCGGTCATTTGCATGCATTTCACGGTCATCCCAAACTATTCTGTGTTGAATGAGGCAGCAAGAGTAAATGAATCTCTAAGATGAGACAAGTATAACTGAAAGTAGTGCAATAAGAGAGATTCAAATCTGTGAAAGATTGTTTCTGAATTTGGTACAACCTGATATTCACGTGGCCATGGTTCAGAAATTTGTAAACTAATTGCCTTTTTTCACAATCTGTAAGTTGTGCATGCATGTTGCAAGAGGCTGCATAGTTTGAACGGAAGAGTTCAAAAACTGATCCCATCACTTTCCAAACAATCATGAAACAAGGCAATAGAGGAAAAGAAACCAATTTACTAAATCTAGAGAGAAATAAAGCTGCAGTGAACACACAAAATGGTAGGGGTCTAAATAATAGGCATTTGTTGTCAATTGTGCTATATTAAAAGAGGAGGAAATAAAATGGTGGCTAGCATTCCCAGACAATTTAGCATAAAGATGGTGATTGTAACACAAAGTTCTTCCACGGAATAGCCATGCAAAGGTGCTCGTAAATTCTATTTCCTCTCTGGTTGTTGATGGTGAAAGAATTTCTGATAAGGATAGTATTTACAATTCTATTTTTAATTTTTATTCTAATTTACTGTCGTCGAGAAATATTTTTCATCCTTACATTGATGGTTTGGCCTTTAATTGTATCTCTTAGGAAGACGTGACTTTTTTGGAGAAGCCTTTCCATCTTGTTGAGATAAAATTTGCAGTTTGGCATTTGGGTATGGATAAGGTTCCTGGTCCTAATGGCTAATGGCTTTCCCCTAGCCTTATACTAGTCTTTTTGGGACTTGGTAAAGATAGATCTTGCGAGCTTTATGGTTAACTTCTTTGAGGCTAATTGTTTGTCCTCTAAAATGGGAAGTACCTTCTTATCCCTTATTCCTAAGTTGGAAGGTGCTGTCATTATCGACCAATCAGCCTTAAGATCATCTCTCCCTTTCAAAGTGAGGAAACTTAATTCTTGCTGTGTTGTGTTTCAAATCTAGCCTACATATTACAACCTCGGGGTGGTTTATTATGAGATGCTGCAATATGATTTGGCTCTTAGCTACTATGAGAAAGCTGTAATACAAAGGCCTATGTATGTCGAAGCATATTGCAACATGGGTATTATATATAAAAACCGTAGGGACTTGGAATCAGCTATTGCTTGCTACGAGAGGTAGTCCACCGCTTATCTACTCTCATATTTGTAATCATAAACAGTGCATGACTCTTGATGCATTTTGATTGATATTTATCTTTAGTGATGGATGTTTTGCTGTGTTAGGTGTTTGACAGTGTCTCTAAATTTCGTGATTGCCAAGAATAACATGGCAATAGCCTTGATAGACTTAAAAACAAAGGTGGGTTTCATTACAAGGTCCTACTTAGTAAGTTACCAGAATATCTCCGTATAACAAGCTATTTGAGCCTAGATGTCGAAAGCGGAATATCTCCATATAGCAAGTTACTGGAAATGACTGTGAAGTGAAGAGATTGGACCGCGAAATGACCGTGAATCAACACAGAAGTAAAGGGGCATGACCGTGAAATGTGCCGAAATGACCGTATATCAACACGGAATAGGCGGGAATGACCATGATATGCATGGAAATAACTGTGAAGTGAGGCGATTGTACCGCGAAATGCAAGGAAATGACCATGAAGTGAAGAGAATTGACTGTGAAATGCATGAAAATGACCGTGAATCAAAAAGGAATCGCTGGGATTAACCATGAAATGCATGGAATTGATCACAAAGTAAATGAAATGAATGAAATTGACCGCGAAGTGAATGAAATGGATTTTCGACCATAGATTTGATGAAATCTTGAAAAATAACCAGGTTGGTTGGCTAAAGTAGCTTCTCCTACCCCAAAATCATATAGGGTACGTCAAGTAACTAATTTTGGTTTAGGAGATGTTCTTGTTAAATGAATAAAGAAATAAATGAAAAAAAGAGAGAAATTTTTTTTATATGCTCATATATACATATTTATATAAATATGTATTAGAGAAAATTGTAGACAGAATAAATTTATCCATGTAAAAAAAATAAAAATAAAAATAAATAAATAAAATATCATAAACTGGCACAGACTGCAGTTATGGCTACGGTTATAATCCGTAGCTATTGGTCATATCACCTTCGATACATTAAATACTCTTCGATATGTATTGAAAATTGTAGGATTTTTGAGGCAAACTCGCTTGACAGTTTTGGACATTTTTCGATTAATCGAAAGACCTTCGATACACATCGAAAGACATATCGAAAGACCTTTGATACATATAAAAGGACATATCGAGACGGCAGGGGCTACGGCTATGGCTACGGTTATAATCCGTAGATATAGAAAACACCGTAGCTATAAGTTCCTGGCCTATTTATTTATTATTATTTTATTTTTTTACTGTTGTAATCCCCACCGCTTTTTGTGGGTCCTATTATGAGGTATATGTTATATCCAAACCGTCCATATATTCGATGAACTCGTGTTAAGGCTTGAGACGAAAAATAAGACAGATCTAGCTACCAAGTGGACCACACTGTAAAAGGATGTGGAGTATTGAACGTCTACCATTGAAACCCTTTTAGGGGTCACAGAAGTTTTGGATTATTATGAAATTTGTTTTTCCTCTTCATCCAAGTCTTTGTGACCTTATGAATAGATTGGATGGAAAATAAATGTTATGGTGGGCCCTACAAAATTTTTAACGGTGAAAATCAATTTTCCCGTTGCTCTTTGTGGTGTGGTCCAGTTGATCTTTGGATATGAAATTTTTTTTTTATAATGCTCCCAAATGATCTCGAAATATGGATGAACGTTGTGGATATAATAAATACGTAACTGTGGGGCCATGTAACTTTGATATCTTTTGAACCGTTCGTACAACTCGGAGTTCGAGGAGTGTCAGCGCTCGCTTCGAGCACCACCGATCGGCTTGAAGGAAAAAGTAGGGCCATTTTCGACCTTTGGCAAGCCATCCGTACAGCCGTGTTTACTTTTGCAGAGTAAAATAAGGTGGGCCTGGTCTCGTAAATGGGCCATAAATGGCTCGTACAGTCGCAAATTTCTCTTCTTTGGTGCATGGATGGATCCTAGTACCAATGGTTTGGATCACCGAAGCATGAGCTCCACTCGATCAATTTGAAAAGAAGATCGTACGCCCGAGCATTGTGTGATAATCCTGTCCGTTTATCTGACCGGTGGATGAGATTTGAGTGACCACATATTATACGCATGCGTTGTGGACCCCATCAGGAGCACGCCTTGAGGGACCTGAGATGGTCCATTTGTTACAGTGATTATTAGTTGTCAGTTCTTATATTTTTTTTCAACTGTTTAAACTTTGATGCTCTAGTAGAGTGTTCTGGTTCATACTCATGCACAACAATAGTACATGTGTCATGTGTGTAACTCAAATTAAAACCGTCCAAATCACGGAAATAGTTTAGGTGGGTGAAGATCTAAAAACGATATTGAACCAGTAATCCCAACTGGTTGATTAGTGGACATCTAATAGACTGTTAAAATGAAAGTAACCAAGGGCACAAATTTAACAAACAAATGTCCATCGATCAGGTGTAAGGACAATCCAATCAACCTGAAATTGAGAACATGCCCTGCTCTAAAGTGGGGCCCACACTTTAGAAGTTCGATTTCAGATATTTATGTGCCACGTGTGCAGCTAGTAAGAGTATGGGCAGAAGAATTCCATTAGCGTGAGTGTGTGGGGGTGTGTGTGAAAAAAAAGAAAAAAAGAAAAAAGTGATGACCAGGTGGATCCATGCTCTTGATAGGGTGGTAGACTCCCAGTAGTTTCAACACCCGGACAAGGGTTCGAGCATCCAGAGGTGGTGAAATTTCACTAACGTGAGTGTGTGGGGTCTGTGTGCGTGTGTAAAAAAAAAAAAAGAGAATTGATGGTTAGCTGACTCAGCTCTTCCAAGGAATTATCATTTGTAGGTTTGGCCAAGTTCTATCAGACTCATCCGAGTCGACTCGGTTTCGGTCGTGATTGAGTCAACACCATTCCCCTCGACTTGAGTGGTCACCATACGGTGGGGCCACCTTCTACTTTTGTCAGATATCCCACACACTCAAAGAAATGGCCCCATGGGTTATAAAAAACCAATGGCTATTGATGAGATTACGATTTAATGTCATTGCATAAGTTCTAGCCATTGCATTCTGCAACGGAAGCCTTGTGCACATAGGGTTCTGAGTTTGAATTAGATGATGACATTAATGGGCCACATCATGGTCTGAGCCCTGATCTCAAGGTTACTACGTCATTTTTTTGGGTTGTCGATGTGCTGGGCCTAGGCCAGGCAAAATGGCTGATAGGCCGAACTGGACCATTCCAAAATATAGGCCGTTACCAAGAACATTTTTTTATATAGGGTCATGATCAAGCCCAGATCTAGGCCCTTTTACATTTGCAATGGGCCAGTGTTGGGCCTGACTTTCAGGTCCATGGATACTTGAGTGGGCCATAAGGTCGGCCTCTTGGACACATGGTAAAGTATCCGATTTTTTTTTTTTTTTTTTGAAAATCCCAACCATTCATCAGCCTATTCGAAAAATATTACGGGGTTAACTTTTAGCCACGTTGGATACTTAAGTGGGCCACAGTCTTATATTCAATTCTAGCCGTTGATATGCTTCTGCCTGTCAAGAGAAAATTGCAAGAGAACGGACACGGATTAGTTACTACCCCCGCTTGGCGAAGGCTATGAAGGCCACTGAGGGGCAACTGTGATGTTTTAATTTTCCACACCGTTCGTACATTTTTCTATATCATTTTAAATCATGAACAAAAAATTTGAGAAGATACAGGGCTCAAATGGAGCACACGTTGGTGATTAAATTTATACCGTTGAAAATTTCTTGGATACCACATAAGTTTTGGATCAAGACAATATTTGTTTTTTAAATTCACCCAGGTGTATGTGATCGTATCAACATGTTGGATGGAAAATAAAAAACACGGTGGACCCTAGCACAGTTGATTCCTATGTTGTGGTCGACATAAGCCTTGGATTTTCCTTATTTTTGGTCCATTATTATAAATAATATGAAAAAATGAATGGATAGTTTGGATAAAATTCAAACAACATAGTGGCCCCTCAATGGCACTTCGAGCCTCAGCTTGTCTCTAGCTCTGAACAGGTGGGATTAGTACCTAATCCGCGCCCTAATTCATGTTAGCAACTAACTTCAAACCTATCATGTAACCGCTGCATCCAGCTCTTCTATGTAGTTGGCCCCACCACGAGGATTACCTTGTGTAAAAGTCAGCTCCGTCCACTCATCAGATGGGCCATACTTGTGTTTTGTTATTAAAAAAAAAGAAAAGAAAAGTGATGATCAGCTGGATCCATGCTCTTGCTCGGGTGGTAGACTCTTAGGAGTTTCAACACCTGGTCAAAGGTTCGAGCATCCGGAGGAGGTGAAATTCCACTAGCATGAGTGTGTGGGGTCTGTGTGTATGTGTAAAAAAAAAAAAAAGGATTGATGGTCAGCTGACTCAGCTCTTCCATGGAATTATCATTTGCAGGTTGGCCATCAGTCCAAGTTGCATCCGACTCATCCGAGTCGACTCGGTTTCAGTTGTGATTGAGTTAACACCATTCCTCTCGATTTGAGTGGTCATCATACGGTGGGGCCCACTTTCTGCTTTTGTTAGATATCCCACACACTCAAAGAAATGGCCCCATGGGTAATCAGAAACCAATGGCTATTGGTGAGACTACGATTTAATGTCATTGCATAAGTTCTAACCGTTGGATTCTGCAACCGAAGCCTTGTGCACATAGGGTTCTGAGTTTGAATCAGATGATGACATTAATGGGCTACATCATGGTCTGAGCCTTGATCTCGAGGTTACCACGTCATTTTTTGGGTTGTCGATGGGCTGGCCTAGGCCAGGCAAAATGGTTGATAGGCCGAATTGGACCAGTCCAAAATATGAGACGTTACCAAGAACATTTTTTTTTTTTTATGTAGGGTCATGATCAAGCCCAGATCTAGGCTCTTTTACATCTGCAATGGGCTAGTGTTGGGCCTGACTTTCAGGCCCATGGATACTTGAGTGGGCCATAATGTCAACCTCTCGGACACATGGTAAAGTATCCGATTTTTCTTTTTTCTTTTTTAAAAATAAAATAAATCCCAACCATTCATCAGACAATTCGAAAAATACTACAGGGTTAACTTTTAGCCACGTTGGATACTTAAGTGGGCCACAGTCTTATATTCAATTCTAACCGTTGATATGCTTTTGCCTGTTAAGAGAAAATTGCAAGAGAACGGACGCGGATTAGTTACTACCCCCGCTTGGCAGAGGCTATGAGGGCCACTAAGGGGCAACTGTGATGTTTTAATTTTATCCACACCGTCCGTACATTTTTCTATATCATTTTAAATCACGAACCAAAAATTTGAGAAGATATAGGGCTCAAATGGAGCACACGTTGGTGATTAAATTTATACTGTTGAAAATTTCTTAGAGACTACAAAAGTTTTGGATCAAGATGATATTTGTTTTTTCAAATCACCCAGGTGTATGTGATCGTATCAACATGTTGGATGGAAAATAAAAAACACGGTGGACCCTAGCACAGCTGATTCCTGTGTTGTGGTCGACATAAGCCTTGGATTTTCCTTATTTTTGGTCTAATATTCTAAAATGATATGAAAAAATGAATGGACAGTTTGGATAAAATTCAAACATCACAGTGGCCCCTCAATGGCACTCCGAGCCTCAGCCTGTCTCAAGCTCTGAACAGGTGGGGTTAGTACCTAATCCGCGCCCTAATTCATGTCAGCAACTAACTTCAAACCTATCATGTACCTGCTGCATCCAGCTTTTCTATGCATTTGGCCCCACCACGAGGATTACCTTGTGTAAAAGTTAGCTCCGTCCACTCATCAGATAGGCCATACTTGTGTTTTGTTATTAAAAAGAAGAAGAAAAGTGATGATCAACTGGATCCATGCTCTTGCTCGGGTGGTAGACTCTTAGGAGTTTCAACAACCGGTCAAGGGTTCGAGAATCAAGAGGTGGTGAAATGCCACTAGCATGAGTGTGTGGGGTCTGTGTGCGCATGTAAAAAAAAAAAAGGATTGATGGTCAGCTGACTTAACTCTTCCGTGGAATTATCATTTTCAGGTTGGCCATCAGTTCGAGTCGTATCCGACTCATCCGAGTCGACTCGATTTCGGTCGTAATTGAGTCAACACCATTCCCCTCGACTTGAGTGGTCATCATATGCGGGGGCCCACCTTCTGCTTTTGTCAGATATCCCACACACTCAAAGAAATGGCCCCATGGGTAATCAGAAATCAATGACTATTGGTGAGACTACGATTTAATGTCATTGCATAAGTTCTCGCCGTTGGATTCTGCAACCAAAGCTTTGTGCACATAGGGTTCTGAGTTTGAATTAGATGATGACATTAATGGGCCACATCATGGTCTGAGCCCTGATCTCGAGGTTACCACGTCATTTTTTGGGTTATCGATGGGTAGGGCCTAGGCTAGGCAAAATGGCCGATAGGCCAAACTGGACCTGTCCAAAATATGGGCCGTTACCAAGAACATTTTTTTATGTAAGGCCATGATCAAGCCCAGATTTAGGCCCTTTTACATCTGCAATGGGCCAGTGTTGGGCCTGACTTTCAGGCCCATGGATACTTGAGTGGGCCATAATGTTGACCTCTCAGACACATGGTAAAGTATCCGATTTTTTTTTTTTTGAAAATACCAACCATTTATCAGACTCTTCGAAAAATGCTACCGGGTTAACTTTTAGCCACGTTGGATACTTAAGTGGGTCACAGTCTTATATTCAATTCTAGTCGTTGATATGCTTCTGCCTGTCAAAAGAAAAATGCAAGAGAAAGGACGCGGATTAGTAACTACCCCCGCCTGGCGGAGGCTATGAGGGCCACTGAGGGGCAACTGTGATGTTTTAATTTTATCCACATCGTCCGTACATTTTTCTATATCATTTTAAATCATGAACCAAAAATTTGAGAAGATATAGGGCTCAAATGGAGCACACTTTGGTGATTAAATTTATATTGTTGAAAATTTCTTGGAGACCACATAAGTTTTGGATCAAGATGATATTTGTTTTTTCAATTCACCCAGGTGTATGTGATCGTATCAACATGTTGGATGGAAAATAAAAAACACGGTGGACCCTAGCACAGTTGATTCCTATGTTGTGGTCGACATAAGCCTTGGATTTTCCTTATTTTTGGTCCATTATTATAAATAATATGAAAAAATGAATGGATAGTTTGGATAAAATTCAAACAACATAGTGGCCCCTCAATGGCACTTCGAGCCTCAGCTTGTCTCTAGCTCTGAACAGGTGGGATTAGTACCTAATCCGCGCCCTAATTCATGTTAGCAACTAACTTCAAACCTATCATGTAACCGCTGCATCCAGCTCTTCTATGTAGTTGGCCCCACCACGAGGATTACCTTGTGTAAAAGTCAGCTCCGTCCACTCATCAGATGGGCCATACTTGTGTTTTGTTATTAAAAAAGAAAAGACAAGTGATGATTAGCTGGATCCATGCTCTTGCTCGGGTGGTAGACTCATAGGAGTTTCAACACCCGATCAAGGGGTTGAGCATCCAGAGGTGGTGAAATTCCACTAGCGTGAGTGTGTGGGGTCTGTGTGCATGTGTAAAAAAAAAAAAAGGATTGATGGTCAGCTGACTCAGCTCTTCCATGGAATTATCATTTACAGGTTGGCCATAAGTCCGACTCGTATCGGACTCATCCGAGTCGACTCGGTTTCGGTCGTGATTGAGTCAACACCATTCCCCTCGACTTGAGTGGTCATCATACGGTGGGGCTAGCCTTCTACTTTTGTTAGATATCCCACACACTCAAAGAAATGGCTCCATGGGTAATCAGAAACCAATGGCTATTGGCGAGACTATGATTTAATGTCATTGCATAAGTTCTAGCCGTTGGATTCTACAACCGATGCCTTGTGCACATCGGGTTCTGAGTTTGAATTAGATGATGACATTAATGGGCCACATCATGGTCTGAACCCTGATATTGAGGTTACCACATCATTTTTTAGGTTGTCGATGGGCTGGGCCTAGGCCAAGCAAAATGACTGATAGGTCGAATTAGACCAGTCTAAAATATGGGCCGTTTCCAAGAACATTTTTTTTTATAGGGCCATGATCAAGCCTAGATCTAGGCCCTTTTCCATCTGCAATGGGCTAGTGTTGGGCTTGATTTTCAGGCCCATGGATACTGTCACGCCCCAAATTTGGAAAACGGGCTCACAAAATTCTCTATCGCCGAATTTAGCACCGACAGCCTCCGTAGTGCCCCATTCTCGGATCCCGACACTCACATGCCAGATTCCGATCCTGGGATCCTACAAGGAGGATTTTCAGTATGAATTTTTTTTTGTTGTAATAGAGCATAACCACAAGCATAACCAAGTCATAAAATAACATCACCACATATCCACTATATCAAAAACTTTAAGTACAAAGTCGGAAGAAAAATACAAGGTGATTAAAAAACTCCAAAATGATCAGATGCGCGCTGCTACCTCAATGCTGCTGTTGCCCAACGACACCTGCACGCAACGATCGTGCATAAGCTTACAAAAGTTTAGAGGGTGCTGTACGTATGTGCGCAAGGCAAGCGCCAAGTGTACAATATCAGAGTAATGCGAAAATATGCAGGTAAGTCCACGAATGCAATCAGCTATACCAAAATGATGTGATGCAAGGCATGAATGCTATCGGCCATACCAAGGCCATGCGATGCGAGGCCTATGAGCCAAATGTCATATGCGAGATGCAAAGCAAGCATGCCAGTCCTCATTAAGTACACATATCAGTACAGTTTCTCTCTGGATATCACTGGGGTCTAATACACCTCACACTGACTGCCTCCTCCCTAATCGCACAGTCAAGCAAGTGGAAGAGACCACACTATCCGCCTGACCAGTAGTCTGTCAATACCTACCCGGCTCGTCAATAGCGGACTCATTTGTGAGTTGGTCAAACTCAGCCTAGCTTATAGCCCCCTCACTTGGGCGGATAAGGCCACACCCCCTTCCAATCGACCACGACACAGTGGGAGACGCGGTCTATTGGTATTCCGCACTCGGGTGCTTATGTATCCACTCAGTCTAAACGTTGAAGCATCTCCTGATACCAAAATGGTTTTGAGACTTTCACCCAATGACATCCTAAGTGCCCACAGTGTTAGAACCAAGCATTTTCGGTATCCGATACGGCCATCCACGATGTGTCTGTGGAGCCACGGCCCTGATGTCGCTAGGGCGTGCAGTGATCACGACACACAATGCGAAATGCATGAGTCACACCGTCAGTCATGCAGTAATCCTGCGCGTACCACGCGATCATGTGGGGCACTCCGTCTCATAAGGAGTCCTATAAATGTCTCAGCCTAACGGCTTATGCTATGATCAAACATTCCTCATATCAAGCATACATATGATGCGTATGGGCATGAATCATGGAGATATACTAAGCATGTTACAAAGTGGTGAACCATTAACAAATATAGGCCTACCAATGGGCCCTAGGGAGAGTTATAATGCGAACATTTAACCAACATTATTCTTACAACGTGGACGTCAAACCAACATTGTTCCCAAGTCATAGCCCGTCATAAAACATCATTACACAAACCATGGAGGAATCACATATTGCAATGGACCTATATACATCTCATTGGGCCTCGATGTTGAGGGTCAAATGTTGCATATCAGACCCAGTTATTGCATGGATTTACAAGCATGATATCGTTTAATGGCCCGATTTAATCGTGTTTGTGATGCAGAGTGTATTTACCAGCATGGACTGAAAAAGGGTGCTAGAAGTGTGGATTTAATACTCCGAAGTCAGCAGAGTAAGGGAGACACTCTAGAGAACCAAGACTAAAGAATTCACATGCCAGGGATCCGAGAAAATCAAGCCATTCACGTTAAAGAGGCCCGAAATTGGTGAAAAATGCAAGATCACATAGTTCTCGCCATCTGATTGGCTCAAAACTTCATACATGGCCTAAGGGCCATAAATTAACTGTACATATCAAATTTCAGCCCTCGGATCACTATGAAAGTATCCCAATTGATAGATCAGCCCATAAACAGTTGATTCTGGGCCCACCTGATATTTGGAACTGTCTCAACTTTGGTCTCGACGGTTTAAATAAGATGAGAAAGTAAATGGATGGATCAGATTTTCGATTCACATCACAGTGGGGCTCGTATGTGAGGTGTGTACGCTGCACGTGTACACGTACGCGAGCCGCACCAAACCAACTAAAGCGGGTCAGCGCCTGCTGACCCCCGTCTTCTTCCAAAAAACAGCAACTGCCGTTTGACGCCGTGTAATGGACGGACGCTGTCCATTTTGCGGACGCTAGTGGGCCCCACCCATGGCCTGTCCGACCAATCTGAACCGTCCATCTTGTAGAGGGCCATAAATTCTTCAAACCTATGCTGAACTTTTGGACTCATGCAAGCACACATGTGCGATACAGAGGCCATAAGTGGACTGCCCTTCAACGTTCAAATTGATGTTTGGATGATTTCTTCTCTGATTCTGAGTCAATGGACATGAAAAACCATCCGTTTCTTACCGAAATTTCGAGGGAAATCTAATGGACGGGGTGGATTTCCTTGAAAACACCTCTATGGAGCCCACCAATCACGTTAGCGCCGGACGTGCGAAAGGCTACGCACGTTCACGAAATCTGACTTTCCAGGCAGTTGTGGCCCACCATCTATGATCATATAGCAGATCTGAACCGTCCATCGTGTAGGCCAGCCAAAATACTTCCAAGAGACGTTGATTTTATAGAAATAACGCAAGGAATGCGAGAGTTATGAAGCCCCGAACTTGGCTGCGAAAAGGCTTTCGCTGCGCGTGCGATAGCTTCCCAAATCCGATTTTCACCACTCCAAAAGCTATAAAAAGAGTTTCAAACGTGGAGAAGAGGGTGTGCTTGAACAGGGGACGTCAGATAGAGAAAGAGAGACGGAGAGAGAAGTTTTGGAATTTTTATAGATTTTTTCTTTATTTTTCTTCCTTTTCCTATGATTATGTTAGGTTAAATCTCTTAGCTAGGGCTAAGAGGTGAAGCTTGTGGCGTGATGAGGGCTTCTACAGGTTTGATTTAAACTGACCTGATTGACTCTGTTTTGATTTAAGAAATTCTTTTAGTCATTAATGGTTTGTTGTGATTTAAATTACAGTAGATTTGTGATGGCTTGAATAATTCCTTTCCTTTTATTTTGATGTTCGGAAACCCTGTTGTTCGCCATCGTCGCATAGACATGGTTGGATGATGGAATCCTTCCTAACACTCATACATCTTTTAGTTGGTTATGGATTGGTCTAAGTTCTGTTGTTTACCTTGTCTCTTAGGCATGGATTTGTGATGGAATCATACCTAATTCTTATACCTTTCATCTCTTGAAAACTATATCAAGTAAGTTCAGTATAATATCCATGAAGCAGGCATAAGATCTCCCTGATCTCTACAAGTGGATCCTCTGAATCCCTAGTTCCCTTTCTCTGAATTCTTTAAGTTTAGATTAATATTTCACCATTATTCCTCAAATCATAATTGGTTTAGATTTCATCTTAGCCTAGTTCTAGCTTTGGTTATTTTCAGATAACGTACAGGTTTCAGTCCCTGTGGATTTGACCTTGGTCTTATCGAGTTTATTACTACATCACAACCCTGCACTTGGGGTGTGAACACTCGACCCATAGGCCTCAAATACATTAAATGGGTCGTATCATATGGGCCTTATATAATCAAGTGGGCCACACCAATGGGCTTTAGGTACATTGCAATGGGCCATAACCCATGGGCCTTAGGATACATCACAATGAGTGGTGATAATGAATTCCACCATTTAAAATCCCTAAGGCCCACCATAAAATATGTTTCCCATCCAACCTAATCATAAATTAACATAGGGATAGATGAAGTGGGGAACAAATATCAACTTAATGGGAAGCTACTATGGCCCTTAGAGGTTTTTGAATGGCGGGCATCATTGACCACTACTTAAAATGGTGGGTTCTACTTGAACTTAAATCTGCCTCATTCTTTAACTCATGCCACAAAATGGTCTTTCAAAATGGATAGACGGTTTGGATGCAACATATGCATCAGGGCGAGTCCACTATCCATCCAGCAGCCAGCAAAATGGCTGGACGGTTTGAATAAAACACATACGTTACCATGGGCTCCACTGTCCGCATGGACGGTGGGAATAAAACGCATGCATCACTGTGGGTCCCACGTGGGACCCACCATAATGCTTACCTGCAATCCAACCCGCTGGTAAGGTCAGGCGGACCTGGATGAAAAGGAAAGACAAATTTCATCTTGATCCAAAACTTCTTGGATGTGTCTGAAATTTGGAGGGGGCCCACTGCTGGAAGTGGCCCACCATAAGAACGGGTTGGATGGAAAATATACATCATGGTGGGGCCCACGGCTAGGGCTGTGGGTCTGCTGTCGTCCGCCCGCCTGCCAACAGCAGGCGCTGCCTGCGTCTCTGACAGTAGCAGCGTCTACTGCATGTATATATATATTTTTTTGAAACTGAGTTTTATCGCGGTTTTCCATACATGGGGCCCGCTTTAAGTGAATCCGACCCAACCGTTGGGTCCCATGGCTTAATACAAGCCAAACAAGCCCAATATTGAATATATTTTGGTGAATAGAAACAGCAGTTGGTTTTTCAACGGTAACCACCACAGTTTCCCATGCTATGGCCCACCAGATACTCGGATCAGCTTCATTTTTCGGCTCAACGCCTAAAATGATCCAGGGAATGAGATGGACGGCGTGGATCGGATCAATGCATCAGGGTGGGGCCTGTGTGAGCGGTTCACTCCAAATAGCCTTGAACCAAGGCTAATATTTGTGTTTTTCCCAATCCACGTCCAGCGTCCCTGGACGCTGGACGGTTGGACGTAACACATACATTCGAGGTGGGCCCGGCTTAGGTGGGCCACCACATGGAGGATGGTGTGGGTGCAACACATATAAGGTGGGCCTCACTTATAAATGGCTTGGGTAAAAGTCATGCCTCATGGTGGGGTCCAACCGGGTGGGCCACAAGGCCACATCATCACATACAATAGGAATAAAGAAAATGAAAGAGAGAGAGAGAGAGAGAAAGAGTGGCACATACGTGTGATGGAGGGACCCCGACACTATGGGCCCTCCTTGCATTCAATCATACATCAAGTGGGTCCTAATACATGTGGCCCACTAAAACAAAAATCAATGGTGAAGATCCTTTCTCCACCAAATGTAAGGTCTAAATGACCTCTTTTCATATAAGGAAAATAAACATCATGATGGGGTCCATGGAGAATGGCCCCATCATAGAATGATCATGAGCATCAAGGTGTGCCATCGGCCACACCTAGGGTCCAAACTGAGATCCATACCATCAATCGGTAGGCCTCACTTGGCCCTTCATCAAAATAAGAAAAATCTAGCCTAATGAGCACCCACCGTCGATCCTCTTGGTCCGTTGGAACGCCGGACTCCTTGTGCTTCACTTTAACGGTGGAAGATGGGAAATGAATGGCTAGGATGAGGGATTTTGGGATGAAAAAGTGGGCCACACAACTCACTTTCTCTCTTGAAATTCCTTGGACGTATGATGCTCTTGCTAGCTTGGGATAGAGTGTTGAGAAAGAGAGAGAGAGAGAGAGAGAGAGAGAGAGAGAGAGAGAGAAGGGGTTGTAAGGAGAGAGAGTGATGGGTGATGGAGTGATAGATGGGAGAGAGGGATGGGTGTGTAAGGACTTTGTTGACTTTAGGGGTAGATGATGTAAGAAGGGTATGAGGTGTATAAGAAACTTTTGACTTGTGGGTTGCTTGGGGATGAGTGTGAGGTGATGGTGTACTTGACCCTTGATGGGATTGATTGATTGATGGAGTGATTGATTGAGGGACATGTCGTAGAGATTCTCTTGGGATTGCAAACGTGCAGTGTTTTCTCTAACTAAACGCCGGCCCACATCTCCTCGCCAGGGTATCGGATCGGTGCAGGAGTCGTGGCGTTGGAACCGCGGCGACGGTGCGGTTGTAATGGTACAAGTCTCGGATAAAGCCGACTCAATTCTACAGGATACGACTTAGGGTTGTGCGCAAACATTGATTATCGGTTGCAGGTTGCCGAAATTCGACAGGAAGGATCACAGGATTCGACGGACCAGTACGGACTAGGATACGGGTCTTACAGATACTTGAGTGGGCCATAATGTCGACATCTCGAACACATGGTAAAGTATTCGATTTTTTTTTTGAAAATCCCATCCATTCATCAGACTCTTTGAAAAATACTACGGGGTTAACTTTTAGCCACGTTGGATACCTAAGTGGGCCACAGTCTTATATTCAATTCTAGCCGTTGATATGCTTCTGCCTGTCAAGAGAAAATTGCAAGAGAACAGACGCGGATTAGTTACTACCCCCGCCTGACAGAGGCTATGAGGGCCATTGAGGGGCAACTGTAATGTTTTAATTTTATCAACACTGTTCGTACATTTTCCTTTATCATTTTAAATCATGAACCAAAAATTTGAGAAGATATAGGGCTCAAATGGAGCACACGTTGGTGATTAAATTTATACCGTTGAAAATTTCTTGGAGACCACATAAGTTTTGGATCAAGATGATATTTGTTTTTTCAATTCACCCAGGTGTATGTGATCGTATCAACATGTTGGATGGAAAATAAAAAACACAGTGGACCCTAGCACAGTTGATTGCTGTGTTGTGGTCGACATAAGCCTTGGATTTTCCTTATTTTTGGTCCATTATTCTAAAATGATATGAAAAAATGAATGGACATTTTGGATAAAATTCAAACATCATAGTGGCCCCTCAATGGCACTCCGAGCCTCAGCCTGTCTCAAGCTCTGAATAGGTGGGGTATCCGCGCCTTAATTCATGTCAGCAACTAATTCAAACCTATCATGTACTTGCTGCATCTAGCACTTCTATGTAGTTGGCCTCACCACGAGGATTACTATGTTTAAAAGTCAACTCCGTCGACTCATCAGATGGCCCATATTTGTGTTTTGTTATTAAAAAAAGGAAAAAAGTGATGATCAGCTGGATCCATGCTCTTGCTCGGGTGGTAGACTCTTAGGAGTTTCAACACCTGGCCAAGGGTTCGAGCATCCAGAGGTGGTGAAATTCCACTAGCGTGAGTGTGTGGGGTCAGTGTGCCTGTGTAAAAAAAAAAGGATTGATTGTCAGCTGACTCAGCTCTTCCATGCAATTATGATTTGCAGGTTGGCTATAAGTCTGAGTCGTATCCGACTCATCCGAGTCCACCCAGTTTCGGTCATCATTGAGTCAACACCATTCCCCTCGACTTGAGTGGTCATCATATGGTGGGGCCCACCTTCTGCTTTAGTCCGATATCCCACACACTCAAAGAAATGGCCCCATGGGTAATCAGAAACCAATGGCTATTGGTGAGACTACGATTTAAGGTCATTGCATAAGTTCTAGCCGTTGGATTCTGCAACCGAAGCCTTGTGCACATAGGGTTCTGAGTTTGAATTAGATGATGACATTAATGGGCCACATCATGGTCTGAGCCCTAACCTCGAGGTTACCATGTCATTTTTTGTGTTGTGGATGGGCTGGGCCTAGGCCAGGCCAAATGGCTGATAAGCCGAATTGGACCAATCCAAAATATAGGCCGTTACCAAGAACATTTTTTTATGTAGGGCCATGATCAAGCCCAGATCTAGGCCCTTTTACATTTGCAATGGGCCAGTGTTGGGCCTGACTTTCAGGCCCATGGATACTTGAGTGGGCTATAATGTCGACCGCTCGGACACATGGTAAAGTATCCGATTTTTTTTTTTGAAAATCCCACCCATTCATCAGACTCTTTGAAAACTACTACGGGGTTAACTTTTAGCCACGTTGGATACTTATGTGGGCCACAGTCTTATATTCAATTCTAGCCGTAGATATGCTTCTGCCTGTCAAGAGAAAATTGTAAGAGAACGGACACGGATTAGTTACTACCCCCGCCTGGCGGAGGCTATGAGGGCCACTGAGGGGCAACTGTGATGTTTTAATTTTATCCACACCGTCCATACATTTTTCTATATCATTTTAAATCATGAACCAAAAATTTGAGAAGATACAGGGCTCAAATGGAGCACACATCCGTGATTAAATTTATATCGTTGAAAATTTCTTAGAGACCACATAAGTTTTGGATCAAGATGATATTTGTTTTTTCAATTCACCTAGGTGCATCGATCGTATCAACATGTTGGATGGAAAATAAAAAACACGGTGGACCCTAGCACAGCTGATTCTTGTGTTGTGGTCGACATGAGCCTTGGATTTTCTTTATTTTTGGTCAGTTATTCTAAAATGATATGAAAAAAATGAGTGGACAGTTTGGGTAAAATTCAAACATCATAGTGGCCCCTCAATGGCACTCCGAGCCTCAGCCAGTCTCAAGCTCTGAACAAGTGAGGTTAGTACCTAATCCGCACCCTAATTCATGTCAGCAACTAATTCAAACCTATCATGTACCTGCTGCATCCAGCTCTTTTATGTAGTTGGCCCCACCACGAGGATTACCTTGTGTAAAAGTCAGCTCCGTCCACTTAACAGATGGGCCATACTTGTGTTTTGTTATTAAAAAAAGATTAAAAAGAAAAACAGTGATGATCAGCTGGATCCATGCACTTACTCGGGTGGTAGACTCTTAGGAGTTTCAACACCCGGTCAAGGGTTCGAGCATCCAGAGGTGGTGAAATTCCACTAGCTTGAGTTTGTGGGGTCTGTGTTTGCGTGTAAGAAAAAAAAGGATTGATGGTCAGCTGACTCAGCTCTTCCATGGAATTATCATTTGTAGGTTGGCCATCAGTCCAAGTCGTATCCGACTGATCTGAGTCGACTCGGTTTCAGTCATGATTGAGTCAAAACCATTCCCCTCGACTTGAGTGGTCATCATATGGTGGGGCCCAACTTCTGCTTTTGTTAGATATCCCACACACTCAAAGAAATGGTCCCATGGGTAATCAGAAACCAATGGCTATTGGTGAGACTACGATTTAATGTCATTACATAAGTTCTAGCCGTTGGATTTGGCAACCGAAGCCTTGTGCACATAGGGTTCTGAGTTTGAATTTGTTGATGTCATTAATGGCCCACATCATGGTCTAAGCCCTGATCTCGAGATTACCACGTCATTTTTTGGGTTGTCGATGGGCTGGGCCTAGGCCAGGCGAAATGGCTAATAGGTCGAACTGTACCAGTCCAAAATATGGGCCGTTAGCAAGAACATTTTTTTATGTAGGGCCATGATCAAGCCCAGATCTAGGCCCTTTCACATCTACAATGGGCCAGTGTTGGGCCTGACTTTCAGGCCCATGAATACTTGAGTGGGCCATAATGTCGACCTCTCGGACATATGGTAAAGTATCCGATTTTTTTTTTTGTAATTCACAACCATTCATCAGACTCTTCGAAAAGTACTACGGGGTTATCTTTTAGCCATGTTGGATATTTAAGTCGGCCACAGTTTTATATTCAATTCTAGCCGTTGATATGCTTCTGCATGTCAAGAGAAAATTGCAAGAGAACGGACGCGGATTAGTTACTACCCCCGCCGAATGGAGGCTATGAGGGCCACTGAGGGGCAACTGTGATGTTTTAATTTTATCCACACCGTCCATACATTTTTCTATATCATTTTAAATCATGAACCAAAAATTTAAGAAGATACAGGGCTCAAATGGAGCACACGTTGGTGATTAAATTTATACTGTTGAAAATTTCTTGTAGACCACATAAGTTTTGGATCAAGATGATATTTGTTTTTTCAATTCACTCAGGTGTATGTGATCGTATCAACATGTTGGATGGAAAATAAAAAATACGGTGGACCCTAACACAGCTGATTCCTGTGTTGTGGTCGACATAAGCCTTGGATTTTCCTTATTTTTGGTCCATTATTCTAAAATGATATGAAAAAATGAATGGACAGTTTGGATAAAATTCAAACATCACCGTGGCCCCTTAATGGCACTCGGAGCCTCAGCCTGTCTCAAGCTCTGAACAGGTGGGGTTAGTACCTAATCCGCGCCCTAATTCATGTCAGCAACTCACTTCAAACCTATCATGTACCTGCTGCATCCAGCTCTTCTATGTAGTTGGCCCCACCACGAGGATTACCATGTGTAAAAGTCAGCTCCGTCCACTCATCAGATGGGCCATACTTGTGTTTTGTTATTAAAAAAGAAAAAAGAAAAGTGATGATCAGCTGGATCCATGCGCTTGCTCGGGTGGTAGACTCTTAGGAGTTTCAACACCCGGTCAAGGGTTCGAGCATCCAGAGGTGGCGAAATTCCACTAGCGTGAGTGTGTGGGGACTGTGTGCATGTGTAAAAAAAAAAATTGATGGTCAGTTGACTCAACTCTTCCATGGAATTATCATTTGCAGGTTGGCCATTAGCACGAGTCGTATCCGACTCATTCGAGTCGACTCAGTTTCTGTCGTCATTGAGTTAACACCATTCCCCTCGACTTGAGGGGTCATCATATGGGGTGCCCACCTTCTGCTTTTGTCAGATATCCCACACACTCAAAGAAATGGCCCCATGGGTAAACAGAACCTAATGGCCATTGGTGAGACTACGATTTAATGTTATTGCATAAGTTCTTGCTATTGGAATCTGCAACGGAAGCCTTGTGCACATAGGATTCTGAGTTTGAATTAGATGATGACATTAATGGGCCACATCATGGTCTGAGCCCTGATCTCGAGGTTACGACGTCATTTTTTGGGTTGTCGATGGGCTGGGCCTAGGCCAGGCAAAATGGCTGATAGGCCAAACTGGACCAGTCCAAAATATGGGCCGTTACCAAGAACATTTTTTTTGTAGGGCCATGATCAAGCCCAGATCTAGGCCCTTTTGCATCTGCAATGGGCCAGTGTTGGGCCTTACTTTCAGGCCCATGGATACTTGAGTGGTCCATAATGTCGACCTCTCGGACACATGGTAAAGTATTCGATTTTTTTTTTTTTTTTGTGAAAATCCCAACCATTCATCAGACTCTTCGAAAAATACTACATAGTACACTTTTAGCCACGTTGGATACTTAAGTGGGCGACAATCTTATATTCAATTCTAGCCGTTGATATGCTTCTGCCTATCAAGAGAAAATTGCAAGAGAACGGACGTGGATTAGTTACTACCCCCACCTGGCGGAGGCTATGAGGGCCACTGAGGGGCAACTGTGATGTTTTAATTTTATCCACACCATCCGTACATTTTTCTATATCATTTTAAATCATGAACTAAAAATTTGAGAAGATACACGGCTTAAATGGAGCACACATTGGTGATTAAATTTATACCACTGGAAATTTCATGGAGACCACATAAGTTTTGGATCAAGATGATATTTGTTTTTTCAATTCACCCAGGTGTATGTGATCGTATCAACATGTTGGATGGAAAATAAAAAACATAGTGGACCCTAGCACAGGTGATTCCTGTGTTATGGTCGACATAAGCCTTGGATTTTCCTTATTTTTGGTCCATTATTCTAAATTTATATGAAAAAATGAATGGACAGTTTGGATAAATTCAAACATCACCGTGGACCCTCAATGGCACTCTGAGCCTCAGCCTATCTCAAGCTCTGAATAGGTGGGGTTAGCACCTAATCCGCTCCGTAATTCATGTCAGCAACTAATTTCAAACCTATCATGTACCTGCTGCATCTAGCTCTTCTATGTAGTTGGTCCCAACCCGAGGATAACCTTGTGTAAAAGTCAGCTCCGTCCACTCATCAGATGGGCCATACTTGTGTTTTGTTATTAAAAAAGAAAAGAAAAGTGATGATCAGTTGGATCCATGCTCTTGCTCGGGTGGTAGACTCTTAGGAGTTTCAACACCCGGTCAAGGGTTCGAGCATCCAGAGGTGGTGAAATTCCACTAGCGTGAGTGTGTGGGGTCTGTGTGCGTGTGTAAAAAAAAAAGGATTGATGGTCAGCTGACTCAGCTCTTCCATGGAATTATCATTTGCATGTTGGCCTTCAGTCCGAGACGTATCCGACTCATCCGAGTCGACTCAGTTTCGGACATGATTGAGTCAACACCATTCCTCTCGACTTCAGTGGTCATCATATGGTGGGGCCCTGTAACGCCCCGACTTTTCAGGACCCGAGTACACGACCCGTTTCCTAAAAACCTGAGTGTTAACCTTAAAGGATGGTCAAATTCGAGTATATATATTTTTTTCTTTCATCAGAGTAAGCAAATGAGTGTAGTGTGGACAAATCGACATAAAGAAAAATTTCATTATCATTCAAATTTACAAGAAGTTGCCCATAATGACTTATACAAACCAATGTCTCCAAAATTTACAAATACAAGAATTACATGATCTGATATATGAGAAAATAATAGAAAGCATATAAATATAAGCTGCAAGATTACACAGCTCCTCCAAGCATACAGTCAAACATTCCTGGTGATCGTACCCTGCTCCTTATCAAGTTTGAACATGCATATCACTTAAGCCACCTGTACTACCCGTACGATTTTATATTTGATGGATGAGTGGCCAACTCAGTGTGAATTCCCCTCAAGATTACACACCGCCGCATTAGGTAAGAAATAATATAAAACATACAGACAGCCAAAACAGAGTAAATGCAGTCTTGTTAGATGCATGGATGCATGAATGTAATGATCGACCCGGGTAAAACATTCAGATGGTCTGTGCCCCGGGTAAAACATCCAGACAGGCAATGTCCCGGGAAAAACATCCGGACGGACATTGGGGTCGTCACCCAGGGATAAGACTGGTCATCAGTGCAACATTCAGCGTAATCGCAGGGCATGATAATCCGAGTCAATATCATCATCGAATGACTGGTCATAAGCGCAACATTTAGCGTGATCGCAGGGCAGAGTGATCCAAGTCAATATCGTCATCGAATGACTGGTCATAAGCGCAACATTCAGTGTAATCGCAGGGTAGAGTGATCCAAGTCATCGAAATATGCCATGTATGCATGATTAGCCAAGTCATTATTAATCCATTTACAACCAGCCAATTTAGGTAAGCTCAAAGGTCACTACGGGGAGCACATGGCCTAGCGTAGGCCGACGGCTCGGGCATAGTGTCCCATTGCCACCATCTCCGGCCCATGAGACTACCACCTTAGGATGTTTAATGGAACCCCATTGACTAGTGACCAATCACATTACAATATATGGGACTTACCATCACATGGTTGCACAGAATAAAACATCGAACCCATATAGGGAAATACTAGAACAAAGCCACATAGGGCGATGTCAAAGTAGGCCACATAGGGCCGATATCAAAACCATACGATAAATACCATCCTTAAAAACCATTAGGCACAACAACCCTGGATGGTAGGCCCACATCAATGGTCCATCTAGACCACTGCTCAATAACCACCAAGTCGAAGGTCCATTACGATCACAACTTGTCAAGTTACATCCCAAGTATGGGTGTACATTCATATATGGGAATTTTCCACTAATGTACCAGTTTAAGTTCCATAAGTAATCCACAAGCATGAACAATTATACAGGATAATCATAAAGCATATAATACAACAATTCAATTTCCACTAGCTAACACATGTGATTATAAAGAGAGATATTAATTATGAATTTAAATAACAACTATAACTTAAGTTAATGAGAAGATGGAAAGCTCAAAGGGAAGAATCATCACCAGACAAGTTGTAGGGCATCCTTTGGTGTGAGCCCTCTCGAGAAGCTAGCGTCTCTGCGCCACTTGAACAGATTCCTAGAAAAATCCCTTACATTAGCTAATAAGTTCTAAGATTCTAGGACGCCCTGGTTGGTCGAATGGCCCAAATCATGATGGTTTGGTGTTTATTTGAGAGGGTACAAGCCTAATAATACTTGTCCCAATAAGTGGGCACAAGATACAGTTACCTAGTTGGTGGGGTCCATTTCAAGATGGGCAGATAAGCATTTATATCATGGAGGGGCCCCCATATGTGGCCCACTGCCATATAGATGAGCTTGCCCACTATATACATCCCATGGTATATCTGTGTATACATTATGTACAATATATTTGCATCATGCGGTATACATGTATACATTACATACGTAGCACATAGCATATATATATATATATATATATATATATATATATATATATATATATATATGTATGTATGTATATATACATATATATATGCATACCCTATATATCCGAGGTATGTATCCATGGCATATAATGTATACACCACATACATAACATCTCACGTGGTATACATGTACACACTGTATACAGTACATATGCATCACACAATGTATCCCTATATCCGTTATGTATTTGATATTGAAACCTACAGTACGTACGTACATATATATGTGTATTATACATGTATCACACGAGTTCTGTGTGGACGGTGTGGATGTGTGTCCAGGCACACCACATACATACCCCGGGACGGTCTGTATCCAGCGTGCACAAAAGTGGGTCCCACACATGTAGGATTCACCATGCAAATATGAATATACGTGCGTTCCTTCACACTTGTGACATGGGTTCTGAATCCGAACGATCCATAAGATGTGGAATCCCAAGAAACCCTGGGAGGTAAATTTTCATCCTGATCTAAGATTCTGGTGGGCCATAGCAAAGATAAATGCACTTTCAAGGGAAGAAACTGTTTGCATTAACCATGGCCCACCTAAGTTTCGGTTCAACGTAAAAATGGGAACCAGGGGGTTTTATGAGGTGCTGCTTCATGTAGACCATTCGGATTTCCCAGACTCATCATAGCTGATGAGATCTTCACTTTTTACAAATCAGTTTACGTGAACTAATTGGCAGAGGAGCGTTCGACGTCCTCTGCTTCCAGTTCTGGTGCACGCACACCACTTATGCACTTCATAGGTGGGCTTTTTGAGGGACGTCCAGCCCAGGGATCTTTGCAATGCCCTTGATGGATGGTTGGGGTGGATCCTGACCTCAGGGTGGGTTTATGACCAGTGCAAGCTATCAGTACATTGGTGGGGCCTACAGTCAGCATAGGGCCCCTGGTTGGTGCAGCCCACTGTCATTTTGGGTGAGGCCCACCTGCAATTTGCAGGGCCCAACGCCAGACAGCCTAACAGCCTTCAGACGTGGAAACCGTCTTCCACCTGCATGTTGTTGGAGTGGTTCCTAGCCCTGATTTTCAGCATGAACGTGGTCCGATCTTGACCGTTATTCAATCCCAAGCTGGGACCATTTGGGTCGTGGATCGGCCTCAAGCAGGGCCTGATGAAAACCTTATCTGGAGTGCAACTCGGCAGCAGCTAAAAGAGCTGGTTTCAGTCCATCTTCACCACCATTGGCGAGCCATGATTGCTCAATTGGGAAGACAACCATTGCTTGGCTTGTCTTCACACAACCAGGGCTCTTGCTAGGCTTCATTCTCCACTGCCATCAAGGCCCGTAGTCTGTCTGAAACCCAACCATTGTTTGGCTGTTTCCAGCTCCTGAACAGGGTCGCCATGAGGCCTGTCTTCAGCCCAAAGCAGAGACCAATCCTATTATTTTTCTTAACTGTTTCACAACCATTGATTGGCTGGTCTCTAACCCGAACCCGAGCTAGTTTCGAAGCTCTACAGAGAGCTCAAAATAAAGCTCCAAATGGGCCTGTTTGAAGCACGCTTCCTGTTCAAAAACAGAGCTCCGCATGACTAACATTTGGTCCTGGTTTTAGCTCAGAACCAAGGCCATTGATTGGCCTAGTTCCTGCTTGAAACAGGGTTTCAGTTGGGTTGGATTTCAGCCCGGAACAGGGCCGTGGGTTGGCTCAGTTTCTAGTTCAAAACAGAGACCCAACATCACTATTTCCTCAGACCATTCCATAGCCATTGATTGGCTTGATCAGGGTCTGAGACTGGGTTGTCTTCTAGCCTATCTCTTGGTCTGATTTTAGCCATTACTTGGCTAATCTCTGACCCGAGTTACAGCCATCGTTCGGTTCCAGGTGTGCATCACTACTAGCTAATGCTACAAAGGAGAAAAAAATGAGAAACAACCTAAGGAAAAGCTATCAGGAAATGAGAAATGGACAAGGCAAAAATGTTTTCCCCCCGGAATGGTTGTAGCCTATCTCACCTTCTCACACACTCAGCTCCCAACTCCGTGTTTCTCTTACAATCTCTTTCTCTTTCTCTTGGCATAGATTTTAAGGGCTACAGTGCCCTCCTTTTATAGCCAGTGAGAGAGGGACGGACGGTTGTGATTGTCCTCACAGTGGACGGCCGAGCTTTGGCCTTCCCTAAGAGGAAGTCGGCTTCTCTCTCCCTCTTTTCACAGGCCCTCGGTCGGACTGTTTTTGGCATGGATTGGACGGTGGCGTTCAATCTCCTTCGTTCGTTTACAAATGATCAAACGGCTATACCGTTTTGATCGTGTGGGTCCCATGAAAGATTTGAATGGTTTATAATGCTCGGAAAACGGTTGTGGTGGCCCACTTACAGGCTTGAAGTCGGTCGATTTGAAACAGAGAGCGGAAGATATTTACCAAATGCTCGATCAGAGCTAGTTTGACCGAGCATTGGGTTTAGTACACCTCGTGCCCAAGCACCCTTTGTGTACATGCATTGTGTAGGGGTTTGCTGAAATGTGATTACCATGATCTACTCCGTTCATTTGCATTGGGGGACAGTACCCAGGGATCCTGGTTCACTTTGGGTTGATAGTGAGTCCTGGGTGGCCTGTTACATACATCCTTGGGCCATCATTGGCCCATAGGTCGTGATCCATTGATCAGGTGGGCCTGATAGACTTTTTCAACAGTTAATATAGGATATTACTTATGATGAATGCTTCGTTTGTAGCTAACGAATTCTAAAGTGTTAGTGACAAGTGTGTTACACCAGAATTAACTAGCATAATGGCTTTAACTTTGAGAGTTTCAAGTGGTCTCACCTTCCTGATTGTCATAGAGAGTATTCTGGCTCCTGGAGGCCCTGATGGATGGCTCTAATGTCGATGGGAATCCCCATCCTGCGTATGTCGAGTTCACATTTTGGTTAACCCAAATAATTTTTAGTTTAGTGTGGGTTTAAAAGGTAACACCTGAGTACTGAAAGTACGGGGTGTTACAGGCCCCCCTTTTGCTTTTTTCAGATATCCTACGCACTCAAAGAAATGGCCCCATTGGTAATCAGAAACCGATGGCTATTGGTGAGACTACGATTTAATGTCATTGCATAAGTTCTAGCCGTTGGATTCTGCAACCGAAGCCTTGTGCACATAGGGTTCTGAGTTTGAATTAGATGATGACATTAATGGGCCACATCATGGTCTGAGCCCTGATCTCGAGATTACCACGTCATTTTTTGGGTTGTCGATGGGCTGGGCCTAGGCCAGGCAAAATGGCTGATAGGCCGAACTGGACCAGTCCAAAATATGGGCCGTTACCAAGAACATTTTTTTATGTAGGGCCATGATCAAGCCCAGATCTAGGCCCTTTTACATCTGCAATGGGCTAGTGTTGGGCCTGACTTTCAGGCCCATGGATACTTGAGTGGTCCATAATGTTGACCTCTCGGACACATGGTAAAGTATTCGATTTTTTTTTTTTGAAAATTCCAACCATTCATCAGACTCTTCGAAAAATACTACGGGGTTAACTTTTAGCCACGTTGGATACTTAAATGGGCCATAGTCTTATATTCAATTCTAGTCGTTGATATGCTTCTGCTTGTCAAGAGAAAATTGCAAGAGAACGGACGCGGATTAGTAACTACCCACGCCTGGCGGAGGCTATGAGGGCCACTGAGGGGCAACTGTGATATTTTAATTTTATCCACACTGTTTGTACATTTTTCTATATCATTTTAAATCTTGAACCAAAAATTTGAGAAGATACTGGGCTCAAATGGAGCACATGTTGGTGATTAAATTTATATCATTGAAAATTTCTTGTAGACCACATAAGTTTTGGATCAAGATGATATTTGTTTTTTCAATTCACCCTGGTGTATGTGATCGTATCAACATGTTGGATGGAAAATAAAAAACACAGTGGACCCTAGCACAGCTGATTCCTGTGTTGTGGTCGACATAAGTCTTGGATTCTCGTTATTTTTGGTCCATTATTCTCAATAGATATGAAAAAATGAATGGACAGTTTGGATAAAATTGAAACATCACAATGGCCCCTCAATGGCACTCCGAGCCTCAGCCTGTCTCTAGCTCTAAACAGGTGGGGTTAGTACCTAATCCACACCCTAATTCATGTCAGCAACTAACTTCAAACCTATCATGTACCTGCTCCATCCAGCTCTTCTATGTTGTTGGCCCCACCACGAGGATTACCTTGTGTAAAAGTCAGCTCCGTCGACTCAACAGATGCGCCATACTTGTGTTTTGTTATTTTTAAAAAAAAAGTGATGATCAGCTGGATCCATGCTCTTGCTCTGGTGGTAGACTCTTAGGAGTTTCAACACCCGGTCAAGGGTTCGAGCATCCAGAGGTGGTGAAATTCCAGTAGCATGAGTGTGTGGGGTCTGTGTGCGTGTGTAAAAACAAAAGGATTGATGGTCAGTTGACTCAGCTCTTCCCTGGAATTATCATTTGCAGGCTGGCCATCAGTTCGAGTCGTATCCGACTCATCCGAGTCGACTCGGTTTCGGTCGTGAGTGAGTCAACACCATTCCCCTTGACTTGAGTGGTCATCATACGGTGGGGCCAACCTTCTGCTTTTGTCAGATATCCCACACACTCAAAGAAATGGCCCCATGGGTAATCAGAAACCAATGGCTATTGGTGAGACTACGAGTTAATGTCATTACATAAGTTCTAGCCGTTGGATTCTGCAACAGAAGCCTTGTGCACATAGGGTTCTGAGTTTGAATTAGATGATGACATTAGTGGGCCACATCATGGTCTGAGCCTTGATCTCGAGGTTACCATGTCATTTTTTGGGTTGTCGATGGGTTGGGCCTAGGCCAGGCAAAATGATTGATAGGTCGAATTAGACCAGTCCAAAATATGGTCCGTTACCAAGAACAATTTTTTATGTAGGGCCATGATCAAGCACAGATCTAGGCCCTTTTACATCTACAATGGGCCAGTGTTGGGCCTGACTTTCACGCCCATGGATACTTGAGTGGGCCATAATGTCGACCTCTCGGACACATGGTAAAGTATCCGATTTTTTTTTTTTTTTTGAAAATCCCCACCATTCATCAGACTCTTCGAAAAATACTATGGGGTTAACTTTTAGCCACGTTAGATACTAAAGAGGGGTAACAGTCTTATATTCAATTCTAGTCGTTGATATGCTTCTGCCTGTCAAGAGAAAATTGCAATAGAAGGGACGCGGATTAGTAACTACCCCCGCCTGGCGGAGGCTATGAGGGCCATTGAGGGGCAACTGTGATGTTTTAATTTTATCCACATCGTCTGTACATATTGCTAGATCATTTTAAATCATGAAATAGAAATTTGACAAGATACAGGGCTCAAATGGAGCACACGTTGGTGATTAAATTTATACTGTTGAAAATTTCTTAGAGACCACATAAGTTTTGGATCAAGATGATATTTGTTTTTTCAATTCACGCAGGTGTATGTGATCGTATCAACATGTTGGATGGAAAATAAAAAATACGGTGGACCCTAACACAGTTGATTCCTATGTTCAGGACGACATAAGCCTTGTATTTTCCTTATTTTTGGTCCATTATTCTAAATTGATATGAAAAAATGAATGGACAGTTTGGATAAAATTCAAACATCACAGTGGCCCCTCAATGGCACTCCGAGCCTCAGCCTATCTCAAGCTCTGAACAGGTGGGGTTAGTACCTAATCCGTGCCCTAATTCATGTCAGCAACTAACTTCAGACCTATCATGTTCCTGCTGCATCCAGCTCTTCTATGTGGTTGGCCCCACCATGAGGATTACTTTGTGTAAAGGTCAGCTCCGTCCACTCAACAGATGGGCCATACTTGTGTTTTGTTATTAAAAAAAAAATGTAATGATCAGCTGGATCCATGCTCTTGCTCGGGTGGTAGACTCTTAGGAGTTTCAACACCCGGTCAAGGGTTCGAGCATCCAGAAGTGGTGAAATTCCACTAGAGTGTGTGGGGTTTGTGTGCGTGTGTAAAAAAAAAAAAGGATTGATGGTCAGCTGACTCAGCTCTTCCATGGAATTGTCATTTGCAGGTTGGCCATCAGTCTGAGTTGTATCCGACTCATCCGAATCGACTCGGTTTCCATTGTGATTGAGTCAACACCATTCCCCTCGACTTGAGTGGTCATCCGACGGTGGCGCCCACCTTCTGCTTTTGTCAGATATCCCACACACTCAAAGAAATGGCTCCATGGGTAATCAGAAACCAATGGCTATTGGTGAGACTATGATTTAATGTCATTACATAAGTTCTAGCCATTGGATTCTGCAACCGAATCCTTGTGCACATAGGGTTCTGAGTTTGAATTAGATGATGACATTAATGGGCCACATCATGGACTGAACCCTGATCTCGAGGTTACCAAGTCATTTTTTGGGTCGTCGATGGGCTGGGCCTAGGCCAGGTAAAATGGCTGATAGGTCGAACTGGACCAGTCCAAAATATGGGCTGTTACCAAGAACATTTTTTAATGTAGGGCCATGATCAAGCCCAGATCTAGGCCCTTTTACATTTGTAATGGGCCAGTGTTGGGCCTGACTTTCAGGCCCATGGATACTTGAGTGGGCCATAATGTCAACCTCTCGGACACATGGTAAAGTATTCGACTACCCCCGCCTGGCGGAGGCTATGAGGGCCACTGAGGGGCAACGGTGATGTTTTAATTTTATCCACACTGTCCATACATTTTTCTTTATCATTTTAAAACATGAACCAAAAATTTGAAAAGATACAGGGCTCAAATGGAGCACACGTTAGTGATTAAATTTATACCGTTGAAAATTTCTTGGAGACCACATAAGTTTTGGTTCAAGATGATATTTGTTTTTTCAATTCACCCAGGTGTATGTGATCATATCAACATGTTGGATGGAAAATAAAAAAACACGGTGGACCCTAGCACAGCATAATGCTATGTTGTGGTCGACATAAGCCTTGGATTTTCCTTATTTTTGGTCCATTATTCAAAAATGATATGAAAAAATAAGTGGAGAGTTTGGATAAAATTCAAACATCACAGTAGCCCCTCAATGGCACTCCGAGCCTCAGCCTGTCTCAAACTCTGAACATGTGGGGTTAGTACCTAATCCGCGCCCTAATTCATGTCAGCAACTAATTCAAACCTATCATGTACCTGCTGCATCCAGCTCTTCTATGTAGTTGGCCCCACCACGAGGATTACCTTGTGTAAAGGTCAACTTCGTCCACTCAACTAATGGGCCATACTGGTGTTTTGTTATTAAAAAAAAGAAAAAAAAAGAAAAAAAGTGATGTCAGCTGGATCCATGCTCTTGCTCGGGTGGTAAACTCTTAGGAGTTTCAACACCCGGTCAAGGGTTCGAGCATCCAGAGGTGGTGAAATTCCACTAGTGTGAGTGTGTGAGGTCTGTGTGCGTGTGTAAAAAAAAGGATTGATGGTCAGCTGACTCAGCTCTTCCATGGAATTATGATTTGCAGGTTGGCCATCAGTCTGAGTCGTATCCAAGTCATCCGAGTCAGCTCGGTTTCGGTTGTGATTGAGTCAACACCATTCCCCTCGACTTGAGTGGTCATCATACAGTGGGGCCCACCTTCTGCTTTTGTCAGATATCCCACACACTCAAAGAAATGGCCCCATGGGTAATCAGAAACCAATGGCTATTGGTGAGACTATGATTTAATGTCATGGCATAAGTTCTAGCCGTTGGATTCTGCAACCGAAGCCTTGTGCACATAGGGTTCTGAGTTTGAATTAGATGATGACATTAATGGGCCACATCATGGTTTGAGCCCTGATCTCGAGGTTACCGCGTCATTTTTTAGGTTGTCGATGGGCTGGGCCTAGGTCAGGCAAAATGGCTGATAGGCCGAACTGGACCAGTCCAAAATATGGGCTGTTACCAAGAACATTTTTTTTTGTAGGGCCTTGATCAAGCCCAGATCTAGGCCCTTTTACATCTGCAATGGGCCAGTGTTGGGCCTGACTTTCACGCCCATGGATACTTGAGTGGGCCATAATGTCGACCTCTCGGACACATGGTAAAGTATCCGATTTTATTTTATTTTTTTGAAAATCCCAACCATTCATCAGACTCTTCGAAAAATACTACGGGGTTAACTTTTAGCCATGTTAGATACTTAAGTAGGCCACAGTCTTTTATTCAATTCTAGCTGTTGATATGCTTCTGCCTATCAAGAGAAAATTGCAAGAGAACGGACGTGGATTAGTTACTACCCTTGCCTGGCAGAGGCTATGAGGGCCACTGAGGGGCAACTGTGTTGTTTTAATTTTATCCACACCTTCCATACATTTTTCTATATCATTTTAAATCATGAACCAAAAATTTGAGAAGATACAGGGCTCAAATGGAGCACACGCTGGCAATTAAATTTATACCGTTGAAAATTTCTTGTAGACCACATAAGTTTTGGATCAAGATGATATTTGTTTTTTCAATTCACCTAGGTGTATGTGATCGTATCAACATGTTGGATGGAAAATAAAAAACACGGTGGACCCTACCACAGCTGATTGCTGTGTTGTGGTCGACATAAGCCTTGGATTTTCCATATTTTTGGTCCATTATTCTAAATTGATTAGAAAAAATGAATGGACAGTTTGGATGAAATTCAAACATCACAATGGCCCCTCAATAGCACTCCGAGCCTCAGCCTGTCTCAAGCTCTGAACAGGTGGGGTTAGTACCTAATTCGTGCCCTAATTTATGTCAGCAACTAACTTCAAACCTATCATGTACCTGCTGCATCCAGCTGTTCTATGTAGTTGGCCCCACCATGAGGATTACCTTGTGTAAAAGTCAGCTCCGTCCACTCATCAGATGGGCCATACTTGTGTTTTGTTATGAAAAAAAAAGAAAAGAAAAGTGATGATTTGCTTGATCCATGCTCTTGCTCGGGTGGTAGAATCTTAGGAGTTTCAACACCCGGTCAAGGGTTCGAGCATCCAGAGGTGGTGAAATTCTAGTAGCGTGAGTGTGTGGGGTCTGTGTACATGTGTAAAAAAAAGGATTGATGGTTAGCTGACTCAGTTCTTCCATGGAATTATCATTTGCAGGTTGGCCATCAGTCCGAGTTGACTCAGTTTCGGTTGTGATTGAGTCTTCACCATTCCCTCGACTTATGTGGTCATCATACGGTGGGGCCCAACTTCTGCTTTTGTCAGATATCCCACACACTAAAAGAAATTGCCCCATGGGTAATCAGAAAGCAATGGCTATTGGTGAGACTACGATTTAATGTCATTGCATAAGTTCTAGCCGTTGGATTTTACAACTGAAGCCATATGCACATCGGGTTCTGAGTTTGAATTAGATGATGACATTAATGGGCCACATCATGGTCTAAGCCTTGATTTCGAGGTTACCACGTCATTTTTTGGGTTGTGGATGGGCTGGACCTAGGCTAGGCAAAATGGCTGATAGGCCGAACTGGACCAGTCCAAAATATGGCCCGTTACCTAGAACTTTTTTTTTAATGTTGGGCCATGTATCAAGCCCAGATCTAGGCCCTTTTACATATACAATGGGTCGGTGTTGGGGCTGACTTTCAGGCCCATGGATACTTGAGTGGGCCATAATGTTGACCTCTCGGACACATGGTAAAGTATCCGATTTTATTTTATTTTTTAAATCCTAACCATTTATCAGACTCTTCGAAAAATACAATGGGGTTAGCTTTTAGCCATGTTGGATACTTAAGTGGGCCACAGTCTTATATTCAATTCTAGCCGTTGATATGCTTCTGCCTGTCAAGAGAAAATTGCAAGAGAACGGACGAGGATTAGTTACTACCCCCGCCTGGCAGAGGCTATGAGGGCCACTGAGGGGCAATTGTGATGTTTTAATTTTATCCACACTGTCCGTACATTTTCTATATCATTTTAAATCAAGAACCAAAAATTTGAGAAGATACAGGGCTCAAATGGAGCACACGTTCGAGATTAAATTTATACCGTTGAAAATTTCTTGGAGACCACATAAGTTTTGGATCAAGATGATATTTGTTTTTTCAATTCACCTAGGTGTATGTGATCGTATCAACATGTTGGATGGAAAATAAAAAACACGATGGACCCTTGCACAATTGATTCCTGTGTTGTGGTCGACATAAGCCTTGAATTTTCCTTATTTTTGGTCCATTATTCTAAATTGATATGAAAAAAATGAATGGATAGTTTGGATAAAATTCAAACATCACAGTGGCCCCTCAATGGCACTCCGAGCCTTAGCCTGTCTCAAGCTCTGAACAGGTGGGGTTAGTACCTAATTCGTGCCCTAATTCATGTTAGCAACTAACTTCAAACCTATCATGTACCTGCTGCATCCAGCTCTTCTATGTAGTTGGCCCCACCACGAGGATTACCTTGTGTAAAAGTCAGCTCTGTCCACTCAAGAGATGGGCCATACTTGTGTTGGTCAAGGGTTCGAGCATCTAGAGGTGGTGAAATTCCACTAGCGTGAGTGTGTGGGGTCTGTGTGCTTGTGTAAAAAAAAAGGATTGATGGTCAGCTGATTCAGCTCTTCCATGGAATTATCATTTGCAGGTTGGCCATCAGTCCGAGTCATTCGAGTCGACTCGGTTTCGGTCGTGATTGAGTCAACACCATTCCCCTCGTCTTGAGTAGTCATCATACGGTGGGGCCCACCTTCTGCTTTTATTAAATATCCCACACACTCAAAGAAATGGCCCTATGGATAATCAGAAACCAATGGCTATTGTTAAGACTACGATTTAATGTCATTGCATAAGTTCTAGCCGTTGGATTCTGCAACTGAAGCCTTGTGCACATAGGGTTCTGAGTTTGAATTAGATGATGACATTAATGGGCCACATCATGGTCTGAGCCCTAATCTCGAGGTTACCATGTCATTTTTGGGGTTGTCGATGGGCTGGGCCTAGGCCAAGCAAAATGGCTGATAGGCCGAACTGGACCAGTCCAAAATATGGGCTGTTACCAAGAACATTTTTTTATGTAGGGCCATGATCAAGCATAGATCTAGGCCCTTTTGCATCTGCAATGGGCCAGTGTTGGGCCTTACTTTCAAGCCCATGGATACTTGAGTTGGCCATAATGTCAACCTCTTGGACACATGGTAAAGTATCCAGTTTTTTTTTTCTTTTGAAAATCCCAACCATTCATCAGACTCTTCGAAAAATACTACAAGGCTAACTTTTAGCCACGTTGGATACTTAAGTGGGCCACAGTCTTGTATTCAATTCTAGCCGTTGATATGCTTCTGCCTGTCAAGAGAAAATTGCAAGAGAACGGACGCAGATTAGTTACTACCCCAGCCTGGCGGAGGCTATGAGGGCCATTGAGGGGCAACTGTGATGCTTTAATTTTATCCACATCATCGGTACATATTTCTATATCATTTTAAATCATGAACTAAAAATTTGAGAAGATACACGGCTCAAATGGAGCACACGTTGGTGATTAAATTAATACCGTTGAAAATTTCTTAGAGACCACATAAGTTTTGGATCAAGATGATATTTGTTTTTTCAATTCACCCAGGTGTATGTGATTGTATCAACATGTTGGATGGAAAATAAAAAACATGGTGGCCCCTAGCACAGCTGATTCCTGTGTTGTGGTCGACATAAGCCTTGGATTTTTCCTTATTTTTGGTCCATTATTCTAAATTGATATGAAAAAATGAATGGAAAGTTTGGATAAAATTCAAACATCATTGTGGCCCCTCAATGGCACTCCGAGCCTCGGCCTTCCTCAAGCTCTGAACAGGTGGGGTTAGTACCTAATCTGCACCCTAATTCATGTCAGCAACTAATTTCAAACCTATCATGTACCTGCTGCATCCAGCTCTTCTATGTAGTTCGCCCCACCACGAGGATTACCTTGTGTAAAAGTCAGCTCCGTCCACTCAGCAGATGGGCCATACTTGTGTTTTGTTATTAGAAAAAAGAAAAAAAATGATACTCAGCTGGATCCATGCTCTTGCTCGGGTGGTAGACTCTTAGGAGTTTCAACACCCGGTCATAGGTTCGAGCATCCAAAGGTGGTGAAATTCCACTAGCTTGAGTTTGTGGGGTCTGTGTGGGTGTGTTAAAAAAAAGGATTGATGGTCAGCTGACTCAGCTCATCCATGGAATTATCATTTGCAGGTTGGCCATCAGTCCGAGTCGTATCCGACTCATCCGAGTTGACTCGGTTTCGGTCGTGATTTAGCCAACACCATTCCCCTCGACTTGAGTGGTTATCATACGGTGGGACCCACCTTATTCTTTTGTCAGATATCCCACACACTCAAAGAAATGGCCCCATCGGTAATCAGAAATCAATGGCCATTGGTGAGGCTATGATTTAATGTCATTGTATAAGTTCTAGCCATTGGATTCTGCAACCGAAGCCTTGTGCACATAGGGTTTTGAGTTTGAATTAGATGATGACATTAATGTGCCACATCATGGTCGAGCCCTGATCTCGAGGTTACCATGTCATTTTTTGGGTTGTCGATGGGCTGGGCTTAAGCCAGGCAAAATGGCTGATAGGCCAAACTGGACTAGTCCAAAATATGGGCCGTTACCAAGAACATTTTTTTATATAGGGCCATGATCAAGGCGAGATCTAGGCCCTTTTACATCTGCAGTGGGCCAGTATTGGGCCTGACTTTCAGGCCCATGGATACTTGAGTGGGCCATAAGGTCCACCTCTCGGACACATTGTAAAGTATTCGATTTTTTTTTTTGAAAATCCCAACCATTCATCAGACTCTTTGAAAAATACTACGGGGTTAACTTTTAGCCATCTTTGGATTCTTAAGTGGGCCACAGTCTTATGTTCAATTCTAGTCGTTGAAATGCTTCTGCCTGTCAAGGAAAAATTGCAAGAAAACGGACGCAGATTAGCTACTACCCCCGCCTGGCGGAGGCTATGAGGGCCACTGAGGGGCAACTGTGATGTTTTAATTTTATCCACACCGTTCGTACATTTTTCTATATCATTTTAAATCATGAACCAAAATTTTGAGAAGATACAGGGCTCAAATGGAGCACACGTTGGTGATTAAATTTATACTGTTGAAAATTTCTAAGGGACCACATAAGTTTTGGATCAAGATGATATTTGTTTTTTCAATACACCCAGGTGTTTGTGATCGTATCAACATGTTGGATGGAAAATATAAAACACGGTGGACCCTAGCACAGCTAATTCCTGTGTTGTGGTCGACATAAGTCTTGAATTTTCCTTATTTTTGGTCCATCATTCTAAAATGATATGAAAAAAATGAATGGATAGTTTAGATAAAATTCAAACATCAGAGTGACCCCTCAATGGCACTCCGAGCCTCAGCCTGTCTTAAGCTCTGAACAGGTGGGGTTAATACCTAATCCGCCCCCTAATTCACGTCAGCAACTAACTTCAAACCTATCATGTACTTGCTGTATCCAGCTTTTCCATGTAGTTGGCCCCACCACGAGGATTACCTTGTGTAAAAGTCAGCTCCATCCACTCAGCAGATGGGCCATACTTGTGTTTTGTTATTAAAAAGAAAAGAAAAGAAAAAAAGTGATGATCAGCTGGATCCATGCTCTTGCTCAGGTGGTAGACTCTTAGGAGTTTCAACACCTGGTCAAGGGTTCAAGCATCCAGAGGTGGTGAAATTCCACTTGCGTGAGTGTGTGGGGTCTGTGTGCGGGTGTAAAAAAAAGGATTGATGGTTTGTTGATTCCGCTCTTCCATGGAATTATCATTTGCTGGTTGGCCATCAGTTCGAGTCGTATCTGACTCATCCGAGTCGACTTGGTTTCGGTTGTGATTGAGTCAACACCATTCCCCTCGACTTGAGTGGTCATCATACAGTGGGGCCCACCTTTTGCTTTTGTCAGATATCCCACACACTCAAAGAAATGGCCCCATCGGTAATCAGAAACCAATGGCTATTGGTGAGACTATGATTTAATGTCATTGCATAAGTTCTAGCCGTTGCATTCTGCAATCGAAGCCTTGTGCACATAGGGTTCTGAGTTTGAATCAGATGATGACATTAATGGGCCACATCATGGTTCGAGCCCTGATCTCGAGGTTACCACATCATTTTTTGGGTTGTCGAGGGGCTTGGCCTAGGCCAGGCAAAACGGCTAATAGGCCGAACTGGACCAGTCCAAAATATGGGCCGTTACCTAGAACTTTTTTTTTTTAATGTAGGGGCACGATCTAGCCTAGATCTAGGCCCTTTTACATCTGTAATGGGCCAGTGTTGGGCCTGACTTTCAGGCCCACGGATACTTGAGTGGGCCATAATGTCGACCTCTCAGACACATGGTAAAGTATCCGATTTTATTTTTTTTTTGAAAATCCCAACCATTCATCTGACACTTCGAAAAATACAATGGGGTTAACTTTTAGCCACGTTGGATACTTAAGTGGGCCACAATCTTATATTCAATTCTAGCCGTTGATATTCTTCTGCCATTCAAGAGAAAATTGCAAGAGAACTGACGCGGATTAGTTACTACCCTCGCCTAGCGAAGGCTATGAGGGCCACTGAGGGGCAACTGTGATATTTTAATTTTATCCACACAATCCGTACATTTTTCTATATCATTTTAAATCATGAACCAAAAATTTGAGAAGATAGAGGGTTCAAATGGAGCACACGTTGGTGATTAAATTTATACTGTTGAAAATTTCTTGTAGACCACGTAAGTTTTGGATCAAGATGATATTTGTTTTTTCAATTCACCCAGGTGTATGTGATCGTATCAACATGTTGGATGGAAAATAAAAAACCATGGTGGACCCTAGCACAGCTGATTCCTGTGTTGTGGTCGACATAAGCCTTGGATTTTCCTTATTTTTGGTCCATTATTCTAAAATGATATGAAAAAAATGAATGGATAGTTTGGATAAAATTCAAACATCACAGTGGTGCCTCAATGGCACTCCGAGCCACAGCCTGTCTCAAGCTCTGAACAGGTGGGGTTAGTACCTAATCCGTGCCTTAATTCATGTCAGCAACTAACTTCAAACCTATCATGTACCTGCTGCATCCAGCTCTTCTACGTGGTTGGCCCCACCACGAGGATTACCATGTGTAAACGTCAGCTCCGTCCACTCATCAGATGGGCCATACTTGTGTTTTGTTATTAAAAAAAAGTGATGATCAGTTGGATCCATGCTCTTGCTCAGGTGGTAGACTCTTAAGAGTTTCAACACCCGGTCAAGCGTTTGAGCATTTAGAGGTGGTGAACTTCCAGTAGCGTGAGTGTGTGGGGTCTGTGTGCGTGTGTTAAAAAAAAGGATTGATGGTCAGCTGACTCAGCTCTTCCATGGAATTATCATTTGCAGGTTGGCCATCAGTCCGAGTAGACTCGGTTTCAGTCGTGATTGAGTCAACACCATTCCCCTCGACTTAAGTGGTCATCATACGGTGGGGCCCACCTTCTGCTTTTGTCAGATATCCCACACACTCAAAGAAATAGCCCCATGGGTAATCAGAAACCAATGGCTATTGGTGAGACTACGATTTAATGTCATTGCATAAGTTCTAGCTGTTGGATTCTGCAACCGAAGCCTTGTGCACATAGGGTTCTGAGTTTGAATCAGATGATGACATTAATGAGCCATATCATGGTTTGAGCCGTGATCTCTAGGTTACCATGTTATTTTTTGGGTTGTCGATGGGCTGGGCCTAGGCCAGGCAAAATGGCTGATAGGTCGAACTGCACCAATCCAAAATATAGGCCGTTACCAAGAACATTTTTTTATGGAGGGCCATGATCAAGCCCAGATCTAAGCCCTTTTACATCTGCAATGGGCCAGTGTTGGGCCTGACTTTCAGGCCCATGGATACTTGAGTGGGCCATAATGTTGACCTCTCGGACACATGGTAATGTATCTGATTTTTTTTTTTTTTTTTTGAAAATCCCAATCATTCATCAGACTCTTCGAAAAATACTACATGGTTAACTTTTAGCCACGTTCGATACCTAAGTGGGCCACAGTCTTATATTCAATTCTAGCTGTAGATATGCTTCTGCCTGTCAAGAGAAAATTGCAAGAGAACGGACGCGGATTAGTTACTACCCCCGCCTGGCGGAGGCTATGAGGGCCACTGAGGGGCAACTGTGATGTTTTAATTTTATCCACACCGTCCATACATTTTTCTATATCATTTTAAATCATGAACCAAAAATTTGAGAAGATACAGGGCTCAAATGGAGCACACGTTGGTGATTAAACTTATACCGTTGAAAATTTCTTGGAGACGACATAAGTTTTGGATCAAGATGATATTTGTTTTTTCAATTCACCCAGGTGTATGTGATCGTATCAACATGTTGGATAGAAAATAAAAAACACGGTGGACCCTAGCACAGCTAATTCATGTGTTGTGGTCAACATAAGCCTTGGATTTTCCTTATTTTTGGTCCATTATTCTAAAATGAAATGAAAAAAATGAATGGACAGTTTGGATAAATTTCAAACTTCACAGTGGCCCCTTAATGACACTTCGAGCCTCAGCTTGTCTCAAGCTTTGAACAGGTGGGGTTAGTACATAATCCGCCCCTTAATTCATGTCAGCAACTAACTTCAAACCTATCATGTACCTGCTGCATCCAGCTCTTCTATGTAGTTGGCCCCACCACGAGGATTACCTTGTGTAAAAGTCAGCTCCGTCCACTCATCAGATGGGCCATACTTGTGTTTTGTTATTTAAAAAAATACAAATAAAAAATTGAAAATTGATGATTAGCTGGATCCATGCTCTTGCTCGGGTGGTAGACTCTTAAGAGTTTCAACACCCGGTTAAGGGTTCGAGCATCCAGAGTGGTGAAATTCCACTAGCGTGCGTGTGTGGGGTCTGTGTGCGTGTGTAAAAGAAAAAGGATTAATGGTCAGCTGACTCAACTCTTCCATGGAATTATCATTTGCAGGTTGGCCATCAGTCTAAGTCGTATCTAACTCATCCGAGTTAACTCGGTTTCGGTCGTGATTTGGTCAACACCATTCCCCTCGACTTGAATGGTCATCATATGGTGGGGCCCACTTGCTTTTGTTAGATATCCCACGCACTCAAAGAAATGGCCCCATGGGTAACTAGAAACCAATGGCCATTGGTGAGACTACGATTTAATGTTATTGCATAAGTTCTAGCCGTTGGATTCTGCAACCGAAGCCTTGTGTACATAGGGTTCTGAGTTTGAATTAGATGATGACATTAATGGGCCACATCATGGTCTGAGCCCTGATCTCGTGGTTACCACGTAATTTTTTAGGTTGTCGAATGGCTGGGCCTAGGCCAGGCAAAATGGCTGATAGGCCGAACTGGACCAGTCCAAAATATGGGCCGTTACCAAGAACATTTTTTTATGTAGGGCCATGATCAAGCCCAGAGCTAGGCCCTTTTACATCTGCAATGGGCCAGTGTTGGGCCTGACTTTCAGGCCTATGGATACTTGAGTGGGCCATAATGTCGACCTCTCGGACACATGGTAAAGTATCCGATTTTTTTTATTTTTATTTTTAAATCCCAACCATTCATCAGACTCTTTGAAAAATACTATAGGGTTAACTTTTAGCCACATTGGATACTTAAGTGGGCCACAGTCTTATATTCAATTCTAGCCGTTGATATGCTTCTACCTGTCAAGAGAAAATTGCAAGAGAACGGGCGCGGATTAGGTACTACCCCCGGTTGGCGGAGGTTATGAATGCCACTGAGGGGCAACTGTGATGTTTTAAGTTTATCCACACCAGCCATACATTTTTCTATATCATTTTAAATCATGAACCAAAAATTTGAGAAGATACAAGGCTCAAATGGAGCACATGTTGGTGATTAAATTTATACCGTTGAAAATTTCTTGGAGACCACATAAGTTTTGGATCAAGATGATATTTGTTTTTTCAATTCACCCAGGTGTATGTGATCGTATCAACATGTTGGATGGGAAATAAAAAAACACGGTGGACCCTAGCAAAGCTATTTCCTGTGTTGTGGTCCACATAAGCTTTGGATTTTCATTATTTTTGGTCGATTATTCTAAAATGATATGAAAAAAAATGAATGGACAGTTTGGATAAAATTCAAACATCAGAGTGGCGCCTCAATGGCACTCGGAGCCTCAGCCTGTCTCAAGCTCTGAACAGGTGGGGTTAGTACATAATCCGCGCCCTAATTCATGTCAACAACTAACTTCAAACCTATCATGTACCTGCTGCATCCAGGTCTTCTATGTAGTTGGCCCCACCATGAGGATTACCTTGTGTAAAAATCAGCTCCGTCCACTCATCAGATAGGCCATATTATAGAAAACAATTTCTAGCTATTGATAAATAACCAAACACAAGTATGGCCCAATGTGTCCGATTATTACAAAAGGTTGTGGACGGGTTGGATTTTATCCACTGGGTGCATGGGAACTTATTGTCAAATGGATTTTTATTTTTATTTTTATTATTTTTAATGGTCCAATGGGATGGACTTGAGAGTTGAGACCTCATTTTAAAATTATTTATTATTAAGATATTTGGGGCGGTTATTGTCAATTTCAGCTACAAATAAGAAAAAAAAAATGCATTAAAATTGTACAACTAACTTAGATATTTTGAGACCTTAAAGACTCTGTTTGGACGCCACTGAAAATGAGTTCCACAAATTGTAGTCCAGCTGGCAGACGCTCTCGTAAAAAATATTCAATTAATCGAACGCGGATTTCCTGCTAAAGCCTTTCTCTACACACTGAACCTAGGTAGGGCCTAATGGGATGTTTATGAGAAATCTACCTCATTCATCCGTTTTGTAAGCTCATTTTAGGGCGTAACTAAAAAAATGAGCTGGATCCAATACTCAAGTGGGCTGAAAACGTTAGGATTGAACGTCCACCATTGAAATATTCATGAGGCCACAAAAGTTTTGAATTAGGCTAATATTTGTGTTTTAAATTCATCCTAATAGGAATGAAGTTATGAACGGTATGGATGGCATTTAAGTATCACGGTCGACCTAGGGAGGTCTCAGCCGTAGAAATTTCCCTGCCCATTTTTCCTTCAGTTCAGCCCACTTGAGTTTTGGATTCTGTTCACTTTTGGTCTCAAGTTTTAGAATGATCTCACAAAGCTAATGGACGAGATGGATTTCTCACAAACAACACGGTGAGCCCCACCTAGTTTTCCGCCGCTTGAACTTCCTGCTAAAGAAATCCGCGTCCGAATTAATCCATTAAGCATTGCGATACTTCTCATATCTCCTGTCCCCAACCTTAGAGTATAAAAGTAGGAAGTGATATTTTTTTTCAAAGTTATTTTTCTAAAAGGCAATTGAAAAGAAAAAAAAAGAAGAAATTATTAGAAATTATTTTAAAACTTATTTTTATAAAAATTCATTTTTGGAAAATGCCCTTTTACCCATAAATAGGGGTGTACACGGGTCGGGCCGAGTCGAACTGGCCTCAGCCCGTCCAGGCCTGTTCAACAGCCGCACCAGGCCCGAACCCGGCCCGGCCTGGTCACCGGGCCAACATCACCAGCCCGAACCCGGCCCGGCAGCAATCGGGCGAGTTCGGGCCAGTTTCGAACCTTTGAGTTCGAGCCAGTTTCGAACCTTATGGTAAGTTTATGGGAAGGGCTTTGGTAGGTAATCCGCGTCCCATTACAATTTACAAGTTCATGAGAGAGAAGATATATTATAATTTTACTACATTTACATACATTTGACAAAGCATAAAATAAAACATTTTATATAAACTGAATACACTACTAACTACTGTCGAGGAGATTCATCTAAGCCCGAGCTGCTACATAAATTTTCATATACGTACTCATTCACCTCTCCCTCTTCAGAAGGTGGAGATAGCTTTTTATTGCCCTCCTCTTGTATAGTTTGAATTAGATTTTTCAAACTATATTTGTGAGAAGATTTATACGTAGTTCCCAACGTCCTGTAAAACGCACCCAGACTAGAGAGAAACTTAGCTGAATTCTTACTATTTTTCTCTTTACCCGTGCAGCTTGAACCTGCTTCGACATCATGTGGTCTTGGAGGACATCGCTGATGTGTAGAAGCTTCTTTCATACTGCGCTTTAAGGTGAGTTGAAATTGTTCTTCTTCCAATGCTAATAGTTTAGCTTCCTTCTCTGCCTCAGAAAGTTTGGATTGAGGAGTGGAAGCTTTTTTGTTTTAATCAAGAACTGCTTGGAAAATAACTTGGATTTCTTTTGAGGCTTTAGGACATGGTCTTGCATCTCCACCCCGACAGGATAAGTGTAATCTAAGCCGATTAGTTTTATTAACAAACTTGGCTCCACACAAATTACACAAAATCTTGAACTTTCCAGACTTTGGAGAATGGACTAAGGAACCATAGTCCCAAACGTTAACCGATGGTTTGCTTGAAAACATATCTACATATTGTGTTGGAAAAGTATTTTAGGCTTTTTAACAATAATGAAATATCGACATAAGATAAAAGCAATTTATGGATTAAAAAATAATAAAAGTCAACATAACTGATAAATAAAAATAAAAGTCAGTAAACAGATGTAAAAATGCATTGCGCAGCTTGCATAACATCCATCAACATAACAGATAAATAAAAATAAAAGTCAGCAGACAGATGTAGAAATGCATTGCGCAGCTTGCATAATATCCTTCAACATAACAGATAAATAAAAATAAAAGTCAAAAGAGTACCCATTACAACATTTACAAATTCAAATAAACTAACAAGATCATAACATCCATCCCAAACATCCATCATATTGCTGTTGTTTCATGTGTTGTGGCTTCATTCACATTTTCCTCATCTTCCTCATCAAGATCACCTCCTAGACTCGGACGCAACCAATCTTGTGTACAAATTAATGCTTCTACTGTATCTGGTGCAAGGGAACTTCTAGTCTTGCTCACGACCCTGCTCCCTGTGCTAAACGCAGATTCCGATGCCACTGTTGAAATAGGAATTGATAAAATATCTCGTGCCATCGTCGATAGTGTAAGATATTTTCCTTCACTAACTCGCAATTTTCACCACTCCAAAACATCAAACTCTGAATCCTGCCGTAGTATGACCGACTCTTTAAGATACATATCTAACTCTGATTCTTTCGTGCTTGTGTCTATATTTTCTTTTTCTAAGAAAGACATGAAATCAGTATCGTCGAAGCTTGAAGCAACTTGCGATCTAACTTGAGAAACACTTAGTGTGGACACTGTGGTTATGTACGCGTTATACAATGCTTCGATTGCGTCACGAACCTTCGAGGTTTCAGATATTGCCTTTTCAGTAGGATAAATCCTCGTGAAGATATACTTAACATAACTCATCTTGCGCCGAGGATCAAGAACAACAGCTAAAGACATTATCAGGTGACAATCATCCCAGTACTTATCGAACTTCATTTGCATACCACCTGTCATGATTTGGAGAAAAAATGGACCGTCATCAGCAGCTTTCTTCAGGGCATCCTTGATCCTCTACACAGATGGAAGAAACATATTTGCTGTAGGAAACTTATTGCCAGAAAATATTTTCGTATAATCCTAAAAAACCTTTAAAAATTTGTGAACTTCTTTTGCTTTGCTCCAATCATCATCAGTAGGCAACTAAGCATATGTTCTATCACGCGCTGCATATTCTGGAAAAGCATGTTTTAATTCCAGAGCTGAATTCAACATCTCAAAAGTGAAATTCCAACGCGTGCATACATATAGCTTCAACGTTTTTGGAGACGTCAAATTCAAACGTTGGACGATGTCATTCCATATACTCAATCTTGACGGCGAGCCTCTTATGTACTTCACACTCTCCCTCACATTCTCTATAGTTTGGTCAATTGATCTCAACCCTTCTTGTATAATTAAGTTGAGAATGTGTGCACAACATCGAACATGAAATATTTTTCCTTCAAAAAATAAACTGTCGGTTGCCTTGAACTGGTTACGTAAGAATTGTATGACACTGTCATTTGTCGAAGCATTATCTAAAGTTAATGAACTGACTTTTTTTTCAATGCCCCAATCTCGTAGACAGTTGTAAATGCAATCTGAAATAACCAGACCGGAATGGGGAGGTGGAAGGTGGCAAAAGTTCAATATTTTCTTACAGAGTTTTCAATTTTCATCAACATAGTGTGCAGTCAATGAAATGTAACCCTTTCTTTGATTTTGCGCCGTCTACATATCAGACGTCAAACTTACCCTTGAAACCGAATCTAAAACTGCTTTCAGCTTCATTTTCTCATTGGCATACATCTTCATGCACTCTCTCTTCGCAGTTATATGGGAGACCTTCTCAAACTGAGGATTAAGGTAATTGCTGTATCCCATAAATATTTTACTCTCTACCATCTTAAATGGCTGCTCATCAATGATAATAAGCTTTGCAAACCACTCCTTTAGTTTCTCTTTTTCAAACTTATAAGTGGTAAGCGTACCTTCAGAAGCAGATCCTTTGGACTTTGTAAACGATAGCAATTGTTGGCCTGAACGTGGAAGTCTAGGTTTCCTTGCACAGCTTTGTCTATGTCTGTTTAAATGAGACGTCGACCCCCCGACACTTTTGGTATATAGACTTTTGCAGTGCATACATCTAATCTTGGGGACATTGTTAACTACTACTTCTTCAAAATCATCCCAGACAGCTGATCGTTTCTTTCCTTTGTTTGCAGCTGAAGACCCCTCTCCCTCAACAACAAGTGGTGAAGTGGCTGACGCACCGGCACCGGCACTAGGGTTAGGTTGGACTTCATCCTCACTAGCCATATCTAAAGATATGAAACAATTTCATTTATCTTTATACCTTAGTAAAGAATTTCCTAAGCAGATAAATCAGTTACCTATTCAATGCTGGATAGATAGTAATGCTTTCATTATTTAATTTAAATGCTACGCCAAAATTTCGACACCATCTCCCCTTATCTCTCCAGAATATATTAATCTTGTATTTGATTCATACGTCAACTATCTACACAAAGTGTGGATATTTGATGAGGAAGTAAATGTAAGAAATATATCTAGAGAGAATTAGGAGAGACGAACCGAAACAAGCATGTGCATTTAAATTAGAATAAATGAAAACATTAATATCTATCCAATATTGAACTGTCCAAAAAGGGACAATTACGTAAGAATTTCTATGCATTCATGAACACACTCAATCTATGTCTGGCAACATAGAAATCCTCAAATGGGTAACTGATTATTCTATATTATAACAAAAATATAAAAAATAATTAAATCAGTTACCCATTCAATGTTGAATAGATAGTAATGCTTTCATTATTCAATTTAAATGTCACGCCAAAATTTCGGCAGCATCTCCCCTTATCTCTCCAGAATATATTAATCTTGGATTTGATTCACACATCAACTATCTACATAAAGTGTGAATATTTGATGAAGAAGCAAATACAAGAAATATATCCAGAGAGAATTAGGAGAGACGAACCGAAACAAGCATGTGCATTTAAATTAGAATAAATGAAAACATTATTATCTATCCAACATTGAACTGTCCAAAAAGGGACAATTTGAGAATTTCTATGCATCCATGAACACACTCAATTTATGTCTGGTAATATAGAAATCCTCAAATGGGCAATTGATTATCCTATACTACAACAACAAGAACAAAAAAATAAAAATGTATCTAATAGGCAATTGGTATAAGCATAGATTAAGACTAACTAACAAAAACAGAAAACATTTGTGATAAAAGATTTCATGTGGAGCTTTCTAGTATATACTATATACTCATACATGAAGTCCTATTTAAAAGCAAAAGAAAGCCAAGCTACATTCCATCCAGCGTAGATCCAATTTTTTAGACGGTTTGGATTTAGGTACATGTGTGTGATGCATACAGAAGCTGAGTGCGTCTGTATGGTATAGAAGGTGTTTTCGGAACATCCATATGGCTGGCTCAGTTGGACGGTCCAGATTCACAAACTCGGATTCTCGACAATCACAAGTGGGACACATGGTTTTCTCACCGTGAATGGACTGTGCTATAGGAAAATCTTAACCTTTTGATTTATGGCCACCATTTAGACGATTAAGAAGAGAAATACAATAACGGTTCACATTCAACTCAACAAGATCCCGTATTGGTGGTTTGAGTCTTTCAACATAGATCAACGTTGGGGCATGCTCCGTCCTTTTCAGTTCTGGGACTTTCGGTGACAGGATTCGCGACAGATAAGGCAGTTGAGGGACTGCTACAAATAAAAAACAGCTGCTACAGCAGAGTTTATGATACAACCATTGTTTTTGTGTTAGCATGTCACGTGTATGTAAAATCCAATCCTTGTAAAATGAATGATGCTTGTGAAAATCTAATAATATTCAAAATCAATATGATTCACTCATTCTGTGGACCGCACTACACCACTACACTGAGTTCTACAATTGGCTGTGGAGAGAATGCATGGTGCAATTATCTATTAGTGAATAAAGTAGGATTTTCAATACTTCCTTTTTAAGAGATTATCTCTCTTTCTCTCTTTCTTTTGCCTAATCAAATATTCCTGATTATTAATAATATGATATTAAATTACGTTCCTACAATATTTACTTTTATTTGATACTCTAGCATCATCATCATCCGACGTTTGATGCAGATGTAGGTCCACTGTGGAGATGCCCTGGCCCACTTATCAAGCAGGCTAAGTTCCCCTATTCTGCACATTTGCTTCTAACATTGTGGCCCATGGGTTCAGGTGGACCCGACTGATTTTAACAAGTATGGGTCCAGTTTTCACCCATTAAGAAAATATGGTCAGTCAGGTCTCACCTTTCTGACCTGCTAAAAATCGAGTCAAGTCAAGTTTGAGTTGGGTCAGTAATTTTAATAATATTATTATATTTATTAAATATGAAACATGCTAACATCCCCTCTTTAATCAGAGATTAACAATATCTTAATGTTTTTATGTGACATGTGTCATGATCAGTCATCAATTTCAACCGTTTATTCATTCATTCATCTGGGACAAATGTTAGATTGTAAAAATCATGCTATACAATAGTCCTAGCGTCATGAAAAAATGGAGTCACTAGCAAGTAAAGAAATGAAATAGTTCCAATCATCATCTTGAAATGTCTATTCTATATATCAAAAGAAGCAAGATTTGATCATGCCATGCATCCGATCTATAACACCTAAAAATGGATGGTTGTAAAAGATGGCCCACTTCAAAAGGGTTAAGCTCATCCAATCAAGGTGATGTTTTACCATGGCTTTCGATGAACGGCCATGCCGTGTTTGGCATCTTGGATTCAGAATCTCCTATTATTATGAAATAAACACCAAAAAGAGAGAGAGAGAGAGAGAGAGAGAGAGAGAGAGAGAGAGAGAGAGAAATCATACTCGTTGCAGTTAGATGGAAAGACGAGCGAGCTCTGCTGGACGGATGGCGAGAAGAGTAGAGAGGCGGAGGTCCTTTGGTGGTTGGACGGACAGACGAGCAGAGAGAGGCGGAGGTCCTCTGGTGGTCGGACGAGTAGAGACTGAGAGAGGCGGACGACCTCTGGTGGTCGGACGAGCAGAGAGAGGCGGATGGCCTCTGCTGGTCGGACGATCAGAGAGAGCGGACGGCCTCGCAAAAAGAGGCGGACGACTTCTGGTGGTCGGACGAGCAGAGAGATGTGGACGGCCTCTGCTGGTCGGACGATCAGAGAGAGGCGGACGGCCTCGCAAAAAGAGGCGGACGACTTCTAGTGGTCGGACGAGCAGAGAGATGCGGACGACCTCTGCTGGTCGGACGATCAGAGAGAGGCGGATGGCCTCTACTGGTCGGACGAGAGAGAGAGAGAGAGAGAGAGAGAGAGAGAGATTTGGTGGGGTCGGGCAGGGAGAGAGCGAGCAGGGGAGAGGGTTTGGTGGGGACGGCTGGGGTCGGGCGTTTTCTCAAAAGGGAAAGGGAAAGCGACCTAGGGATTTTTTTTTAGGGGTATATATACATATAGCGAGTGGGGACGGGTCGAGTCGGGTTTCGGACCGAGTCGGGCCAAACTTGGACGTATCCGAACTCAGCTCGAACTCAGTTTCGGGCTGCAGAAACTAGCCCGTCCTGACCTGAACTCAGTTCCGGGTCGGGCCAAGTCGAGCTTTTTCGGGCCAAGTCGAGCGAGTTAACCGGGCTAGCCCGGTTTGTGTACACCTCTACCCATAAATGAGTTCTTAACCTAGAGAAAATAGAAATCGGATTGCGTACTGAGTTACTCAGTACCTTTTATCGTACTAAGTAAACTCAGTTGGGCCTACTGTGAATGTATGTGGTTTATCCACACCGTCAATCCATTTTTAATGCTAATTTTAGGGGTTGATCCCAAAATTGAAGTAAATCCAAATGTCAAGTGGACCATTACACAGGAAACAGTGTGGAATAATGATTTCCACCGTTGAAACCTTCCAAGGGTCTAAAGTAATTTTTATTTGTCATCCAACCTGTTCATAAGATCACAAAGACATGGATGAAGAGAAACCACAAACATCAGCTTGATCCAAAACTTCAAAAAAATTTCGATGGTAGAGGTTCAATCAAACTGTTTCCTGTGGTGTGGTCCACTTGAAATTTTAATTTGCTTCATTTTTGGGATTAAGATCTAAATTATCTGTTAACATGGATTAACGGAGTGGATAAAATAAATAAATAACAGTGGACCCCACACAGTTTACTCAGTACGCTAAGGGTAATGAATTACTCAGTACGCAATCCGCTTCGGAGAAAATATCACTTTCGTAGGGAGTATTTTCCACCCAAATACTTTCAAGCTCCGGCTGTAAATTCTCCAAAAAGGGAAAAACTAAATAAAAGAAATTTTCTTTATCTTACCCCCAAAGTGGACAACTCATATAAAATGAAACATTCACTGATTTAACTATCTAACATCAATTGGTGGATGGTTAGATAACAGTTGAAATGAAAATAAAATGTCTATTAATCAAAAGTTAAAATAATTCAATCAATCTACTTTTGAAATGGTTAAGCCAGCGTATCGACCATCGTACTCTTCCAGAGTATCAAATAACTACCCTTTTGCCGATTTTATGTGAAAATGCTGACCGTTCACCAACAAAGCAAATTGCCAAAATCAGCCTTTAAAAAACAAAAGCGGTGTTATAGTTAGCTTTTTGACTCTACTTTACTGAGAAAAATAAAGAAATGAAATAAAAAGGAATATAATAAGGCTTTTCATTTTTCCTTTTTCTTACTTCCTTTTACTATTCATGCGCGTGTACGCGTGCGCTTCTTTACCTTTCCATGCAATCTCGTGTCACACGGAAGAATATTTGAATGAGCTTTGCTCCGATCCGTCTCATGCTATCTAGGGATTCTAGCCGTTGGATTCGGGACGCGGATTGCGTACTGACACTGTCAGTAGCAAGGTTGCTACTGGAGGGTGCTTTGTGGGTCCCACAATATATATATATATCTATATATATATATATATATATATATATATATATATATATATATATATATATATATATATATATATATATATATGCCATTCATAAATTTCGGATTATTATTTTAGGGCATAAGCTCAAAAAATGAAATATATCCTGGTCTCAAGTGGGCCACACCATAGGAAAACAGTGGTTATTGAAAACTTCCTAGGGCCCACTGTAATGTTTATTTTCCATCCAACCGGTTGGTTAGGTCATAAATAACTGGATGAAGGGAAAATACACATATAAGCTTGATCCAAAACTTTCGCGACTCCCACGAAGTTTTTGACGGTAGGCATTCAATCACTGCTGTTTCCTGTGATGTGGTCTATCTAATTTTTTAATCTTTGTCATTTTTAGTATCATGCCTAAAATCATCTATAAAAATAGATTGGCGGCGTGGATAAAATGCATACATCCTAGTAGGGCCCACAAAGTACCGTCCATAGCAAGTGGCTACTCAGACTGCCGGTAGCCAAGCCCCGTCCTTGGATTTGGGTGTTTCTGAAGAAATCCGATTGCGTACTGAGTTACTCGGTACGCTCTTATCGTACCGAGTAAACTCTGTTGGGCCCAATGTGAATTCATGTGGTTTATCCACACCGTCCATACGTTTTTCCGGATCATTTTAGTGGTTGAGCCCAAAACTGAAGTGTATCAAAAGCTCAAGTAGACTATACCAAAGGAAACAGTGGAAGTATTGATTTCCACCGTTGAAACATTTCTAAGGCCCCCAGTGATGTTTATTTGTCATCCAAACTGTTCATAAGCTCACGCAGACATGGATGAATGGAAAACACAAATATCATCTTGATCTAAAACTTCTGTGGGCCCCCAAGAACTTTTCAACGGTAGACTTAAATTCACACTATTTCAGATGGTGTGGTCCACTGAAACTTTGAATATGATTAATTTTAGTTTATAAGCCCTAAAATTATATGATAAAGAGGATGTACGGAGTTGATACAATGCATGAATGACGGTGGGCTCCACAGAGTTTACTCAGTACGCAATCCGCTTCCGTTTCTGAAATTACCCAAACCGTTTGTTTCATAGGGCTTTCCTTGGATAGGAGACGGCGTAAAAAAAATAATCTCAGGATGAATATTTCAGCCCTTTGATTATGCAACTGTTATGGTGACCGTTCATATTCAATGCAAAAGTGCCAAATTATCCAACGGTTGAAATCATCCAATTGAGAAGTTTGATTTGTTGACTTTCCACCGTACGACGTGAGACTCGTCTTATAAACGGTTTGGATCGTTGGGAGATGGCCTAGATTCAAAGGCTAAATTCCATACGTACTGCATTACAATACATGGGTTGTATGTGAGCAAACCTCGATTGGAATCAAATAAATCAGCCGGTTCATCTACATCGTTTCAAGAAAATGCCTTGTTATAACGTGGTGTGTGGGACCCACATTACACTATGATGTGTGTATGGCATCCAATCCGTTCATCAGGTGCTGCCCCCTAATGACAAAAAATCACAACCCTTAAAATATGCCTGAAAATTTTAAAATCACGTGGTGTGGGCCATTTGAGTTTGGGAATGGCCGTCCGTTGAAGAATCTGCAAAAGGAAATGGACAGCATGTATAAATTTTGGTGGGCCACTCGGGAAGGTTTAAATGGTGGATGCCACCATCCTAACGGCTCCCTATGGTGGGACCCACCTTTGTTTCGATCTGATTAATTCGTAGAATAGAATAGGGAATGAAGTTCAAGGGCCCCACCTTATTAGTGGATAGGGTGTGGGAAACATGGGCTCCACACAACACGTTGTAGGACGAGCGTACTGTCGAAACGTGGCAGATCCCTGCGTTATAAAAGGAATTCAAAGATTTCAATGCAAAGCGCGTGAACATGTTCACACCACCGTACACGTACTCACAGACCGTCCCGCACAACACGCATCACGTGCCTACAGGAAACACGTGTTAGCATGGCTGGAAGTGGGCCACGCTGCCGGCCGGCTGAGGGTTGGGCACGTGCTTGAAATGTATGCCCTATTGTCTAGGTCAGGGCTAATGATGACTGGCCTAGCTAATTAGCCTTCTCTAATTATCAAGTAGATGACTGTCGTACAATATTTATGGATTGCTTGAAAACATTTGTCAGTCGTCCAATCAACATACGGTTTTAGATTCAGACTAACGTTTCTATAGTTTATTTAAATATTCAAAGCCATTTATGGATAAAACGGATGCCTTAAACTTTTTTATGTTTAGACTAATTTGGAACCGTTGTTTTAAAACTTGGCCCACTCATCTTGACGAGATTTGGAGCATGAGTCTAGAGAAACATGGTACTGTGCCGGGCTGAGTGACTCGGTCGACTTGACTCGGTATGGTAGAACTGAGTTAATTGCCTTACATATTGTGGGATTTTATTGGATGCGTGATTCAAACCAAACATAAAATTAGCTAATGAGGTGTCAATAATACTTGCTAATTCGTTATTGGATGCGTGATTCAAACCAAACATAAAATTAGCTAATGAGGTGTCAATAATACTTGCTAATTCGAGTTATGGTTTATATTGCTTATACAAGATCTAACTTTTTTAAAAATATATATATTTATGATTTTAGCATTTTCAATTATGATAACAAATAATTTATCATGTTGATTGAGTTTTTGAGTCAAAATAACATACACACTATTATTTTTGTTCAACACACACCCCCACACTCAGTTGTAGGTGGATTTCACCACTTAAGCATACTTGAACCTAGACCTAAGTTGAAACTCTCAGGAGGCTACCACCTAGGCAAGGATAATGACTCTAGTTGAACATCCACATACTTGAACAGACCCTTGTTGGGAGTCCACCACCCGGGCAAAGATAATAACTGTAGTTGAACATACACATACTTGAACCCAGACCCACGGTGAAACTCTTTGGGAGTCTATCACCCAGGCAAGGATAATAACTCTACTTGAATATCCACATGCTTGAACCCAGACCTGTGCTGAAACTCGTAAGAGTCTACTACCCAGGGAAGGATGACAACTTTAGTTGAACATTCACATACTTGAACCCAGAATCTGTGTTGAAACTCTGGGAGTCTACCACCCAGGCAAGGATAATTAATGACTCTAGTTGAACATCTACGTACTTGAACCCACACCTGTGTTGAAACTCCCGAGAGTCTACCACCCAAGTAAGGATAATAACTCTAGTTAAACATCCACATACTTGAACCCAGAGCTTATGTTGAAACTCCTGGGAGTCTACCACCCAGGCAAGGATAATTAATGACTCCATTGAACATCCACTTTAGTGGTGTTCTTGGATTTTTGAGCCATGTTTTAAATGCTTGGCCACCTCACTTTTTCTTTTTATAAAGTTGGCTTAGCCTAGCCTAGCATTGCAGGTTAGGGCCAAGCCATAGTGACAAATCCATTAATTTTTTTGCCAAAAAGTTCTTCAAATTTTTTTAAAATTTGAAGTGTATTTAAACGTGTGTGTGTGTGTGTGAGAGAGAGAGAGCTAACTTTTTTGCATGATTCAAAATTTGGTGTGCCATTGTAAAGTGAAAACTATGGGGCCTTTGATTTGTTTTGTTATATATGATGCACAATATTTTTTAATCAAGCCAAAAAATTATCTTAGAATTTCATGAGGTGACTCATCTAAGTTGAAGATCCACTCACGAGGCCTACCATTGAAGAATTCCTGGGGCCCACTAAAGTTTTGGATCAGGCTGAGATTTGGCTTTGCCATCCTGTTTAGAATCGCATTATGAAAGGATTAGATGGTAAATAAACATCACGGTGGGCCCCAAGAAGGATCCAATGGTAGGATTTCCATCTCCACTGCTCGGTGTGCTGCAGTTTACTTGAGTTTTCTACCTGAATTTTGTGGTAATACCATAGCATGGGGTGGCTCAAATGAAGTAATTCAAAGATTTCAAGCAAAATGCAAAACATGCTCATACGTTCACACCACCATACAGACGTACTCACAGACCGTCCTCGCACAACACGCATCATGCGCCTACACAAAGCATGTGTAAGTATGGTTGGCAGTGGGCCCACTCCTGTACGGCCAGGGCTTGGACCTGGGCACACCTCCTATTGTCTACGTCAGGGCCAATGATGATGGCCTGGCCCATTGGCCTGCTCTAATGATGTAGGCCCCCGCAATATAGTATTTATGAATTCTTTGAAAAATAAGTGGTCCAATCGACATACATGTGTAATTAAAAAGCATTTTTAAATTCATAATTATATTTCTATGATCGATTCAAATATTCAAAACCATTTATGAATAGAAAAGATACCTTAAACATTTTTAAATTTAGGCTAATTTTGAACCACTGATTTACTTCTGTCCATTCAATTCAAAACTTCATATATATATATATATATATATACACGGAAACGCTCACCTGCGAACCGGTTCGTACCATGTACGAACTTTTTGAGAACCCATCATACGTGATGTGTATCCAAATCTGAACCGTTGATGTGAAGCAGCACATCGTGAAACCCACCAGAACCAAGTTTTACGTTGATCTAAAACTTTGATGGCCATGAAAAATGAAAACAGTTTCCTCCCTTTATTTGTATTTCTCTTCGCTGTGGCCCACCAGAATTTTAGATCAGAGTGAAAATTTCACACATGTGGTTTCATGGGATTCCACATCACATGGACCGTATAGATTAGACACCCATGAAACGTGTGCAAAGGTGCGCACGTGCGTAGGTGCGTAGGGAGCATGACTCTATATATATATATATATATATATATATATATATATATATATATATATATCATTTTTAATGTAAAACACATGAGGAGGATGCTTCCAACAAAACACAAAATTAGTAAGTGATGTGTCAACAATACTGCTAATTTGAGTTATGGATTAGATTACTTATGCAAGATTTAACTTTCTTTAAATATATATTTATGATTTTAGCATTTTCAATTATAATAAAAGGCACTAAATCAGGTTGATCAAGTCTTCAAGTTAACATGACCTAGCTGAAGTTACAAACCTTCCAACATGTCACTTCTCGAGGGCTGGCCCAGACTAGCCCAGTCTTTCAGGCTAGGGCTAAGCAATGGTGACAAGTCTAATGGACAATTCCTTTTTAAGATTTTCAAAATTTGAAGTTAAATTCTCTTTCTCACACACACATCAAAATGCTCCTTTAAGAATTAGTTCTTGTGAAAACCTTGTGAGAACTTTTAACACATGACATAGGTCCAAAATTCAGACATTCTATTAGATGAATCATCTTAGGAAACCGCTTAAGCTAATTTTTTGACCTGATCTAAAGATCCAATGTGCTATAGCAAAGTGGAAACTCCTGTATTTCTAATTTGCCTCTCACTTTACCATGGCTCGTTAGATTTTTAATTCAAGCCTAAAAGTTATTCTTAAAGTTTCATGAGCTGAATTACTTAGTGCTAGCCTAAAATTTGTGCCTACATTACATGTCAAAAGTTCTCACAAAGTTTCTTGGGCAACTTCACACGTGTCATGTGCTTCAAATCTGAACAGTCTGAACAGTCCATTTGATGTGGCACCATATGAAACTATTGGAGCTCAATTTTCAACATGATCAAAAACTCTAGTGGGCCATGGTAAAGAAAAATGCAAATTAAGTAATGAAACTGTTTTCTCTTATCATCGCCTACTAAAGCTTTAAATCAAAGTAAAAGTTGCACCAAAAGAGTTTCATGAGGTGCTACATCACGTGGACTACTCAGATTTTGGGTTCATATAACTTGAGATGAGTTCTCAAAAAGTACTCACCAATTCCAGCGAGAACAGGTGGGACTGCTCAAATTTCGAGCTCATACTAAGATTTTATTATATTTTGCAATAATATTGCAATGAAATATGTAGTATTTTAAAAATACCGTGTGTGTATATATTACATCTTTATTACTTTTTGCAACAATATATGTGGGTGTGACATCTACACCATCCCTAGTTTGAGACAAATCATGTTACTGTGTGAGCCTAAAAATAAGACCGATCTTAAACTCAAGTGGACCATACCACAGGAAAGAATGGATGTCCAAGCCCTACCATTGAAGCCTTCCTGGGAACCACCGAAGTTTTGGATCTGGCTGATATTCGGCTTTTCCATTCATCCTAGTTAGAATCACATTATGAATGGATTGGATGGCAAATAAACCTCAAGGTGGGCCCAAAGAAGGATCCAATGGTAGGATTTCCATCTCAACTGTTTCCTGTGTTATGTTTTACTTGAGAGTTTTAGATCGACCTGATTTTTGTTTTCAAATCATAGAATGAATTGGCTCAAATGATGAACGGAGTGGATGACTCACACCCATCCCGGTGGCCCCAAACAGAGCCTTCTGTGGCACGGACTGTTGTGTGAATTTCCTGTTCCTACTCTACTGACGTCAGCAAGCCCATTCAATGACATCTCAAGGGTGTGCGCAGGCACGTGTGAGAGCAGGCCCCAAAAACGTGAGAAGGCATTAATGCAAGAGCCAGGATTCATGAGAGAGATGGGCCACAGAGACAGAGAGATATACCAAAAGATCTCCACATTCCTTTCCCTCACCCTCTTGTCGGTTGGTAAGGGCAGCTGAGAGTCGCTGGCCACCCTCTCACTACTCCTTTCCATCCTCAAAACGTGACTGGAGAAATGGGGTCCTGGGTCCCACCATTCAACGGATCATGTGATCGTCTTGACTTCTCGGGCATGCTTGGGTCCACATAGCCATACTTGCCACGTGTACATGATTTGGCTGCCAAGTAGGGAAAGGCCACGAAGTGGGACGGAAACGTTTTTACAGCACCTCTTTTACGCAGACTCGCAAAACATCCAAGCTCTCGATGGCCCGCCATGTTTTATATGTTAATCCACTCCGTCCATCGGGTGAGAAAAATTATTTTAGACTTATATGATACATATGAGATTTTAAAAAAAAGATCTACGATGGGCCATATCAATGAGAACAATGTAAATCAGCTCCTAAAACCTGTAAATTCGACCTAATAATTGAAACTGAGTTTCTTTTTCTAAATTTATATTCATCCTGGTCATTTACATCTGATTAACGGGTTTGATGTAAGATAAATATCATGGTGACCCTATAGACAAACCTATGGTTGGCATCCCATTCCCACTGTTCCCTGTGGTGTGGTCCACCTGAGTTATATATATCCGTTATGTTATTACAAAACCCCAGAAACTAGGACGGAACCTGATGGACGGAATGGATTTCAAATATATAACGTGGTGGGCCCCACACAAGTTTCGGTGACTTCCGCGGTGCGTAAAACGAGCAACGTTGAGGATGATGTTAGACGAAGGAATGTGCAATGCATACTTCACGTGAACAAGGGTGTGTAACACGAGCTTTGTTAAACACACGCGTTCACAGGGCAGTTCGTGTACGCCCCACAAATCTACCGACGTGGCATATTGGTATCGGATCCAATCGATACCGTTACTTAGATGCTCCTGACCAAGAACGATGCTGTTCCATTCGTTAATTGGACCACAGTTTATAAGAGAAACACAAGGAAAAAATACTTCGCTGAGGTTCTTTTACCCGTTCAATTACTTCTCAAAGTATTGGGCCACATTATTAGTGGATTTAGATTTATTTTATGAAGAAACATCTATATGCTCAAACCTACCTGATGGACGGCTTGGATATTGTACCTGTATAACACGTTGTGTGAATCGTGGCGTGTGATTGAGCTGCTTGTACACGCTTGTGCACTTAGCAAAGCTCGTATACTATATACTCTCAGTAGTGGTGTCAATGGGCCGGGCGCAGGCCTGAAAAATCAGAATTTTGAATAGGACGGGCCCGACGGCTTGACCCAAAACAGTTCAAGATCCGGGCCGAAAACTACCGAGGCCCGGCCCGTTACAGCCCTTTCTATCAGCTGGGAGAGATCCATTGCCTCTGGAGTGTGGAGTTTCCGTGCCACCATATTATGTAATCTACACGGGGCGCATGTACATGATCATCCAACCATGCACCCCACGGTCTCTTCCATTGACTAGTCACCGTTAAAACGAACGGCTCTGATTGCACTATTTTAATCACCTCGGACTACACATCAGCAATCCGGGCATGCATCGGGCCGATCTTCTTATCGGATCGGCCAGCGCAAGATAAAGCCTCATCCCAAATATCTTGGGACAAGATCCCCGACCCCGAAGCTCGCGGGATCGGACGAAGACTGGAGATAGGCACGATCCTTTTTCCGTGATACCAGGAGAGGATCCCGCACACGATATCAGGAGAAGAATTCTCGTACAATTAAATGCTCCAGCAGCTATAAAAGAAGGACCTCCCTCGTCTTGTAGGGTAAGGCAAAAATTCTTTCTCAAAACCCCTCAATACATTTAGACCCAGAATCCAGGCCTGACTTTGGCATCGGAGGGTCCCCTGCTCAAGCCAGGGTCTCCTTTGTCCTCTTTCCGTGCAGGTATACGAAGGTCTAAGAGGACGAACCAGATTTTTGCACCAACAGTTTGGCGCCGTCTGTGGGAACCCGTACAAAAAAGCCATCTCATATTTCTATATTGAATTCCATGGTAATGACTAGAAGGACGGTCTCAGAAGAAGAGATCGCGATTACAGGGCCAGCGGGTCCAGTCGCGGTCCCCGCAGCCCAGAACCCACCTAACAACCACCAACGAGGAGCGATCGGAACAAGCAACAATCAGCGGGGACGCAACGATGGGCGGTTGGACCAAGAGGTTCAAGAAATTCGGTCTGATATGAATATGATGAAGCAGATGCTGGAACGAATGTATCAGCAGCAAATGCAGCCACTCCCGCATCCTCAAGGGGAGACAGCGCACGTACCGACTGCGGCGGTTGATCCTCAACCTTCCGCGCCGCGGTTTCCGGCCAAGCCAACCCCAAGGCGAGTCAGAACCATCTCCAACGCGCGGCCAACGCTTCCCTGCCCCGACCGATCTTCGACACGAGATAGAGCGAAGAAGGCACAACCGCCCTTCCATGGAAGGCATGGCAGAGAGCAGTGAACCTTGGAAAGCCGATATTCAAAATTTTAAAAGAGAAGTGCGAGAAGAAATGGCGAAAGAGATGGCGGACATGAAGCATGGCCGGAATATGTATTCGACTAGGATTCGAAGCAAAGGCGTCCCCCTTTGTGGACTCGGTAATGAAGGCTCGGTTGCGAGAGGTTTCGATTACCTCAAATCACTCCTTTCACCAAGACCGACCCGACGGAGCATATCGAATGCTTGAACCTATATGGAGCTCCACGATGCCTCGGATGCGAATGTGTCGGGCCTTTTCTCTTACACTGACCGATGTAGCTCGACTGTTTAAACAGTTGAAACCAAAGTCCATCGGCTCATTCGTTGAGCTGAGCGAGCCTTCCTCACCAACTTTATCGGTGGAAAAAAGAAATTGAAGCCCCTGCACATCCGAACAACATAGTTCAAAAGCAGGAGAGCTATTGAAAGATTATATCAAGCGTTTCAATTTCGAATCCCTTCAGTTCGAAAACATTCGGAAGAAACGGCTCTCAATGCGCTCATGCAAGGAGTCAGAGATAGCCATTTCTGGCATCTCTAGACAAAACTCCGCCCGAGACTCTTGGCGCGGTCGGATAAGTATGCAAACGCCGAAGAAACGCGAATTCTGCGTGAAACCAAAACTTTGGTCAAAGAGTCGGCCAAAAAGGAAGCCGACTCGGCCGGAGGAAGGAAACGCAAGGATGATCAAGCGCATGATGAGCGAAGGTCAGGCAAACGACCAGATCGAAGATTTTCCACATATACCCCCCTGAACAAGACTCAGGAACAGGTATTGATGGAAATCAAAAGCGAAGGCTTTGTCAACTGGCCCAGTAAGCTCAGGAGTAATCCTAATCGGCGGGACAAGGATAAATACTGCCATTATCACCGTGATCACGGGCATAACACAAGTGATTGCCGTCACCTAAAGGAAGAGATCGAACGACTCATAAAGGACGGCCGACTCAAAGAACATGTGGTTAAAGCTGGGGTAGCTGAGGGACGTCCGACCGAGAGTCAGCCTATGGAAGAAATCCGGACAATTATCGGCGGTCCGCAAGGTGGGGGCGACTCAAACAATGCTCGAAGGAATCATGCGAGAAAACTTAGTCAGCCTAAGTCCGAGCTTATGATTATAGATCGGCCCCCAAAGGAGAAGAAAAGGGAAAGATATTGCATTTCATTCACAGAGGAAGATGCCCGAGGTATCTATCACCCCCACGATGACGCGTTGATTGTCACCCTGACTATCGCTAACCGAAAAGTGTTCCGGATACTCGTCGATACGGGGTCATCTGCAGACGTGTTGTTTACTCAGGCGTTCGACAAAATGGGGATCGGACGATCCATGCTACGCCCAGTTCGGACCCCGTTGATCGGTTTTTTCGGAGGACAAGTACTGCCCGAAGGGATTGTCTCGTTACCACTCACTGCTGGTAGTGCCCCACATCAGACGACGATGATGGTTGAATTCTTGGTCGTCGATCAACCCTCAGTATACAACGCAATACTCGGCCGACCTTCATTGAGTCTCCTCCAGGCCGTGGTATCCACATACCATCTTTCACTGAAATTCCCGACTGAGTCGGGAGTAGGAGTTGTCAAAGGAGACCAGCAAGATGCGAGGCGTTGTTACATGATAGCTGTAAAGGGAACCGCCGACAAAAGTCCGATCAACATATCAACGATCGAATCATTGAACCCTCGGGGCGAGAATTATGAGCGAGGGCAGCCGGTCGAAGATCTTATCTCAGTTCCGTTGGTCGAGACAGATGAATTCAAGACTGCGAATTGGCTCGTCTTTACAGTCCCCCTTGAAAGAAAAGCTGATAGCCCTGCTCCGTAGGTACGCCGACGTATTTGCCTGGTGTCATGAAGATATGCCCGAGATCGACCCCTCTGTGATGACTCACCGACTCAACATCGATCCGTCATATCGACCGATCCGACAGAAGCGACGACCGCTCGGCCCTGAACGATACGCCATCATTGAAGAAGAAGTCAACAAACTCCTCCAGTTAATTTCATAGAAGAAATACACTATCCGAATGGGTCGCGAATGTCGTGCTTGTAAAAAATCCAACGGGAAGTGGCGAGTCTATTGACTATACCGACTTAAATAAAGCCTGCCCAAGGATAGCTTTCCGCTCGACTAGCTAGTAGATAGTACCGCCGGACATGAGCTCCTTAACTTCATGGATGCATATTCGGTATAATCAAATTGTAATGCATCAAACAGATAAATCAAAAACTACCTTTGTCACCGACAAAGGCCTTTATTGTTCCCGAGTGATGCCATTTTGAAGAATGCCGGCGCAACTTATCAAATATTAGTTAACAAAATCTTTGCTCGGCTTATAGGCCTAACCATGGAAGTATACATTGACGACATGCTCGTCCAAAAGTATACACGCGAATCATGTAAATAATTTGAAAGAAATGTTTCTCATCCTACGGAAGTTTCGGATGAAGCTGAATCCGAGTAAATGTGCTTTTGGGGTGGGCTCTGGAAAGTTCCTCGGTTTCTTGGTCAGTCAGCGAGGAATAGAGGCAAACCCTGAGAAGATAAAGGCTTTGATTGATATGGAATCCCCTAAAACCATTAAGGACATCCAAAGGCTGACTGGACGAGTCGCAGCACTTAATCGGTTCCTGTCCAGAGTCATGGACAAATGTCTCCCTTTCTTCAAACAGTTGAAAGGAAGACAAACAATGGGTTGGACGGAAGAATGTGAAGCGGCATTCCAACAATTAAAATCATATCTTGGTTCTCCACCTCTCTTATCAAAACCCGAATCAGGGGAGTCCCTGCTCCTTTACCTAGCAGCATCCGAGTACGAGAATCCGAAGGAAAGCAACTGCCGGTTTATTACGTCAGCAAAGCGTTATTACCAGCAGAAACGAGATACCCAAGCTTGGAAAAAGTGGCCTTGGCTTTAATAAATTCCTCTCGCCGACTCAGGCCGTATTTCCATGCCCATACCATCATCGTGATGACCGATCTTCCGCTTCTCCAGGTATTGCAATTCCGGCTGACTCACGAAGTGGGCTATCGAACTGAGTGAGTTTGACATTCAATACATACGGAAGCAATCAAAGGGCAAGCCGTAGTTGATTTTATTGTCGAGGGAACACCACCAACCGAACTCCCGGTCAACGATATGCCCCCGACCCTACCCTGCCCTATTCCTTGAAAACTGTTTGTCGACGGTTCTTCCAACTCGAAAGCAAGTGGGGCTGGGGTTGTGCTGGAAACCCCCGATCATACCTATATACAGTATGCCTTACGACTTGGATTCCAAGCGTCGAACAACACAGCAGAATATGAAGCATTGTTACTCGGCCTCCGACTCGCAGCTAGCATGGAAGTCACGTATCTAAGTGTTTTCAGCGATTCTCAGTTGGTTGTTAATCAAGTTACCGGTGTATACCAGACACGGAAAGACCAATTAAGAGCATACATGGAGAAAGTGAAAGAACTTGTCAATGGATTTCAACTCTGTCGGGTCACTCGGATTCCTCGTACAGAAAACAGCAAAGCCGATTTATTAGCAAAGCTTGCCTCCGCCGATGAAGATTATATACCCAGGTCTGTCCCTGTCGAATACGTCGATAAGCCGATTATAAATGAACCAATTAGTGAGGCCGTCAATACAATCGACTCGGAACCATCCTGGATCGATCCAATCCGCCAATACCTTGACAAGGGAAAGCTGCCTGAAGATCGTGCCGAGGCTCGACGAGTTAAGATTCGAGCCTCCCGTTACACCATACTCAACGGAACCCTCTATAAGAAAGGTTATTACGCTCCGTTGCTGCGGTGCCTCAGACCCAGTGAGGCGAACTATGTATTACGTGAAATCCATGAAGGAATCTGCGGAAACCACTCTGGAGGGCGATCTCTCGCCCACAAGGTCCTACGACAGGGATATTACTGGCCCACTATCCAACACGACGCTCGCAAGCTCGTCCAAAAATGCGACAAATGTCAACGGTTCGCGGTAATTCCGAGGCAAGCCCCCGAGGCACTGACGCCGATGACTGGTCCCTGGCCCTTCGCACAGTGGGGTGTCGACATCATAGGTCCACTCCCTATGGGAAAAGGTCAGACCAAGTTTGCTGTGGTAGCAGTGGATTATTTCACGAAGTGGGCCGAGGCAGAGCCATTAGCTAAAATAACCGAGCAGAAGATCACCGAGTTTGTATGGAAAAACATTATCTGCCGATTCGGAGTGCCCCGTACCATTATTACAGACAATGGAAGGCAATTTGATAATAGGAGCTTTCGCGAGATGTGCGACAACCTCGGAATCAGAAACGTCTATTCTTCACCTCATCATCCTCAAACTAACGGACAAGTTGAGGCGGTTAACAAGATTATCAAGTAACATCTTCGGACCAAGCTTGACCGGGCCAAAGGAGCATGGGCCGAAGAGCTCCCGAAAATTCTTTGGGCTTACCGAACTACAGCTCGAACCGCCACAGGAGAAACTCCCTTTTCACTCGCGTATGGCTCGTAAGCCGTCACTCCCGTTGAAATCGGATTACCTTCGGCTTGAATCACTTCGTTCAATGCGGAAGAAAATGAAGAACTCCTTACACTCGGGCTCGACCTTATGGACGAACAAAGGGAAGTGGCGCGGCTGCGCACGGAGGCACGACAACGAAAGTGGCTCGGTTGTACAATACCCGAGTTAAGATCAGGAGGTTTCGAATGGGAGATATGGTTCTCCGGAAAGTATTTTCCAATACCAAGGAATTTGGATTGGGTACGTTGGGACCCAATTGGGAAGGACCCTATATCGTCTCGGGCACCATCCGACCAGGAACGTATCGGCTAGAAGATCTAAACGGACAATCATTGCCTCATCCTTGGAACGCTGAGCACCTCAAGATTTACTATCCTTAGCTCGGTACTCAATGTTTAAAGACTCTGAACTAAGAAAGATTGAAGCCAAGTCAAATGAATAAAACTAAGTGTTTTCTTTCATTCATCAACCACATGCGAGTACAACATGCGAATACATCGATTTAAAAAAAAAAAATAACACAAGGGGCCCTGGTTACTGTCCTCCGATAGGAACGGTACCCGAAGCATTCTCGCATGTACCGGCCTCATCCCCAGCAGTGACTTCAGCGGCGGCGTCCGGATTCTCGGATTCTGAGGCTCCTCCTCCCTCGATTTCTGAGAGATCAAGGTCAGGAAAAGATTACTTTATGTATATGACAAATTATAGATAACCGATTTGAAACAAACGATCCCTCTCATCCACGAACTCCGCTGACTCAAGGAAGGCTTGGTCCCTAGCCTTCTCAGCCTCCCGAGTCTTCTCGTTGGCCTGCTGAATATGTTCCGCCGCCTCAAGCTTGACTCAAGCCAAGTCATCTGCACAAGAAGCATGGACTGCGAGAACTCGTCGGTTCTCTTCTTCAGCTCTGGAAAGGAGAGCCAATACCCGAGTAACCTCGGCTTGCGCTTCATCGAGGGCTCTCCTGGAGGAAGCCGCCTCTGCCTTTGCGTCTTCGGCAGCTTTCCGGGCAAGGGCCGCCTCGCTTGTCAGAATGCCGACCCGAGTTTCGGCATCCTCGCGTCGCCCTTCGGCTTCCGACAGAAGAGTCTGCAGCCGATGAGTCGAAGATAACTCTTTGCTGGCCTTAATCAAGCAGGGAGCGAGTTCAAAAAGCACCCTTGCTGCATGGCCGATGGTTTGCGATGAAGGAGCGTTGTAGAGACTGATGAACTCTTTTTCGCTCCCATGGGCTAAGGCCCAGGGAACCATCCCCGACACCACCTTCTGCAGGACGGACGACCCTTCTTGGTTCGTTTCCTCCCCTCTGGAGGATGCAGTCCTCGTCTCTTCTTCCCCTCTGGAAGACGCAGCCCCAGTCTCTTCCTCCCGTCTCGGAACATCCGTCGCAACGTGTCCCGAGTCGGGCGCCGCCTGAGGTTCCGAGGCTGCGGCCACCGTCGCTTCCACCCTTTCTTCCGGGTCAGAAATTACGACGACAGTAGGGGCAGAAGAACTCGCAGGCTCCTTCTCCTTCCGCACCACTCTTTGTCTCTTCGGCGGCCGAGGCTCCGACAGAAGAACTGATCGCGGAGGAGCCTTTAACTTCGAAACCGCCCTAAGAGGAGGACGAGCTCCAGTCATTTCCGAGGGGGCTGATTCGGGAACAATCCTGAGATGGGGTGGAGCTTCGGGCAAATCTAAAAAAAAAAAAAAATGAAGTAAGTCAGGAAAAATTCAGAAGATATATGAAGACACATTTTCAATTACCTGTGACGGTCGAGTCAAGACCTGCGAGATGAAGACGCTCCGGCTGTAAGAGCACCTTCCAGGACCTATCTGCCGGATCCAACGTCCTCAACTCTTTGATTCGAGCTGAAGCACTGGAGCCGAGCTTTTGCCGCTTCTTTGGAATACCTGCCAGACACAAGCCCGTCAGACTCAGAATATTACAAAAATAAAGAAGGGCAAGAGAGAAGACCCAAGTCACCTGCTCTCTGGAACGCCCGAGGAACACGAGCCTCGCAGGACCCGGACTCAGCCGTCTCCCAGCGACCACAGGCCCAAAACCAACGTTCTCTCCAATGCTTGTTGGAAGTGGGAGGGTCGGTTATTAGGGAGCCGCCTCCGCCCCGCCAAGCAGCGAAGACATAAAAGCCGGGGTAGTTCGGGTTCACGCGCACTTGGTATAAGTGGAGAAATTCGTCGACTGTTAGCGGTGGCTGTTCCATCTCAGCCCACAACACCGCACACCCGAATAAGTTCCTCCACCCATTCGGAACTATTTGCCCCGGGATAATCTGAATACGAGATAAAACTCCCCGGACAATGGCCTGAAGGGGCAGACGCAAGCCGCATTGCATCGAGACTTGGTAGATCGCGACCGCCCCAGCAGGAGGATGATCCGGCAAGTCATTCGGACGGGGGAGATAAGTGATAACCGATTCGGGGATGTGATACCCGTTTCGGATTCTGTCTAAATCTGCCTCAGTCAAAACTAAAGGAACCGGGCCGCTTAGATCATCCCCCAATCCTTCTCCTTCAGACTCGGCGTGTGCCGACTCATCAACAGGAACCGGTCCAGAGGTTCCCTCGGCAATCAACATTTCCTCTTCCTCCTCCTCTTCTTCCTCCATACCCCTTGGAAGATTAGGCCTTCCCGGGCGGGTTATTAAAGACGACCCACCACGAGAAGGATCAACGGAGGCAGGGCGCGCCGCCGGAGCTTCAGTGACCCTCTCAGAAAGAAAAGCAGCGTTCGCATCAACTGCTATCTCTGTCAGTAAGGAAGGCGATTCCGCAACATTCCAAAAACGTTGCGCTTCGCCTTCATCTCCAGAAACTCCCTCCTGGGGACTTTGAGAACCTCTAGCCGCCATTATCACTAAATAAAGAGGAAGGGGAGACTCACCGGAGGGAGGAAGGAAAACGGAAATGGCGAAAGGAGCCGCTGACAGTTAAGAAAGAGGAAAGGAAGAAGACGAAAGACCGAAAAAGCTCCAAAGGAAAAGCAAAGCGGGAATGGCAGTAGAAGTTCGAAATGCGGGACCCCCACCATTTTATAAGATTGCCATGTAGCGGAAGCAATTAATGGGAAAATGATTCGACGCCTGCATCGACTCCCCCACTCGACACGTGGCGCACGTCGACTGACGACAATAATGCCCTTGCTACGTGTCCAACCCTCATTGGCGGGGTGAGCGATTTGACGGCTGTCGGCGCATGCGATGTCAGAAACTGAACCGTCTCCCGTCAAAGGCGACACAGAATGCATTAAATGACTACTTATTGTCTCGGACTGAGTTATGAACCGACTCAAAACTCGCTACTCCTAAGTGTCATATGAAACACACGGAGTAAGGGGGCTTACTGTTGGGGACAAAAGATACGGAGTTCGGAGACTCGGACTTTATGCCTCGGGTCGCCAAAGGATGTGTCAGATCCGAGGCATGGTTTACTGAACCGAGACAGAAGTTGAGTCGGCTCGGACTACACATCAGCAATCCGGGCATGCATCGGGCCGATCTTCTTATCGGATCGGCCAGCGCAAGATAAAGCCTCATCCCGAATATCTTGGGACAAGATCCCCGACCCCGAAGCTCACGGGATCGGACGAAGACTGGAGATAGGCACGATCCTTTCTCCGTGATACCAGGAGAGGATCCCGCACACGATATCAGGAGAAGAATCCTCGTACAATTAAATGCTCCAGCAGCTATAAAAGAAGGACCTCCCTCGTCTTGTAGGGTAAGGCAAAAATTCTTTCTCAAAACCCCTCAATACATTTAGACCCAGAATCCAGGCCTGACTTTGGCATCGGAGGGTCCCCTGCTCAAGCCAGGGTCTCCAGTGTGGAGTTTCCGTGCCACCATATTATGTAATCTACACGGGGCGCATGTACATGATCATCCAACCATGCACCCCACGGTCTCTTCCATTGACTAGTCACCGTTAAAACGAACGGCTCTGATTGCACTATTTTAATCACCTGTAAATAAACTTTTTCTGGGGAACTTGAGATGTTGATTATTTGGACCTTTAAGTGTCAGGCTGTCAGTAGTATGCCAGTGACTAAAGAGTCAGGTTCGCCCAAATATGGATGGCAATAATCCTGTCATCTATTAAAGGGCAGACATGAACGGCTCAGATCTCCTGGACGTGTACTACATTTGGCACCATGCATCCGCAGGCACTGGATTAAGGTTGCCCACTTGCAAGTTGACCTGATCTCTTTGCCTCTATGGTGCGTCACCAGACGAAAAGTTTTAAAGGTTTTGATAGGCAGCTATCGTGCGTGGTCGGTTTTCAGCCGGAAGTACATCTTAGATGATGTTCCGAATCGTTCATTTTCTGGATTCTATACCATAGGGGCTAAGGCTATCCAAAGATACGATTGTTGAAAGGACCTTTGTGTATGAAGATTGTTGGGGGCAAAAATACAAGTCCGAAGATTCGGACTTAATGCCTCGGGACTCGGACTTAATACCTCGGGTCACCGAAGGATGTGTCAAATCCGAGGCATGGTTCGCTAAACCGATACAATGGTTGAGTCGGTTCGGACGACTTATCAGCGTTCCGGGCATGTGTCGGGCGGACCACCTTGCAAGACCGACCGTCGATAGCATCCCAGATATCTTGGGATAAGATCTCCGACCCCGAAGCTCACGGGATCGGATGACGGCTCAAGACGGGCACGATCCTACCTCCGTGATCCCGGGAGAAGATCCCGCGCTAAATATCAGGAGGACCCCAGCAGCTATAAAAGGAGGACCCCTGTCACCTTGAGAGGTACGAAACAAATTCCCTCTAAAAACCTTTCAATACTTTGAGACCCCGAGTCCAGGCCTGACTTTGGCATCGGAGGGTCCCCTGCTCAAGCCGTGGGTCTCCTTTGTCCTCTTCCGTGTGCAGCATACAAGGGTTAGGAGGACGAACTGGACATATTGCATCAACAGCTTTGGCGCCGTCGTGGGAACGTGACAAAAGCCATCTCGTATCTCTATACCGAGTCCAATGGTGATGACTAGAAGGACGGTCCCAAGAAGATTTAAATGAGAACGCGATTACAGGCCACCCGGTCCAATCGCCGTTCCCTCAGAACCCACCTAACAACCGCCGACGAGGCGACCGGAACAAGCAACAATCCGCGGGGTCGCGACGATGGGCGGTTGGACAAGGAGGTTCAAGAAATCCGCTCCGATATGAATACGATGAAGCAGATGCTGGAACGATGTATCAGCAGCAAATGCAGACACTCCCGCATCCTCAAGGGGAGACACCGCCCGACGGCGGCGGTTGATCCTCAACCTTCCGGCCGCAGTCTTTCCGGCCGAGCCAACCCCAAGGCGGATCAGAACCATCTCCAGCGCAGTCAGCCAACGCCTCCCTCCCCCCGACTGATCTTCGGCACGAAATAGAGCGAAGAAGGCGCAATCGCCCTTCCATGGAAGGCACGACAGAAAGCAGCGAACCTTGGAAAGCCGACATTCAAAATTTCAAAAAAGAAGTGCGGGAAGAGATGGCAAAAGAGATGGCGGACATAAAGCACGGCCGGAATGTATATTCAACCGGGTCCGAAGCGAAGGCATCCCCCTTTGTGGACTCGGTACTGAAGGCCCGATTGCCCGAGAGGTTTCGATTACCTCAAATCACTCCTTTCACCGGCAAGACCGACCCGACCGAGCATATCGAGTGCTTCAGAACCTATATGGAACTCCACGATGCCTCGGATGCGGTAATGTGTCGGGCCTTTTCTCTTACATTGACCGATGTAGCTCGACCGTGGTTCAAACAGTTGAAACCAAAGTCCATCAGTTCATTCGTTGAGTTGAGCGACGCCTTCCTCACCAACTTCATCGGCGGAAAGAAGAAATTGAAGCCCCCCACACATCTGAAAGCGTAGTTCAGAAGTAGGGAGAGCTATTGAAAGATTACATCAGCGTTTTAATTTCGAATCCCTTCAAGTTCGAAAACATTCTAAGAAACGGCCCTCAATGCGCTCATGCAAGGAGTTAGGGATAAGCCATTCTGGCATCTCTAGACAAAACTCCGCCCGATACTCCGCAGAGTTTATGGCACGATCCGATAAATATGCCAACGCCGAGGAAGCGCGAATCCTCTGCGTGAAACTAAAACCTTGGCCAAAGAGTCGGCCAAAAAGAAAGCCGACCGGAGGGAGGAAACGCAAAGAGGATCAAGCGCGTGACGAGCGAAGGTCGAAAACGGCCGGATCAAAGATTTTCCACATATACTCCCCGGAATAAACTCGGGAAGAGGTATTGATGGAAATAAAAACGAAGGCTTTGTTAGGTGGCCCAGGAAGCTCAGGAGTAATCCTAATCGGCGGGACAAGGATAAGTACTCTGCCATTATCACCGCGATCACGGCATAACACAAGTGATTGCCGTCACTTAAAAGAAGAGATCGAACGACTCATAAAAGACGGCCGACTCCAGAGAACATATGGTCAAAGCTGGGGCATCTGAGGCGCGCCTGACCGAGAGTCAGCCTATGGAAGAAATCCGGACGATTATCGGCGGTCCACAATGTGGGGGCGACTCAAACAACGCGCGAAGGAATCATGCACGAAAACTTAGTCAGCCCGAGCTCATGATTATAGATCGGCCATCAAAGGAAAAGAAAAGAGAAAAATATTGCATATCGTTCACTGAGGAAGACGCCCGAGGTATCCATCACCCCCACGATGATGCGTTGATCGTCTCCTTGGCGATCGCTAACCGAAAAGTGTTCCGAATACTCGTCGATACAGGATCATCTGCAGACGTATTGTTTACTGGGGCGTTCGACAAAATGGGGATCGAACGATCCGCGTTACGCCCGGTTCGGACCCCATTGATCGGTTTTTTCGGAGGACAAGTACTGCCCGAGGGGACTGTCTCTCACTACTGGCAATGCCCCACATCAGACGACGATGATGGTTGACTTCCTGGTCGTCGATCAACCCTCGGTATACAACGCGATACTCGGCCGACCTTCATTGAGTCTCCTCCAGGCCGTGGTATCCACATACCATCTTTTAATGAAATTCCCGACCGAGTCGAATTGTTAAAGGAGACCAACAAGACGTGAGGCGATGTTACATGATAGCTGTAAAAGGAGCCGCCGACAAGAATCCGACCAACATATTAACAATCGAATCATTGGACCCTCGGGGCGAGAATTATGAACGAGGACAGCCGGTCGAAGATCTTGTCTCAATCCCCTTAGTCGAAACAGATGAATCCAAGACAGTACGAATTGGCTCATCTCTGCAATCCCCTTTGAGAGAAAAGCTGATCGCCCTGCTCCGAAGGCACGCCGACGTATTTGCTTGGAGTCATGAAGATATGCAAGGGATCGACCCCTCCGTGGTGACTCACCGACTTAACGTCGATCCGTCATATCGACCGATCCGACAGAAGCGACGACCGCTCGGCCCCGAACGATACGCCATCATTGAGAAAGAAGTCAACAAACTACTCCAGGCTAATTTCATAGAAGAAATACACTATCCAGAGTGGGTCGCGAATGTCGTGCTTGTAAAGAAGTCCAACGGGAAGTGGCGAGTCTGTATTGACTATACCGACTTAAATAAAGCCTGCCCCAAAGATAGCTTTCCGCTTCCGAGGATAGACCAGCTAGTAGATAGTACGGCCGGACATGAGCTCCTTAGCTTCATGGATGCATATTCGGGATATAATCAAATTGTAATGCATCAAACAGATAAATCAAAAACTACCTTTGTCACCGACAAAGGCCTTTATTGTTATCGAGTGATGCCGTTTGGTCTGAAGAATGCCGGCGCAACTTATCAAAGGTTAGTTAACAAAATCTTTGCTCGGCTTATAGGCCGAACCATGGAAGTATACATCGACGACATGCTCGTCAAAAGCATACACGCGCAGATCATGTGAATGATTTGGAAGAAATGTTTCTAATCCTACGGAAGTTCCGGATGAAGCTAAATCCAAGTAAATGTGCTTTTGGAGTAGGCTCGGAAAATTCCTCGGTTTCTTGGTCATCAACGAGGGATAGAGGCAAACCCCGAGAAGATAAAGGCTTGATTGATATGGAATCCCCAAAACCATTAAGGACGTCCAAAGGTTGGCCGGACGAGTCGCAGCACTTAATCTATCTAGAGCAACGGATAAATGTCTCCCTTTCTTCAAACAATTGAAAGGAAGACTAGCGATGGGTTGGACGGAAGAGTGTGAAGCAACAGCATTTCAACAATTAAAATCATATCTCGGTTATGCACCACTCTTATCAAAACCCGAACCGGGGGAGTCGTTGCTCCTCTACCTAACCGTGTGCGGCGGTTAGCTCGGCTTTGATACGAGAATCAAGGAAAACAACTGCCGGTGTACTACGTCAGCAAAGCGCTAGTAGAAACGAGATACCCAAGCTTGGAAAAAGTGGCCTTGGCTTTAATAACTTCCTCTCGGCGACTTAGGCGGCATTTCCATGCCCACACCATCATAGTAATAACCGACCTTCCGCTTCGCCTGGTACTGCAGAAACCAGAAGCTTCCGGCCGACTCACCAAATGGGCTATCGAGCTGAGTGAGTTTGATATTCAATACCGACCAAAGGCAGCAATCAAAGGGCAAGCCGTAGCTGATTTTATCGCCGAGGGAACGTCTTCAGCCGAACTTTCAACAAATGATACACCGAAGGACGGTGCAGCTCCGACCTCAACCGCTCCCCCTTGCTATTCCGTGGAATCGGATGTCGACGGTTCTTCCAACTCGAAGGCCGGTGGGGGGAAACCCCCGATCACACCTATATACAGTATGCCTTACGACTTGGATTCCAAGCGTCGAACAATACGGCGGAATACGAAGCGTTGTTACTCGGCCTCCGACTCGCCGCTAGCATGGAAGTCACGCACCTAAGTGTTTTCAGCGACTCTCAGTTGGTTGTTAACCAAGTTACCGGTGTATACCAGACACGGAAAGACCGGCTAAGGGCTTACATGGAGAAAGCTAAAGAACTTATCAACGGATTTCAATTCTGTCGTGTGACTCGGATCCCTCGCACGGAAAACAGCAAAGCCGATTTGCTAGCGAAGCTCGCCTCGGCCAAAGAAGATGAAATACCCAGGTCCGTCCCTGTCGAATACGTTGACAAGCCAAGCATAGATGAGCCGATTAGCGAGGCCGTCAATACAATCGACTCGGAACCTTCCTGGATTGATCCAATCCGCCAATACCTTGACGAAGAAAAATTGTCCGATGATCGTGCCGAGGCTCGACGAATTAAGATTCGAGCCTCCCGTTATACCATATTCAATGGAACCCTCTACAAGAAAGGTTACTACGCCCCGTTGCTGCGGTGCCTCAAACCCAGCGAGACAAACTATGTGTTGCGGGAAATTCATGAAGGAATCTGCGGAAACCACTCTGGAGGGCGATCCCTCGCCTACAAGGTCCTATGACAGGGATACTACTGGCCCACTATCCAACACGACGCTCGAGAGCTCGTTCAAAAATGCGACAGATGCCAACGGTTCGCGGCAATTCCGAGGCAAGCACCCGAAGCACTAACGCCGATGACCGGTCCCTCGCCTTTCGCACAGTGGGGCGTCGACATCATAGGACCGCTCCCTATGGGAAAAGGTCAGACCAAGTTTGCTGTGGTAGCGGTGGACTATTTCACGAAGTGGGTCGAGGCAGAACCATTAGCTAAAATAACCGAGCAGAAGATCACCGAATTTGTATGGAAAAACATTATCTGCCGATTCGGTACCGTACCATTACATAACTAAGGCAATTTGATAATGTAAGCTTTCGCGGGATGTGCGACAACCTCGGAATCAAAAACGTTTACTCTTCGCCTCATCATCCTCAAACCAACGGACAAGTTGAAGCGGTCAATAAGATTATCAAGCAACATCTTCGGACCAAGCTTGGCCGCGCCAAAGGAGCGTGGGCCGAAGAGCTCTCGAAAATTCTTTGGGCCTACCGAGCCACCGCTCGAACAGCCACGGGGGAGACTCCATTTTCACTAGCCTATGGCTCACGCTCCCGTTGAAATCGGATTACCTTCGGCTCGGATCACCACATGCAGAAGAGAACGAAGAACTCCTTGCACGGACTTGGACTCTTACCTTACGGACGAACAAAGAGAAGTGGGCAGCTACGCGCGTAAGCTACAAGTGACGCCTACGATACAATATCCGAGTTAGGATTAAGATTTTGAATGGGGGATATGGTTCTTCGAAAAGTGTTTTCTAACACCAAGGAATTTGGTTCGGACACTGGGACCCAATGGGGAAGGACCCTACATCGTCTCGGGCACCATTAGACCGGAAACGTATCCCAGAAGACCTAAACGGACAACCGTTGCCCCACCCTTCTTGGAACGCCGAACACCTCAAAGTCTACTATCCCTAGTTCTGTCTTCAACGATAAAGACTCTGAACTAAGAAAGGATAAAGTCAAGTCAAATAAGTAAAGATAGGCATTTCTCTTTCATTCATCAAAACATATGTATGTACAAAGCAAGCGAATACATCAAAGCAAAAAAAAAAATATATGTCCAAGGGCCCCGGTAACGGTCCTCATGCACCGGCCTCGTCCCCAACAGTATCTTCAGCAGTGGCGTCCGGGTTCTCGGATCCCGAGGCTGCTCCACCCTCGATTTCTAAAAGGTCAAGGTCAGGGAAGGATTTCTTTATGTCCTTGACGCATTCCAGATATCCGCTTTGGAACAAGCGATCCCTTTCATCCTCGAACTCCGCCGACTCGAGGAATGCTTGGACGGCTTGGTCCCTAGCCTTCTCGGCCTCTCGAGTCTTCTCGACGGCCTGCTGAATGTGCTCCGCCGCCTCAAGCTTAGACCGAGCTAAGTCATCCGCGCACGAAGCATGGACTGCCAGAACTTGTTAATTCTCTTCTTCAGCTTTGGAGAGTAAAGCCAGTGCCTGAGCGACCTCTGCCTTCGCTTCGTCCAGGGCTCTTCTGGTGGAAGCCACCTCTGCCCTCGCGTCTTCGACAGCTTTCCGGGCAAGGGCCGCCTCGCCTGTCAGGACGCCGACCCGGATCTCGGCCTCCTCGCGTCGACCTACGGCCTCAGACAGAAGAGCCTGCAGCCGATGAGTTGAGGATAGCTCCTTGCTGGCCTTGATTAAGCAAGGAGCGAGTTCAAAAAGCATCCGGGCAGCGTGGCTGACGGTCTGCGACGACGGGGCGTTGTAGAGTTTCACGAACTCTCTTTCACACCCGCGGGCCAGGGCCCAAGGAACCATCCCCGACACCACTTGCTGCAGGATTGACGGCCCCTCCTGGTCCGTCTCCTCCCCTCGGGAGGACGCGGTCCTCGTCTCTCCCTCCCCTCTGGAGGACGCGGCCCCGGCCTCTTCTTCCCGACTCGGCACAGCCGTCTCAACGCGTGCCGAGTCAGGTGCCGCCTGAGGCTCCGAAGCAGCAATCGCCGTCTCTTCCGCCCTTTCGTCCGGGTCGGGAATCACGACGACGGAAGGGGCAGAAGAGCTCACTGGCTCTTTCTCCTTCCGCAGCACCCTTTGCCTCTTCGGCGGCCGAGGTTCCGAAAGAAGAACTGACTGCGGAGGAGCCTTCAACTTCGTGACTGGCCTAAGGGCAGGACGAGCACCAGTCATCTCCGGTTCGGGGACAACCCTAAGGTTGGGACGAGCTTCGGGCAGATCTGTAATAAAAAAAAAAAAAAAGAGAATAAGTTATGGCGAAGTAAGTCGGGGGAAATTCGAAAAATCCAGAAGATTCATTCTCAATTACCTGTAACTTCCGAGTCCAGACCTGCAAGATGAAGGCGCTCCGGCTGTAGAAGCACCTTCCAAGACCTGTCCCTCGGATCCAACGACCTCAACTCTTTGATCCGAGCCGAGGCAGTGGTGCCGAGCTTCGGCCGCTTCTTTGGAATATCTGCCAAACACAAGCCCGTCAGACTCAGAATATTACCAAAAAAAAAAAAGAAGGGGGCGAGAGGGAGAGAAGACCCAAGTCACCTGCTCTTTGGAACGCCCGAGGGACACGAGCCTCGTAGGACCCGGACTCATCCGTCTCCCAGCGACCACATGCCCAAAACCAACGCTCTCTCCAGTGTTTGTTGGAAGTGGGAGGGTCGGTTATCAGGGAACCGCCTCCGCCTCGCCAAGCAGCGAAGACGTAGGGATAGTTCGGATTTACCCGCACTTGATACAGGTGGAGAAATTCGTCGACTGTAAGCGGTGGCTGTTCCATCTCAGCCCACAACACCGCACATCCGAGTAAGTTCCTCCACCCATTCGGGACTATCTGCCCCGGGGCAATCTTTATGCGAGACAGAACTCCCCGGACGATGGTCTGAAGGGGCAGACGCAAGCCGCATTGCATCGACACTTGGTAAACCGCGACTGCCCCGGCCGGAGGGTGATCCGGCAAGTCATTCGGACGGGGGAGATAGGTAATGACCGACTCGGGAATATGGTACCCGACTCGGATTCTGTCCAAATCCGTCTCAGTCATGACTGAGGGAACCGGACCGCTTAAATCTTCCCCCGATCCTTCTTCTTCAGACTCGGCCTGCGCCGAGTCACCAACGGGAGCAAGATCAGGGGTTCCTTCGGCGATTAAAATTTCATCTTCTTCCTCCTCATCCTCCTCCATGTCCCTTGGCAAGTTAGGCCTTCCCGGGCGGGTTAATAGAGACGACCCGCCCCGAGAAGGAACGACGGAAGCCGGGCGCTCCGCCGGAGCTTCGGTGACTCTCTCCGGTAGACAAGCAGCGTTGGCGTCCACTGCTATCTCCGTCAGTAAGGAAGGCGATTCCGCAACGTTCCAAAAACGTTGCGCTTCGCCTTCGTCTCCAGAAGCTCCCCCCTGAGGACTTTGAGAACTCCTATCCGCCATTATTACCTAATAAAGAGGAAGGAGAAACTCACCGGAGGGAGAAAGGAAAACGGAAATGGCGGAAAGAGGCACCGACGGTTAAGAGAAAGGAAAGGAAGGAGATGAAAGGCTATGCGAACCCCAAAAAAATGCGGAGCGGGAATGGCAAGAGCAGTAAAAGTTTAAAGTGCGGGGCCCCTGACGTTATATAAGGTCGCCATACGGCGGAGACAATTAATGGGGAAGTGATTCGACGCCTGCATCGATTCCCTCACTCGACACGTGGCGCACGCCAACTGGCGACAATAATACCTTTGCTACATGTCCAATCTTCGTTGGCGGGATGTGTGATTTGACGGCTGACGGCGCATGCGATGTCAGAAGCTGAACCGTCCCCCATCAAAGGCCTCACGGAATGCATTTAATGACCACTACTCATCTCGGACTAAGTTACGAACCGACTCCAAACTCGCTACTCCTCAGTGTCATATGAAGCACACGGAGTAAGGGGGCTTACTGTTGGGGGCAAAAATACAAGTCCGAAGATTCGGACTTAATGCCTCGGGACTCGGACTTAATACCTCGGGTCACCGAAGGATGTGTCAAATCCGAGGCATGGTTCGCTAAACCGAGACAATGGTTGAGTCGGTTCGGACGACTTATCAGCGTTCCGGGCATGTGTCGGGCGGACCACCTTGCAAGACCGACTGTAGGTCCGATCTCATCCCGGATATCTTGGGATAAGATCTCCGACCCCGAAGCTCACGGGATCGGATGACGGCTCAAGACGGGCACGATCCTACCTCCGTGATCCCAGGAGAAGATCCCGCGCTAAATATCAGGAGGACCCCAGCAGCTATAAAAGGAGGACCCCTGTCACCTTGAGAGGTACGAAACAAATTCCCTCTAAAAACCTTTCAATACTTTGAGACCCCGAGTCCACTGACTTTGGCATCGGAGGGTCCCCTGCTCAAGCCAGGGTCTCCTTTGTCCTCTTCCCGTGCAGGTATACGAAGGTCTAATGAAGATGAAAGGACCTTTGTGTATGAAGATGAATTTGGAAAGTCGAAATGTAAAGTTTTAATAGATCATATTCAAATAAAAGAGTCAAAGGTGAGGATCACTCATGTAGCTCCTATAAGGCAGTAATGAAAACATGAACGGTTCAGATCATCATCTAGTTTCCATGCGGGAGTAGAAAACTCTACCACCCGTACGGTAATGAGGCAGGGTGCACTGTATCTTATCAAAACTTCCCCGCTAGTGCGACTCACGCGAGGAGAATTCTGTCCCGGTCACAAGTCTGGTCTTGTGCCGTGACCTGCCGGATACGTCATGAACGTGCGCTATTCAAAACACTCAGCCTTGTACGCTCAACAGGTCGGCCGCACCTATGCATTTAACGTATCCAAAAAATCAACCTAGTACACTCATCAGGTGGGCCACACCTGCACACCGAGCGTATAAAAAATCAGCCTAGTTCGCTCATCAGGTGGGCCACATATGTGCATTCAACGTGGACAGTGCAGCTAATTAATGTTCAATCACTTTTCTAACCAAAGATTTGGGAACTTATAGGAAATCGGATTGCATACTGAGTTGCTGTACACTCTCAGTGTATTGAGTAAACTCAGTTGGGCCTATAGTGAAGGTACGTGGTCTATCCACGCCATCCATCCCTTTTTTCGTATCATTTAAAGGGTTGAGCCCAATATTAAAGTATATCCAAAACTCAAGTAGATTATACAATAGGAAACAATGAGAATAATGATTTCCACCTTTGAAACCTTTCTAGCCCCATAGTGATATTTATTTTTCATCCAACTTGTTCATAAGATCATACATGCATGGATGAAAGGGAAAACACAAATATAATCTTGTTTCAAAACTTCCATGACCCTGTGAATCTTTTAACGGTAGATGTTCAATTCACACTGTTTCTTGTACTGTGGTCCATTTAAACTTTGGATATGATTCATTTTTAGTCTTAAGCCCTATAATTATCTGATAAAATGGATGGATGGAGTGGATAAAATATATAAATAAATGTGAGCTTTGCAGAGTTTACTCGGTACACAATTGGCTTCCAACGTATTGTATGAACAAACAAGGATCCCACCGTGATGTGTGCATGGAATCCAATCTGTCCACGTGTTCCCTCTCATGTTGTCATCGGAACCCAAAGATCACAACCATCCAAAACTAGGGAACAGTTAGGACCGCAACGCCCACCATAGAATATCTGGGGTCCACCGTGTTTTGCATATGTCGACCAATCTATTCCAGTGATGCACCTCTGAGGATGAGTGGAAATCCCAAAAATCAAGCCATTCAAAAATCATGTGGGCCCACCATGTGATTTTATAGGTTTTAGGAATGATTTTACATGGTGTGTCCCACCTCATTTTTAGTCAAGCCTATCATCAAGAGCCTACTAGAACATTAGAGGGTGCACATGATGGACGTCTTGGATGTCATCCTTACATCACACTGGGCCCATAGATTGGGTTTCACATAAACTTGACCTACATGCCTTTTTAGTGGATCCAGTCTCAAAACAAATACAAGCAACAATCTGGTTAGTCACACTCAGTGAACAAAAAGTCCGTTGCTATCATGCCTGGGATAGTCCAATAAATACGATATTTTCATCGCAGCCCATGAACAGTGGGCCCCACCAGATCAATGGTCCAGCTGTCTCGGAAGGTTCCAATCAAGGAAACCATTTTTTGGTGTCCCTTTTATACTTTTTCATTTTGATGGACCAATTCACCAACCGATGGGCCTCCAGCTGGAAGAATTTAAGCCATCGCACTTAGTGCATTACACCACAGGCGCAGGTTAGTTGGTGGAGACCACCACCCTTTCACGTGCGTTGCACCACCCATGACCTTTTCACGCAACGCTGTCGTCCCCCATCGTATATGCGGCGAGCTGAACAGGACGCGTATCCGTAGGGCCCACAACAGAGGGTGGACCACACTGGCGTTTTACCTGCACGAGGCGACGGATGAACAGCCTCACCTGCCACGTGGATGGGCAGGGTTGGTAGTTGGTGCAACAGAGCTGGAGAGTAGACACAAGGAAGAGAAATGCTTTGATACTCTATCAGTGTAGTGGATGATACGCAGGCGCTTAGAAATTGCACACGTGTCATATAAATAATGAAATTAAATATTCCAAAGTATGTTACTCGGAGTAGATGTATTCTGAACCAAAAAATAATCTTATTTGATTATTTAAATAATAGATTGGTGGACATCTATTGGACGAAAAAAATCCAACGGTCCTATTTCAGAAAACAAGTGTCCACGAATCAGAGGTTAGGATTATTCAACTAATCTGACCTTGGTGTTATGACTTTTGTAGAGTGGGCCACACAATGTAGTCAGCTTTATTAGAGTTAATATTTGTCAGGTGTACAATTTTTGAATGCCAGCGTATCAAGCGTCCTTTGTTTCCGAGTACCATGATAACCCCTCTTTTGTTTTTTGTTTTTACGTTTTATTTTTTTTGTTATTTTTTTTGTCTATTTTTGCAGGAAATTTGGCATTTTCATAGCTGGGTTGCTTCAAAGGGCAGAACCCCGGCCGAAAAGGACAATTCCACACACATGTGATTTTTTCACTTATAAAAGGCTCCATCCATGGATTCTACCTTTTCATGTCCTCCACATAGCAAAAGGAATATTTGAAAAAAAGAAAGAAAAAAAAGCAACTGATTACATGCAACCGGTTGTATGATAACACAACCTTCTACCGGCCGTTTTTACAAGCATTTCGGGATAGAAATTATGCATTTTTTTAAGGGTAAAATTGGAAAGAAGAACTGAGGAGTGGACAGTCTCAAAGGAAACATAAGCTAATTTATATCCATGGTATTGCATATAATAATGCGACTAGCTTTTGGACAATTTACTCCTGCAATTAATTGGAGGGGAGGAGCGTTAGGCAGTGGTTTTGAAATGTTGCAATTACTTCCGCCTAAGGTATTTTTGTCATTTAAATATATTTAGGAATAGAATAGACGGCTACCATTCTCTTCCACTCTATGTGTGGACCACGGATAAACATGATATTAAGCCAGTGCAACAGATCTATTGTAAGACGATTTATTTTTTTTTTCTCATTCTTTTTCTTCAAGTAGCTGTTTGCCTCTGCATAACTCCAATTTTTTGCATCTTCCTCCGTCTCTCATCTTTTTTTTTTTTTCGAGAAAATCATCAAGGTAGACGCCGCCTTTTATCCAGCGTCTTTTATAAACAGTGCAAAACTTACCTTCCTAACTTAGACCTAGTACGAATGGACAAAGCATTTGAGGATGAAAATACCCTTATGTATGTGAAAAGGAGGGGTATTTTCGTTCAAAAATGCTTTATCCATATGTCCAAGGTCTAAGTTGGGAAGGTTTGTTTTGCACTCTTCATAAAAGACACTGGATGAAAGGTAGCGTCACAGTAGTAATTTTCTCTTCTTCTTCTTCTCTCCCCTATTATGTTCATGTTTATTGAATGCACCATTTTCTTCATTATATTTAGTGCCAGCAATGTTGGGCTTAAATTATCCGTGTAGTTAGTCATTGGAAGAGCATAAAAACAACAATTGCCAATAGTCAAACCCTTTAACCAAGAATATTTTCATCATTTGAAATCAACCAAGGATAGTTTTTTCTTTTAATTTATTTTATGCAAGTAGGGATTGTGTGGAGCTTATCGCAATGACTTTATGAAATTTATTGAATTGTATCACGTGAAATGCCATCACGCTAGTGAGATAGATCTAAAACTTGAGTAAGATATATACAATAATAAAAAAAAAATACAAAAATGAATAGTTATTAATAAAACTAGTTCGATACCCTTTTCTCTAGTTTTAGTATACACGTGTAACATTGCCTACTTTTCCTCATCTCTCTTTCTCTCTCTGCTCCTTTCTCTATTCCTTGCACATGTGCGTTTTGCATGCCATACCATAGAATATGCCTATTCTACACTAGTTATATGGCCCACTAAAGTGTGTATGCCATGCAACCTGCCTAATACCCATATAATCCATTATGAGAGCTGGATCTTGTGAGCCACCACATAAATTTGGATTGTTTTGCTTAGTTGTCCAATGCTTTCTACTGTGGAATTTACCGTCTAATCGTGTATTAAGCGAACCCCACTCTAATGATGGAATGAACCAAAAATCAGGCTTATACAATCCATAAACCTCCACCTTCACCCTATGACCTTTATAATGGTGGCAACATCCTCAGTCTTGAAGCAAATGGTAGGTCAACCCCACTGGACAGGTCTGTTGTTGTAGACAAACAACAGTGGGCCCCACATGCAGCACTTGTAGAACAAACTTATAGTATAAGGGCTTGCGGAGGAAAAGGCCTCAATTTCCTCACGTAAGTTTTTTTTTTTTTTTTTTTTATTCTCTTTTTATGCAATGCCAAAGCACAGTAGGGTGGACGAATAACTGCATGGTTAACCATGTAAGAAATGCAAAGACGATTTGAACGAGGATGGATTCCGTAGGGTCGTTCGTGATCCACGTGCTTGCGTGGCACTCTTGCTCAATGTACGGTTCATTCATCAAGTGGGCCCCACCTTCAACATAGAGATTAAAAGGAAAAAAAAATAAAAATCGTTCACCAGGTGGGGACCACCGTCAACATAGAGATTAAAGAAAACATATAACGAGAAGAAAAAAAAGAAAAAAAGAAGTTACAATCCTACGCTTGTGGGAAATGGGATAATTAACTGATGGCCCATCAGAGAAGTTCACTGTCCTCCCATATTTTAACCGAACACGTGGCGGATGTTGAAAAGACCCGAAATGTTCATTCCTGGGTTCGGCAGTAAGTGGGCCATGCACAAAAACCACAGATTAGACATCTGTCTAACCATTTTGTCCATGTCACATATATGGACACTAAAAAAGAAGAAGAAGTCCATTGATTGGACAGTTAGGATCATCTATTCATGGGAAAGTTTCTGTCAGTATCCGGTTCATGGTGGACCCCACGTGATGAAAATTTTAGATCATCACACACGTGTGTGACATGTGCAGTAAATGATCATGATAGAGAGGAAAATCCATGGGCTGTGGGCAAATGTGCTGTCGTTGTACATTTATTTGGATTAGGACAGGAAAATCAGTGGAGTAGGAAGCCTCTCAGACCCACTTGCATCTTGTCTGTCCACCTACATTGACCCAGATGCTGAGATGGTCTGACAACTTCGAACCGTCCACGTTCTAGTTACCACAATAAATAACACTTCCACAGACGATCTTAACCTTTGGTTTTGTAGAGTTGAATGCAAGCCGTTGGATTCTTATAATTGTTCTAAATTCACTGCAGATTGTAATGGTCCAATCCTTCTTTCTGAGTAAGTTTCTTAGAATGGCCATTATATCGTAGATTTCTCAAAGTGGATGGTTCTGATCACCAGACCAATCAGCATGTGGGCTCCAGTGGGCTGCGACATACACGCTGGCTGTTAAATCGCGGCGGAGGCAGAAGTCGCTGTGATTAATGATACTGGCCTTGACGGGAGTTTCTATGTAGGACCATGTAAAAAAAAAAAAAAAAAAAAAACGCTTGTGTGTTTGCACAATTACTTGGATTCGTGTGGCCCACTCTACCCAAATAATCAGAATGATCCGTTTATCAGTTGATCCATGCATCAATGAAATAGACCAGCGGTCCGCATTCAATGTTCATGAGTGGCCCACCTGATGATCAAATCACTTTGGGTTTTTACATAAGGCCAGAGAACTAAAAAGTAGGATCCACTTGATGATCTAGTTCTGGGAATCTAAACCTTTAGACATGGACGGTTAGAGATGCTTCCGTACGCGAGGGCGTGGTGCTACCACACGCGCGCCGGTCTTAAAATTGGTCAGTTTGGTTTAAGGGGTCCACGGAAAGAGCTCGTTTTTCTCTGTCGCGAGTCAGGACTAGCATATGTCGCCCCCACCAGGGCCCATATGATGATATGGTATCATAATATGAACCGTCCATATTATCGCTACTTGCATAGATGGCTAATATATCCGTTTCATATATGATTTCATAGTTGAATTTAAGCCATTGAAAATTTTATTTCACTTTTCTAAATATATCTACAAGGAGTGATGGTCACAGTCATCTGCTCATCACTAACTTTTATTGTATATCTCCATTGGCATATGTCTAACATGGACGGTTCAGATCATTTTAAAACTGAAACTGTGGGCCCCTGTAGGGGTGTTGTTAAAAATGTGGAACTGAGACGCGACAGAGGCAATCAAAGTCTTAAGCGGAAGTGCCCTGGAATTTCCACTATGGAAAAGGACGGACTTACTCTATTAGTTTTTCCCCTTTTCCACGGTGGTGACTCGTCCACCATACACCTGGCATTCATGTACAAGAACCAGCCTGTCCAAATTGTTGGAACTAGTGTGGGTGGAGAACTTCCAAGAAACTTACACAGAACGATACTAACAATTCAACTCGGTTCCCACAAAAGAGACGGTTTAAATAAATTAGTCAGTGGTCCAAATCCAATGGCTGATGTCCCACGATGAAAAACTATGAGTTAGGGTCCATCCACAACGTCACACATGATTTGAACGGTCTGAATTGGCTTAGATCCAACAGAGCTTTTATTTATTTATTTATTTTTATTTATTTTTTATTGGTTAGAATGTTAGTAAACACATCCCATGTTAACGACACCTAAAATTGGGAATAGATACAAAGACCATAGGGCCTGTTTGGGAGCATGGATTTGGAACCCCTGGATTCTGAACCCCCTGAATTCGTAATCCTCCTGTTGTGTTTGGCATCCTGGATAGGGAATCAACTTTAATCCAACACTTGCTATGTATGTTATATTTATATGAGTTTGAATTTAATTAGTAAATCAACTTTAATATATCTAATTATTGAACTATGTGATGTTTGACATAATCTTCATAATAAGCCTGCTAAAATATATGCTTTGCTTGAAAATGATGAAATTCCAAGTCTCAGGTGGGCCACAAGCACAAGATCATGCTCGAGTGACTAACCAATAATTTTTAAATGTTGATTTACTTGGAAAATGTTTGAACAGCGTTGATCATCATGGTAAAGTAATTATAATAATGCAATTGATAATCTAATTATTTTGGGATATTATTAGTGGGTCATGTGTCCGATAGGGTAATAGCTTAGTGACATATGTTACACATGCAACTCTTGAAAAGATTTTAGATGTAATCTAAGTTTCCACGGTATATTTCAAACTGCGTTTGAGAGGATTTGAAACTCATTATTTTATGGTGCCAAATAACTAGGAATTTGAAATCTCCTCAAATCCATGATGCCAAATGACCCCTTAAAATTAAATACATGTTATCTTGACTCAGTCTACAACTTGAGCCATGGGTTGATATAGATGTAACAGAACTTACCCACTGAATGAGTTACCTCCATATAAGAAATTACATAAACTAATAGGTAAAAAATTTGTGCTGCCATGATGAAGTTGAAAAGGCCATTGTTGGAGTAGATTAGTATAAATATTGATAAGATAAATATAATCCTTGATTAGCTTCTTGTTTAATTGTCTAATACTTAATTAGCTATGTAGAAGTATTATATATTTCACTAAGGGTTTGTTTGTTTCAAAACCTAATTGTTTCAATTTTCAAAACTTGGTAGCCCGTGATTCAAAGATCATATCAACTTAATAATTCTAACTGCAATTATAAATTTATTGTGGGCCATGGATTGGATGGTTAGGATTATCCCATTGGACCTGATGACGATTACACTAAAATGATGTCAGTGTAAGTTGGTATATTTTAACTGGGTAACTCCATCTCACATTTAAACGTTGGCCAAAGTATTAATTGCTCATTTACTCATTATTACTGTAGTAAATGGTAAAATGAGCACGTTCTAATACACACTTCTTTCAAATAATATTTCAAAGCGCGTGAGGCATTAAAAGTGTGGAAATTTTAGAAGAATATAAAAACACTGAAAACGTATCAAATAAGGAAACACTTTGGGTATATGATGGTTCATGTAGTAGGTTTGGAAAAAGACAAAAGTGAGAAAGATATCTTTAAATTTCTAAAAATGAAGTGAAATGGTAGGGACTTGGATCATTAGAAATATTATAAGTGGGCCCCAACTTGGGTTTGGCTCAACTTGAACCTAACTGAGTTTGGGTTGAGTGGGGTCAGATGTCTAGGTCCTTAGGTTGGGTTCAACTTGAATAATGCCGGCCTAATTTGAATTAGTGGTGGGTTCTGCATTTGCCAAATTTATGTTGAGTTAGGTCGTTGGGAATAATAGGATATATTTGGGTCAAGTTGGATTGGGTTAGGTCTAGAATAGAAGAATTTAGGCTGAATTAAGGTGGGACACATTGGCTTGAAGTTCAGGTTGGGCCAGGTTGTGGGTTCTGTCCTTTTCTGGTCTATTTGGCCTAAGGGTAACCCTCAAACCAACCCAACCCTTTTGACTTACAGCCCAAATTAAGAGCACTAGAGGGTTTTGGTTAATAAGAAATTACATCAGTAGCATTATTTTAATATTTAAATAATTTTCACATTAATATTGGATTAAAATCACAAAAAAAAATATATATATATATATATATATATATATATATATATATATATATATATATATATATATATATCATAGGGTGTATATACATGATGGTGGGGTCCGTGGGACCCACCTCTTTTTTCTTTAGGCAGCAATGCTGCACCATTCGATTGTGGGCCTAGAACTTAAAAATCAAGTCAATTAGTGACTTTTGTGGGCCACACCACATACAAAAGTTGAGAGGGGTTATCTGCCTAAAACATTTATAATCATTTGTTGGGCCACCAAGATGTGGTTCACAAATCCAGCCCATCCATTATGTGTGCCCCACTTGGATAATGGGTCAAACCAAGTTTCAGACACATCCAAATTTCAGGTGGGCCACACCAAGTGCTTTTATATGTTTTAAGCATGTCTTCACATGATTTTAGATGGTATGGCCCACTTGAGTTCTGTATACGGCTGAATTTTTTACATATCCCATAATTTAGAGGGGTCCCATCAAATGCACAACATTGATGTTCGACACGCATCTTGGTGGGGCCCACACAGCCCGACCTCATGGGAAGTTCCCATGAGCTTTTTTTTTTTTTTTTGGTACACTCCACTGTAAGTTGACACTTCCATTTCCCATATATATATATATATATAGTCATGTTCACCTGCACACCCATGCATGTGCACATGTTTGTATACATGTCATGGACATCTAATCCGAACAGTCCATGTGATGTGGAATCCCATGAAACCCCAACGGACAAGTTTTCACCTTGATCTAAAATTCTGGTGGGCCATAGCAAAGAGAAATGAAAATTAAGGAGGAAATTGTTTTCATTTTTCATGGCCCACCAAAGTTTTCGATCATAGTGAAAATTAGGCCTAGGGAGTTTCATAAGGTGCTGCTTCACGTGGACCGTTCAAGTGGACTATTCAGATTTTGGAGTCACATCACGTATTATGAGTTATCAAAAAAGTTTGCACGAGTTGCTCGTCATGTAGGTGGGTCGGTGAGCATTCATATATATATATATATATATATATATATATATATATACACAGAGAGAGAGAGAGAGGAACGCTCAATTACCCACTGGTTCGCACGTCATTACATGCGAACAATGTGCGAACCTTCCTATCAACCGTTGGATAAGGCTGACGGTCTGGATGAAGGCGCTTGTAGCACAAGCTTGAAAAAGCGAATTGCTTTCTCTTGCACGCTTCTTCACCCTTCGAAGGATGAGCGGAAGCCTTTTTACGTTAAATTCTTCCGCTGGGATGCTCAGTGGGTCCCACTAAGATATTAGTGATAAATCCACGCCGTCCATACATTTTTAAAAATAAATTTATGGTTTAAACCCAAAACTGAGGTAGATCAAAATCTCAAGTGGGCCACAGTGTTGATTGAACTCTCACCATTAAAAACTTCCTTGGGCTACCAAATTTTTGGATCAAGCTGAATTTTTTTTTTCCATCATCCAGGTTTATATGATCTAATCTACAGGTTGGATGTTAAATAAATATCACAGTGGGCCCTAAAAATATTTAATGGTGAGAATCATTATCACCACTGCTTCTTGTGGTGTCGTCCACTTCAGATTTGGATCTACCTCAGTTTTGGGATAATGCCCTCAAATGATAAGGAAAAATGGACGGACGGGGTAGCTTTCTCAAAAACATCATGGTGGGCCACACCTAAGTTTCCAGTGTGCGAAAAGCTTTCGTAGAAAATCCGTGTTCGAAAAAACCGTGCTGTAGATTTTATGCAAAAGCCTTTCACATGGAGTTCTTGCGCTGGAAACCTAAGTGGGACCCACCGTGATGTTTTTGAGAAATCCAATCCTCCATCCATTTTATTATATCATTTTAGGACATGCATGCAAAAATGAGCTGAAGCCAATACTCAAGTGGGCCGAAAAAGTGAAAATTGGACTTACACGGTTGAGATATTCGTAGGTCACAGAAGTTTTGAATCATGATAATATTTGTGTTCTCAGCTAATCCTAATAGGAATGACGTTATGAATGATATAGATGGCATGTAAAGATCACTGTCGACCCTAAGGAGGTTTCAACGGTAGGAATTTCCCTACCCCCTTTTCCTTAGGTACGACTCAATTAAGTAGTGTATGTCGCTTACTTTTGGTCTCTGGTCCTAAAATGAGCTCAAAAAATAGATGAACGGGATAGATTTCTCTCAAACATCATGGTGGGCCCCACCTAGATTTCCAGTGAACTTAGCAAATTGCGTGCGTCATTAGTGGACGCAGATTAAATATTGACGTTGGTTGAGTAGCTGACGCGGATTGGACACCGACAGAGGTTGAGTAGCTAGACTAGCTATTAAAGTGATGTCACCAAGTTCTGTGGGCCCCACCATGTATGTGTTGTATCCCCACTGCCCATACATTTGGAGAGATCATTTTAAGATATGGTCCAAATAACAAGGTAGATCCAAGGCTGGGGTGGACCACACCATAGAAAATAGTGGTGAGAGTGACGCCCATCGTTGAAACCTTCAAAAGGTCCGCCATGATTTTTATTTGAGATTCAATTTGTTCATGTGTTAATGCAAACATGAAAGAAGGGAAAACACAAATACTATCTTGATTGAAAACTTTTCTGGCCCTTAGAACTTTTTAATGGTGGGCGTCACTCTCACCACTGTTTTCTTTGGTGGGTCCACCCCAAATCTTTGGATCAACCTTGTTCTTTGGACCATATCCTAAAATGATCTCTCCAAATTAATGGGCAGTGTAGATACCACACATACATCATGGTGGGGCCCACGGAACTTGGTGACGTCACTTTAATAGTGAGTCTGGCTACTCAACCTCTGTCAATATCTAATCCGCGTTAGCTACTCAACCTTCGTCAATATCCAATCCGCGTCCACTAATGACGCACGCAATTTGCTAAGTTCACTGGAAATCTAGGTGGGGCCCACCATGATGTTTGTGAGAAATCTATCCCGTTCATCCATTCTTTGAGCTCATTTTAGGACTTAAGACTAAAAGTGAGCGGCATACATTACTCAATTGAGCCGTACCGAAGGAAAAGGGGTAGGGAAATTCCTACCATTGAAACCTCCATGGGGTCGACAGTGATCTTTACATGCCATCTATACCATTCATAACGTCATTCCTACTAGGATTAGCTAAGAACACAAATATTATCATGATTCAAAACTTTTGTGACCTACGAATATTTTAACTATGTAAGTTCAATATTCACTTTTTCGGCCCACTTGAGTATTAGATTCGACTCGTTTTTGTATGCATGTCCTAAAATGATCTCATAAAACAGATGGACGGATTGGATTTCTCAAAAACATCACGGTGGGTCCCACTTAGGTTTCCAGCGTAAGAACTCCATGTGAAATGCTTTAACATAAAATCTGCAGCGCGGTTTTTTCGAACGCGGATTTCCTGCGACAGCCTTTCGCATGCTAGAAACCTAGATGCGGCCTATCATGAAGTTTTTGAGAAATCTACCCCGTCCATCCATTTTTCATTATCATTTGAAGGCATTATCCCAAAACTGAGGCAGATCCAAATCTGAAGTGGACCACACCACAAGAAGCAGCGGTGATAATAATTCTCACCGTTAAATATTTTTAAGGCCCACCATGATATTTATTTGACATCCAACCTGTAGATTAGATCAAACAGACCTAGATGATGAAAAAAACAAATTCAGCTTGATCCAAAAATTTGGTAGCCCTAGGAAGTTTTTAATGGTGCGAGTTCAATCAACATCGTGTGGCCCACTTGAGATTTTAATCTACCTCAGTTTTGGGTTCATACCATAAATTTATTTTTAAAAATATATGCACGGCGTGAATTTATCATTAACATCTTGGTGAGACCCACTTAGCATCCCAGCAGAAGAATTTCACGTGAAAAAGCTTCCGCGCATCCTTCGAAGAGTGAAGAAGCATGCAAGAGAAGGAAACTCGTTTTTTCATGCTCGCATTACAAGCACCTTCATTCAGACCGTCAGCCTTATGCAACGGTTGATAGGAAGGTTCGCATGTCATTACGTACCAACTGGTGCATAGCTGAGTGTTCCTCTCACACACACACACACACACACACACACACATATATATATATATATATATATTATTGTGATAACTACCCGGCCTCAGCGTCATCTATGTCTATAATGTACTCACGTACAATTTGACATAGACCATCCAACTGGTGGTCCTCATGACGGACGGTGGATGTTCCACAAGTATTCTGATCAGAAGATCCCAACCCTTTGATGTTTTCCTCTCTACCTTCTATTCGTAGACCACTAATTGAAGGGTTAGATCAACCTTGAAGATTTTCAAGGAATCGGTGGCTTTCATCAGTTCATCGTATGGGTTATATGCGTACAAGAGAAATGGATGGTGAGGAAAAGCATGATAAGAGATCTATGTTCAGCCTACTTTTATGGCCTTCTTGAACTTTGGACCCAATCACTTTGACGGTGGTCCCCATCTAATAAACCCGTCGGATCCTGCACGTTTGGGGATTTTTTACTCCAAAATTCTTCTATATTTTACCTATAATAATGCTTGAAAAGCACAACTCGACTCAGAAAAGCTTGAAATTTGGTTCGAACCAAGTCAGCTAATTTTATAAGTTCGAAAAAATTCCGAGCCGAGTTTAAGCTAGATCGAGCTCAACTTAGAACATGACTCGGTTTGATTTGATTCAACTCAGATTGTGTTCACAATATTTATATATTTAAATAAATAAACAAATTATATATATATATACACGGAAATGCTCACCTGCGAACTAGTTCGTACGTACTATGTACGAACTTTTTTGAAAACCCATCACACGTGATGTGGATCCCAAATCTGAACCGTTCATGTGAATCATCACATCCTGAAACCCACTTGAGCTGTTGGTCAAGCCAATTCGAGTTGGTCAGTCAGGCTTAAGGATTGACTCGAGTGGAGTTCAAACTGGGATAGCCTATTGCTGAGCCGAGTTGAGTTCAAGCTTGGATAGCTAATATGCCAAGTCGAGCCAAGTTAGAACAGGCTCAACTCGATTCAACTCATGTATAGCTCTATTCGCAAAAGTTAAGACTTCGTGAGCACTCCACCATTGTAAAATGCAAAAAGGAAAAAAAAAAAAAAGAATTGGGATATATTGAGTGATGTATATTATCTTTTATGGATTGACCCACCTTATAATTGGCTCCGGCGTATTTTTGGCTTGTCTAATAATCATATTGGTTTGCATCGGTCAAACAGGTTAGATGTCAAACATATACCATATGAGCTACACAATTCTTGATTCTTCTCTTTTTAAAAGTAAAAAATAAAATAAACTAAGGAGGGCAGCAATATGATTTACTTGAATATTAGTTGCCCAAGACACTATTTGGTTAAATCCAATTCTTAGAGAAATTTTGCAATAAAAAATTTCAATAATTTGTTTCAACTTTATACAAAAGAAGTGGTCAACATAGGACCTTACAATAAACTAACGAGATTTTTACTGCAAAATTCCTCCAAAAGTATTGTTGCTGTCAAAATCTGGACTACTCTCCGCTCGGCACTCCAAACTCTTACCGAGCCCTGGGCCTGCACAAAAACGGTGAGCAAAGGAAACCCTAGCTTAAACGGGGGACCCTCCGATGCCTAAGTCAGGTCAAGGAAATCTGTATCTAAGTTGAATTGTAGAGGGAGAGTGCGAGATATTGCGTACCTGTCTCCTCCCCGAAAGATGCTATTTATACCCACTCGCTTAGGATGGGCATGTCCGCAGTAAGTCAGCGCATCTTGGGGCATTTGTCATATCCCGCAGGTGATTCGGCCACCTAGTCGTTCAGTGGTCGTGCGGACGTGGGCGGTTGAATAACCGTCGTCAATCTTGTGGTAATGGGACATATGGTCCCCCCTCATTAGTAAACTCCGCTGTGAATCTCGAGCTGACCTCCTTGGCCTCGGGTCATTCCGAGCCAATCGCTTCGACCTCGGATCATTTCAGGATTCTGTTTTTAATCCTGAGTAGACCACCTCGGCCCCAGATCGTTCCGCCTAGGGCCTCGGAGCGAAGGCATAGTAGATGTCGAATCGGAAGTCCATCCCTCACCTATTCTCATAACTCCGAGCTTAGTCTTGCACCTCAAGTCGGCTCTAAATAGCTTTGGGCCTCGAAGTTGGGACATCTCTGATCTTCCCATAACAAGTATGATATTACCAAACTGTGCTTCCACGAATTAGCAAATGAAGTAAGTTTTTGAGTGGAGAAATTACCATAATATTGATTTATATTTTTTTACATAGAAAGTTGCAATATGAAAATTTGTATGCCCTTGTGTAATATCCAACCCGTCCAACAAATGTAATTAACCATTATATTTAAAAAAAAAAAAAAGTTGATCAATTTAAACATAAGGTGAGTTACACTATTAAAGAAAATATAAATCCCTTAAAAATATTAAATTTCATGTGCAATCCATCCAGTGTTTCAATTAGAAAGATTTTCAGTTTGCTTCATTACCATAGATGTATTAATATTTCACACTATGTAGGTCCCAATTTTTTAACTTTATTTCTTTTTAAAGGTAAGCAATTCATGATAGTACTTTGGTAACTTTCCTTTTCAAATATCTCTCTCAACAATTACTATATACCTAGGAATTTTGAATCATAACGTAGTGCTTAGGTAAATATGGCGTTAGTGATGAATTTTTTACTAAAAATCCCTAAAGCTGAAGGTTGTTGACAATCCACTAAATGTCCATCAATAGGTTACTTATGTAGTAAAACAAGTATTTTGTTCATCTCATTTGGATCACATATATGAACGGGTAGAGTTTAGTTTCATGCCACGTGTACATTCTCTAGTGCTCTAGGATCACTGCTACACTATGCTAGATATCAAAGTTTTTATTGTAAATTGTACTTTTACCAATTTTATTTTTAATTTTTTTGGGAAATTTTGCTACAAGATTCTTCATGAATGGACATTTTACCAAATAATGCTTGGCTAATAAAAAATTACGCCTAGGAAATTTTTGAAGAATGAAATTGCAAAAATGCTTTCTTTTATATATATATATATATATATATATATATATATATATATATGGGAAAAGGTTCTATGCGGCCGAGCTCATGGGAGCTTCCCATGAGGTTGAGCTATGTGGGCCCCACCATGATGTATTTCGAACATCAACACCGTGTATTTGATAGGTCCCCTTTAAATTATGGGATATCCCAAAAATCAGCCACATATAGAATCAGGTGGGCCATACCATCTAAAATCATGTGAAGACATGTCTAAAACATATAAAAGCACTTGGTGGGCCTACCTGAATTTTGGATGCGTCTGAAACTTGGTTTGACCCCTCATCCAAGTGGGACACACATAATGGATGGGCTTGATTTGTGAATAACGTCTTGGTGAGCCTAAAAAATGATTATGAATGTTTTAATGGAGGGTAACCCCTCTCAACTTTTGCATGTGGTGTGGCCCAACAAGTCATGGATTGACTTGATTTTTAAGCCATAGGCCCACCATGGAATGGTGCATCTGACTGATGGGGTAGATGTTTGACATGCATCATAGTGGGGCCTACGCAACTCGACCACATAGAACCTTTCCCATATATATATATATATATATATATATGAAATTGACCACCGGTAGACGCCACCTTTTACCCAGCATCTTTTCCAAATGCTCCCAAAACTTACATTTCCAGTCTAAACCTTTCATGTATGGATAGACTAATTGAGGACGAAAATACTGTTGCTTTCAAGTAAGGGTATTCTTGACCTCACTTAGTCTGTCCGTGTGTGAAAGGTTTAGACTGGGAATGTAAGTTGAGATGGTTCAGAAAAAATGCTGCGTAGAAGGTGGTGTTTACAGTGGTCAAAATATATGAACATTGACACTTGACACTTACGGGACTCGTGTGGTATGTGCATAACATCAAAGCCATCCAACACATTCACTCCACCGTGGCGATCGCACCAACAAAAATCAGACCATTCAAAACATTAGATGAGCTAGGTTTGAATTTAGATAATTTCAGCCGTGTATATTATTTTTCATGGATTGGCCCACCTTATGATGGTATCCATCATAATTTTAAATTATCTAATAATGTGGGTTGGTTTTCATTAGTACGAGGAGTTGGATGTCAGATAAAATACCACTGGATTCTACAATCTGTGAAAAAATAATTACAGGGGGAAGTAAAAAGGACGGATGGGGAATAACGGCTAGGAATTTTGGGCTATTTTATTTTTAATTATTGAAAACATTTTAAGCATTTATTTTGGCTCTTTTGTACTCTGGCAGATTGTGATGGTTGATACGCCGGCATTCAAAAGCTATGCACGTTCCTAACTTCAACTAAACCTAAAACATCTGAATTGAATAGATGTATTGGACGACCCTGACATCTCATTAATGTTCTTTAGCTTCTTCAAATTTGACCAATCAGCCAGTTATGGAATCGAGTTACTGTAACTTTCAGTTAACAAGCCATCAAAATGGGGACCCACCATTTGGACGGTTTGATTTAAGTTAAACGTACGAAGCATGTGCAATTTCTTTGTGCCTGTGTATCAAGTACCACGCTATACCACAGTATCAAAGTTTAATGAGCAAAATCTGCTTTTCTTGTTAGGATGCAATGAACGCAAATACACCGACGCACAACCAGTGATGTACGGTATTTTAGTGCCTCTAGATTGTTAAAAACACGTGTGGTGCCTATTTATGGTGATCCTGACCATCCAACCTTCATTTTGTATCATTGATTGGCCTATATACAGAAATTGATTTGATTGGACCATCTTAACAGCCTAGTAAATGTGTCTTTTCTCACTTGGTGGACCCATTGCTGATTTTCGTTTTCTATTTTTCATTTTCACGTTACCAAATAAATTAAGGTTTAGCATAGTCCAAACCTTGTGATTTTCAGAATATGGCCCATTCACTAGTCGAAGTTCGAAACTGACGGTTCTGATCTCATGCATTTATGACACGTGTGCAGAAAGTGCATGGACGCCCGAATATGAGATGTATGCGTTGCAACTGCATCCTATATGTATGTAAAATAGAAAATAACGATCGTGAGAGCGACAGATATGACGGGCCGCGCCATACAATGATTCTGTGGGAGACACTATTTACCGCCCTCCAATTGATAGATACAGCCAAAATTTCTACTTTTGGTAATACAGAAGTACAATAACTTATGGAGGTTTACTAAGCAATACCTAAGCACTACGTCTCTGCTTCTATGAAAATGGACAGTTTGCATCTTTTGTGCTTGTAACTATTATAAGATGGGCCCACACAAGGCATTGCTTGGACCATCCTCAATGTCCATCCATTTGATGGGACCTATCTATGGTGGACTCCAGAACCTCACGTTGATAGGACAATCACAGCCGCCCCAATGCAAATTTTAAAAGCATGCATTCAAACAAAAGAGAGGTAAGCACTCCCACAGCTGCTTGGGAAATAGGATCTATTGTTGTTCCATTCTCAATTGGGGCCCATCAGAAAGGTTGTTTCCTAATGCAACAACGTGGCCCTACGATGAATATGGGCCTAGACCAGTGCACGGAAGGCCAATGATAATGGACGGTTGTCAAGAGAGATTGGGGCAGAACCTCCTGATCTAGGAGTCATCCGTCCATGATTAAACAGTGGGGCTATCAACGGACAGCCCAGTGTGAAAATGATCAGATGATCCTTTATTCCCCAATCTGGCTAGCAATCTGGGTGGTTAAAACAAGAAGAAAGACTCATCTTGACATGGGTAATTGGACCCGGATGGATGTGGGGAGGATCTACCATCCACTAAACCTATCATCAAATCCAAACCACATATTCTACCAAATTTCAAGCAAAACACTCTTCACTCCCAGATTGCCAGGAATGAAGACGTATTGGCACCATACGCACCATGCTGAATTTAGACTATATTCCAAATTCTCACACAACACTTGTTGTCAGACTTTTAAAGTCTTCAATGTTTAGGAGTTGCTCGACCGGTCGAGAGGCTGGCTCGACTGGTTGAGGGTCCACTCGACCGGTCGAGCACCACTCGATTCAAAGTCCAGCATGCTACTTATTTGGGTGCCCGGGGCACTCGACCTGTCGAGGGGATGGCTTGACCGGTTGAGGCCTCGACTCGACCAGTCGAGGTTACGCAAATCCGGCGCAGACTGCGTAAATTTGAGGCGGTTTCCGGACTTTTCCAAAGGAGGTGCGTAAGTGAAGTTTCCTAAACTATAAATAGGGGTTCCTAGGGCTATTCTAAAGTATTATAAGGTTTCTTAAAGGTATTTTAAAGGGTTCTAAACCATCCTTCGAATATTCGAGGTTACGCAGATCCTGCACAGTCTGCGTAAATTTGAGGCGATTTTCGAACTTTTCCGAACTAAGTGCGTAAGTAGAGTTTCCTAAACTATAAATACGGGTCCCTAGGGCTATTCTAAAGGATTCTAAAGCTTTTTAAAAATTTTCCAAGGGTTCTTAAAAGAGTTTTATGGTTATCAAAGGGTGTAGCAAGGGTGAGATTCGAGGTTGTTCGAATCGGGTAAGTCCTCTCTCTTGTAATTTTTATTTCATAGTGAATTTCTGTCGCTTTGTGCCTTGTTTTTTCTCACAAGAGTTTTCCACATTAAATCTTTATGTTCTCTTATGATTACTTGGTGCCATTAGATTGTTATCCTAGATCTATATTTGTGTGTTTCTATTGTACCAATCCCCAACAAGTGGTATCAGAGCAATCGTTGGGGCACAGATCTGAATCTGAGAGATTAGTAATAATGGCGAGCACTAAGTATGATATTGAGAAATACTCAGGGAAAAATAATTTTGAATTATGGAAGATCAAAATGATCAGTTCCTTAACCAAGCAAAGCGAGGATGGTGCTCTTGAGGAGCGGAAGTCTATTATTACTGATGATGATTGGAATACTCTTGATAAGAAGGCCTTATCATCGATCCATTTATGTCTCACAGATGAGGTTCTCTACAACGTCATGAGGGAGAAAACTGCAGCTAAATTATGGGCAAAGTTAAAGGATGTCTATGCGAAAAAATTCTCTGAAAATCACCTACACTTGAAGCGGCAGTGGTTTAACTTCAAGATGACAAAGGGTGAAGATCTAGAGGCTCACGTCAGCAACTTTAAAAAATTGATTTGCAAATTGCTGGATATGGAGGAAGTGATGAAAGATGAAGAACAAGCATGTATGTCACTGAATTCTCTTCCGGCGTCTTATAAGTCATTTAAGGACACAATATGCTCTACGAATAAAACCAAAGTGTCGACACCGTTATATCAATCCTTCAAGGGAAGGCTATGGGAAAGCTTAACGCTGACATGAGGATATCTTCTGATACACTGATTACAAATGGTAGGAATTCTGAATAAGGTACAGGTTCTTCTAGTTCTAAATCTAAATCCAAGGGCAAGAGCAAGGGAAAGGTAAAATGCTGAAACTGTGGGATGAAAGGACATGTGAAGAAGGATTGTACAAATCCTAAATTTAAGAAAAAATTCTAAGGCTTCATACAGGGAAGCCAATGCTGCCACGTCAGATGAATCAAGTGAATGTGATGGTAATGTTTTGTCTGTGTATACGATCAGGCGGCCATATGATGATCGTAAGGACGAGTGGATGGTAGACACATGAACATCTTTTCACATGACTCCTCATCGGAGTTGATTCACCAGCTATAGGGAGTGCAATGGTGGACAGGTATTTATAGGTACTGACATTGCCTGTAATGTTGTGGCTATTGGTACGATGCGTATCAAAATGTTTGATGGGACAGAACGTACCTTTATTAATGTGAGGCACGTTCCTGATATGAAGAAGAATCTGATTTCTCTTAGCGCACTTGAAGCAATGGGCTGTAAGTTCATAAGTATTGATGGTACTCTTAAGGTATCCAAGGGGACACGGGTAATCATAAAAGCGTAACGACTAGGTAACATATACAGATTGATCGGGAGCACTTCAAAAGGTGGAGCTGTAGTGGATGTAGCGGATTCCACATCTGCACGTGTGTGGCATGTTAGGCATGGCCGCATGGCCACATGAGCGGGCAGAGCAAGAAGGCTGAGACGCGCGAACAGGGATACAGAGCAAGTGGAGCGGCCACCTATGTGAAGAATCATACGGCATAATCGCGGAATATTAGCGAGGCACATGGATGACTCCAATATCACAGGGGATTCATCTTTTGACTCCAATATCAAAGGGTGTAGCAAGGGTGAGATTCGAGGTTGTTCGAATCGGGTAAATCCTCTCTCTTGTAATTTCTATTTCATAGTGGATTTCTGTCTCTTTGTGCCGTGGTTTTTTCCGCAAGGGTTTTCCACATTAAATTTTTGTGTTTTCTTGTAATTGCTTGGTGTCATTGGATTGCTATCCTAGATCTAGATCTATGTGTTTCCGCAGCACAAATCCCCAACAACACCGACGTGGGTACTATGTGCGGCTGGAAAATCTCTGTGGGCCCACTCTGTTGTATGTGTTTTATCCATGCCGTCCATCCATATTGTCGTCTCATTTTAGTATATGAAACAAAAAATGAGGCAATTCAAATCTCAGGTGGACCACAAAGTACCAAAGCTGGTGCTGTGTGCCACGCTACGCAAATCAAATCCTCCAAATTCCTGAAAGTTTTTGAGGAAGAAATTATGATGCGCCCACTTTAATTGCTAAACTACGCCAAAACTTGCTGCTAGTAGTTTGGTACAATGAGGAGGCCAGCTCCTCTTGCAGCTATTGCAAAATAAGTTTATCATACAACGTTAAACGTGGGCCCCACCAAGATGTAGGGCCCACATCCACTCCGTACATAGGTTGCAAGCTATTCAAGTTTGCCTTGTATCCTAAATATCATGTGGGCCACCCATAGCTGGGGTAGGGACGACCCCATCATCAAGACATTTCAGATTCTGTGTGGGGCCCACCTTTTTATGTGCAGGTCGTCCGAGAAAGAATAATAGACGCCACCCCCCAAAAAAGTAAGGCCATTCAAAAACACAGGTGGACCGCACCACATGACTTTAAAGAGGTTTAAAATCTTCTTCGAACGATTGGCCATCTACGAATGGGCCGGAATCGTCACCTTTGCATCGTGAGACTCACCATGTTGCATGCGTTAAATCTACTCCATCCATCAGGCGATAACCATTACATCTAGCGTTCATACCAAAGATCGATAGAGAACCATGGCTCCTAAAGCTTGGCCGCACAAAAAAAAAAAAAAAACGATGGTTCGTATCCCATCTCCATTGTTTCCTATTGTTTCCCAACTCAATTGTGGATCTATCAGTCTTTTCGTGCCAGGGCCTAAAATCAAGGAGAGCACCTGATGAACAGAGCGATTTACATATACAACGTGATGGGCCCATGGAGCGTGGTAAAATAGGTGTTGTAGAGGATTCCAGTCCACCTACAACACGCTGATATACATGAACTTAGCATACAGCCAAACTGCCAATGCATGATGACATCCCATTCATCTAAAAAATAGAGCAGTCCAGTGTGCCCTAACAAATGAGTTGAACGGACGTAGGCGTGCAACATAACAGGCCCAATAGTTTCAACAGCTCCGATGCGCTAATTAATTAGCACTTATGTGTGTTCCACGCGGCTTTCTTTAATATATCATCAGCTAAGAAATTGCCAAGAAGAAATCTTCTCACTCACCACTGGAGAGCACTGCCATTAAGAAAAACCATAGCTACTTTCACACTTCCAGTAGTTTTCTCTAATACATCCCAATGTATCTTAGAATAAGATACGTCAAGACAGTAACCATTGGATTTGGGCTTTTCCAAATCCCCTTGGTTTTCAAGGATTGAAATAATCCAAACGGATATTAGAAGATGACCCAGATTCAAAGACATACTCCCGACGAATCGTCTTCCAATACATCGCGTTATTCTATAGCAAACCTCTACAAAAATATCTCGGGTCTTAAAAAAGGCCATAAATGACAATGAAATCGCGCACAGGACTTGGATTGGCCAAAAGATGCAGGGTCTAAAAGGCATAACATAAATCACTCCTCCTCGTGGGGAGGAAAAGCCATCCACACACGAGCGAAATTCAAACCGTTACTTCACAAGACCACAACTGGTACCACAGTCGACACGTGTCCGGATGTAATCAATCTCAGCAGCCAACAGGACACCTAAGTAACCTACCGTGAGCCACTGCGAATATTTCAGATTTCTTGAAAAATAAAAGTACTCCAAAAACATAAATACACAGTAGTTGATAATTTATAATTTATTTTAAGTTTTGATCCGCTAGCAGTTGTTAACTGTTCTAAAGTTTTTTTAAAATATTTACTTGGTACTAATCTTTCTTGGATGCAGTTCATATCTGCTCCAGTATCTATTAGGGCAATTGTATGGATATGAAATTTTTTGTTTATAACAATAGTTAAATTTACGTGTCATTTTTTATAGTTTATATTTGTAATTATATTTAATGCATCTAACAGATTATTAACATTTTTGACATTATTTTCTGTATGGTGTTCTTTATTGGATTCTAAGAAATATATTGTTCTTTTAAATTATTATGATTTTCTAGTAAGTATTTAGCTTGTCTTTTTAAATCTTGTATTTCTTTTTTATTTTCTTTTACTTATATATATAAATTATTTAAATTTAATGTTTTCTCTTGGGTTGGTTGGAATCTGTCAAAAATCTCTATTATATTATACGAATTTAATTGATTATTTGTTTCTACTGGTTTAGATATAGATTCTTGTAGATTTTGTAAGTACATTCATTTTAAGTCTGTATTTAGTATATGTTTTGCAAAGTCTAATAAAGTTCTTTGTTCTTTTGTTAATATACATATAGATTTTGTTGAGCATTTTGAACATATGTTGATTTTTTCTTCTTGATATGATTTATCCAGTTCTTCTAAACTAGAATCTGCTTCTTGTTCTGAATCTGTTGTTTATATGTTACTAATATTTTCATTGATATTTTGTATGTTATTTTCTAATTCTTCTGAGTCTGTTTGACTAGATTTTGTCAAGTTAGAGGATGAATGTTTTTTTAAAATGTTGTATAATCCTAATTTTAATTTTTCATTTATTTCTAATTCATTGATTTTATTTTTTATGATACAATTATTTGTAAAATGGTCTATTTTACCTCATTTATAACATATTGATTTTTTCTGGAAGTAAAGTTGAAATTATTTTTTCTTGTTAAAGGTAGGATAATAGACTTTTTTATTTTTATATATATTCTTCTTATAAAATTTTGATATTTTTGTTTACAATGGTATAATTTATTAAAATTTTGTTAAAGTTTTTTTTTAATAATTTTATTTCAATCCTCTTCTTCTATCAGAAGGAGCTATAATTTCTTGGTATCCGATTTGTTCACAGAAATTTTCTAATTCATGTCTAATTAGTTTTCTATTTTTTTTTTCATTTTAGCTTTAAGTCTAATATCTGTGCATAATGCTAAACTTTCATTTGTAATAAAAGTTATTAAGTCTCTATACGTTATCTTATCATAAGGTAAGTTACCATTATAAAGTTGTCTTAATTTTTGTCGGATTGTTTCTATATATAATTTTGGTAATCCTGCTATAAAACGTTCTTTCCAATAGGACATATTACAATCTTGTCATATCATAACTTTACTAATAAAAGTATCTTTATACCAAAAAAATCGTCTAATTTTGGACATCGAAGATTATTTAATATTTCACTAGTTCTTTGTCTAATATTATTTGGATCTCCTACAAAATGTTTAATAAATGTATATAGGAGGGTATTAATTAATTGCATCTTGTATGGGTTGTCCTCGATGTAAAATATGTTGTCCAGTTATTTCTAATTTAATAGTGAATAATATGCGTTCCCTATTTTATTATTACATATAGTTATCCCACCAACCTTTAAGTTGGCCAGTAAAACTGGAGACTAATATTTGAGCGACGGTAAAATCATCGACGCCTCTATTTCGTTTGTAAACAATAGCTACCATGGTCATTTCATAAAATAAGTTAATAATGTTATATTCGGACATACCATATATGTTTCATTCGTATATAGAGCTACTAGAACAAACACTTTGAGTTATTCAGTTACGTTCTTCAAATTGTACATCAATTGGAGTGGGTTCGGAATAATAATTTCTATTTGTAAGGAAATGAGTGGTATATTTAATCTCATTAAATTTTATATCAAAGTGAGTTCTTTCTAAAAGGGATATATGTTTATCAGTATTGTTGATTGATTTAGAAATAGATATATTAGCTATTTTTTTGTGATTTCTTCTAGCATTTCTTCTGTTGAATCTTTAAGAGCAAATTGTATGGTTTTGGAGAATTTATGTGGCTTAAATAGAGGTGTTTAATTATTAATGTCAAATGAAAATTATATATAAGTAGAGTCTAGTGAGGTATTGTATAATTTTTTAGTTAGGTGTTCTATCTTATTTGTAATATTTTTTATTTTATTTGTTTAGTCTCCTATTGTTTTCAAGTATTGGTTGGAATAATTATTTTGGTCTATTATAGTTTTTACTCATTTCATTATGGTAAAATTAGTTAGATTAATTAATTCATTATTTTGTATATTTCTAAAAGACATAGCTTGGATTTCAATATTTTTTATATTTAATTGAATTGCATCTGAACGAGGATGTATGGAAATAATAGTTTTATTTTCTATTGTTTTCCATTCTTGAGTTGTTTTTGTAGTTACATTTACTTGTTTAGACTTTAATTGTGTAGAATAAGATTTATTATGCTAATTATTAAACCATTGAAAGAATGAGATATTTTCTTTATATTGTCTATAATATTTAAAATGTAATTCTTCCATATAATCTTTTTTATATTATTGTGGGAATATTCGATAAAAAAAATTTCTATCTTGTTTATTATAGTCATGGTTGAACTCATTACTTATAAATTGTTTATCTAAAGTAAATTTTTTTTCTATTACAAATATTCCTGGATCAATTTGTGATTGTATTGGTGATAAATTATCTTGATCTTCCTGATGTGTTGTATATGTTCTAGTTCCTTATATTTTACGTCCTTTTTGTAATATTAGTTCTTATTTCATCATCTAATTGTCTACCTCTTGTTATAAATTCTGGTTGAATAAGTGGTGTTTCTATTATAAAAAATAATGATCGTCTACTACTGTCAATATCTTATATGTTTAATATAACATGTCTAGTAGGGTTAAATCGAATTTCCACTGATCCATTTGAATGTTCAATTATTTGTTCTAAATTTCTGTTTACTTAATCAATAGATTACTCCAAAACCTCACGTTTGATGGGACAATCGCAACGGCCCCAATGCGAATTTTAAAAACATGTATTCAAACAAAAGAGAGGTAAGCACTCCCACAGCTATTTGGGAAATAGGATCTATTGTTGTCCCATTCTCAAGTGGGGCTCATCAAAAAGGTTGTTTCCTAATGAAACAACGTGGCCCTATGATGAATATGGGCCTAGACTAATGCACAAAAGGCCAATGATAATGGACGGTTGTCAAGAGATATTGGGGCAGAACCTCCTGATCTAGGAGTCATCCATCCATGATTAAATAGTGGGGCTATCAACGGACAGCCCACTGTGAAAATGATCAGATGATCCTTTATTCCTCAATTTGGCCAGCAATCTGGGCAATTAAAACAAGAAGAAAGACTCATCTCGACATGAGTAATTGGATCCGAATGGATGTGGGGAGGATCTACCATCCACTAAACCTATCATCAAATCCAAACCACCTATTTTACCAAATTTCAAGCAAAACACTCTTCACTCCCAGATTGCCAAGAATGAAGACGTGTTGGCACCATACGCACCATGAGGAATTTAGACTATATTCCAAATTCACATAGCACCCACGTGGGTAATATGTGCTGCTGAAAAATCTCTGTGGGCCCACTATGATGTATGTGTTTTATCCATGCCGTCCATCCATATTGCCAGCTCATTTTAGTATATGAAACAAAAATGAGGCAATCCAAATCTTAGGTGGACCACAAAGTACCGAAGTTGGTGCTACGTGATGCGCTCACTTTAATTGCTAAACTACGCCAAAACTTGCTCTGGTGGTTTGGTACGATGGGGAGGCCGGCTCCTCTTACAGCTATTGCAGAATAAGTTTATCCTACAATGTTGAGCGTGGGCCCCACCGAGATGTAGGGCCCACGTTCACTCCATACATAGGTTGCAAGCTATTCAAGTTTGCCCTATATCCCAAAGATCCCGTGGGCCACCCACAACTGGAATAGGAATGGCCCGATCATCAAGACATTTCAGATTTTGTGTGGGGCCCACCTTTTTATGTGGAGGTCATCCCAGAAAGAAGACTAATAGACATGACTTTAAAGAGGTTTAAAATCATCCTCGAACGACTGGCCATCTATGAATGGGCTGGAATCGACACCTTGGCACCACGAGGGTCACCATGTTACATGCGTTAAATCTACTCCATCCATCAGGTTATAATCATTACGTCCAGTGTTCATACCAAAGATCAATAGAAAACCATGGCTCTTAAAGCTTTGCCCCACCAAAAAAAAAACCAATGGTTCGTATCCCATCTCCATTGTTTCCTATTGTTTCCCAACTCAGTTGTGGACCTATTGGTCTTTCTGTGCCAGGGCCTGAAATCAAGGATAGCACCTGACGAACAGGGCGATTTACATATACAACGTGATGGGCCTACGGAGCGTGGTAAAATAGGTGTTGTAGAGGATTCCAGTCCACCTACAACACGCTGATATACGTAAACTTAACATACAACCGAACTGCCAGTGCAGGATGATATCCCATCCATTTAAAAAGTGGGCCAATCCGGTGTGCCCCAACAAACAAGTAGAACGGACATAGGCATACTACATAACAGGCCTAACAGTTTCAACGGCTCTGATGTGCTAATCAGTTAGCACTTATGCGTGTTGTACGCAGCTTTCTTCAATATATCATCAGCCGAAAAATTGCCAAGAAGAAATCTTCACACTCACCACTGGAGAGCACTGCCATTAAGAAAAATCACAGCCGCTTTCACACTTTCAATAGTTCTTTCTAATACATCCCAATGTATCTTGAATAAGATACGTCGAGACGGTAACCATTGGATTTGGGATTTTTCGGATCCCCTTGGTTTTCAAGGGTTGAAATAATCCAAACGGATGTTAAAAGATAACCCAAATTCAAAGACAAACTCTCGACGAATCCAATTCAAATACGTTGCGTTATTCTATAGCAAATCTCCACAAAAACAAAATATATAGGGTCTTTAAAGGAAGGACAGAACACGCACAAGACTTGGATTGGCCAAAAGAGGCTGGGTCTAAATGTCATAACATAAATCACGCCTCCTCGTGGGGGAGAAAATCCATTCACACGAGTAAAATCCAAACCGTTACTTCACGGGACCAGCTTAGCTCCACCGTCAACACGTGTCCAGGTGTAACCGATCTCAGCAGCCAACAGGACACCTAAGCAACCCACCATGAGCCACCGCGAATATTTCAAATTTCTTGAAAAATAAAAGTAAGCTAAAAACATAAGTACCCAAGAAAAAAAAAAAAAAAAAAAAGCCAGGAATTTCACTCGAGCTCTCTGTCACCGTTAGCTTGAACGGAGATATATTAAAAAGGAAAATTGCCAAAAATAATAAAAAAATTAAAAATTAAAAAACCGCCGCATTTTGTTTCCCGCCGTTTCAAAATCTGCCGAGGAAGCGGCATGCCGGGGACGAGATCCGGGAAGTCTCAGAAGGAGGGGAGAGGGTCCGACATGAATAAATCGCCGATTTCTTGGAAGTGATCTTCCACGTGCCAGGACGTCGAGGCAAAATCGTCTCGTGCACCGAGGCCGATATCGTAGAAATCTCCCCCAAAAAAGCTGTCCGGCGAAATATCGTCTAAGAGGGATTGCACAGGATCGTCGAAATTCAAGAACTCGTTTAGGAACGGCGTATCCATCGGCAAAAACTCGCTGAAGTTCTCCGGTAACCGTAGCTCCTCTTTATGCTCCTCCTTGACCGGCTGCTGTCGGTCTTGTGACTTGGCCTCCTCCATCGGTGCTGAACAGAACCGGAGAACGGAGGTTGGGGAGGAGAGGTTCTGACACTCATCCGCGGAATCCTCACCGGAAGAGGTCGCCGGGTTGATTTCCGGCTTGATTTTGGCTGCAACCACTGGAGCGGCGGTGGAGAAGTTTGTCATGGCATCGGGCCCGCGAAGCTGTATCGCCGCGTTGTCGTAAACCTTCGCGGCCTCCTCGGCCGTGTCGTACGTGCCAAGCCAGAGCCGTACACGTCGCGAGGGGTCGCGGATCTCGGCCGCCCATTTTCCCCACGGTCGCTGCCGTACGCCCCGAAACTTCTTCCCGGCAGTGGAAAGAGCAGTCCTTGCTGGTGGAGTAATTGTTTTCTTACGGCCATTTTTGACGGATCTGCCTTTCCAAGAGGAGTTTCCGTTACCGCCGTTATCTCTCGAACTCGGTTCGAAGCTGATCTCGTTGACGTACCGCTTCACACGTTGGCGGACGAAGAGCTCATCCTCATCGCTGGACGAGTCCGTTGCGTTGGCGTCGGTAACGGAGATGCGGACGACCTTTGGGCATCCTACTGCCTCCGTCAGATTCCGCGCGCTGGAGGCGGCGTTCCTCTGCCGGAGCGACAACTTCGGTATCTTTTTCGTCAGATTCCGGTGCTCAGAGTATTTAATCGGCGAGAAAAAGCTTCCGTCCATCGCAATGTTCTCAGCTTCTCCCTTCTGGCATTGTCCGACGCACCTATGGCTGGAAATAGAAAGCAACTGGATTAGAACACGAGTAGTATATAAAAACGGAAAAAGCAAAGAGCGAAAGAAAAAAAGACAGATTCCTTAGAAAAGAGGGAAAAAAGGAGGAGGAGAAGCTAAAATAGCAGAAAAAGAATTTGAAGAACAAAAATCCCCACAAAATACAGTAAAGTACGGATACTGCAGAAGCGACTGTAGAAAGAGAGGAAAACAGAGAGAGAGAGAGAGAGAGAGAGAGAGAGAGAGAGAGAGAGAGAGAAGAAGAAAAAAACGGAAATAGAAAACGAAGAGGAGTAGAGAGAAGAATCTCAGAGAAGTGGAAAAGAAGTAGAAATTTCGAGGAAAGATGGGAAGCTGGAAAAAGGAAGGGCGGAGAACGTGTTTTACCCGAAAAGCGAAGAGAATAACTGTCGGGAACGGCCTTTTCAAGCGCGAGAATGGATTCCGGATGGAGATGAGGGAAAGGAGGATGGAGTCTGGCTACAGATGCAGTAAAAGCAGCAACGAAGAAGCTCTCTAGAAATAATCTTCTTTGGGGAAGGAAGAGAGATAGGAATTCCAGAAGTCGTTTTTCTCAGGGAAAGAGGAGAAGATGAGAATGGGAGGTCCGTTCAGCGATTGGGGACCGCAATGCCGAAATTGCAGTTTTATAGGATCCAAAACAGCCGAAATCAGAAACCCCGGAATAAAAAGACCTTATTTTATTTCTTTTTCTTTTAAAATGTGAAAAGACTTTTTTGCCATCGAGAGGCGTATGTGGCCAATCTGTCTCCGCCGGAGATTCCGGCTCCATACGTCCGGAGATACTCTGCGAGCGCCCCACTTGCTGCGACTAGTCCTTGTAGCACACCAGGCGCCGCATCCGGTGTCCTGACGTGTCAGGCGGATCGGAATCGTCTGCTCGTAGAACACCCAGCTCTGTGGACCCCTCAAGCTGTTGATGTGAAATCCACCTGTCCATCATGTGCTGGCCTTGGTACTAGGTACTGGTTCCAAAAATCAACCAGATCCAAAACTTAGATGGGCCACACCAAAGGGAACATTAGGGACAGGACACAAACCATAAGTTTGTGTGGGGCCACCATTTTATGTATCTTTCATAAAATCAATATAATATATCTCACTGTGTTAAAGAGAAGATCAAAAAACCAGCCAGATACAAAATTTAGATGGGCCACGCCATTTGAACTTATAGGTTATAGGAGGAATTTTACATTATTTTGATTGATGTGGCCCACAAGAGCAATGTAATAAGTTGTTATTTTGTTTTTACAGTGGGCTTAATGCTTCTTGCCGATGGACGGAGAAGATTTTACATATATAATATGATGGGCTCGACAGATCTCGGGTGTTTTACAACATAATAGGCTGGACGGTCGTTGGGGGTTTTATGGGTAAAACGGGCATTGGTAGGCGGAAGCGGATTGGCTGGTGTACCACACACCACCGCCCTGGCTGGTGTGTTGACGTCACCAAGTTATGTGGGCCCAATCATGGGGTACTAGATATATCCAAACCATCTGTTTACTTTTTGAGCTCGTCCTAAGTCTTGATCTAAAAAATAAGACAGATCAAAAAATCAAATGGACCACACTGTAAAAAAAAAGAGTGAGGATTGAGCTCCTACCATTAAAACCCTTTTGGGCGTCACAGAAACTTTGGTTCAATATGATTTTTGTTTTCCCTCCTCATCTAGGTATGTGTGACCTTATGTAAATATTGAATGTAAAATAAACGTTATGGTGGGCCCTACGAATATTTTAACGGTGAGAATCATTATCTCCACGGCTATCTGTGGTGTGGTTCACTTGAGCCTTTGAAATGAATAATTTTTGGGAGAAATATCTAAAATGATCTCGCCAAATGGATGAACGGTGTGGATCTGATAAATAGATCATTTTGGGGCCATGTAGCTTTTATCTCCTACCAACCGAGCTCCAGGAGTGCTCGTCTTCGCAAGACACGTACCCACATCAGGTAGGTTGGTGGTGTGTGGTACACCAGCCAATCCGCTTCCCTGGTAGGCAGGAACAGAGTACTCTACAACAGCTGTTTTCGTAAGTTTTTGGCCCACCATGAATGATGTGTATATGAAATCCACTCCGTCTATCAGATAATAGTCTCTATTTCCGGTTACGCAGAAAACAATCAGCGAGATCTACAAATTTGGGAGGGCACACAAAGGAACAATTGGGATGGATCACCATGGCTTTGTTAGGAGGCCGCTGTGAGGTGCCTCTTTCATCAAAACCGTTAATCATGAATAACTCACCAGGATGAAGTGAAAATACAAAAATCAGCTCCATCCATATATCAGATGGGACGCACCGTGAGATTTTAGGATCAATTTTATATTGTTCAGGTTGGTGGGGCCCATAAAAGCTTTTTCTTTCGTGGGGCAGCTATTCCGCAATGTACAGTTCAAATAATCTTCCTCACAGGATAGGCAAACTGGTTTTAAATATAAAACAAGGTAGGCCCCACAGAGCTTAGGTCTTTAACGCAGCTGCGTAAAATAGACGGTGTAGACGGTTCCGATCCGGTCAGTGTCATGCGGGCGCGGATTGGATACTGAGAAGGTCAGTAGCCAAATTGCTACTGAGGTGACGTCACCAAACTCTATGGACCCACCATGATGCAGGTGTTGTATCCATACCGTCCAACTAATTTCAGAGATCGTTTTACTGCATTTTAAAAGAAAGAGATAGATCTAAAATTCAAGTGGACCCACTATAGAAAACCGTGGGAGCAGTCACACCCACCGTTGAAACATTCATGGGGCCACTGTAATGTATTGTTGACATCTGACCTATTCATAAGTTAACACAGAGATAGGTAAAGTGAAAACAAAAATATCAGCTTGGTCGGAAACTACTGCGGCCCGTAAGAAGTTTTGAACGGTAGATGTCACCGTCCCCGCTATTTTATATGGTGGGATCCACTTGAACTTTAGATCTATCTCATTTCCTTTTAATGCTATGAAACGATATCTAAGTATGAATACAACATATGCATCATGGTACGGTCTACAGAGCTTCGTGACGTCACTACTGACCTTTTCAGTATCCCATCCGCGGCCGTGTCATGTAGGGATACGTGGCCGTGTGGGGCCGAGGGTATTGTGTTTACCCGGCTGAGTCGGTGCCGATTCAGGGTTGGAAACTGTCTCGGAGTAGGAGTTGGGTCGGTCACGTGACTAGGTGACGCGATTCCGTTTAAAACTACAGTCAAATCATTGGTTTAGGCAACACATCAAATCATTGATGTGAAATCCACCTGTCCATCATGTGCTGGCCTTGGTACTAGGTACTGGTTCCAAAAATCAACCAGATCCAAAACTTAGATGGGCCACACCAAAGGGAACATTAGGGACGGGACACAAACCATAAGTTTGTGTGGGGCCACCATTTTATGTATCTTTCATAAAATCAATACAATATATCTCACTGTGGTAAAGAGAAGATCAAAAAACCAGCCAGATACAAAATTTAGATGGGCCACGCCATTTGAACTTATAGGTTATAGGAGGAATTTTACATTATTTTGATTGATGTGGCCCACAAGAGCAATGTAATAAGTTGTTATTTTGTTTTTACAGTGGGCTTAATGCTTCTTGCCGATGGACGGAGCAGATTTTACATATACAATATGATGGGCTCGACAGATCTCGGGTGTTTTACAACATGATAGGCCGGACGGTCGTTGGGGGTTTTATGGGTAAAACGGGCATTGGTAGGCGGAAGCGGATTGGCTGGTGTGTTGACGTCACCAAGTTATGTGGGCCCAATCATGGGGTACTAGATATATCCAAACCATCTGTTTACTTTTTGAGCTCGTCCTAAGTCTTGATCTAAAAAATAAGACAAATCAAAAAATCAAATGGACCACACTGTAAAAAAAAAAAAGTGGGGATTGAGCTCCTACCATTAAAACCTTTTTGGGCGTCACAGAAACTTTGGATCAATATGATTTTTGTTTTCCCTCCTCATCTAGGTATGTGTGACCTTATGTAAATATTGAATGTAAAATAAACGTTATGGTGGGCCCTACGAATATTTTAACGGTGAGAATCATTATCTCCACGGCTATCTGTGGTGTGGTTCACTTGAGCCTTTGAAATGAATAATTTTTGGGAGAAATATCTAAAATGATCTCGCCAAATGGATGAACGGTGTGGATCTGATAAATAGATCATTTTGGGGCCATGTAGCTTTTATCTCCTACTAACCGAGCTCCAGGAGCGCTCGTCTTCGCAAGACACGTACCCACATCAGGTAGGTTGGTGGTGTGTGGTACACCAGCCAATCCGCTTCCCTGGTAGGCAGGAGCAGAGTACTCTACAACAGCTGTTTTCGTAAGTTTTTGGCCCACCATGAATGATGTGTATATGAAATCCACTCCGTCTATCAGATAATAGTCTCTATTTCCGGTTACGCAGAAAACAATCAGCGAGATCTACAAATTTGGGAGGGCACACAAAGGAACAATTGGGATGGATCACCATGGCTTTGTTAGGAGGCCGCTGTGAGGTGCCTCTTTCATCAAAACCGTTAATCATGAATAACTCACCAGGATGAAGTGAAAATACAAAAATCAGCTCCATCCATATATCAGATGGGACGCACCGTGAGATTTTAGGATCAATTTTATATTGTTCAGGTTGGTGGGGCCCATAAAAGCTTTTTCTTTCGTGGGGCAGCTATTCCGCAATGTACAGTTCAAATAATCTTCCTCACAGGATAGGCAAACTGGTTTTAAATATAAAACAAGGTAGGCCCCACAGAGCTTAGGTCTTTAACGCAGCTGCGTAAAATAGACGGTGTAGACGGTTCCGATCCGGTCAGTGTCATGCGGGCACGGATTGGATACTGAGAAGGTCAGTAGCCAAATTGCTACTGAGGTGACGTCACCAAACTCTATGGACCCACCATGATGCAGGTGTTGTATCCATACCGTCCAACTAATTTCAGAGATCGTTTTACTGCATTTTAAAAGAAAGAGATAGATCTAAAATTCAAGTGGACCCACTATAGAAAACCGTGGGAGCAGTCACACCCACCGTTGAAACATTCATGGGGCCACTGTAATGTATTGTTGACATCTGACCTATTCATAAGTTAACACAGAGATAGGTAAAGTGAAAACAAAAATATCAGCTTGGTCGGAAACTACTGCGGCCCGTAAGAAGTTTTGAACGTTAGATGTCACCGTCCCCGCTATTTTATATGGTGGGATCCACTTGAACTTTAGATCTATCTCATTTCCTTTTAATGCTATGAAACGATATCTAAGTATGAATACAACATATGCATCATGGTACGGTCTACAGAGCTTCGTGACGTCACTACTGACCTTTTCAGTATCCCATCCGCGCCCGTGTCATGTAGGGATACGTGGCCGTGTGGGGCCGAGGGTATTGTGTTTACCCGGCTGAGTCGGTGCCGATTCAGGGTTGGAAACTGTCTCGGAGTAGGAGTTGGGTCGGTCACGTGACCAGGTGATGCGATTCCGTTTAAAACTACAGTCAAATCATTGGTTTAGGCAACACATCAAATCATTGATGTGAAATCCACCTGTCCATCATGTGCTGGCCTTGGTACTAGGTACTGGTTCCAAAAATCAACCAGATCCAAAACTTAGATGGGCCACACCAAAGGGAACATTAGGGACGGGACACAAACCATAAGTTTGTGTGGGGCCACCATTTTATGTATCTTTCATAAAATCAATACAATATATCTCACTGTGGTAAAGAGAAGATCAAAAAACCAGCCAGATACAAAATTTAGATGGGCCACGCCATTTGAACTTATAGGTTATAGGAGGAATTTTACATTATTTTGATTGATGTGGCCCACAAGAGCAATGTAATAAGTTGTTATTTTGTTTTTACAGTGGGCTTAATGCTTCTTGCCGATGGACGGAGCAGATTTTACATATACAATATGATGGGCTCGACAGATCTCGAGTGTTTTACAACATGATAGGCCGGACGGTCGTTGGGTGTTTTATGGGTAAAACGGGCATTGGTAGGCGGAAGCGGATTGGCTGGTGTGTTGACGTCACCAAGTTATGTGGGCCCAATCATGGGGTACTAGATATATCCAAACCATTTGTTTACTTTTTGAGCTCGTCCTAAGTCTTGATCTAAAAAATAAGACAGATCAAAAAATCAAATGGACCACACTGTAAAAAAAAAAAAAGTGGGGATTGAGCTCCTACCATTAAAACCCTTTTGGGCGTCACAGAAACTCTGGATCAATATGATTTTTGTTTTCCCTCCTCATCTAGGTATGTGTGACCTTATGTAAATATTGAATGTAAAATAAACGTTATGGTGGGCCCTACGAATATTTTAACGGTGAGAATCATTATCTCCACGGCTATCTGTGGTGTGGTTCACTTGAGCCTTTGAAATGAATAATTTTTGGGAGAAATATCTAAAATGATCTCGCCAAATGGATGAACGGTGTGGATCTGATAAATAGATCATTTTGGGGCCATGTAGCTTTTATCTCCTACTAACCGAGCTCCAGGAGCGCTCGTCTTCGCAAGACACGTACCCACATCAGGTAGGTTGGTGGTGTGTGGTACACCAGCCAATCCGCTTCCCTGGTAGGCAGGAGCAGAGTACTCTACAACAGCTGTTTTCGTAAGTTTTTGGCCCACCATGAATGATGTGTATATGAAATCCACTCCGTCTATCAGATAATAGTCTCTATTTCCGGTTACGCAGAAAACAATCAGCGAGATCTATAAATTTGGGAGGGCACACAAAGGAACAATTGGGATGGATCACCATGGCTTTGTTAGGAGGCCGCTGTGAGGTGCCTCTTTCATCAAAACCGTTAATCATGAATAACTCACCAGGATGAAGTGAAAAGACAAAAATCAGCTCCATCCATATATCAGATGGGACGCACCGTGAGATTTTAGGATCAATTTTATATTGTTCAGGTTGGTGGGGCCCATAAAAGCTTTTTCTTTCGTGGGGCAGCTATTCCGCAATGTACAGTTCAAATAATCTTCCTCACAGGATAGGCAAACTGGTTTTAAATATAAAACAAGGTAGGCCCCACAGAGCTTAGGTCTTTAATGCAGCTGCGTAAAATAGACGGTGTAGACGGTTCCGATCCGGTCAGTGTCATGCGGGCGCGGATTGGATACTGAGAAGGTCAGTAGCCAAATTGCTACTGAGGTGACGTCACCAAACTCTATGGACCCACCATGATGCAGGTGTTGTATCCATACCGTCCAACTAATTTCAGAGATCGTTTTACTGCATTTTAAAAGAAAGAGATAGATCTAAAATTCAAGTGGACCCACTATAGAAAACCGTGGGAGCAGTCACACCCACCGTTGAAACATTCATGGGGCCACTGTAATGTATTATTGACATCTGACCTATTCATAAGTTAACACAGAGATAGGTAAAGTGAAAACAAAAATATCAGCTTGGTCGGAAACTACTGCGGCCCGTAAGAAGTTTTGAACGGTAGATGTCACCGTCCCCGCTATTTTATATGGTGGGATCCACTTGAACTTTAGATCTATCTCATTTCCTTTTAATGCTATGAAACGATATCTAAGTATGAATACAACATATGCATCATGGTACGGTCTACAGAGCTTCGTGACGTCACTACTGACCTTTTCAGTATCCCATCCGCGCCCGTGTCATGTAGGGATACGTGGCCGTGTGGGGCCGAGGGTATTGTGTTTACCCGGCTGAGTCGGTGCCGATTCAGGGTTGGAAACTGTCTCGGAGTAGGAGTTGGGTCGGTCACGTGACCAGGTGATGCGATTCCGTTAAAAACTACAGTCAAATCATTGGTTTAGGCAACACATCAAATCATTGATGTGAAATCCACCTGTCCATCATGTGCTGGCCTTGGTACTGGGTACTGGTTCCAAAAATCAACCAGATCCAAAACTTAGATGGGCCACACCAAAGGGAACATTAGGGACGGGACACAAACCATAAGTTTGTGTGGGGCCACCATTTTATGTATCTTTCATAAAATCAATACAATATATCTCACTGTGGTAAAGAGAAGATCAAAAAACTAGCCAGATACAAAATTTAGATGGGCCACGCCATTTGAACTTATAGGTTATAGGAGGAATTTTACATTATTTTGATTGATGTGGCCCACAAGAGCAATGTAATAAGTTGTTATTTTGTTTTTACAGTGGGCTTAATGCTTCTTGTCGATGGACGGAGCAGATTTTACATATACAATATGATGGGCTCGACAGATCTCGGGTGTTTTACAACATGATAGGCCGGACGGTCGTTGGGTGTTTTATGGGTAAAACGGGCATTGGTAGGCGGAAGCGGATTGGCTGGTGTGTTGACGTCACCAAGTTATGTGGGCCAATCATGGGGTACTAGATATATCCAAACCATCTGTTTACTTTTTGAGCTCGTCCTAAGTCTTGATCTAAAAAATAAGACAGATCAAAAAATCAAATGGACCACACTGTAAAAAAAAAAAAAAAAAAGTGGGGATTGAGCTCCTACCATTAAAACCCTTTTGGGCGTCACAGAAACTTTGGATCAATATGATTTTTGTTTTCCCTCCTCATCTAGGTATGTGTGACCTTATGTAAATATTGAATGTAAAATAAACGTTATGGTGGGCCCTACGAATATTTTAACGGTGAGAATCATTATCTCCACGGCTATCTGTGGTGTGGTTCACTCGAGCCTTTGAAATGAATAATTTTTGGGAGAAATAACTAAAATGATCTCGCCAAATGGATGAACGGTGTGGATCTGATAAATAGATCATTTTGGGGCCATGTAGCTTTTATCTCCTACCAACCGAGCTCCAGGAGCGCTCGTCTTCGCAAGACACGTACCCACCTCAGGTAGGTTGGTGGTGTGTGGTACACCAGCCAATCCGCTTCCCTGGTAGGCAGGAGCAGAGTACTCTACAACAGCTATTTTCGTAAGTTTTTGGCCCACCATGAATGATGTGTATATGAAATCCACTCCGTCTATCAGATAATAGTCTCTATTTCCGGTTACGCAGAAAACAATCAGCGAGATCTACAAATTAGGGAGGCCACACAAAGGAACAATTGGGATAGATAACCATGGCTTTATTAGGAGGCCGCTGTGAGGTGCCTCTTTCATCAAAACCGTTAATCATGAATAACTCACCAGGATGAAGTGAAAATAGAAAAATCAGCTCCATCCATATATCAGATGGGATGCACCGTGGGATTTTAGGATCAATTTTATATTGTTCAGGTTGGTGGGGCCCATAAAAGCTTTTTCTTTCGTGGGGCAGCTATTCCGCAATGTACAGTTCAAATAATCTTCCTCACAGGATAGGCAAACTGGTTTTAAATATAAAACAAGGTAGGCCCCACAGAGCTTAGGTCTTTAACGCAGCTGCGTAAAATAGACGGTGTAGACGGTTCCGTTCCAGTCAGTGTCATGCTGGCGCGGATTGGATACTGAGAAGGTCAGTAGCCAAATTGCTACTGAGGTGACGTCACCAAACTCTATGGACCCACCATGATGCAGGTGTTGTATCCATACCATCCAACTAATTTCAGAGATCGTTTTACTGCATTTTAAAAGAAAGAGATAGATCTAAAATTCAAGTGGACCCACTATAGAAAACCGTGGGAGCAGTCACACCCACCGTTGAAACATTCATGGGGCCACTGTAATGTATTATTGACATCTGACCTATTCATAAGTTAACACAGAGATAGGTAAAGTGAAAACAAAAATATCAGCTTGGTCGGAAACTACTGCGGCCCGTAAGAAGTTTTGAACGGTAGATGTCACCGTCCCCGCTATTTTATATGGTGGGATCCACTTGAACTTTAGATTTATCTCATTTCCTTTTAATGCTATGAAACGATATCTAAGTATGAATACAACATATGCATCATGGTACGGTCTACAGAGCTTCGTGACGTCACTACTGACCTTTTCAGTATTCCATCCGTGCCCGTGTCATGTAGGGATACGTGGCCGTGTGGGGCCGAGGGTATTGTGTTTACCCGGTTGAGTCGGTGACGATTGAGGGTTGGAAACTGTCTCGGAGTAGGAGTTGGGTCGGTCACGTGACCAGGTGACGCGATTCCGTTAAAAACTACAGTCAAATCTTTGGTTTAGGCAACACGTCAGGAGCCAACTTGCCTACAAAGAGTCTGGATTAACATATCTTAATCCTTATTTGTCTTTTGATTATATTCTGCTTAATCTTCATTTTTATATATGTTCCCGTGCTCTTAGTGCACCGTAAGTTATGGTGCTCCTCTTTGCATTTATGCACATAGACAGTCCATTATAGACCGTTGATTATGTCAAGCACATATTTCATTGGATACCATTCAAACATCAATCCATTCAAGCAAATACTATCCTTTTGATCAATAGCCTTTAATATAGATGGTCAATATTCTTTACATGAAAATTGATACATTAAGCAATTTGACATATCTATTTATCAGGGGTCCATCATGGATTGATTATAAGTATTACTGTTGTTAGGTAATCATAACCATAATTATCCCATCCATGAATTGGAAAATGAATGGCTAGAAAAAATCCAACTCATAGGGTGAAAGAACCATCGGATCAGTACAATTTTTTCATGGTAGCTCATGAATAGTGGAATGGATCACATGGACGTTCCAGATCGAGCGATTGGACTTTCGAAGTGAACTAATGCAAATAGAAGCATTATACCTTAGTAATTTCTCCTTAATTTTTATTTTCGCCTCTCATATCTATTTTTTAGATGGAAATTACTCCGTATCGTGAATTTGACAGAAGTAGAGCGTCGCATGAATTTCCTAAAACTGGCAGTACTGCCCCGGGAAATGTCTTTAATGCCCTTCTTCTAGAAGTCCTTTCGCTTGGGATACCGTGGGAAAAGGGCTCGGTGACATTTTGAAAATAATGGTGATTTATCTGATTGCCACGTGTCATCAAGTATGGTGATCTCTATTAAAAGTTGTATTTAAAAGAAGATCTTAGCCGTCCAAGTAATGACTTGGAAATAGATAGTTGACAGTGAGCCAAATCCACAGGCAAATTTTGATGGTTAAGATTATTCAATTAATATGTAAATAGGCTGCATTGAGCCCGTGGTGGGGCCAACATTGGACGGTCTGGATTCCTCTAGTACATGATGTCCATTTGTCATTCTTATATGACGGTCCAGATCAAGTCATGTGGCCTACCGTGGTTGCAGCATACCTCAAAGTTCACACGTATAAGAAGATCTTAGCCGTCTGTCCTGAAAATCATAGCCATTCAAAATTCATGTAGCCCATCCCGTAGGAATAGTGTAAAATAATGCCTAAACATCTATCTATATCCATGTGGTGTGGCCTACATCAATTTAGATTTAGGGTGGTTTTTGGCATATCAGATGAATGTACCAGATAGCATATTAACACCGCATTGGGCCCACACAACAATCGGTGCCCATCCCTATTGGATGGGTCTTATTTTTGGACACCAAGGTGAACATGAGGCAGCACATCTGATGGACGGAGTGGATCTCATGCACGTGTCCCCCACGTGTATCTTTCCGCATGCGAGTTACCCACGTGGTAATTAGGCCGTACGAGGCCTACGGTAGACGTACGAGTTTCATGGGCAATTTCGTCCCTTCAGATTTCAAAGCAGATGCCGTTATGAGAATCACCAGTGTTTTTACTGGGGAGGGCTTATGCGATGATACTCGGGTTTACAAATATAGAACTGGGGCCCACATGGTAGCGACAAAGACAACTGCCCTGTTGTACGCATCTTAGATGGGCCATCCCGTAATTCATCCAAGTTATAAATAATCCAAAATACTCAATTGGTGGCCAGAACATAGAATGCGAAGAGGAGAAAGGTGAAATGCATCGAAATCTAACTCAGTAGAGACCTTCTAACTTATGATATTTTCCATTAATACTGTTTCTAGTATGGGCCACAGCAGATGAACGGTCTAGATTACTAAAAAAATGTGTCCCACTTGCAGTAACTGAAAACGCGTATGTATATATATATATAAACCCGAGGATCTGATGATTTTTCTACGTTAACATTTTAACCATTATACAGCTGGGGTTACGTCGCGAGCTGCCTCGCTTTGCTCGCCTTTCTTAGAAGCTGTTGAGGTTAGTTTTCGTACGTCTTTCAGTGCTTTTTGCAGTTTTTCAACCACACACCACATGCGCTTGTTAGCAGCATTGATGCTCGGCCCAGGATATTTATAACCCTCTCTTGATCCGAATTGCCTACAGTGGGACCTACTTTCCTTGATCCAGCCCATCCATCCGGTAGGCCTCTCCACGAGATTATGTGGAACATGCTATCTTATTTTATTTATTTTCCAACGTTTATTTGAATGGTAATGATTGAACGGTCAGAATTGTTCCATCTGGAAGATACTATGAGTATTTCCCATCAATAGCAGTGGTCCATTCCACGGACATGCGAAATCACGCAATCGTTGGTCGAATTTGGACTCAACGTTCGGATGGCATATAAATATCACAGCGAACCTGGGAATGTTTCAATGGTGGGCATCTACATTTACAACCTTCCGTGCGGTGTGGCCCACTGTAGTTTTGGAACAGTCTGATTTTTATGATTGCGTCCTTAAATGAGCTGGTGCAAATAACAGACGGAGTAGATGTGAGAAAAAGACACGCCACTTTGGGCCTCATTATTGCAGGGGCTCCCAGACTAACTGTTGTACTCTATTTTTAATTCTGATAACTGTGGCCCGTGTTAGGAAGATCTAGACTGTTGGATTGTTGTGTCCTACAGTGGATGATAAATGTCGCAGAAATATCTGTCGTATTACTGTTGGATGTTGATCTTTGCTGTATTTTTCCTCTCAACATCCGATGGGTGTCCACATTTCAAAATTAATATTATGATCCAAGAGATTTTTGAAACATGCCACATTTCATTTACTGTGGATGCGGTACACAACCGATCAATGGTCTTAATTAACCATATGTGGGCTCCAGTATGTAGGTGTGCATAGGTTCGGCTCGGTTGGGTCCGGTTCTAAGGTAAAACTGGATCTGAATTGGACTGTTTGCACCCTAAAACCGCACCGTTAAAACTGATTCAGTTCTACAGTTTTAGGATTTTTATAATCTAATCTAATTGCATGGTTTATTTTTATAATCTAATCTAATGACATAATTTTTTTTTTACAATCCAATCCAATTGTATGGTTCTTGAGAGGCGAGAGAATCCACAAAAGAGGGGGAGAATAAAAAAAGATTAGGCTGTTTTACCTTTTTTTAAAAAGAAAAAATTAATTTTAAATATTTATTGACTAAGGGGTGGTTCCACGTTTTCTATAGAATCCAGAATCGAGAATCGAACCTACTAACTAGTTTTTGGATTTTTGGAACTGGAATTGGTGTGTTTCATAACTAGATCAAACCATGTAGTCTGATCAGCTCCGGTTCGATTTACCCGTTCCACTGATTCCGTGTGCACCCTCAGGCCCCACAGATTATAAAGTAAATAAATCTTGCTCATGTCTCTACCAAGTTATCAGGAAATTCTTTAGGAGTTCCTTTGCATCCAGGTAATACCTTAAATTCTTGATGCAGTGAATTATAAGAATGCCCTTATTTTCTTCGATAAAAAGTTATAAAGTCATATTCAAGTGCCTACAAGATATGTGTGTGATATCCAACCTGTCCAAAATAAGTTCCATGTCATGATGATCAAATGAACCAAAAACATGGTTGACCAAATCATCAAATGGCCTCCATGGGTATGGCCTCCATGGGTGTACACACACACACACACATTGATATTGGTGTTAGAAAATATTTCACAAAATAATATTAAACATCAAAAGATTAAAAATAAAATTAACACCAAGCTTAATAATGTATTAATAAGCTGTTCTTAAAGCTTAATTCTCCCATTCTCTTAAAGAATTAAGATCACTAATGAGTTATAAGGGAATTGCTTCCGTAATAAGGCAAGTCTCTTTTTTTAAGTCATACGTCTATCAACCACGAATGAAAACTTATGACATGATGCGCGCATGTAAAGTGTGCCCCTACAACTAGGCTGTCCACACCCGAGCGCAGTGTTGCACTGGAGCATGCGTACTGAGCATCTCTCCGTCCAACTGTTCAAGTAAGAATAATCCATTGTATTTGTGGGACTAAACAAAAAATAAAATAAAAAATAAATAACATTTAGTTTATTTTTTCAAAATTTATTTCAACGGGAAATGAAATTAAAACCAAAATCTCAACAATTGAATCACATGATTGTTGGTTTATATAATCATGGTGGTGGGTTGCATCTGTCAGACCGATTGGATGTGGTATAAATACCACACATGGGCCTCACAATTTTCCACCTCCCACTTTTAAAAGAAAAATGTAAAGAGACCATTCTGTCATTTCTCCCTAATAATAAGTAATTGCTTTTATTTGGTAAAATCCAAATTATTAAGGGACTATGAAGTAAAAATGCCTTAAAAATTACAGAATTAAAATGACATTTCCACCCTACAGGGTAAATCGGTCCCCCGCTTCTCGGCAATGATCATATACAGCAATGATCACATACAGCGGCTACATGTGGGCCTCATGTACAGTCATTTCATTGTCGCCCATGTGTCTCACGTGATGGTGGGCCACCATCATGTTTACATTGTATACAACTCAATCTCACCTAAATCAAGCATCAATACATAACAGACCCTAGATTGATGGCCAACCAATGGTATGACTCAGTACACTGCGTGGCCCATCCACTGATTAGATCAGCATGATTATAATCAATGGAGATCATCGTGGTGGGTCCCATATTTTTTATGGATTGGATGTTACACATACATACACGTGCGGGAAAGTAATGGGTGTATTTGAAAGTTCACGTACAGCCGCTGTACCCTCTTAAAAGCCGGACTTTCTTTATGCGGTTTACACGCTCGTTTTACTGAAATAAGTGGTTTTCTAGCTGAAAGATCATAATGTTGTCATTAAATGAATCATCTGATCCGTTAATAATCCAGATCATACATTGGATGGACCAATTCCTGAAAATGGTTCTTATTGGTCGATCCTGTGGGTCCCAGCGAAACTTATAAAGAAACTGTTAATAATATAAAAAAAAAAAATTCAAGTCCTTCACGTTTTCAATTCAAGAGTATTTTAACCATCCATGAGGAAAAATCAGAGATGTGGTTCGATCACCAATGATGGGCCCCACCTGAAAAGGTTGGGTCTGCAGATTACCATAAATGGTGATCCTCTGTACTAATAGAAAGCATGGAACGGTTAAATGGACGCGAATTACCCCCACCAGTCACCAGCTGGGAACGGGCAGGAGCTTTGAGTCGCCACCGTGATGTACGGATCGTATCCACACCGTCCATCCATTTTTTCATATCATTTTATTCATGAGAATAATATTGAGGTGGATACAGAACATGTTTGGACTACACAATGGGGATTAAAATCTTACCGTTGAAAAATTCTTGGGCGACAAAAGTTTTGGATGGAGCTGATGTTTGCGTTTTCTCTTCATCCATGTATTTGTAACTTTTTGAATAGGTTGGATGGAAAATAAACATCACGGTGGGCCCTAAAAATGTTTCAACGGTGAGAATCATTATCACCGCTGCTTCCTGTGGTGTGGTTCATTTCAGCACTGGATAATCCTAATTTTTGGGATTATGTTATAAAATAATACGAAACAATGGATGGACGGTGTAGATAAGACCCATACATCACGGTGGCCACTCAAAGCTCCTGCCCGTTCTCAGCTGGAGACGGGCGGGGGTGGGACGCAATCCGCGTCCCTGTTAATTGAGGCGAAAGTCATTTAATTGCAGTGACGAAAATACCCTCGATTGGTATCCTGACCCTCAACCCTCATGCAAGATGCAGAAAATACATTTATCGTATTAGATACATGGCCCGTAAATTCAAACAAGCAGCTATTTATATCAATCTACAGTTCACTTGCTATCTTTGTACAAAGGTATTTTTATTACATGCACGTAAGGATAGTTTGGTCATATTGATATTTCTTCATTTCTTCAAGGATTATTTATTTCGAGTGGATCGTTAGTGGAGCAGGCAGACACCAAAGTGTATGGTTGACCTTTCTGTAACAGCTAAGTAGGGCCCACTGCGATGTTCGTGTGACATCCACTCCGTTCATCAGTTTCACCAGTTCATGGTAAGATATAAGCCCAAAAAAAGGTCGATTCCAACCTCAAGTGGGCCACGCTACACGAAATAGTGGAGGTTGAATGCTTGCGATTAAAACCTTTGTGGGTTCCATCGTGATTTTTATAAGCCATCTAAACCGTTCATATGGTAATTTACCCTAGGATGAACGGAAAACACAAATATCATATTGATCCAAAACTTCTACATTTCAATGGAGGACATCCAATCAGTACTATTTCCTGTAACGTGGCCTACTTGATTTTTGTATCTACTTAATTCTCGAGCTCATGTCCTATCATAATCTGACGTGATGGATTTGGTGCGTAGATACATCATTGGTGGGCCTTGTCTGTATGGCTGCCTGTAGGGATTTTAATGAAAGTTGCATCCCTTTCACAGCACTATATATTACAGTGCTCCGAGCTGGACTAGTACACTTAGTCTAATCATTCATCCAGACCGTTTATTAGGTCCAACATGCATTTCATGAGCTACCATCAAAACATCACACTAATAAGATAAATATTAACCACTTAATCAGTGGCCTTAAATATAGACAGTCAAGATCATTTATAAAATTGTGTCTAAGCAATTATTTGATTCATCTATTTGTTGGAGGCTGTTATGGATTGCCTACGATTGTAAAGGATCACTTTAGTAGAGCATTTAAAAAATATATATATATATTATTTACACACGAACACACACCCCCACACACTCTCGCAGGAGTGGGCTTTCACCACCTATGGATGCTCAACCCTTGACCAGGTGTTGAAACTCCCGAGAGTCTACCACTCGAGCAAGAGCAAGGATCCTAGTAGGGCATCTACAACCATGGTATCTATGAATTAGAAAAAGACCAATGAAGAATGGATGGGATCATTCGATCAGTGTTATTTTGGCACGATGGCTCATTGAATCTGTTCTAAACTGAATAGACGGTTCAGATTGATCAATGTGACTGTCCAAGTGAACAAACGCAACTAAGAGGATTATATACCTTATAATAATGCTAAACACTGAAGTATTTCCACCGTTAGCTATGGTGTGACCCACTTGAGTTTCAGAGTGTCATGATTTTTGGGCTCACGTCCTAACATGTCCTGTCGCAAATGATAGATGGAGTGGATGTCTCACACACACATATATACACCACGATGGCCCTACATAGCTTTTCAATGTTGGGACCCATCTATAGATTTGCATTCTGAAGCTGGGATGAGCCTGCGCACGTGTGCAAGGAGGCCCATCTACCATCATAACATGTCAACGTGCCACATGATTGAAAGATACAAGCCGCCCGCGAAGTAGGACCCACTTGTGGATGGGTTAATATCACACCGATGATGTTCCATCAGCATGAGAAACACACATCAAAGTCCGTGTAAGAACTAAGCTTTCGGGTCACCCCATTCAAATCCTTTGGAATGATACACTTTGGTTCCACGTCGAGCACCGGTACTAAAAGAAGTGGACGGTTAGAAAAGAAACTGTTTAGCCAACCATTCAATATGTAAATTTGTGGTCCACCTGCGTAGCCAAATAGTTAAAAATTTTACCCATAGGATCTAACCATTGTGGCCCACCTGATGGAAAGCCAGATCTAGAACACATGTGCCTAGCAACACGTGCATTTTGTCAGATCCAAATATTTCCGCCTGAAAATCGGAAAGAGAGAGTTTCTTTTAAACAGTTTTGGAATGTGTGCGGTTTTTCAAGCATTGACTTATTAGGTCGAATGGTGGGTTTGGTATATCAGAACACTGAATTACCAACATATGCAATGCATGAAAAGTTATCATATTTAGGGTTTTCTTAACTCGAGACCTCATCTACAGCTTAATTAATCTCTTATATTATTATATAAAACGATCTCCATCAAACCGTTCATCTGATGGCCCTCACCTTGGATGGTTTATAATGCTAAAAGACCCACCCATTGATTTGGACTATCTAGTTGGCCTTCCTTCAAATGAATGGTAAAAAGGTAAGTTATTAAAAAACACACCCATCTATTCTCAATTGAGAGGTGGCTAGCAGTGGGGTGTGTGTACTCACTAGCTGGCCAAAAAAGAAAAAACAAAACAAAACAGAGAGAGATGGTGTAGCCAGAATGGACGCAGATTGCGTCCTACCCCTGCCCGGATAGACCCTCGCCCAGACGGTAATCCATTCGGGTAGAGCTCTGTGGGGCCCTCTATGATTTAAGTGTTTTATCCACGCCGTTCATCATTTTCCTCAGATAATTTTAAGATATTATCCTAAAAATGAGGCAGGTTCCAAGCTTAAGTGAACTAAAAACTAGGGATTAAACGTCCAACATTACAAACTTCTTGGGAGTTGGAGAAGTTTTAGATCAAGCTGATATTTGTGTTTTGACTTCATCCACATCCACATGACCTTATGAATAGGTTGGATGGTAAAAAACCATCATGGTGGCCCTTAGAAAGGATTCAAAAGTGTCATTATCACTGCAGCTTCCTTTGGTGTGGTCCATTGGAGCTGTGGACCTGCCTCATTTTTAGGATCAAACCTTAAAATGATCTAAGAAAAACAATTAATGGCGTGGATAAAACACTTACATCACGGTGGGCCCCACAGGACTCTGCCCGGACAGATTACCATTCGGGCGGGGGTAGGACGCAATCCGCTTCCAGTCAGATATACGGTGGACCCATTTCTCCACAGAACACGTGGCAAGTTTAATTTTCATCTGGAGTCGTCCATCTAGTTGCAAGTAACTTGGTTAGAGTGAATTTTTTGAAATGTGCATAGATTGACTGGTCCTAGCCATTCGATCAGTGACTTCGAACCAATTAGAGAATAAAATTTGGTTAATGGTTGGAATTTGGTATGAAAAAGTGTAAGTTAAAGTGATAGGTAGTGTTGATGCAAGAATCTGAACCGCCCTCTTCCAACTTGCGAGCACCTGCACAAGAGAAGAGCAAAGGAGACCCTGGCTAGAGCAAGGGACCCTCTAATGCCAAAGTCAAGCTAGGAACTTAGGTCTAGTTGTGTAGAAGAGTTTAGGGTGAGAGATTCTGCATACTTTTTTATGTAGATGGTCCTCTTATTTATAGTGTTTGTAGGACAAGGTAGTTCACAATTTTAGGCACAATCTTAGCCGTCAGGCGAGATGCGCACGAGTGGTAAATGTAGGTAGTTATCCTAAAATTTTGATGCAGATAGCCGAGGCTGAGGTCTATGGTCGACCTGACGTGCCGAAGCTAAGGTAGTTTTGGCTGACCCAACCTGCCGAGACCGAGGTGGTTTTGACTGACCTGACTTGGGGGTAGTATATTGACCTATCTTGACATGGGTACTAAGATGAACTTTGAGCCTCCCTTTATCATAGGGCAGATAACGGACCTAGCGCCTTGCCGATCTCTCTTCCTTAATCATTGAGGAGCTCGTTGGTCATGACCGGCGCTGGCCGACCTCGTGTCTCACAGAGATGTCCGAGCTGACATCTTCTCTTTGGTCAGTCCATTTTTACCCATAACAGGTAAGATTATTGAATGTGTGGTTTTAGCAATATAGGCCATCCATGGCGGGACCCACTAGATGGACAACACGAATTTTATTGTCACATGTACAAGGTAGAGATGGTTTTACGATATTTTTGTGGTCTGCTCTATCATTTTCCAGTATGCACAAGTGGGAGTGAGTAGGACATGTTTAAGAACAATCCATACAATTGATATTGTGAGCCCTGGTGTGGATGCTTAATGCACCAAAAGATCTTGTAATCATAAACACTTGCACCGGTAATGAATTAGAAGATCATCAAGGTGGAAAATAAACCAACAGTTCATATTCAATCAAGGAAAGTGCTCAAATGTTGTACACCTAGGATCTTACATTACAAGAGATCTTCGGTTTATGTGTTTTTTAAACTGAGTCCAGGCATATCTAAAATTGTGTGTATTGTCTATCATGACATGTGAAAGTTTAGGAAAGCTTAGAATTATAGCTAAATATTAGAGGGGTGAACAAAATCATTTAAAATTTCTATCATACTTAAAAGTATTTATCAATTTAAATTAATACGGCAAATAATACTTAGGCTTTCAAGCCAATTGAATCTAATTACATAAACTACAAATGCGTTCTAATATATTAAGCAATTAGTTTGTAGATATAATGAGCTTTGTGTGCTTAAAAGTTAAATACATAGCATATAATTTAATTCAAGTAGTCATATAATTCAAACGATTAAATATATAAGTATTAATAGAATTGCAAACATTCACAATCACAACACACAAGCATATATGGTGTTTCAACAACTTGCATACTTCACTCCCAGCAGACGCATTCTCCTCGAGTGTACTAGAATTTTACTATCGCAGGTTTTAAATTAATTTCACTTTTAACATTTACAATGGTTTCTCCTAAGCTAACCACTAACCCATACGTACACTCCCATGTTCGAGAAATACGTTTCTAAATGTGTAAGTGGCTCCCACGGAGACTTAATTGATTTTCTATCAGTTAACCAACAATTAGTAGCAGTCCTAATATAATGCTCTATGTACACTCCCGCTTGAGGCTCCTTATGAAAACTACACATACGTATTTGAATCCGATCAATGCGGTTCTAGTCCAAGGCCCCGTAACACTCACATCGGAGATTCCCATGAAGACTAACACGTACGCACCTTAATCCGGTGAATGCCTTCCTAATCCAAAGACGTACATATACTCACGGCGATGGCTTCCCATGGCGACTAATATGTACACACCCGTGTCCGGTGAATTCAATCATATACAAGAACCTGGTCGAGTTTTGGTCACAAATTATACACTCTATCCTACACTAGGAAAGAGTATAAATGAACTATATAATTGACAACCTTGTTATTGGATTAAGCCACATTGTTGCGCCTTCCTTGTGATAGTTGATCAATGCTCTTCTGTACTTTTATTAGCTTCTTGATTGCTCCCATGATCGTTAATGCCAATACTTAAGCTCATTTATATGATTAATCACCTTACATTTGATGCTTTGATGAGGTGACTAAGACAATGAGAGGATGATAGAATTTTATATAACTAGTGGATAGTTGATTTCTAAAAGATATTCACCTAGTTGGGTTTCTAAAAAATTTAGATAAAGATATGACTATAGGTTTAATGTCTAATATATATAACATTATAGAGATTAAGTTCATATTTCCAATAGAGATCGAAATCCTTATTAAAGTAGTAAAGCTCAAGAAAATAATTTGAATTTCATGAGTTTATAGGCTTAGAAAAAGACCAATCAAGAATGGATGAGATCATTCGATCAATGTTATTTTGGCATGATGGCTCATTGAATTTGTTCTAAGCTTTATAGACGTTTCGGATTAATCAATGGGACTGTCCAAGCGAACAAATGCAACTAAGAGAACTATATACCTTATAATAATGCGAAACACTGAAGTATTTCCACTTTTAGCTGAGATGTGACCCACTTGAGTTTTAGAGTGGCATAATTTTTCGGCTCACGTCCTAACATGTCTTGGCGCAAATGATGGATGGAGTGGATGTCTCACACACACACACACACACGCATACACACCACGATGGCCCTACATAGCTTTTCAGTGCTGGGACCCATCTGTAGATTCGCATTCCCTGGCTAGGATGAGTGCACGCATGTGTGCAAGGAGGCCCATCTACCATCATAACATGTCAACGTGTCACATGGGTGAAAGATCCAAGCCGCCCACCAAGTGGGACCCACTTGTGGATGGGTTAATCTTACACCGATGTTCCATCTGCACAAGAAGCACACATTAAAGGTCGTGCAAGAACTAAGCTTTTGTGTCACCCCATTCAGATCCTTCGGAATGATATACTTTTGTTCCACGTTGAGCACCGGTATTAAAAGAAGTGGACAATTAGAAAAGAAACTGATTTAGTCAACCATTTAATTTGCAAATTTGTGGTCCACCTGTGTAGCCAAACTATTAAAATTTTTACCCATAGGATCTAACCATTGTGGCCCACCTGATGGAAAGCTGGATCTAGAACACGTGTGCCTAGCAACACTAGTGCATTTGGTTAGATTCAAACATTTTCGCCAGGAAAGCAGAAAAAGAGAGTTTCTTTTAAACAGTTTTGGAACATGTGCGGTTTTTCAACCATAGATTAATTAGGTTGAATGGTGGGTTTGGTATGTTGGAATGCTGAATTACCAACACCCGCAACGCATGAAAAGTTCCCATATTTAAGGTTTTTGGAACTCAAGACCTCATCTACAGCTTAATTAATCTATTATATTATTATATAAAACGATCTCCATTGAACCGTCCATCTGATGGCCCCCCCCACCTTGGATGGTTTATAATGCTGAAAGACCTACCCATTGATTTAGACAATCTAGTTGGCACACCTCATCCTTCAAATGAATGGTAAAAATGTAAGTTATTAAAAAACACACCCATCTATTCCCAATTGAGGGGTGACTAACAGTGGGGTGTGTGTACTCACCAGTTGACCAAAAAAGAAAAAAACAAAACAAAACAAAAGAGAGAGAGATGGTGTAGACGAAATATGGTGGAGCCATTTCTCCACTGCACACGTGACAAGTTGAATTTTCATCTGGAGCCGTCCATCTAGTTGCAAGTAACTTGGTTAGAGTGAATTTTTTGAAATGTGCATAGATTGACTGGTCCTAGCCATTCGATTAGTGAATTCGAACCGATTAGAGAACAAAATTTGGTCAATGGTTGGAATTTGGTATGAAAAAGTGTAAGTTAAAGTGATAGGTAATGTTGATGCAAGAATTTGGACCGCCTTCCTCAGGCCTCCGAGCACTTGTACAGGAGAAGAACAAAGGAGACCCTGGCTAGAGTAGGGGACCCTCCTATGCCAAAGTCAAGTTAGGAATCTGGGTCTATTTGTGTAGAAGGGTTTAGGGCGAGAGATTCTATGTACCTTTCACCGTAGATAAGTCCTTTATTTATAGGACAAGAGTTGATTACATTGGTGGAGACGTTTTCTAAATTATAGGCGTGTGTTCAGCGAACATCTCTCAACCGTTTCACATGATCTGTGGTTAAGAAAAGATCAAGAGATCGAACCCCGAGAAAGTGGAGGAAGGTGGCCGAGGCTGAGGTCTATGGCTGACCTGACCTGCCGAAGTTGAGGTGGTTTTGGCCGACTTGACCTGGGGGTAGTATGCCGACATATCTTGACCTGGGCACTCGAATGAGCTTTGAGCCTCCCCTTATCATACGACAGATGATAGACTTGACGACCTCTCTTCCTTGGCTATTGAAGAGTTCATTGGTCATGACTGGTGCTGCCTGGCCTCGTGTCTCGTAGAGATGTCCATGCCGACCTCTTCCCTTTGGTCAATCCATTTTAACCCATAACAGGTAGGATTATTAAATGTGTGGTTTTAGCAATGTTAGCAATCAATGGCGGGACCCACTAAATGGACACCACGAATTTTATTGTCAAATGTACAAGATAGAGATAGTTCTACTGTATTTTTGTTGTCTACTCTATCATTTTCTAGTATACACAAGTGGAAGCGAGCTTGACATGTTTTAGAACAATCCATATAGTTGATACTGTGAGCCCTAGTGTGGATGCTTAATGCACCAAAAGATCTTGCAATCATAAACACTTGTGCTAGTGATGAATTAGAAGATCATCAAGGTGGAAAATAAAGCAAAGCTTCATGTTCAATCAAGGAAAGTGCTCAAATGTTGTACACCTAGGATCTTGCATTACAGGAGATCTTCGGTTTATGTACTATTTAAACTGAGTCTGGGCATATTTGAAATTGCGTGTATTGTCTATCACGACATGTGAAAGTTTAGCAAAATTTAGAATTACAGCTAAATATTAGAGGAGTGAACAAAATCATCTAAGATTTCTTTCATACTTAAAGGTATTTATCAATTTAAATTAATAAGGTAAATAATACTTACTTATACTTAGGGTTTCAAGCCAATTGAATCTAATCACTTAAACTACAAATGCACTATAATATTTTGAGCAACTAGTTTGTAGAGATAAGGAGTTTATGTGTGCTTAAAAGTTAAGTACATAGCATATAATTTAATTCAAGTAGTCATATTATTCAAACAATCAAATACATAAGCATTAATAGAATTACAAACATTTACAATCGTAACACACAAGCATAAAATGTTTCAACAACTTGCATACTTCACTCCCAGCAGACGCATTCTCGTCGAGTTTATCAAAATTTCACTATCGCAAGTTTTAAATTAATTTCACTTTTAATGTTTACAATGATTTCTCCTAAGCTAACCACTAACTCACATGTATACTCCCATGTTCGAGAAATACATTTCCAACTATGTAAGTGGCTCTTGCGAAGACTTAATTGGTTTTCTATCAGCTAACCAACAATCACTAGCAATCCTATGTACACTCCCGCAGGAGGCTTCTTATGAATACTACACGTACGTACTTGTATCCGATAAATGTGGTCCTAGTCTAAGGCCCCTTAACACTCACGTCGGAGATTCTCATGAAGACTAACATGTACGCACCCTAATCTGATGAATGTGCTCCTAATCCAAAGACGTACTTACACTCACGCCAGGGGCTTCCCATGTAGACTAATACATATGCACCCATGTCCGGTGAATTCAATCATATACAAGAACCTGGTCAAGTTTGAATTACAAACTATATACTCTATTAGAGTTGGACATTGGACCGAGTTAGATCGAATTGGGTCCAACTCGACGTGGTTCGAAATTTGCAGGGCTTGACTCGAACCCAATCTGATCTGGTACCGAGTCCAGGTCATCGGACCCGAACCGATCTGAATTCCTGCTGGCTTAACCCGACCCGAGTCCGACTCGGTCAGGAAACCCGAGTCGAATTGAATTGGACAAGGTTCGAATCGTTCATTTTTTTCAATGGTGTGGGAATCATTATTCTCTTTCTTTCCTATGGTACAATCTACTTGATTATTAGATATACTTAAAATTTAGTATCAACCCCTAAAATGATCTGAAAAAACTGATGGACGATGTGGATAAACCAAAAAATTCAAAATGGGCCCCCTCATATTTTACTTAGTAGGAAAAAAACGTACTGCTACTGCTTACTGCTTATGGCTACTGAAGAAGCTTTAAATTATAGCTTCCTGAAGAAGCTTCAAGTACAGCTACTTGCTGTCTGTCTGTAGCTTAGCTGACATAGCAGCTCTAGGTACATGTCCTCGAGCTCTAGGTACGTGTCGTGCGAAGACAAGCACTGACGCTCCTCGAGCTCCGAGTTGATCCAGACCATCAGTTTTGTTCGAATTGGGTCGGATCGGGTCTGATCTGGTCGGATCCATTGGATCGGATCTAAAATGCCCAGCTTTATACTCTATCCTACACTAGGAAAGAGTGTAAACGAACTATATAATTGACAACCTAGTTATTGGATTAAACTCCGTTGTTGTGCCTTCCTTGATATGTTTGATCAATGCTCTTCTGTACTTCTTTCAGCTTATCAATTGCTCTCACGATCGTTAATGCCAATACTTAAGCTCATATATATGATTAATCGCCTTACATTTGATGCTTCAATGAGGTAACTAAGACAATGGGAGGATGATAAAAATTTTTATAAATAGTTGATAGTTGATTTCCAAATGATATTCACCTAGTTGGGTTTTTAGAAAATTTAGATAAGGACAAGGCTATAAATTTAGTGTCTAATATATATAACATTGTAGAGATTAAGTTCATATGTCCAATGGAGGTCGAAATCCTTATTAGAGTAGTAAAACTCAAGAAAATAATTTGAATTTTATAAGTTTATAAGCTTAGGATAAGATATATGAGTGGGGAATGACCTAAGCTCTAATTGCAACAAAAACTCATTATTTTGCAAAAAGTCCAGATTCCATTTATATAGAAAATAGTTTGCAATGTTTATGAAACGAGCAAATAACAACATATTTTATCGACCGACTAAGAGCCTTCGATCGAGCGAACTTTGTTGAATTCAGTAAAAAAAAAAACTCACTGGATAGTTTTGACCATGTTCGATCGATTGATCATTGTCGAAATAAGATAGTGAATTTTTTTGTCTATTTTTATCCATGTTTAATCGATTGACCCGACGGATTGAGCTTCAATCAAATTCTTTTAAGAGTATGTTATTTTTGGCAGTTTGGTTTCCAATGGTTTCAAACCCCTGTTGGACTATTTATGATTCTCCAATTAAGCTCATGAGGCAATGTGATGATAAACTAAGAGTTTACCTATTTGAGAATCGATTATTTAAAGGTTAAGTTGTTTTTGCCATAAGATCATGGTACTATGATGCCTCATGATTTACTTGTTCTCCATTCCTTAACACTTTATGTTATTTTTATATTTTAGGTCTTCAATTTTTAAAAGTTATTTATGCACAATGACATATGAACTAACTTGATTGACAAATTTGTACACTATCAATATCGATGGTTTTAACCATTGGATTATGAACATTAGAAATCGAAAATCCATAGGTTTGGGAATGATAACTTCCATCGTTAGGTTTGAGCTTTATGAGAATAACTATGATGTGTGAGTGGCATCCAACCCGTCCACTCAATGAACACCCTTATGTTAGTACTGGAATCCAAAATCCACACTTGTATTTGGCTCAGATGAACCACACCTAAGGGAAACAGGGCAAGATGATGGATGAGGATGCCCACCGTAGAAACTTATATATGGAATGTGAAGTCCACCATGGCGTGCAGATTTCATCAAACTCTTCATCATATGATTCCATCAAGCATGAAAGGACACACCCAAACTCAAGCCATTCCAAAACATAGGTGGGCCACAAACAAGTTAATGTACATTGATGCCAGTCGTGTCCCAACCGAATTCTGGATCTGTATGATTTTTGAAATATGCAGTCAGCATGAGGAGGCAAACGAGATGCACGATTTGGATTCCACGTAAGCATCACTGGTGGGGCCCACACAGCGTCGAACGAATGTGATAATTCTAGGCCTATTATGCCATTTGTTTTCTAACTTCCCTGCCCAGTACTCGCCAACAGATGGACGGTTTATCCTGATTTGCTAAAACCATAAAATGAAGCTGGCCAAACGCCTAAAATGAATTAGAAATCTATCATATATTTTCCTAAACAGGGAAAATTGAAAAACACAGAAAAACACAGACCTAGGTACGCTTCACCAAATCTGCCTTATCTCACGTGACTCGATGGGTATCACATGACATTAGTCATGATCTTTTCGCAACACACAAACCGACATAAATAGTTGTTTTGCTAAGTCTACACGCGTGTGTAATAAAACTCGTTTTCACACTATACATGTGCGAACATGTTAAATGGGTACGAGATCCAATCCATCCATCACAATGACATTATATATATATATATATATATATATATATATATGCCCTCTAGTAAAGAATTAGGTTGATAGACTGGTCAGATAGAACACAGTTTGTAGAAAGATGTATGGCTCTGAAAAACTTGGCTAGAGTTTTCTAAACCATACACCTGTTCCAATTTTGGGACCCATGTTCTGATCAGAGCATTTTTTTTATTAGGAAAATATGGATGGATTGGATCTCTCACCTATGCTCCATGCTGGCACATCTGTGGTGTGTCCATGCCCTTTATTGCACACGCGCACGCCCCCAGAAACGTCCATGCAGATTAGGTGTTACCCGGGTAACCACTTAGTTCGTGGTACCCTATTTTGTTTTTTTTTTTTTGTTTGCTTGTTAGTTTACCAACTGTCAGTTCACACGTCACTGCATTACGTGTTACCCTTACCATGTGGAGCCCAACTTGATTAATATGTTATATATCGACGCCTCAGAACCGTTGTTTCTGATCATTTTAAGTAGAGGTGTACACGAACCGTGCTCTCTCGGTTAGCTTGACACGATTCGACTTGAATAGATTCATTTCAACTCGACTGAGGCTGACTTTGAGCCGAGTTGAGCTGATTTTTTGAGCTCAAAAATGAGTTTGAGCTGAGTTCGAGCTAAGCTCAGATCAGCTCAACTAGGATCGTACCTAGCTCGAGTTGAACTCGAATCGATGACTCAGTTACTTTAATATTAATGTTGCTCAACAAGTGTTGGATGAAATAATTTAAAAAAGTGTAGTTGGTGGCAAGGAAAATATGTATATGAAACCAACACCATTTTTTTTTTGTTATTGCTTAGCAGGCGTTTGATAAAATACCTGTAATTTTAAAGCTACAGTACAAGTGTTCGGGAAAATGCTATAATGAAGAGAAATTATCATGCGTGGAATACGTGCACTGAATTCCGATATGATGGCCATTGGATGTGGGGACCACCACCTCACAACCAATCACGAGGTTGGGACCACCACATATCTATTGCTTTGTCCTACATGTGGAGAACGTGCGCTGGATCCCAATTATTCATTACGTGTGCTCTAAATTGTGCGTGATCCAGACCGACCACGAGTTCAATTAGGTACACTTGTGGCATGTATGTGATGTTAGAATTAAATTAGCGAAAAGTGAACTTTGACAAGCGCACACGCGTGTGCAATAAAGCTCAATGTACTCGCCACATGTGTGCTAGAATGGAGGGATAGATCAGATCAAATCCATCCATCAGAAGGGTACCACTATATTGATGCCTTATTCCAAGAATCAGATTGATACACTCGTCATATGGGCCACGATTAGCGGAAAATGAGAGACTCTTAAAAACTTGGCCAATGTTTTCTAACCCATCCAACGGTTTACAAATTGGGGCCCACATACTGATTGGACTAGATTTATATTTGGAAATATAATTACATGATCGGACCAACCTGATGGATGGACTGGATGTCGCAGCTATGTGCCATGCTAGCACATGTGCAGCATGAAAATGAGGTTTACTACACACGGGAATCACTAAATGGGGACCGGCAAGCCACTGGCTGCAGTCCAAACGAGTCTGACCAGCTGCTCCAGTCCGCGTCGTAGATACCGACCCTAGCCAACCTAAAGTAGGGCCTGATGTGATCGCGTCCTACACCTCGAAATCTGATTGTGTACGGAGTTACTCAGTGTGCTCTTATCGTACTGAGCAAACTCTTTTGGGCCACAGTAAATGTACGTGGTTTATCCACACCGTTCATCCGTTTTTTTCAGCTAATTTTAGGGGTTGAGCCTAAAATTGAAGCAGATCCAAAGCTCAGGTAGACCATACCGCAGTAAACAGTAGAAATAATGATTTCCAACATTGAAACCTTGCTAGGCCCCTCAGTGATGTTTATTTGTCATCCAGCTTTCTCGTAAAATCACACAAACATTTTGAATGGAAAATACAAATATAAGCTTGATCCAAAACTTCTATGACGCCAGTAGACATTCAATTCACAATGTTTCATGTGGTGTGCTCCATTTTAACTTTTTCTATACTTCAGTTTTAGGATAAGGTGCTAAAATGATCTGGTAAAATATATAAACGGATTGGATAAAATACATAAATCATAGTGTACCCCACAGAGTTTACGCAGTATGCCTACTGAGTTACTCGGTACGCAATCCACTTCCCCACTAGCACAAACGGGCAGTTCTATAGGTGGGCCCACCATGATGTATCTGTATATCCACGCCGTCCATCCCTTCTCTCATTTTATTTTAAGGAATATGAACAAAAATGAGGCACATTTGGTGCTCCGCTAGACCCAGGAAGCTGTGTTACATTAAATGCAACAGTCATCTTTAGTGTGGTACACGGAAGCGGATTAGCTAGTGCACATCCCACCGACTATATAGCTGATGTCTAGACGTAAGCAAGTTTTGTGGATTTGATCATGAGGTATGTGTTATATCCAAACCGTTCATCCATTTGGCAAGCTTGTCCTAAGGCTTAAGACTAGAAATAAGACAGATCTAACCATCAATTGGACCACACTGCAAAAAATAGTAGGGGATTGAATGTTTACCATTGAAGCCCTTTTTGGGGTCATAGAAGTTTTGGATTAATATGAAATTTATTTTTCCTCTTAATTCAGGTCTTTGTGACCTTATGAACAGATTAGATGGAAAATAAACGTTATAGTGGGCCCTACGAATTTTTTAACAATGAAAATCATTATCTCCGTTGCTATTTGTGGTGTGGTCTAGATGATCTTTGGATATGATTCATTTTTTGGATAATGCTCTAGAATTATCTCTGAAAATAGATGAAGGGTGTAGATATAATAAATATATCACTGTGGGGCCCATGTAACTTTGATCTCCTTTAAACCGTTCGTACAACTCGGAGCTCAAGGAGCATCAGTGCTCGTCTTCGTAGGACACGTACCTACAGCATCTATACAACTGGTTTGTGTTACACCTGCCAATCCGCTTTCATGGTACACTTGAGTGTTTGATCTACCTATTTTTGTACACATCTCTTAAAATGATGTGAAAGAATGGATGAACGGCGTAGATTAACGAATACATTTCGGTGGCCCCACTCACAGAACTACCCGTTCGTAGCTAGAGAGGGGGTAGGATGCAATCTACGTCTAATACATGTTCGGATTGGTCATGGTCCACAAATTACACTCAACGGGCAATCCTAGCCATCGAGTCTGTGGCCAATAAACGAAATAGTTCAAAGTCACAACAATTTGATGATCTTATCCATTGGACAAGTAGGGTCAGAAATGTTTACGGTTTGGATAGTCAATTGAGAAGTCTTCCCACCAATTAATATCAATGAATGAAGATTCATGGACACTATGGTAAAGAACTGTACATGTGGCATGCATATGTGTCAAATGAAACCATCCTTGTGCCGGCCCAGTTAAGATAGACGGCAAACATTTAATGGTTTGTTAGGATAAAACATAGTAAACTATTGAAAGTTAAAAAAAAAAGAAAAAATATACGTTAATCAGTGATCAAGTTTTATAACAATCTAATTTTTGGATAATGTACTATCTTTGATAGATCCCAATTTGGACGGTTTGGATGTGGGTACATGTGTGACATATGGATCTCATGCTCTTGCAGCCTATCCAAGAACTCTAATATCAAGCATGGAGAGGAATTATATAAACACGTGTTCTCGCAACCATTTCATTTGTCTGTTATGGCCCACCGTAGATGGAGAATTATTCAAAATCTCTCATCCACCCGCATTCACACGTGTCAATATGTGAAACGCGTATCAGATGTGCTTCTTTTCATGTGGTCGGTAACAATGCTTAGATCTTCTGCTAGCAAAAAAAAAAAAAGCACTTTCCTACTTCTTGTGGGCTTTAATATATAAGTAAAATAACGGTTGAAACAAAAACACTCCAGCCGCCCATTTGCTTTGGCATGGTAGTACCCACCTAAGGTGTGAAATGTCCTACTTTCTAGGGGTGAAGTTCTACACAGTGTAGCCCACCTTATGGGAGGCTCAGATCTAGTACATATCTTCCACATTGACATGTAAGCTTGCGTGTGTGTGGCCGGGTTCCACACGGGTGCGGCGTTACCAAATCTCATTTTTTCTACTGTTTAACTGTCTGTCTGTAAGCCATAAATCTAAAACTTAAGATTGTTTCATCTCGTAGCCTTTCAAGGAACTGTGGATCCATAGTGGGACCCAACAGATCAACGGACTGGATTACCGAACCATGGGTCTTACTAATGAGAACTTAAAATGGATGGTCAGATGGGCGTGACAACGGGACATTACAATTTCAGGATTTCTTCAGGACGCGGATTGGGTACTACCCCCACGGCCACCAGGACCTAGCTAGTGAAGGACAGTCCTGTCAAGGCCTCTGTGGGGCCCACCGTGATGTATATGTTCTATCCATGCCGCTCATCTATTTTGACAGATCATTTTGGGTATGAGCCCCAAAAAGAGGCAGATATAACGGTCAAGTAGACTACGCCACAGGAAGCAGTAGGGATTGAACCCCTACCGTTTAAAACTTCCTGTAGCCCGTCGTGAGTTTTATATGGCATCCAACCTGTTCATAAGGTCACAGAGACCTGGATGAAGGGAAAATATAAATATCAGCTTGATCCAAAACTTCTGCAGTCCCTAAGAAGTTTTCAATGTTAGGCTTTCAATCCTCACTTCTTCATGTGGTGTGGTTCACTTGAGCCATCGATCTGCCTCATTGGGATCATACCTAATATGGTCTTTCAAAATGGATGGACGGCGCAGATAAAACATGTAAATCACGGTGGGCCCGTAAAGCCCCTGACAGGACCGTCCGTCTCTAGCTAGGTACTAGTGGGGCAGTACCCACCGATTGCAGGAGGCCAGCCGGGATAATTCCTTTTAGAGGAGGATTGCTGATTCCACGCGCGTGTGGGAATGTACAAATCTACACATGCGTCAGGAATGGAACGTGTGAGAGATCTAACCTTTCCATCAGGAGAGTTAGAAGCGATTTCACACCTCAGGCGGGCCACGAAATATCAAAAACAAATGCATGGGTTGAAAATGAAAGTTATAACCGTAGATTTACTCTGTAAACCGTGGCCCACCTGAAGAGTCTTATTGTATGATTTCAGAAGATGTAAGCATTATGTATAACCTTATTGAGTGCTTAGATCTAATATACGCGCTTCATAGTTGCACGTGTGCCACGTGTGGATTGGACGCGAGAGTAGTTTTTCTAAAGTGCTATTATCGAGCAAGCGCACGCGGTGCCGTGCCGTGCCGAGCGGGTCTGAGTTGATGGTGCGGGCCCGGACTCGAGAAATGGGCCCGAGCGGGCGTGTCCGACGCGAACAAAACATTCCTCCGAACGACGCAAGTAACAAACAGGGCCGTCTCCTTTGTTTCTTCTCTTCTCTCAGCTTTCTTTATTCCTTTGGCGCGCTTCACGTGTCTTCCTTGCTTGGACTTACGTGTCGCTCTGTGATTGGTCGTTGGGCTCTCGCAATCAACGGTTGTTGGTCGCCCTCGGTCCGTCTGAAATCAGCGGATGCTTTGTTTCATACGACTCGTTTGGTGTATTTCCCATCTCCTAGTATTTAGATACATCTCCTATGACTTTTCTATATTCTTTCGGTGTACCAGAGTCTTCTTTTGTCTTCACTCGATGACTTTGAATTTCACACCGTACATCCATGCGTATGATATCTAATCCGCGCAAAAGGTGGACCCCACCATAAAGATCACTTCACACGAGAATCGTATCTGTCCACTCATCTGGAGGGTCACACCGTCGAAGGTTCAAAATCAATGAACCAAAGATGGTCTGAATCAAAAAAGAGGATTTATCCAATTAATGAGAGATTACAAAGTGGGGCTAGGGCCCACCTCCTGCACGGCTCGGATGTCCCACGCATCGAACGAGTTGGTGGGAAATAAGGATGCGGCACATGTGATCATTTGCTATTTCCACACGCGGGCGCATGTATCATGATGTGATACGCGTTTCTGAGCTTTCTACCAGGTGGGCCACACTGCTTAGATCTTCTTACCTAAAACTCAATCATTTCCAACTCAGGTCGGCCACACTGTTTAGATCTTCCTTACTCAAAACTCGGATCGTTTTACACTTTAGGTGCGCCACGGATGCCAAAACAAATGAATGGCTAGATGAACAATTCAATCCACTTTGTACTTTGTGTCCCATCATAAGAAGATCTAACCAGTATTTCCATTGGAAAGCTCAGATCTCAGACACGTGTTTCATATTCGCATGTGCTCTTGCATGTGGATGTGTATGATTCTACACGTGTGGAGTTACCGAACCTCCAAATGTACCTTGTCTTGCGCGTTCCGGTACATGAATCTGTCGTACTCCTTTCTCTCAAGGGCTTTGCTGGAGCCCCTCCTCTCACTGTACGTGTGTGCATGCATGCACAACTTAAAATGATGAGGAGGATGACGAAGGACACACGTGTGGTTAGCAAGGAGCGTTCCTCGCGCCATAGCATGTGATCCGTACGTCCATGGAAAGAATCGCGGTGGAAAAGGTTTTGAAGAGATATAAAGTCGGTATTTCTAGGGAAGGCCCGGTCTTGTAGTCCGCGGACTACTAAAAAGATTTCATGGTCCGTTACCTGGGCCATTCTTATAGATGATCGCAACCGATCAAGAGGTAAGGCCCACCACAGATAGGCCATGGAAAAAGTATTGGTTCTCAAAATTGATCCTAGACATTTATAATAGTCGACGGTCTGGATTTTAAGTCTATTTTTTCGAATGGTTAGGCACAGCTGGATGTCATGTCCATGGTGGCCCTACCTCCTGGGAGGAGGAAAAATAAAGCGGGTCCATAAAGGAAAAAAAGAGGAGGATTTCTAGCCCAACGAAGACCTTTACACGCGGTACACGTGCCAACCTGACATGGTACTGGAAAATCTGATTGGCGTACAAGGTGGGCCGGACCTTGCACGTGGCTGGACGCGAAAATCGACCGGAAAATTTCTCGGGCGTTTCGCACGCGTACAATCTTTCTTACGGACATCAGTACCGTGTAGGCCCCACCGTGAAGATCATCCATCTCTAAAACAGGTTGGTGGGGGTGGATCTGTATGTGGAGTCAGACCGTCGGTTGTCCACAAATTCCAACCGTGTGGCCCACCTGATGAGTTGAACGGCCTGACTTTTGTCCCTAGCTGGCCATGTGTAATCTCAGGTGTCCTCCATCCCGTAATTAAGATTGTTTCACCGGCGGGATTTTCAGTATATGGTCCATAGACAGTGAGGCCCACCAGATGAATCGTCCAGATCCCGTACACGTGTGCCACACGCACGGAGATATAATGAGAACTATGAGGGGACCCACGTAGAATCCTTACCCATCCTTGACAACAAGACGACTTTGATAATACGCTTTGGAAAAAAATAGCAGTGATAGTTTACCACCACTTAAAAAGCGGTGGTTACTCGTCCTCCTCTCGTGTGGCCCTCATAAAATGCTATCCAGGCCATCCAAATTGTGTGACAGATTGTGGATGGAACATATCTCTAAATTACATTGATCAAACAATCCTTACCACTCAATCCGTTTCCATTTCAAATAGATGGTTAGATGTAAAATAGCAAATGGTCCAAATTCTAAGGGAAAACCAGATGTGTTCTATCATTTCCCAAGTGTAACTCTTGGGTTATGCCATATACATTTGGGTCCGTAATTTGGGCAGTCTGGATTGCCATTTAAAATGATGGTAAACAAGCACCGGGGTTTCTTTTAAAGAGAAGTTATATGGTACTCAGGCTGACTATGACGCTTAATACGCTGGCACTCAGAAATTGTATACGTGGTATACATTGACTTGACTTAGACCTGATAAATTGTGGAAACCACCTTCAATGAGTCACGGGCCGAGGATCAGATCGGGTACGCAATCCTGACCCCTGATCAAATACATGTTTTTGGAAATAAGATTTCGATATTTTCATTTTTAACCGTCCAAGAACTGCCCAACAATCTGATAGTCCGATAATTAAATTAGTCTAATTTTTGTTTCATGAAACATCTAAACTGGAAATCATAATTTGAACAGTTTAATTTCCATGGGACGCCATGCATGTAAATTTTAAGTAATTTCTAATTGCCTGTGTATCATCCACTACACTTTATCAGAGTATCAAAGTTTTTCTTTTTAATTTTAAATATTAAAATAGCACACACTCACGCACAAACATAAAAAGGGAGAAAATAATCACCATGGGGTATATGTTTGGGCATCTTTAACGCTTCCATAGTATTTTAATGCACGTTGGAAGCATTAGAGTGCATTGGTTGTATCACAAAAACCATATAACCTTGACTTTATTGAAATGGAGAGAGAAATCATACACCAAGTCATTGCTAAAAAAAACCAATTTAGAAATCCAAGATTTCAAATTTCAATATACGGAGAGGTGTGTATATGAAAATGGCTCTAGCTAGATCCCATGATACGTGGATTGCCAAAGACAAAATCAAACACCTACGGCCCCCTTGAATAGTGTCCATTGAAATGCATGCCAAGTGCATAAGACAAGGACAATATTTTGGGCTTCTCAATCTCCCAAATAATCTTATTTATTAAATATCTTAGTGCTCTTGTTCTCTTTTCAATTTTATGTGATTGCTGGTTGAAAGTAAATATGCCACAAAATACATTAATTTCAATCCTTTAACTTAAATACATGTTAAAAATCAAGGTTTTGGTTTTACGTATTTTAGCTAGTTTTAAAAAATTATCATATGGTTAACAAAAGTAAGTATGCCTTATTGGGACCTACACAAGCCTGTAAGGATTCACTAGTTTCGCAAGAACTTATTTATTACTTAATTTTCGAGAATAAATGTTCATGAAGTGTTTTATTTTCTTGGCAAAGCATACAAAAGGTTCTTAAAAGTTTTATAGTTTTTTCATTTGATAAAATTTTGTTTTAATTGTTAAATTGATTTTGATTACAATTGATGATGATGTGATAGTTTAAATATGGTGTAGTCTACCACTTAATTTGTATGAGTGTTGAGTTAATGATCAATGATCAATCGTGACTATGGAAGAATTAGATTAATTCAAGTATATGAGATACGCAGGATCACAAATTTCTAATATAATTGGGCATACATAAGAGTATGAAGTGGTAATGTCACGCCCCAAAATTCGAGTACCCGAATAGGGTGTTCAAGACCCGAATTCCAGACCTGTGACATATAAAAATAAAAATAAAAAATAAAAATATAAAGTATGTCAATTTTATATGCATTTCATTTTTTTCCCACCATATCCCAAAGCTTTAAAATTCAAACACAAACTAAGATAACTAATTGCATAATCTGTTATTACATCGATGCCTAATTATTTAACTTAACTTGAAGTAAGAAAATCAAGTCAAATATCACTACATTCAGAGTTATAAAATAAAATAAAATTTATCCTATGTAAAATGACATGCCACGTGCATCCAATCACATTTCATGCTTCACTACTAATAGTAGTACCCTGCATCTTCAAAATATTCATAACCTGAAACTGTTAAAACATAATGAGTTGACAACTCAATAGGATCACATCAATCCCGAGTTGAAAGTCTCACAATTATTACCAAATTTAACCTCGACATATTAATTAAAATAAGGCGAACATTAGATGTAAAATAATAGTTAATAATTTGACATTCATGAATATGAAATGCATAAATTTTTACCATAGCTTTTCTACAAAATACAAAGATTTGGAGTGAACAAAACACTCATGTATACTGATCCTTTTAGGGGATAACCCATGGCAGAGCACCGGTGTTGATCCATTCAGGTTATAACCTTCGGCAGAGCACCGGTATAACCTTTTAGGGACAAAAGCCTAGGGCAGTGTACCCGTGTGTATTGATCCTTTTAAGGAATCACCCAGGGCAGAGCACCCGTGCCGTGCTTATCATTTCGAGAATGACCCTGGGCAGAGCACCCGTAAGAATCATTGCATTAAAAAAAATAATTCACATAAAATGCATCTAACTTACAAGGAATTATGGCAGATATAGTGTCTATGTTCACATAATGAATATTCATTATCACCACTAAAAAATATAAAAATAAAAAAAATAATAATAATATTTACATTGGTTCACTCAAATAAAGAATATCTCAATACTAGATTATATAAAGCAATTACTTATGAAATTTTCAATAGGGAATGATCACCTACCTGCTATGGAAAAATAGTGTGATGGGATGAAAATAATCTGAAGAGATGCCGATTTCTATGTTTACTAACTTAAATTGATCAACTCTGAACTCAACCCGACTTGGGAAGTAGAACTTCATATAAATGCGTTCATCTCCATAAAAATCAAATGTTATAGAAGGATCTTCAGGTTAGCCCGTACTTGGCAGAGTCAGTCAACTTGGTGGAACGGCTGGATATACGTTTCCTCAACTCAGGATCTCTCTCTCCCTAGAATAGTTGCAAGGGATATTGGAAAAACCGACAACGCATTATTGGGGATTGAGTCAGTGACTCATGAACTCGATATTGAACCCTCACGGATACTCTCCCTTCTCCTGATCTCTCTTTTCTTCTCACAATCTTTCTTTTGTGATTTCCTCAATGGTTTTCTATAGGTAGCATGAGAAATGGGGTATAAAAATAATGTCAGGTGAGTTAGTGGGTTAGGAGTTCATTGGACGGTTTAGATTGATTAGTGGGTCCCACCATGATGATATCATGTATGGTAGATGGGTTCACATCCGCAACCGTTCCGCAAAGAAGTGGAAAAGAGAGGGAGTCGTGGAGAAGTTGTTGTGGGGTGATGCACGTCATCAGTCGTGGAGAAGTGGAAAACAAGTGACACGCGGCACTTACTTTGTTATTTTATTTTATTTTTGTGAATGGGCCCCACAGGAGTGATGTGACAAATCCACACCATTCATCCGTTTTGCCCATCAAAGTTAGGGCATGTGCCCAAAAATGAGGGTCATCCATAGTTCAGGTGGGCCACACCAACGGCAACAGTGGAACCCACCGTTAAAAGAAACGGAGTATTACAGGTAGAGTAGCATAATTGATGTCTTTGTGTGTGTGTGTGTAGAGTAATGGTCTCCTGCAGACCGTACCACAGGAGACCTTTTGCGCACCAAATTACCACCGACCATGCCAACTCAAACAAGTATGTTATAAGTGAGCCTCACCATGATGTGTTCCTGTGATCCACTCCGACAATTCGGTCGGTGATATCAATTGAACCATAAGGTGTAAAAATTATGGCTGATTTATGATTTAGTGGGCCACAAAATAGAATGCATTGGAAGAGGAGAAGCCTACCTTTGAATTTTTACGGGGCCCACCATTAAAAATTCTTTGGGCCAATGTAAGTTTTGGATCAAGCTGGTATTTGTGTTTTCCCTTCATCCAAGTCTGTGTGAACTAATCAATAGGTTGGATGACAGATAAACTGTACCTAAGAATTTTTAATGATAAACGTTTTCATGTGGTGTGGTCCACTTTAAATTTGAATCTTATACATTTTTGGGATTCATGCCATAAATTAAGCTAGAAAAATGAATGGACATCTTCGATTAAATATATACATCATCGTTGGGCCCACTAGCACCAACATGTAGCAAGGACGTTAGTTATTGAGAGGGTCAGCATGTAATCCACGTCTTTGACTCATCCCAACAAATCCCAACCACTACTGAGTTGGCTTGGGGTTGGCCAAACTGATGTTTATTTGAAATCTGCTCCATCCATATGGTGTGTGACAATAATTTAGTCGTAGGCATAAAAGATCAACCACATTTATAATATTGGTGGGCTACATGAGCAAAAACAGTGTGGGATTTGCCTACTATCCAAACGATTTCACTTGGTATGACCCATATGAATTACGAATCTACGTACTTTTTAAGACATGCTACTAAACTTCTATCACAGACCTAATGATCGGGGTGGATTTCATGAATGCATCATGGTGGGGCCCAATCCTGGCCCACCCTTTTTACTTGTGTTGGTTGGTGCACAAAATATCTCGTGCGCTGCGCCGCCGACCGGGACTCTCTATATATATCCTTGAGAGAGAGAGAGAGAGAGAGAGGGTCCACTTGAGTGGTTGGCACTGACATCCCCTTGGCCCTACCTTAAGGACCGATAAGTGGCTCTCATTCTCTCTTTCATTTATGATGAATAAGAGAGTGACCCTCTAGTTGAGAGAATAATCTCAATGATTTAATAATTCATCAACGATATCAATCAGGTAAATATAAGTTTTGATTTAAGAAACACAACCAAATTAAACTTGTTTTGAAAATTCCAAGTTTTAATTAAGCCTAGGACCATCCATCTCTGATCGTATTAGATTACTAAGCACTTTAAAACTATATATAATGTATGGCTTATATCATACATTTTTTTATTTTCTTATTTATTGCAATTGAATCACGATGTGGTTTTCTCTCTCTAAATTACCGTTGTTGATCCTCTACTTTATGAATTCTCTCCTCGATCTATTTCAAATCTAAGAAGTTAGAGAGTTGTAGTCAAATCCTCTAATAAGAGCTAAGGATGACACATGTTGTCCATTACATTAGACCCCACATGTTTACACGTGTGAATGAGAAAAGAAGAAAGATGGAAGATGAGAAGGGATTCTCTCTTTGCACTCTCTCTATTCTCATTCTTATTGGCACCCACAAGCATTAAGGCTTTCTTGTTGTCCATAAATTTTATAATAAGATTTATATTTATGAGGGATTATGATTTTAAGAGTGTATATAAGTATAGTGCTCTACTATTCTACAAAATTTATTTATTTTTCTGTATTATACTCTGAGGGAAGTCTATTAATCCGCCTCATTTATGTATATAGTCATGATTTAATCTTTCCATCGTGATGACCATTCACTAGAAATCTATATCCCACGCTTATCAAATAGTATAACATCGGGTTTAAGCTATCAAATGCAGTTGAAAAGCCTTTTAAAACATTTTAAGTGGTTAATAAATTCCTAATATAATTAGATGTAGACAGAAACATGCCTCTAGGTAAATCAATGGATTCCTTATTGGCCGGTGCCAAATTCAACGGATCCTAATGAAAGTACCTAGATATGTTTATTTTTATTGGTCACATGGTAACTTCGTAGAACGAGCTAGAGCCGACTAACTAGAATCGTGACCCTCACATATCTTCAAATCTAAGTATTAAAAAATTTTCATGCAACATTACGTCTTGCTTTTCATGATCATAGTCTAGGCTAGGGGTGCACATTTAACCGGTAGAACCGTGGAACCGGACTGGAATCGACCAAACGGTCCGGTTTGGTCCGGTTCTAGAGTGCACCAGTTCCGGTTCCAAAAATCAAAGAACCGGTGACATCGGTTCAGTTGTCGGTTTGGGGGTATGTAGAACCGAACCGAATCGTGAACCGATCCGTAGAACCAAACCGTGGATCCAATCCGTAGAACCGAACTATGGAACCGAACCAATGTATTTTTGCACACCTTATAATTATTTTCTCTAGAACAATTATTTTCGTAAATGTATTTTTGCACACCTTATACAATATCTAAATCATTCATCAAATGGACCACAACATGGATGGACATGGGCTTGCAATTGGGCTAGATTATAAAAAGCCCAGAACCGTGGAACTGATCCGGAACCGAACCGGTTTTAACAATTCGGTTCCGGTTCGGTTCTAGGGTGTCAACGGTCCGGTTCCGGTTCCGAATTTCCTAGAACTAATAGGAACGGTTCGGTTCCGGTTTCACCCCAGAACCGGACCAAATCGAACCGTGTGCACCGTTAGTCTAGGCTATTAGATTCTTAGACAATGGACTTGAACTCAATCCACCATTGTAAGTATTCAAAGGTTTGGACTAGGATTCTATATTCAAGACACACTTAGAGCTATACATGAACCTAGTTAGCTTGGTTAACTCGCTCAACTCAACTCGAAAAAGCTCAAATCGACTCAGTTCGAAACTAAGTTCGAGCCGAGTCGAGGTAATTTTTGGAGCTCGAAAAAATTTCGAGCTGAGTTCGAGCTTGTCTGAGCTTGAAATGATTCGGATCAAACATCAACTCGAATTGAACTTGGATCAAATCAGTTTGGTAACTTGGTTATTTTAATATTGACGTTGCTTACCAAGTGTTTAATGAAATGACTCAACAAAGTGTTGTTCCAAGTGTATACATTCTCCGTGGGATCGGCTGGTGGCGAGGAAAGTATGGATACGAAATAAATTACTTAAAAAATAGAACTTTATATGATAAAACTACCTTTGTACCTTGATTTTGATGCTGCCTACCGAGTGTTTGATGAAATACCTGTAAAACGTTGTTGTTGTTTTGTATATAGTGAAAAATTGAAGGTGCACTTCGTGCGTTTGAGAAAATGTCGCACGAGCTCGAATTGGCCCAAATTGCTGACCAAATCAAGCCGAGCTATCCAGTTAGGCTCGAGGACCGAGCCGAGTCAAGTTGAGTTGTGTCAAGCTCGACTTAGTTTGACTCGTGTACAGCTCTAGACACACTCATACTCTTATGTGGAGTAAAGGCAAAGGCATACCAACAATAAGTTGGCATTCCAATGGTGGAAATTGTCAATCATGTGGCATCCGTTCGATTAACCAATAATCCATCTCTACTGCAATATATTAGGCTTATATAATCTAATTTGATGTAGAGACTATTTCGCCAATCTTTGCGAGATCTCTTCCTAATTATCTTATAAATTAGGGAAGAGGTATTTCTCAATGGTCAACATTGTACAAAAAGCAAACTAAGCCTTTAATTGATGAATATCATCAACCACATCTCTTGATGATTAATCTGAATGTTTATGTTCACACATTATCGTAAGACAATCACATCCATACACGTAAGCTTGAACATTAGAAAAACTCAATTATTTTAATGTATAATGCATACATGTTAATAATGGTCTAATGGGTGCTAAACAAAGTCTAACAAATATTATGCTTATTAAGAAGCCTTAGATGTCTATAATCAAAGGCTTGTTAATTCCACACACATATAGATCCCTACCATCCCTAAGTCTTAGATGTCTATAATCAAAGGCTTGTTAATTCCACACACATATAAATCCCTAACATCCCACCCATAGGCACACGACCTTGTGCAAGATTGAACCTAGGATCATTACATCGTTGGAGATGGATCTGAGCGTTCCGTTCCATCGAGAGGGCTACACTTTTTTAGATCTTATGGCCTAAAAAAATAGGCCACTCAATATGTTCGTGGATCCCTACTACACTCAGGCACGTGTGCCAACATGTAATGTTGTATTTTAAAATAAAGTATTTCAAAATTTTAAATTTCCATTTTCCTTGTTTTGAAAAGTGTTTTGTTTTTACTTTTTCTCGTCCTATACTAGAAAGAACCAAAGAAAAATTAAAGTATACAAGAGAAGGGTTTTGCATAAGGCTTGAGTCCCTTCTCATGGGGCATGTGAATTTGGTCCAATGGGGGTACACGCCATTAACCCAAACCTTTGTCACTGACCATGGATGTGGACATGCATGCGTTGGGCCAGGTCAGGTCCTGGCTTGGGCGTATGTGAGGACTGTGAGCATGCTCACACTAATGGTTTTGTTCCATACCCTGCTAGTATACTTGCACCTGTGGTTTGATGCGAATTACAAAATATAGATGTGTCTGTTCAAATGGCCACACCTGTTGGGTTCAAACCCACCACATCTAACTCATTTGAATGGTGTTTTAAGTACCCAATCAAGGTCTATATATATATTTACTCACTTATTTTTTGAATTAATTCATTAAAAAACTAATGATTTCTCTTTGGTTTAGTGTTGTTCTGCCAATTGAACTCATGGTCGAGCCAACTCACTTCGAATAAGTTTTACACGCTGGTTCAAGCCTATTTACGACAAGTGCACCGTTGAGTCTGGGTAATATTTGTTGTATCTTGGTGACCAATTGTCTAAGATTCATATTGTACTTGGGACATGGTCTGATGAGGGTATATTTGGTTTCAAGCCGAGTGACCCACTTCCGCCTCAACTCAAATAAATAAGTTATCTTTTCTTAGTCTTTTTTTTTTTTCCTCGAATAATATCTATTATTTTTAGCACATTATTTCTAATGTGTGGCACACGTATGGGATCTAAGCTTTCCATTAGGTGGCTACACTGGTGATATTTTTAGGCCTAAAAAAATGATATATTTTGCATTCTAAACTCGACATATTATCTGAAAAATTAGTCAACTTGAAAAAATTGCTTTAATCATGGGCTTCCTTTGTACATTGCAGCCCACCTGAAGAGTGTGATGGTCCGAGTTTTTTAGGCAGATCCAAGCATTGTTTCCAACTAGATGGAAAACCCAAGTTTTGCTATACATCCATATTGGCACGTGCCGGCACTAGTCGGTAGACAGGGCTCCACACAGAATGGAACTTATAACCAACCAACCTTAACTGATAAAGACTCCTTTTAAATTAATACGCTTTTAGGTGTTGACATTTCCACAAATGGAAGAATTTGAACGTGTTCTTCTTGTCCATACACGTGTGCTCCACACACATTGCTCACATGCCCTTGAATTTTAGAGCTAAAATATTTTAAAAAAAATTCCCTATTTTTGAAAAAAAAAAATATTTTTTTATATAAAATGATTTTTTTTTGCCTCTTCGTGACAATGGGTGTAATCTTAAAAATATATTTTGAATTGCAACCCAAGAATTATTAAATTAAATAAAATACTAAATAATTGTATTCATTAGCAATCAAGAAAATGAAAGAAAGAAAAAGAGATAATTGTAACTTTTTCTTATCAAAATATTATTTTTTTTAATTTTTTAAAAAAATGACTTTTTCTTATCAAATTAATGTTTAGTTTCCTTATGCCCACTTAAATTCTGGTTCTTTTTCTCTGCATCTTTTAAACTTTCAATCACTTCTTCTATTTAAAAGAAAAGGCCAGCTTGTCTGCAATCCTAAATATGAGAATTTCGTTCATCTAGGTACATGTGGGGCCCATCTTAGTATGTGCGTGACATCCAATTCGTCTGGGTCATCTTATCAAGAAAGTGGGACCCTCCAAAACTCAGACCTGCAATCCTAAATATGAGAATTTCGTCTATCTAGGTACATGTGGGGCCCACCTTAGTATGTGCATCAATTCGTCTGAGTCATCTTATCAAGAAAGTGGGACCCTCCGAAACTCAGACCGGTCAAGATAAGATGGTCTAGAAGGGCATGAATAGCTTCCACAAGCATATAAATCAGTTTTAAAGGCGTATGAATTAAAGTTTGTACCAAAACACTTAATGTGAAACAATTGTAGGGGATCCGTCCCCTCAAAAGAAAGGCTCACTTCAAGCTTCAATCAACGCGAAAAAAGGATAAAAAGCATATAATAATTAAAAAATAAAAAGTTTTTGATATTCCCCACTCATGTAACTCAATCTCAACGGTCCAAATAATAATGGTGCCATTATTTAGAAGTATATTAGCATTATATTAAGAGTTATTGAATTCACCACTCATGTACATCAATCTCAACCGTCCAAATCATGGACAGTTAAAAACAAACTGGTCAGCGGTCCACATTCTATAATCAAGTATCTACTAATCTTAGATTATTTAAAAAGTCGGTGTGATTTTGGGGCCATGAGCCATTTAAACTGAGTCCTACCATTTAGACGGCTTGGATTGACGCATGCTACAGTGACAGTGTATGTAGCTAGAAATATCCTCGTGGAGAATCAAATTCCACTGTAAAAAGGTTAAAGGTCATAAAAGTCACGAGCAAAGTCACGTGAGTGTTTTTTTTTAGCTTTTTTTCCATTACGTCGACGTGCATAGAAACTGGTCCATTTCCCAAGCTTTGATTTTCGTGGACTTTTTTTTTAGAGATTTGCTACGCCCACGCGCTTGTATAAGGGTGACAATAAATATGCCATCCATGCCCATAGATAGTGCATACATGCATGATCTAATCCGTCCATCTGATGGGCCCGCATGTCGATCCCCTAGATAAAAAATCATGTCCACTACCTGATGAAATTTCACTAGTTTTTATAAAAATAATACGCATCTAGGAAAAATTTAGCCATCCATTCCGTCATTTTATTTCTAAAATGGACAGCCTGTTCGATGAGTACATTAGCATGATTCTAAGAGGTGGCATCTACACAGTAGGACCCACCCAATGGACGGGTAAGATCTCCAGCACATTTGCAAGGTGGCACGTGTGCTGGCGCAGGGGCCTCCCTTGGACACTGTGGTGTGGGCTTAGCAAACCTACTTTTTTGTTAAATACTGTAACAGAGTTCAATGAATGATACCAAAGAACTTTGAGATTGCATACGTGGCATACAAGTAATTTAAATTTAATTATCTAAATTACGGCCCCATTTTAACCAAAAAAATATAATTATTTGTTTATCCAACTATCATATCAGACATTTATTAGATGGTTAAAAATGAAAATAAATAATCCATGGTCTTATTTCACCAAAAGAGAGTCTACATTTAACTTTAAAATTGCATACGTGGCATGCAAATAATTCAAGTTAAATTATCCAAATTAAGGGTCCCGATTTAATCATAAAATATAATTTTGTGATTATCCAACTATCATAATGGATATTGGACGGATAAGAATGAAAAATAAAAATGTCTTCAGGGGATAAGGATCCACATTCAATATTTATTGGATGGATTGAAATGAAAACAGTTTATAATTCCATTTCAAATAACAAGTACTCTACATTCAACCAAAATAGTACTGGACATTGCATATTGTGTTCTTAAATTTAATACATTTTGTTGGAGGTAATACTATTAAACAACTACTTTATGTAGAAGCTTGAGTTACCTTTCGATTCGAGAACAAATAGGCCCTGTACCTATTCATTTTGATAAGATTTAAGGTTTAAGTGTCTTTCGGCTGCAGAATCAGCTATCTTATGTAACAATTGAAGCCTAAAAATCAAAGGGCCTATTTCCAGCCTTATAACAAGATTCAAGGAACCGGAGAAATGGCTCTAGCTCAACTTCTCCTTTTCGAGAAAATGATCCTTTAACAAGGTATTAGTGCAGAAGATTAATAATAATGCAGTCTTCATATGCATTGTACAATTTTTGAATGCATGCATGCAAGTGTTATGGTTAATAAAGTATTAAATAATTTATATATTTTCTTTAAAACATCATTATGGAAAGGGTTTGTTTATTAATCAATATATTTTTTAAGCTTTTAGTCTTTGCTTTTATTGAAAAGTAAGAAACATTACAAGTTTCAAGGAACCCACAAGAGAATATATTATTTAAATGACGAGAGAGGAGGGGGAGAGAGAGAGTGTGTGTGTTAGGAAGGAGGTCACGTGACAGTGGGTGGTAGTTTTGTAATTTTCAGTACATTGGGATGGTAAAGATACCACGGATTAATCCCTATGTTTCTTCTAATTAATCCCCAAAAAGCTATAATACCAAAAGATTTCCTTGTGAAAAGATGGACCCCACAAATTTTCATGCTTCGTACAACGAATGGGAACAAAATTTCTCGGATTTTAATGGAATCTACCACAGATTAGAGGAGAGAAACAAACTCTAAGTAACTAAAAAATGCGCCGAAAATCAAGCCCAAAGCTCATCTTAGAAGTTAGAGATTTGGTTTGGGTGACTCACAAGGTTGTGGGAAAGAGAAAATATTGATACTCTGGCTGAGTGTGGCCGATGATAGGAAATTGCCTGCGTGGCATATAATTCATCAAAGTTAACTGTCCAAGATATGGGTCCTTGTTTAGATGTGTCATAAGCCAAATATCATGCTTATTTAATTGTTTGATCATCGGATTGGATCACATTTATTGGACGGTTAAAGGTGAAAAGTTTCCAATGGTCCTGCTTCAATAAACAAGTAGTCCACGAATCAAAGGTCATGATTGTTTAATCAATCTAATTCTGAGGCTGCGACCGAACGACAGTCGGCTCACCAATTTTGTTGGTTTAATTCAAGATAAGTACAATTTCTGAGTGTCTGCGTATAAAGCGCCGTATTCTGCCAGAGTATCAAATACCACCGCCTGCGAGAGAACCGTTTGTACGACCAGAAGTCAATTTCTCCTGATAATTTGACGGGAGCGGATTCCCTGAGACCCCGGACTCACTAAGACGGTGCGGCTCTTACTGTGGGGCCCACTTTGATGTAAGTATTTTCTATCCACGCCGTCCATATGTTTTTTCAGATCATTTTACTGCATTATCCAAACAATGAAGCAGATGCAATTATCAGGTGGACCGTACCATAGAAAACAGTGGTGATTGACCATTAATGGGCCACAAAAGTTTTGGATCAAGATTATATTTATTTTCCCTTCATCCAAGCTTACGTGACATTATAGATAGATTGGATGGCAAATAAACACTACGGAAACATTAAGGTGTCCTCTAAGAAGTTTTTAATGGTAGGGAGTTTAATCAACACTATATCCTATGATATGGCCCACCTAATAGCTAGATCAGCTTTATTTTTATCATAATGCAATAAAATGATCTGAAAAAATGTATGGACGGCGTGGATACAGATTACATATATCAAGATGGGCCCCACGGTAAGGGCCGCACCTTCTGGTTTATGTCCGGGTTCTCCGGTAATCCGCTCCCTAATTTGAACATTTCGTTGGAGCACGGCTCGTCTCGAGATTTTTTAGCGAGATATTTTATATTTAGACGTTTCTATCGGGGTGTTATCAGGAAATCTAGCTAAAAAGAAAATTTTAAAATTAATTATTTAAGTTAATAAATAATTTTTATATAAATATAGAATTGCTTATTTATTATTTCAAGTAATTACTACATTAATTTCGGGAAAATTTCGGCCAAATATCATGAAACTTCAAAACTGCCAATAGAGAAATCTCGAGATATGAACGCGATAAATAATCGTTTAAGTTTATATATCGCTGGAATATTGCGATATTTTCAAAATCTCGGTGATATTTGTCATACAGGTGGGCCCTCGTGCGTAGAGCCTATGAAATGGCTTCTATTCTATTTGTTTGGTCAGAGTATCGTCTATTCCATGAAAGCTTGTCCCTTCTGGGATTGTGTGGTACTGGTTTCCCGTGCTCTTAAAAGGGAGTTCGTTTTGCCTCTACGGCGAATATCCAGCGTCCGTCGCGATCCTCTGGGTCTACATTCTAAGATTGTCTGATGATTTGAACCGTCCATATTCTCGTCACTATCTCAATTAACTAGTATACAATCAACAAGCTTCCATGATGATCCCAACCTTTAAATTTTGGAGTTGAATGAGAGCCATTGAAAATGTTCTTTTGATTCTTGTCAATTGATCTACAGATAGTAATGGTCATAATCATACGTTCACCCTCATTTTCTTAGAATAACCGGTATTGCATATTTTCCACAAAATGGACGATTCCGATCTTAGGATGATACAGCATATGGGCCCATGTGTCAGGACAGAGTCAAAAGGTTTGATATAGGCCAACCCTGTTCACGCCATCACACATGTCGACGTGGCAGAACTGTGGAGAACCGGATTCCATCTATCAGGTGGGCCTTCCGTCTCGAAAATTATGGTTGATTTGCTTATACGGTGGGCTACATATATACACGTGAAATGGACGGTTAAAAGAGCTTGTTTTAGGCTGGTCGACCATACGCTGGCCTGGTAAGTGGACCTGCCTGTTTGGACCGGAATTGCGTCCTACCCCGCCGGTCTCTAGCCAGTTTTATGGCCAGGCCCACCGTGATGTATCTGTGCATCCAAGCCGTCAATCCCTTTTCTCATGTCATTCTAAGGCATGAACACAAAAATGAGGTAGATCAAACGCTCAAGTGGATCACACAAAATAATAAGCTTGGTTGCATTAAGTGCAAAAAGCATTAAATGACACTTGCATTAAATGCAAGAGTCATCAGTGGTATGGTACATTTTGAGCGTTGAATCTGCCTCAGTTTTGTGTTCATGACCTAAAATGATTTAAGAAAAGGGATGGACGGCTTGGATAAAAAGATACAACACGGAGGGCCCGCCCACGGAACAGCCCGTTCGGGGCTAGAGACGGGCGGGGGTAGGACGCAATCCGCGTCCTGCCTGTCTACAATATCTCCACCGTGGGGCCCACGTAATTTCAGATGGAACGTCCCACACGTGTGGTACGTGATGCATGTGTGGGGCGTGGGCCATGCATGCCTGCTGGATTTTCAAACCCCTCACTACACTGGCGTGTGGTCAATTTGGTGGATGATTGAACGGTCGTTACTACGTTTGGGCAATCGAGCCCACGTGCTTTCTCTTGAATTTGGAGAAATTCACATAAACACGAATATTTTTAAATGATATTTTAATTAGCCGTGCAGGCATCGTGTGGTCCAGGCCTTACATGATGCTACTTTGGTAATCGGGCCCACCGCCCGACACGTATATGAAACGGGAAAGTGACACGTCATAATACAAAGAAATGAACAGAACGCAGGAACATCGTAGTCTGTTGTTCGTCGGCCTAATCTTCGCACATTGCCGGGCGCGGATTCGGTAGTTCCGTCAGGTCTGGACCGTGGGCCTACCTTGATTTATTTTATTTTTTCTATATCCATGCCGTTCATCCGTTTTTCAAAAACATTTTATTTTCCAGGCCAAAAAATGAAGCTGATCTAAATCTAATTTGGATCACACCACAGGAAAAAGTGTTGAATGGGTATTAAAAACTCCTTGTGAGTTACGAAAGTTTTGGATCAAGATGGAATTTGTATTTGACCTTCATCATGGTCTTATTAACCTCATCAACTGGTTGGATGGAAAATAAACATTTTGGCAACTAAAAACTTTTTAATAGTAGGCGTTTAATCACCGCAGTTTCCTGTTGTGTGGTTCAGTTGAATTTGAGCGGCTTGATTTTCTGCCCATCCACTAAAATGGGCTCGTAAAACGAATAAACGGCATGGATATACAACAAACACGATCAAGACCTAACGGAACTCGGTCATGTCGGAATGAATCCGCGCCCTTCGTTGCCTCGCACGACCGAAAGCGGATTGCGTAAACAGTACACTTTTATCGTACTGAGTAAACTCGGTTGGGCCAATGTGAATGTATGTAACTTATCCGCACCGTCCATCCGTTTTTCTAGCTCATTTTAAGGGTTGGTCCAGAAATTTAAGCATATCCAAAACTAAAGTGGACCACACCACAGGAAAATAAGGGAATAATGATTTCCACCGTTCAAACCATAATAGGGTCACGGTGACTTTTATTCGTCATCGAGCCTGTTCTAAGATCACACAGACGTGGCTGAAGGAAAAACACAAATATAAGCTTACTCCAAAAATTATATGGCTCCCAGTCACTTTTCAACTGTCGGTGTCAATTCACACGTTTTACTTAGACGTCAATGCGCACGCAATGATGCACTTCCCGCCCGACCGGACGCGGATTGCGTGATGACCCCGCCACCACCAACCTCCGTAGTGGTGGGAATTTGTGGGGCCCACCGTGATATATATATATATATATATATATATATATATATATATATATATATATATAGAGTCATGGTCCCCTGCACGGAATCCCATGAAACCCCATACGACAAATTTTCACCGATCTAATATGATGGATCCAAATTTTAGATCAAAGTTTTAGATCGTAAAACTTGGGCTCGAAGAGGTTTCGTCTGAGGATGAATGTTGATTTTGGATTCACATTCGTATGATGGGTTACCAAAAAGTTAGACATAGTACATACGTGATGAGCGTTTCATATATATATATATATATATATATATATATATATATATATGAAGCGGATTGCGTGATGACCCCGCCACCACCAACCTCCGTAGTGACCGGAGTTTGTGGGGTCCACCGTGATATATATATATATATATATATATCCAAACCGTCCATATGTGACCAGAACTTAAAATTTAAGCACGTCTAAAGCTCAAACAGACCACAGCACAGGAAGCCGTGGACATGATAACATACACGCTATATGAGTTCGTACGGTGGACAGTGATGTGTGTTTGTCATCCAAACGGTTCATAAGGTCAAATTGACTCGGAAGAAGGGAAAATACAAACATAAGTCTTTTGGTAGCTCCCTTGAAAATTTAATCAATCTGCGTAAAATTCTTATTATTTATTGTACTGTGGACCCACCTAGGCCTACTAACGGATGGTTCAGATTTGACAGAAAAAGTCAGGCCAATCGAAAATTAAGGTGAGCCACAATTTGGAAGAAAATGTACATTAGTAATGGGACCCACCTCATAATTCCATTGGCCTGATTTTCGGTGCTTCTGTCTTTCATGGTGGAGCGCGTCATTTGGACGGCCTGGATTCCATTAAAAAAAATCATGGTGGGCCCTACACGGTTTAGAGCTTTTTGGGTAGCGGTCAATTTTTTGGTCCATGGTGGGGCTTCCGGGATCATTTGATGGGGCTAATTTTCAGGGAATTATAGCCTGGTGTTTAGATCTTCCACTTCGACAGGTTGGATGGCATACAGATATAACAGTAGGCCCCACACACATGTTTCCATGCACGTATATGCCATCCAAAATTTAGGACAATCGAGACTAAGCTGTACGGGGGAATCCGTGGTGAACATCATGATGTATATTAAAAATCGTCTATCAGATTCTATCCTCCATGGTAGGCCCTTTGGTCAACAATTAGTTAGATTTGCGATAACAGGGGATACACCATATGAAATATTTAGGAATTTGATGTAAGATGTGTTACCGACCTTAGTATAGTTGAACCAGAAGAAGGTGAATTGTGAATTAGCCATAACTTTTGATCAGATATCGTTATGAGGTGCACAACCTATTAACAACAAAAGGTATTTAAGGTAGGACACCAAGTGTCTATTTATGCAATGAGAGATTTTCGACCAGAACTTACAACGAGTTGAAGAAAAAGAAGATTGGACTGGTGCCCATCCTCCGAAATACCAATGACGATACTTACATTGTTGGTTGTCCAGATGACATGGAAATCTCGCCTACTTTCAATTGTATAGACTTGACTGAGTATTATTAACCAAAGGAGGATGAGAACTCGATAATGAGTTCTTTTGAAGTAAATGGGACTAACGTAAAGCATGTCACAGACACTTTCATGTCTAAATGGACCAAAGAAGGCTCGAGCAAAGGCAGAAGTGATTTGGACCGTCAGAACCTTAAAATAGACGGATCTCACAAATCAAAATGAGTTATTTGGTGTACCAAGACGAGTTTTCCATGCCGAAATTGCAAGATTCCATCATATTGAAGGTTTTTTACTATTCATAATAAGTTTTAGTGTGATTATAACTCTTTATCCTTTTGAGCTTTAAAGTTGTGTCCAATATAAAAAGTGCTTAGAAAAATTAGGAGAATAACATGGTTAAGCCGATAGGATATTTACTATACATAATAAACTTAATATTTATAGGGAGTTTTGAATTTTATAGAGCTTGAGTTGCAGTTTAATTACGAAACTTCTTCTAAAGTTTGGAATAACTATTTAAAGGATTGCAAATTCATTTTTATTATCTACCGTAGAAATTTTAAATTAGAATGTTTTCTTATTTTCTTATTTTTCCTGTATTCAATGTATCTCAATGAAGAGTACGGAGAAGATAGTGGATTCAGAGTAGTTACGCCCTTAGGGAACACGGTGATCATGAAATTAGATTAGTTATCATTTAAAGAAGCCGGGTGATCAACCTCATCACACCCATCCTGGGTCAGAATTGGATGCTAGCCATAGGTTTGTGTCTAGCCACCATGGCGTATGTTTTTAATCAAACGCGATATTCAGTTACAACTCCCCCTAATAATAGAAAAACCAGACTGGTACAATATTCAAGCTGGCCACAGTGAATTTACCAGTTCTAGAAGCAGTTTTACATTGTTCCCAGAGCTGTTGTTAATATGAAATCTTAAACATGATTATCTTCTACATGTACGGTACAAATAATAGATATCATCTGATGGACTGAGTGGATTTTACATATACAGTAGGTTGGACCCCACAGAGCTTTGTAATTTACACGAGTTGTACACGATTCCGGTGTTCCAGCATTGGCTGGCATTGATAGTTCGTGTATCAAAAGTCCCACGTGTTAGACAATCTGTCCATGTGATCTGGGGCAATTAAGGGAGCGGATTCTGTGTAGTCGGGGAAACACTGAGTTTGGTCAGGCGGTGGGACCTTGATGTATGTATTGTACATCCAGGCCATCTATCCGTTTTGCCAGCTCATTCAAGGGCATGATCCCAAACTTGAAGTAAATCCAAATCTAAGGTGTACCATACCATAGAAATCTGCATTGATTGAACGACCACCATTGAAAACTTCTGAGGGCCCACCATAATGTTTATTTGCCATCCAACCTGTTGATATGGTCACATAGACATCGATTGAGGGAAAACAAGGATATCAGCTTGATCTAAAACTTTGGTGGCCCACAAAAAGTTTTAACGGTCAATCTCCACTATTTCATGTGGTGTGCTTCACCTGAGATTTGGATCTGCTTTCCTTCAGGATCCTCCCTAAACTGTACAGGAAATAGGCTCACTTCCTAAAATGAGCTGGAAAAATAAATGAGGAAGTGAATATACAACACATACATCGAGTTTGCCTGCCTATCAAACTCAGTGTTAACCCGACTTCACATAAAACACTCTTTGGAGTTTAAAGTAGATGTTAGAAACAGTCAACGGTCGTGTATGCGCCGAGATTGACTGTATAAAAATTAATGGGTAAGATCATCCCATGGTTTTTATTTTTAAAATGTAGGCCATCTATCCTAGTGCTAATATAAAATGTACATCCGGAGGCTTATAATAGACTAAATTATCGTGTAAGTTACTACATGACAAATACGTGAAGATTTTTCATGATTATTACTAGATGTTAACTCATGCTTTTTCATTAACAACACATTGTAACTAGGCCTTGATTGTATTGATTGATAGAATTCTAAATGGTATACCATAGAGCCCGAAAGTGTAAGGATATGACACCCAGATCCATAGCTCGATTGGCAGACTGAGCGGATCGAGATACCTCGTTTCAACACTTGAGGTCTTGGTATCGATCCTTAGTGGGGGTGGCTAACATGGAGTGTGTGTACTGGCATGGGTGTATACTAACAAGCTAACTCAAAAAAAAAAAAGTATAAGGATATGGTGGTCATCCCTAATCAGTGCATATGATAGGTAGTTGCATTAGTCGGCACCAGTCTAGTAGCCTTAGATCGGATATATTTCAAAATTTGTACCCATTAAATGATATGTTCCATGTTACATCCAACAAGTTGGATGATGATGATAGGTCCTTATAAGTAACATCGTATCTAGTTTATTCGAGCTTACTCTTACTCATTTTTTTTCATGAGAAGAAATAATAATTAGATACAGTGGCACACTCATGCATTTAGATCAATTTTAGCCGTCCTAATTATTGGGGCAATGCACAAAACAACATGGATTGGATAGGATGACCGAGGAATCCAAATCAACAAAATGAAAAGTCTCCTTTGTCGGATTTGAACAAAAAGTATCCATTAATCCCATTATTAAATTGTCCATTGATCTTATTACGCAGCTTTGTTCTTTTATAATCGGGCTAGAAATTAAAATTTTAGTATCAGCTTTTGTTTAGACCTTGTTGTGTGCATGCTTATGCTTTATTATGCTGAAGTACAATAATGTTCTCGAAGGCAATGTATATTCATGAAATTGTATGATTAGGATGGGCCAAGGTTAGCACCGCCCCTCAGAGGCCTAAACTCCGGCATTAGCCTGCCTCATGCCCTAATGGGCGAAAGAAGGTCGGTTGGGCTAAAGATATGACCAAGTTATTTTAGGACTAAGTGAGAGCTAGGCAAAAGGCAATCCAAAGTTAAAGATAAGTTACATATATGCTATGTTTATAATTAGTGCTTTATAAGAATATCAATGTTCATCGTATTATTACATATAAGAATTGTATTGTCTATTTTACTAATATCTATATACTATGTAATATACATTTGCAAAATGAGCCTGGACAAGCAAGTTATTCATGATTAGCCTTAGCCCAGCTCAACCAAAATACTAGGACAAGATTTCAAGCTCTTAACCAGGCCTTAGGTATATTTGAGCGGTCCAAGCTCAAGCCCTTCAGGGCTATGTTGTCCAGGCTTGGTTAGGCAGCTTGCCCAATGCTATCCCTAGTACTATTGTACGCATCTCTTGCTTTCTAGTTTAAAGGCTTGCTTGGGTTCTTGGAAAGAAAGAAACGAAAACAATGTTTATCTTGTTTTTTTAATTTAATATGTTTTTCTTGAAAATTAAGGATTCAATTTCAAATTTATTATATTTAGAAAGATAAAATCTAAATACTTACTAATGTAATTTAGATTAACACATGTGCAATGTGCAATATGTGGAATGCTTGAAGATGGATAATAGCATATGCAATGTAAGCAGAATTTGTAAATATCTTAAGTTAAATTATAGTGCATGTAATACGTGTGAGGTACTTGAAATTATATAGTGACACATGTGCCACAAGACATGCATCGGCACTTTTAACAAGCAAGCATTTGATGCTAGATGGTAACACTTGTGCATGTCCGCAGCATTGACACATATTGTATTTTTGAAATGATTGGAGATGGACAATGGTCAATATCATACATTGGTACATGCAGAGTGCTTTGCACATGTAAGATAGCAGCACATTAGCACATGTGGAACTCTTTACATACATGGGGCTCAAGAAAAGGCTGATAACGATATATACCATGATAACGTACGTGGGACAAGATTGAAAATGGAAAATGTCTTATTAAGGCATGTGAGGCCATTGAAAATGAATGTACGGTGAGGAAAGTGTTTTTTCACAGGAACCGAGTTTGCTTTCGTACCCACGAGCCTTGGCAAGGGAAAGCTGCTGAGCAGACACGCGTATACAAAGCAGCCCATTCACACGTCACAACGAATGCAATATCTAAGCCGTTCATCATCAGCTGGGTTGTCCACAATACACGACCTGTCCCAAAAATAGGCAAATAGATACATCAGTTAGACCACATTCTTCAAAAAGAATGAAGGGCTGAAAAGAAGGCTGGAAAAAAAGCAATACTCCACCCTGATTTTTTAAAAAGACATGTAAGTGGTGTTTACCACCTAATGGACGGTTTAGATCTCTGGCATTCCTGCCACGTTAACAAATGTGCTGACGTGGAGATAGGTCGCCATGTACAAGGGTGCAAGCTTACGAAGCCGGTTTATTGCAGAGAACTGATCCTACACACTCAACGGTACACATCTTGCGGTACCCTAACATCTTTCCCACCAACACGACACATTTTAAGGATAACATGGAAACTAATGGCCCACCATGGTTATTATCTTCTCAAAAATCAATCTGGTCCTTTCAAATGGTGGGTCACAACTGTATGTCGAGTCAAACCGTCGGATTTCATTTATTCCAACTATGTGGCCCACGTATTGAGCGAACGAGTCTGATTTTTTATGCCACACGATCTTCATGAAGGGCCCCATCGATGAAATGGTGCTGATTTTCCATAGAAGTGGTACGTTTGAGAAAAAAGATGGCAGGTACCATAAGTTGTGGTACCTTGTCTGCAGGTGAATACTGACCAGTTCTTTTTATTTTATTCATTTTATTAAAAAAATAATAAACTGTTTTTCCTGTAAGGTCCAAGAAACATTTAACCGGACCGTGCGGGGTCTGTCGGGAGACTGAACGGCAGTGGATGACCGGCGAGCCAGTGGGACCCGCTGACAGTCCGCTTCTTTATTCGGTATCTACCATCTAATTGCCGGTCACCGGCCACAGCTCCTGCCACTCATACTCTACGAGTTACACGTGTGCACCGTTTTCTTATCGCATGTGGCCGTGACGTGGCCTCCGTTTCTTAAGGAAGCTGGATATCACCGAGAAATTCTTCTGCAGCTACAAGCCCACAACAACCACGTGCGAGATCCTAGCCGTTCAACGAAACGACCCGGCCATGAGCCGCTCATCCGCTGAACCAACAGTTCACATTCAACGCACTTATGATGATCGGCTAGATCTTGTGCCTCGCACTTGTAGCGCCGATGGAGAAGGTACTTGCAAGGTGCACTTGTCACGTGTAAGTGTGCGGTGGTTCATACGCAAGCAAATTACACGTGGCATAATTGTAACTAAATCAAACCGTCCAAATGATGGGCACCTCCTTAGATGGTTCCCACTTTCAAAGCTGCGCCGAATATGACATCTCAACCAGCTGATCGGTGGACATCAAATGAACTGTTAAAATGGAAATTAATCGACGGCCCAAATCCAACAAAGCTGGTTCTGTGCTGGACAGTTTGCATCGACTAGGAGGTAGGCCATGGGAAGGTCACATGCTGTTACCATGCATTCGACACGCGTGGAGCCCAGTCGTGATGTGTGTCTAAAATCTAATCCGTCCATCTGGTGCACCTTGTCATGGAAGCCGTACATACTAATAATAGTCCCTTTCAAAAAATCAGGTGCAACACAACACATGGATCAAAATAAAACCTATATATTCACTTGTTCAGTTTCACCCAAATTTTAGAATGGCTCAATTTTCAGTGTGCCCCTTCATCCTTGTAAGACAGACCTGATGAATGGGTTAGATGACATAAAAACAATACGCTGGACCCCACATTTCATCCGAAAATTTCTGTGGTGGGCATCCTCTCCCACCTGAGTTATGTATCAAGCTAGATTTTTGGATCTTAGCCTAACAACAGGGTGCATCTAATGGACAGATTGGATGGCAGTCACAAGTCAGGGTGGGCCTCTACACAGTCAGCATACATGCATACATATCAACCGTCACAGTCTGGCAAAGTATTTAAGAAATTCCTAGAAATAAATGGCTGCCAGTTAATTGGAAAGGTGGAGATTTAAATGGGTTAGATTCAATGATCAAATACTTACATTAAAACACAAGGACCACAATATCTCATCTGACCTTAGCAAAGGTTCCAGATTCCAAATCAAAGGATCTAATTTTATTTATAAAGAGAATCCTCACATCCAATCAATCAGTTGGACGGTAATGTGTTGTCCAACAAGTGGATAATTTTCAACATGTTCTGCGCATGCCACATCCAAACCGTCCAATAGGTAGGCCCCAATACGAGGAGTATACATTATTTTCTATGCTATTTCCCATATATATTAGGAGTTGAATTGGTACAGAAGTGTACCATTTCAATTCCCAAAATGGGAAATTGGTGTGCAAATAAATTTTGGGGATGTTAGATATCAATTTCCAAGTTTAGTTGTATCAAGATCAACTATTAAATGGGCATGTTTCAGATTTAGCAAAGATGGACGGTTGTAATCAAACGAAATAATGAAGTTATTAAAAAAAAAAACTCCGTGGACGGTGCCAAGTTAGCAGCAGCGATGCATCCACGTGTCACGATGGAAAAAGCCAGTTCATGGTCCACAAAGATATTCGGTGGAGGTGGGGGAATGATTATTGGACATGTCTTCAAGAGAGACAAGCTAAGCCATGAAGTATATGAGAATTGTGAAGCGATTCTGTTAGGGTCAATCACAACGTTTTTTATAAGCAGTGGACCAAACTACAGTTTGGACATCCACCATATTTTAATGGTGGTAACTCATCCACTGTATGTATTCATGTCAATCCCACCGTGCAAATTGTGGGCCCATTGTGGGCGGAGCTCACATCCTGATAATCACTGTCTTAATCATCTAATTGGTGGCCATCAGATGGATGGCTAGACATAAATTGGTCTGGATCTAAATTCAACGGTCAAAACCAGCTGGTTGATAATGGGGATTCCAAATTTTGCATCTTGTGCGCCTTACATGTTCACTGTACATCGCACGACTCATCCTGATCTAAAGCTCGGGTGGGTCACACCACAGGGAGCAATGTACAATCACCCCATAACCTATACTTCATGTGTAGGGCTGTACATGAACCGAGATAGCTCGGTTAACTCACTTGACTCAACTCGAAAAAGTTAGATTTGACTCCGTTTAAAATTGAGTTCGAGCCGAGTGGAGCTGATTTTTTATGCTCAAAAAAATTTGGAACCGAGTTCAAGCTTGCCCGTGCTCGACACCACTCGGATCGAACCCCAACTTGAATCCGATTCGGATCAAACTAGTTCGGTGACTCGATTACTTTGATATTGATGTTGCTCACCAAATGTTTGATGAAATGACTCAACCAAGTGTCGGCTAGTGGTAAGGAAGGTATATATATGAAACAAATACAATTTTTTCTTAATTTCGATGTTTCCTACAAGGTGTTTGATGAAATACTTGCACAACTGTTGTTGTTTTACATATGATAAGAAATTGAAAGTGTACACCCTATGTTTGTGAAAATGCCACACAGACTCGATCTTAGCTTGAACTGGCCAAGCTGTTGATCGAACTGAGCTGCCCACTCAGGCTCGAGGACCGAGTCAAGCTGTTCCAAGCTCAACTCAGTTCAACTCGTGTACACCTCTATTCACATGTTGTGGCCCACCAGAGTTTTGGAGTGGCCATTTTGGCATCTCCACTTATCCAAGTGGGGTGCACCTAATGAATGGGTTGGATGGCCTGTACACAGCATGGTGGATCCCACATTACATCTAGAAGTTTATATGATATGTCACCATCAATGTCTCCATTGTTACGTTTTGCATGGCCCACCTGAGTTATGGATTAGGGTGTATTTTTGGATCCATGCCTAATATGGGGATAGATACATTCAATGGACAGTTTGGATGGTACTCACACATCACAGTATGCCAACATGTATGCCGCAGATGAATAGTCACATCCACAACCTTGATAGTCTGGATTGAGATACGCGTACACCACATTCACAATGGACAAACCATTGCCATCCACAACGTGGGACACAACATGGATGGTCTGGATTGCTAGACATGTGAGCCACGTTCAATTGTCACCATTTACAAAATGACAATGGACCCACCCATTAGTCTTTGGCATTTTTCTCATGTACTTCTTATTCCTAGGGGTGTACATCGAGTCGAACTGAGTTGAGCTGGCCTCAGCTTGACTTGGCTCGGCCACCAGTTGAACTCAGCTGGAACTTACCTTGGCTCGGTCCTCAAGCCTGACTAGCCAACTCGACTTGGTTCGGTCAGTAGCTCGGGCCAACTCGAGCCAAGATCGAGCCGAGTTCACCATTGAGGCATTTCCATAAACACTGGACTGCACCTTCAAAATTCCTTTATATGTGAAACAGAAATAACGGTTTTACAGGTATTTTATCAAACACGTTCTAAACAACATAAAAACTAAGAAAAAAAAAAAAGGTATTTGCTTCATGTGCACACCTTCCTTACCACTAGCCACACTTTGTAAAGTCATTATATCAAACACTTGGTGAGTAATATCAATGGCAAAGTAACTTAGTCACCGAATTGGTTCAATCCGAGTTCAATTCAATTTGGATTTAATCCGAGCCGAGCCGAGCTGGGGCCTGCTGGAACTCATTTTCAAGCTCAAAAAATCAGCTCAACTCGGCTCGAACTCAACTTTGAACCGAGTCAGATCGAACTTTTTTGAGTCGAGTCGAGTGAGCTTCCCATGTATTTGTGTGTGTGTGTGTGTATAAAGCTATTATAGTTCCACGTCAGCAACTGCCATGATCCACGTGTCAAACAGACAATGTCCACATCATCATCCACTGGATCTCCTAAGTGGGAGTCAAGCAGTAGATTCTTGAACATGTCCTCGATAGGGACAAGCCCTACAGATAACATGAAACTGATTATTTTAGGGTTCTGGAGACCTGATTTTCAGGGACAGGCATCCACTCGTGTGCACGACTCCTTTAGTTTTTTTTAAGCATTATGTTAGAAGGTCAGATTCATGCACACATGTGCTGTGCACACGTGTAAATGATATATTTAGGGAGATGGGCTTAGTGATTAAAATCGAGGACACCAAGTTGTGGACGTAATTTTTAAATATTATTACTATATGATAAAGGGGTTGGAACTTCGAAGATCTTAGTCTACCTAATGCAATATTATTAAATAAAAGAGGACATGGGTCCCCATTTTCTATATTTATTATTTATTACTATTAACGACTATGTTTTATTTATTTATTTAGTGGGCTTGGACTCCTATTGATGGTCCACCACCATTTTAGAAAGGTTTATGCTATATTGTCCTCACCTTCTATGGACATTAGTAGCATCACCAAAGCTTTTAAAGGACATATAAAATGATCAACCACTTGATTAGGCCAAGACATAGTGCAAAAATCATATCAATTTGATGATCCTATATGTATGATCAATGGCAAAAAAATGAAAGGTCAGAAATAAGCAGAGAAACAAAATTAAGCCCAATCATCATTATGAAACATTTATTTGAAGGATAGAGATTTCAAAGTAACACTTTGGTTTGGTGATTCTAACCATGTGATCTATGGCTAACGGTCATAAGAATAGCCTATTTAAAGGGTCATGATCATTTGATTTTTACACTATGGCTTACTTGAATGGTACTATTAAGTGAACGGTCCAAATTGATGATTATGTTTTTCACATGTCATTCAAAGGCTTTGGGGCAGTTGCTTTTCTTTTAGAAAATCTGAAGAACCTCCATGGCATAGTTGTAAGGCAATCCTGACTGTTCATCTTGTGAATGGAACATGACTCAAAACTTACATGGAGAAGATGACACTAACGGTTTGATTTTGCCCTGGGCATCCAGACCATTTATTGATTTAGAGATATGGTCCATCCATAATGCGCCACAGATTTTGGATGGTCTGGATAGCAATACATGAGAGCCACATGTGAAGAGAGGATGAGTCACCACCATTTCAAGATGATGGGGAACTGTTATTATCTGGCCATTGTTTATGGCCAACAAAGGCACACAACTACTGCACTACAGAAACCAAGGCGTTGGCCTTGACCCCTTAGTTTCAGGGACACAGAATCCTCTACAGACCGTAGTTATAGGAAGAGGGTGCAATACCCGAGCTCTGTGGGCCCACCGTGGTGTGTATTTGAAATCCACTCCGTCCATCAGCTGCATCACCTCATGTTAGGCAACCCCTCGTGTTAAAACCTGAGCCGTTGATCTGATGCCTCCCATCATCGATAGATCCCACCTCCCGAAATCTTTCAAGTGAGAAGATCCGAACCGTCCAATCTTTCTCCCACTTTTCTCTCATTGAATGTGGATTGTTGATGCATTTCCTCTTACCATGAATAAGCTGTTGTGCAAATGAAAAAAATTTCTCGGGGCATGGTCCTTCCGCGACAGGAGCCAGAGGTTGTTATCTGCAGCACCAAACAATGGGGCCCACATGTCCAAATTGCAAGGTAGGGAAGTTTCCTATTAGTCACTAAACAGTGAACTCTACCACATATCAAGCGTACAGACATACAATTTCCAAACTTAGATTATTATTATTTATCATATATCAGGAGTGGAAAGTCCGAGTCAGGGCCACATGCATTGCGAGTGTTTTTTATTATTTTATATAAAAAAGCGGTTTTAAGATATGGTTTTTTGTTTTAATTAAAGCATATTATAATACAGTGACAAATCATAACAAAATCATTGAAATATACATAAGATTTTGAACAAGGGTACGAGTTTGCCATGCCTAGTTAGGTGTGCTCATTTGGTAACGGAACTGAGCGGCTGTGGGTCCCACTTCAACGTTGCATCATATCCACACAGTCCACTAGATGCGTCCTTTCATTTTAGGCCATGGGGCCAAAAATCAGCATGAACGGAAACTTAAGTGGGTCACAGCACAAGGAATAGTTGGGAGGGGATGCACAACCGATAAAACATTTATACTGTTTGAGGGGGCTCACCTTGTTGTGTATATTCCATCTAATCCCTTTAGCAGACGTGCTGCACTAGGATGAAGTGATACAGGAATAATCAGGCCATTCCAAAGGCAAGGTAGATCACACCATATGGAGTCTTAGGCATGATTTTAGATTGTTCTCTGCGCTGTGGCCCACCTTTGTTTTGGATCTGTTGTTTTTTCCTTTCTTCAGTTAGGATGAGGGGGGATAACATGATGGACAGGGTGGATCGGATGCACAGTCGACGTGGGCCCCACAGCAACCGGGTTATACCACAAGTTATCACAGTACACCATACGAGCGACCAGCTGACAAGATGACACGTGTCATCATAAGAATGGTAGCCGACTAGGATGACCTTTCACGTGCCCAACGGCTAAAGTTCATGAAAGTAAACCAAGGCAAAGGGGTTTGACTTTGACCATAATGGACTATAGGATTAACTTTAAGTGGGCCCAAGCCCACTCTAGACGGAAAAAAGCTACGATCACATGGGGAAAAATGTTCATGGGTACTACTCAGTACTTGACACCGCCTTCATACACGGGAGTTTGACTTAATTAAGAGTATAAAGATTGATATGGAAAGGTGGGGCATGTGGACCACTTAACTAATGGAATGTTTAGATGAATAGACAAAAGGTTTGAATAACAAGTATGAAAAGATGGATGTTTTGATTGAAGATGGGGACCATTTGAGTGAAATTGGATTTTGGTGGGGCCCACCATGTTGTGAAATGTAAGGGCCTATTCATGTGATGGGAAAGGTGGCCACCCTTTTTTGCCTCATGGCCCACTTCACACTATGCAATGGAAGGTCAGAATTTCCAGCATGCAAAACTGTAAAAATGAGAGTGAGAGGTATTACGATAGCCTGTATAAAGGTAATTCCAAGGATATGAAAGTCTTGAAAAGTCGTCCAGGATTCGACTATTCGAGCGGAAGTCACGGATTCCACGGCATTCTGTCGGTCTGTCCAGCTCACACTCAGTTCGTCTTGCCTCCATCGCGTCATAGAACCCAGCTTTTCTCGCTACCCACCGAACCCCACATGATGAGATATTCCGATTATTTGAACCGTTCATATTCTCACTAGAACCATATGGTTACGCTTCGCTGCCGACGCTAACTTTTGATTTTTACATGAGATTGTGATCTGTAAAGAATTATCGACTAATGGTGTTGATCTTGATCATCTGTTTAGCTTATGATTCCCAAGGTAGTATTTGTAGCATAAGTTCCACTATGGACGGTTCAGATCATCCTATCACGTGGACCCCAGTAATTGGTGAGATACGCTGGATTCTAAGTCGCGGCGTAGGCAAAGAGGATTCATAGGATCCTGACTGTTTGCACAAGTGGGGCCCACATTTCAGTGATCCTGACTGTTTGTCCAGTGAACCCCACTTTGGATGGATGAGGGCGAAAATAACTTATCTATGGGATAATAAAAACCCTGCACTTGCTGGCCTGCAATAGACAGTTTAAAAGTGTAGACAAGATTGAATGGTTAGGATCATCCAGTCAGACAGATCTTAGGGCATTGACCAATGACTGCTTTATTCATGGGGATAAACGGTCTGGATTGCTGAGCTACTGGCCCTCTAGTATAATACTAACTGAAAACCAGAGGATAGTGGAGTAGCGTAGAATTCCTCTATTTCACCCCACCCAGATAGATGTTGGAACCAGATATCCAATGTCGGATGTGGGGCCAATATATTGGGACGGTAATATAATTTCTGCGGTCGGAAATGATTCTAGTTGGATCATTCGTCAGCGATGACATGTATGTGAATTGGGAGTTTCAAAGGTTGACTAACTCTCCACACATGCGGTCCACCTGTAGACCTGACCGCCTCATTTTCTGTCGACTGAACGTGTCAACTGGGCTGGTTACGATGAATGGATCTGAAGGCTCACACATGCACATTGGCACGTGTGCCGGGAACAGCCCATTGCTGCTGATAGATGACTCTTCTCATTTCCTACACATGCCATCCGACACACGTGTGTGGGATCTATGGCTACAGACACGTGTTATAATGTGGCTCCCCTGCTGTACTGCTGGATGCGGATTGCGTCCTACCCCGCCCCTCTCTAGCGGAAACGGATTGGCTACTCCCCCTGACACCAGCCCCGGAGCTGGTGGTCGGTGCTCTGTGGGCCCATCATGATGTATGTGTTTCATCCATTCCGTCCATCTATTTTTCTAGATCAATTTATGGTAACACAAAAAAAATGAGGTATATCCCAATCTCAAGTAGACCACATTACAGGAAACAGTGTTGAATGAACTCTGACCGTTAAAAACTTTTTGGGGGCCATAAAAGTATTGGATCAAGTTGATCTTTGTTTTCTACCTTCATCTGGGTCTTTATGACCTAACCAACGGATTGGATGTCAAATAAACAGTACAGCAGGCCTTAGGAGGATTTAAATGATGGATATCCAATCACTATTTTTTCCTGTGGTGTGATCCACTTGAGATTTATATCCCTCTCATTTTTGGGATAAAGACATAAAATGATATTTAAAAATGGATGAACGAAATGGATGAAACACATACATCATGGTGGGGCCCACAGAGTACCGATCACCAGCTCCGGGGCTGGTGTCAGGGGGAGTAGCCAATCCGTTTCCCTCTCTAGCCGAACGGGCAGTTCTGTGGGCGGGCCCACCGTGATGTATCTGTTTATCCATGCCGTCCGTTCCTTTTTCTTAGATAATTTTAAGCCATGTATACAAAAATAAGGCAGATTCAACGCTCGAGTGTACTACACCGGAGATAACTCTTGCATTTAATGCAACTGGCATTTAATGCTTTACGCATTTAATGCAACTAAGCTTATTATTCAGTGCGGTCCACTTGAGCGTGGGATCTTCCTCATATTAATATTATTTTTTTGTTTATGCCGTAAAATAATCTGAAAAAAGAGGATGGACGGCTTGGATAAACAGATACATCACGGTGGGCCCGCCCACAGAACTGCTCCGTTCGGGGCTAGAGACGGGCGTGCAGGCAGACCTGATTTTCTGACAGCAGAACACAAGTGGGCAGCAATACACTGTATTTGGGCACAGCCCGGCAGTTTCCTATTATAGGCCTATGCCCAAGCTCCAGCCCGAAAGATTGAGTGGGCCCACTACTAGAGTTGATCAAATCCCTATTTAGGACGGTGAATGTTTCTAATCCATCCGTTGATCAGGTGGCCTACACAGTAGTATGGCTAGGGGATCCAAAAGCCTATAATTCCCATGAGTTCAAAAACCTGAACCGGAATAGCCGGTCTAATAAAGATGAATTAAGGAGAGAAAAAAGTAATTTATAATTATTGCTCTTTTTTTTAAAAGTAAATATAGTAAAAAATCTCCTATCAAATAGAATAGTTACCTTACCTCATTTTCAACATGATGTGACATTGAAGTCATTTGAAAAGGCTATCAGCATAAATCAAACAATGGAAAAGGACTATCATTGCAATCAACTCTAGTTAATGTATATAATGATTGATGATTTTCTTTTGACTATTAAGGCATTCTTCACTATCAAACTCAGGCCTTCTTGTGAACGGTTTAGATGTTGCAATCAACTGTAGTAAATCCATTCCGTTTTTACATTTGTTCCCCCACCGTCCAATGACAACTCCTAAAATTCTTGGGTTTTCCCCAGTTGAAAATGGGTCCAACCGTTTCGGTCGAGGTTGGAAACATCTTATAATCAGTATGACCTAAGCCGGCAAGGATCCAATTTTCTTAAAAGAGTCCTTAATTGCAACGGTCTGAAATGGAATTACGGAATCAAGCAAGACGAGGAAGAGCCAAACACTTGATCAACGTCATCATCTACATGAATCCTTTTCTACTATTTCACACTATGGACTACCATCTACTCGGTCAAACCGACCCCAACCCTTGAAATTTCATATATATTCACACTCCAAGATGCAATGTGTATATTTGAATCTATTGATTTACACAATATTTGTTCATGGATGTGTTTATTATCATTATTATTTTATTCCGTGGTGTTATGTTAGTTTATCTGGAGATATATTCATTTTCAATTTCTTCTCAAGCTTTTTACTAAGATCATGCGCTTTCCAAGCACACGTGAGAGGTAAAAAACTCTTCTCAGCTCTTATATTAGATCTGACCTGTTGAATGAACAGGCCCGGCTCATTTTCACTTGATCCCACCTAGACTTGACTCAGATATTGTTAGGTTAAGTCTAGGGTCAAAAATAAATACAAAACCCATCACTCAATGGGTTCAACCTATCCACACACACACACACACACAAAAAGAAGAAGAAGACTTGATGCCGCCTAGACCTGACCCAGATATTATTGGGTTGGGTCTACGTTAAAAAATAAATACAAACCCCATCATTGAATGGGTTCAACCTATCCAAAAAGAAAAAGAAAAAAATTGACTAGATCCCACCTAAACTTGACCTAGAAATTTTTGTGTTGGGTGTCTAGGGTCAAAAATAAATATAAACCCCGTCAATAAATGGGTTCAACATATAAATAAATAAATAAATAAAACATTTGACTTCATCCCACCTAGACCTGACCCAGATATTGTTGGGTTGGGTCTAGGAGAAAAAATAAATACAAACCCCATCACTGAATAGGCTCAACCTATTCGAGAGAGAGAGAGAGTTGATCCCACCTAAGTAGGGCTGCCAATGGGCCGGGTCAGGTCTGGGCCGAGCTGTCCAAGCCCAGCCTATAATTCTGAACCTAACCCCAAATTCAGACTAGGCCCATGACGGGCTGAAATAGTCCAGCCCGAGTCTGGCCCAGGACATTTACACAAAGCCTGACCCGAGTCCGCCCGAGATAGCCCAAGCCCTGAATATCTGTGGATAAATGATATTTTAGTGTGCCTCATGTGTGAGAGAGGGAGAGTGAAAGAAAAGGGAGAAAAGAAAGTTTAGAAAAGATTTATTGAGCCGGGTCTATAGGCTTTTGGGGAGCTAAGCCCAAGTCCGGCTGGTTTACAATCGGGATCCTGATTTAAGTTCGAGCGCGCTGTCGGGCCTAATACACCACCCCAAACCCCGGGCCAAGCCCGCAGGTCCGTCGGGACCACCCGTCCCACTGACAGCCCTACACCTAGACCTAACCCAGATATTGTTGGGTTGGGTCTAGGGTCAAAAATAAATACGAACCACATCACTGAATGGGTTGAACCTATCCCAAAATAATAATAATAAATCCCAACTCTAATAACCATCCCATTTGCACCCTAGCCACACTACAAACAGAATCATGGGCCCACCAGCAACGGCCGCTGCAATCAAACCATGGGCCTACCAGTACAAAATAGGAGCCGTGTGTTTTCATCAACCATCTGTTTGTAGTTGTAGGGCACTTGCCAAAAGGTCAGAATATTCCAACCCAGGAGGTTTCCAATAAAGCAGCATTCACAGAAGGGGGACAAGGAACTGCTGGAATGGACGTTCAGTAAGGTCAGATCAACTCAATATCTACTAATTACAATTGAAAATACTCAATATACTGACAGATTGCAGTAGTTATTAAAACTACGTACAGGTAATTTAAATCAGAAACATTGTTATGAAATAGTTGCTGCTCTGGTTGAGAGACTGGCTGGGATTCCCACCCTCAATGCTTTTTATTAATAACAATGCTACGACTCAATGAATGATTTGACTAGAACTGTGAGACGCTTCGAGTTAACAGAGTGATCATGTCAACTTGACAAATCTCCCCAAGTTGGATCCAAAACTGAGTTTCTATAAGACTGCTCGAAATCGCCCCAAGTCTAGTTTGACTCATCTATGGGCCCCAAGTCGGATCCAGAACTGAGTTTCTATAAGACTGCTCAGGAACGGGTCCACCAGCACAGCAGTCACCATAATCAAACTATATGGGCCCACTAGTACAAAATGGGTGCATTAAGACGCTTCACATTCCTGATAACTGAATTCCTTGACTCAGCACCATCAGAGGAATGTAAAGGGGCAACTGAAGTAATAAAAATAGAAAATGAGGCACCACACATTACTACAGTTGGGGGAGAAGATGAGATATTGCAATGCAACGTGGGAGCACTTCTCCAGCAGTCCTGAAATCAAATACTTGCAAATGCAATCAAATGCAGCAACAATGTGTTTTCTGGAGAGCATGTTTTAAGACCCTTGACAAAGAAAAAGAGATCGCTTCTCATTCATACAATCATCGTATTTATAATTGTAAAGACCAAACATTAAGGAGCCCTCCATGCACACATGCACGCACTTACTATTGCTCAACCCGTGGCGTACTTCTAGGTCCAGCTTCTTGCAGTAGTCTCGTATGCCTGTCTTTTACATGTGAGCAATCTCAGGCGCCAGAGGGTCATCAGGGTTTGAATCTGTGTCAACAGAGAACAGATTGACAGCAGTACCTGAAATATGCAAACAAAGATTCCTTAACAATCTGCTTGAATAATAGCAATTTTGTGAAACTAAGGGTGTGTCTGGACTCTGGAGGCACTTTAGAATTGAATAACAAAAACTAGTTCAGTAGACTCGTTTGGTGAAGTGGAAAATGACAAAATTGCAATTATACCTTAGCATCAATATCCATGAATAGGGCTCCAAATTGCAGTGATGTTACTTTCATGTACTTGAATTGAAATTAACTGCAATCCGAGGTCTACTTAGACACGAATACTAGGAAAGCATCACAATTTGGTCATCTCCAAAAATTTGCAATTCGATTCTACAATTAACTCATGCAGCCAAATGCAATCCTAAATGTCCAGCACGCATCAAGATATAGCAACCACCCTGATGTTTTGGGGCTCAATAAATCATTATTTTCCTAAGGACTTGATTTGGAACATCCACCTCCAAATTCAAGTTTCTGACATTTTAGTCAGATAATATCTAGTAACAGTTGAGCGCTCATCTCCACCAAATGCTTTGCTGCACAACCCAGAAATTCATTCATCGGCCAGGTGGTCCCGACCATGGATGAAACCAAAATCTGAAAAATCACATAGAATGGATGATCCTTTTAGTCTGTCATATGTAGATAATTTTGGATCAATAATAATTCTCTTCTCAACCATCTGCTTTTAAGGCTGCTGAATAGATGGTTAGAATCTGGCTCAACAAGGATGCAGCCACCTGACGGACAGTTGAGATGGCTACATGCACACTGGTAATGAGCATCTAACCAAATATAGGTTAGGTGTGCCTATCTAGATTGCTTCTCTTAACCGCTTAAGATTCATTTGTTTTAAGTCTATTCTGAAATCTTTAAATCCAAGAAAGAAAAAGGATAGGAATCAGATTGGAATATTATCGGAAGTACTGACTGACAGCATGAATGGTTTTTAGACAAAAACGTTTGGTCTGGTAAATACAGGGTTCCTGTCACTGGGTACCTATATTCAATCCTCTCAGCAGAAAGAGCAAACAGGGGTATACGTTGCGGTGCAGTGGTTGGATGTGTGTATGTGGAGGGAAATGGTAGATGCAGGGCTCCACTACAATGTGATTCAGTGATGTCCCTGTTTGCAACATAGAAAAACAGAAAGCAAATGGTAGAGACTACGAACCTTGGAAATGGTTAATGCAGGGCTCCACTACTTCAAAATGTCAAGGCAAATGCTGCCATTGCTGTTTATATTTGGATGGAAAATCGGCATGCGACCTGCACAATTTACAGATAGCATCCACAGGACAAGGATGACAAAATTAATAAGCATGCACTATTACAGTATGACATCAGAGAATTATAATACTGAAGGATTACTGAACAGCACAGAGCATTTTAGTAAAGTTTTCTTTTAAAAAATAAAATAAAATAAAAAAGCCCCCTTTTTAAGCTTAAAGCTTCCACTACATGGTGGCATGTCCACCATGCATACAAGAAGCATCTCCACTGCAAGAAAGCTTTAAATTTCTTGTACTAAATTCTCATTAGAATTTCGATACCTTCTTGAGAGAATCCTCTCCCAATAAAACAGAAACTTACCCTCTAGAAGTACACTCCACAGCAAGATAGTTCTTGTATGTTTTTGAGAATGTCATTTAAGAATCAGTCTCCGTGTAGTAGCCATTCTCCAGCCTCTACCAAACCCAGTAAATAAGGGTTTGTGTAAAGTAGGGAGCCAGTAGTTGAACTATCAAACTTTGAGTTATCCATATAAAAAAATTAACGAAAAAACATCACATGAATATCTATCATTTCAGAGAGATACATTGATATCAATGTAAGTTACTGCAGTTAATGAATAATATTGCAGTAAGGCAAGTGCTCTTCATGTCCTATATGTTGCATCAAGTGTTCATTATATGTGCCGTGTAACACAAAACAATGCAAGAAGTTTGTAGGCTACCTTGTTGAGCTACAAGATCAATTGTGTCCCAGTAGAAGTTATACCCCAGTATCTTCATTGCCTCGGGTATTTGAATAAAAATTAACCAGATCCATTTATAACTAATGTTCCAGATTCGTCTCATGAAAAGTTGCAAGTGAAATTGATAATACAAGAGTAATTCCAAGCCAGTAACATACAGATAGCATGGCCATAAAGCTCCATCACCAGTAACTTGGATTTAATGCAATACCTTAGGTGGTTTAAATGGATAGTCTGGAGGAAAATGAATAGTAACTATAAAGACGCCCCCTGCATAAGGACTGTCTGGGGGTCCCATAATGGTTGCTTGCCAATGAAACATGTCTTCAGCAACAGGGCCTGTCAGAAGTCAACATGTGCAATAAGTGTAAGGCAGAAATATTCAACAATAACAAGCAAGTTTTTATTTTTATTTTTGAACAATTTCATTGTAATGCAATGTGGGACCAGATGGACCACACATGTCACAGTTCTGTCCAAAATGAAAACTGATTGGACTATGCACCCCCAAAAATCCAATCCAGAGATTATTTCAGACATAAATATCAACTGAATCTCTTGTATGTGCAAACATACAGCTTGTACAGCATGTATAGTCATCTCTATAGCAGACAACACCCATATGGTTGTATATAAATGCATGTGGCTGATTGACAAAGTGTGATGGAAATAAAAGTACTAATAGTATTGAATGCGCCTTAAATATCAAGATTTGATGATTATATACCCACATACAAATATAGTAGCTATAAGATTATGTAGCCCTTGTACATTATATATAAAGAGTTAAGAGTGGAATTCAAAACTCTTTATATCAATTGGATAGCATTAAATAGGGGTGTACACACTCACCACTGGTGTAAATTGAGAATTATACTCAACCACATAGCATATACACTCTAGAAAAGATTATGGAAAATATAAAGGAAATGTGACTTTGAATCTTTATTTGCACTTTTTTGTATCAATCTATTTTATTTATAATAATACTTTATAAATAAAGTTTTTATTTATAAAGTATATAGGTAGAATATATCAATCTATTTTAGAGATCTAGATCAATCTACTTTATTTATAAGTACATACAGTAGAATTCCGATAGAGATTGGCACTCTTTTGTTTTATGTGCAGCCCAATACCTAATTGGTTCAGTAAATCCTCACGAATTATGAACCCAATGAGGAACTAACCATTAATACAGTTTTGATACCAAACTATCTAAATATTTCTAGAACTCCCTTGGATGCAGTTATCCAATGGTGATACATACAAGAACAAAAAGAACTGGGACCTAAATTTCATAAATCTGAAAAGTCATGCCAATTTAGAGATCTAGATCCTCAAAGATGTCACAATTAGCTCTAATCAACTTAATATTTGGAAAAAAAAAAATGACAGATCACGTGAAATTGGAACACACACAAACCCTAAAGCATCGCACAGAGGGGCTCCAAAAGTTTCTAACACTAATAAAAACTTGAAGCCCATCACAGAATACCAAGAGAACTAAATTTAATTTATTCAAGGTTATTATTAAAAAATCCCCTTTAAGTCCATATTAACTCTATAGTTTATACAGCCATATTTACATATGGCTTTATATTTATGGCTGTATAAACTATACAAGTCTCTATATAACCAACTTTACATCTCACCACTACTTTAATGCAAAAGGCCACGGGACAGATCTCATTAGTCATATAATTAATGCAAAAACAATAAGCTAACCTATTGGTTTCCATAAAGTTTCCTTCTCTTCTCACTATAAAAGAGTAAAAGTCAAATAAAAAAGCAATAAAATTGCAAAACCAATCATATCTTTTTTAAAGGAAAAAGCCAACCACCATATCACCCTTTATATCATCTGTATGAACCATCTTACAGACTGCATACACTATGGCCGATTTTTTTATTTTTTGAAAAGTACTATGGCCAAGTTTAATTCTCAAGATAGGCAACCAATGGATGTATAGACCCTATTTAACAATGTCCAATATGCATAAAAAGTATAAAATGTATATGTGTGTGTGTGTGTGTGTGTGTGTGTGTGTGTGTGTGTATATAAGTCCAATAAGCATAAAAAGTAGTTAATCCACTCTTAACTCATTATGTATCATGCTATAAGGGAATAGGATACAACTGTATAGCTATATTGTTCTTTACAGTGGTTATGCAATCCCCCAATTTAATATAAAAGACATTTAATTCTACTAATACTTTTTGTCTCCATTAGAACCCATATATATCAGCCATATAGGCAAATTTATATACATCCATACAAGCCTTTCTATATATAAATATGGCAATAGATGTTGTACAAGCTATATGATTGTATAAACAAGCCTCGAATTAAATATCTGGTTACTAAATAAGGCATAAAAATCACTTGATAAGACTTGTGGGCCCCACAGTCCAATCAGATTTCATTTAGAATAAAACATGCTACATGTGCAGTCCATCTTGAGTTCCCACATGTGATGCATGGCCTGGACACATCAACAAATAAGAACACAAAGCTCACTGTCACAAAAGTAGTATGAAGTTTCCACCAGTTAAGAAAGCCAACCGAGAGCAAAAAACAGCAACATGGTTGTAATGGAAACAGCTATGAGGTCAAGAACGTAATGAAAAACCTGGATTTTTTATTTTTTTTTATTTTTTTATTTTTTGCCTCTCTAATCAGAATATAATGTTGAGAGAATCATTATGCGGGATCCAACTTATCAACAAATGATCCAACCCACTACAACTTATAGGCTTAGAGGATCTAAGTACAGAGCCGATTGTTCCGATCTCTATGAGATCTCATCCTAATTATCTCATAAATCAGACAGATCTACATCTCATATGTACATGCATCTCAATATTCATCTCCCATTGAGAATACCTGCACAAGGGTGCACACAGTACGAGAAGCAAACCAAACCTTTAATTGATGAATATTGGCCATGCCTCGTCATGATGGCAAATTTGAATATCTATGTGCATACATTATTATGAAGCAAACACATCCATACATACAAACTCAAACATTAAAAATAAAAAAATAATAATAATAATAAAAACACTCGATATAATTCATTAAATAAATACTTCCAAGTTTCAATGACAGTTTAAAAAATTCATGATATGCTTGCAAGTATGAAGTTTGATAAAAACAGATGGTCGATGTATCTCCAACACAAATGGATTGGGCTGTTGGGGTGGGTTTGTTGCGCCAAAAAGCATTAGATATGTTGAGTTTCTGGTGGTGTCCATTTTCACTGTAATTCCATTTCCAATCGATTTCTGATATATTGTGTAATCATCCTTTAAAAAAATGTATTGTGTAATCATGGCAAAGATGAGCAATAAGTGTAAAAGATGTTCGACGAAATTCTTAAGAGACCCCATATTGCATGATTTTATCTGTCAAAGTAAAATTCTTTTCACCAATCATCATCACCACCACCAAAGCCTTATCCCAATTAATTGGGGTCGGCTGCATGAATTCTATCCCACAGTTCTAGACTATCAAGGACCAGACCTTCAATTAGACCATAGGTCATCAAGTCTTTTCTTACTACCTCCATCCATGCCCTCTGGGGCCTTCCCCTTACTCTTATTGAGCCTTCAGCATGTACCAACTCACTCCTAACTGGCACAGTCCTTGATCTCTGTTGCACATGACTAAACCATTTAGGTCTACTTTCCCTCATCTTCTAACTTGTTGGTGCAACTCCCAAGTTCCCTCAAATGCATTCATTTCTAATTCTATCCATCCTCATCTAACCACTCATCCATCTCAACATCCTCATTTCAACAACACTAATCCTAAGAATATGTTGTTCTTTAACAGCCAGCATCGTGTCCCATAAAGCACAGTGCGTCTTATATTTCACCAATCAACTATAGAAATTCTAACTGGGATAACTTGAAGGTCTTTGCCACTGTATTGGACCAGTCATTGTTGCTACCTGAGACAGACTTCCTCTGAATTTTCAAGATGGTTATGCCTGTTCAATGGTCAGCCGCCGCCCCGCCCCCCCTCTTTTTTTCTTTTTTTCACGAGTCTGTGCAAATCACGCCCTTAAACATTCTATTGTTCCTTTCTTTCCAAATCTCTCAACAGACAGCAAAAGGCATGGTATTTCCACAAGTTCCTGCCCTTGATGTGGGCCAGGCTGCTGCTCCATCGAATAATTGCCGCTTTCAGAGAGTAGCTCCTGATCCGCACAGTCAGGAACTTGTTAGAAAAGCAATTCCAAACCAAAGTTACTGTTGGGCATTGCAGAAGCAAATGAGGGCCATTGTCTGTCTGATTCACACATTACACACCTGTTTGGAAGGGCCATGCTGCAGCGTTGCAGGCCTGGAAGTTAGCCATCCCTCGAGATTCTTCCAGATTTGTTGTGAATCATTCGTGATTTTTGGACTTTCTACTTTTTTAGTAGAATTTCCAAAACTCATGATTCAGATACAACCCAAACGAACCCCATTTCCCAATTTCTGGAAACTCAACTAAGATTAGGGATCTGAAAATCACAAATTAATTTTCTCTACTCCTGAAACGACCATGAGACAAACCACAACAAAAAATTACAATATAACCCATTAAAATGTTTTGATTTTCTAATTCAACCATTGCAAATACCCACTCAACTTTTTAAATGTTTAATATCTAGCGTTCCCTCCAAAAACACTCTTGAACAACAAAAGGCCTATTTACAATAACTCTCTAGAAGATCTTCAACCAAAATTCAGGAAAACACCCGTAGCTTCATGTCTTTGAGTAACCCTCAGGTCGCCACCACTGCGGCCGGGGAAATACATACCCAGCCCGTTTTGCTACTTCCAGAATATTCTCATTTCCGATACTTCGGTCCGATTCCTTTGATAGTGCCTTCACCATATCTAGAAGATTCTTGATATTTGAACTCTCGGGTATTTTCTGTGTGGTAATCAGCTTCCCGCCTCTATCTGAACCTGCAGCCTTTTCCTCCGATGGACCTTGAATCGAAGGCGGCAGTTTCCGAGGCCCAGGGACATTGGTTGAACCTTTCTTAGCAATTCCCATAGCTTCTTTGAATAGCTTCAGTGGTGGATATCCTAGCGGGTTGCTGGATTTGCTGCATCTAAAATTTGGAAACACGTCAATAGGTAGTCCTGCATTTTTACCGGATGGATCTCTCTCCAGATCATGATGTATATCAGATGGCAAATTCTCTATTCCAGTATCTTTGCTAGCTTGTTTCGATGGTGGATCTTTCGATGCATTTGGGATTCCATCAGTAGGCTTCGATGGCTGATCTTTGGCAGGGGATTTGGTTGGGAGTTTTTCTGGAGATTCTGAAAAAACTAGATTTTTTGCAGCTGGAGATTCACCATAAGGAAGGATAGCATTTCGCTTGCTAGAAGGCCTTTTACCATTGCCTGGAGGAAGTTCAGGCAACGCTAGAGCCTTAGATTTTTTAACACTTTCCCAATCTTTTGCTGCAACTTCAATTGAAGAATCTCCTGATTGTTTTGAGAATTCCGGGTTCCTTTCTGCCAGAGATTTCTCCTTTGAAACTTCCAGTGAGGCTGGAGCCGTGGATTCTTGAAAAGTTTCCGTATATTTTGCTGCAACTTCATTTGAAGAATCTCCTGTCGATTTTGACAACACTAGATCCCTCTTTGCTGGAGATTTTCCCTTCGAAATGGTGGCATCTGCATCCCCGACATTGTTTATTCTCTCCAGCAACTCTGAAGCAGTAGATTGTCTGAAAGAATCTCCCTTTGACTTCAAAAACCCTAGATCCTCCTTCCCCAGAGATTTTCCCTTCGGAACAGTGGCATCAGCATCACCGATATTGTCAATTCCCTGCAGCAGCTCCACAACCATAGACTTTCCAGAAGAATTCCCCTTCGACTTTGAAAACACTAGATTCTTCTCAGCAGCAGGAGATTTTTCTTCTGAGGCATGGGGTCTCTTCGTGCTCCTCTCTACGAACCCTAGATTCGCACCATCCCTTTGACAAACTTCTCCGACAACATCTGGAGGAGCAGTGACAGCATCTGCTGCATTATCGCCACTGCCGATCCTCAGCGGCGACAAAGAATATCCCTTTGGCTCCGGAGAACTTAAATCCGGAGATTTTCCGGTAAAAAATCGAGACTTGATCCTCTCAAAGAACCCTAGATCCTTCTCCACCAGGGATTTTCCCTTCGAATCGATCCTCGAAAGTCCTAGATCAACAGAAGCATTGACATTCTCGACGCAATGCGGCTCCGAGAAGCGGATTTTCTTTGTTTTACTCCCGGAAGAAGACCCTAATTCAATCCCGACCGTTGATTTTCTCTTGGACGGAGAAGATCTCGCGGAAAATCCACCGTCATCACAGCCCTCAGCAGCATCAGCGTCGGCATCTTTGTTGAGATTACCTAGGGTTTCTGCGGACATTTCTTGAACACCTGGTCGAGATTTTCCGTGCGCAGAAGCTTCTCCTTCCTCTTCTTCCTCCTCGTCGGAGGAGCTGTGAGGGGGAGAGCAGATGAAGATTCCGGTGGAATATTCCGGGATCTGGCCAGAATATCCGTCGTCGTCTCCGGCGGACGAGTCGACGAGGCCATCTACAGATTCGCCGCGGAAGAGGGAGCGGCCGAGATCGAACTCTTGAGAGATAGAGACGACACAATCTCCGGCGATTTCACCGAACGGATCCATCGCCCACTGGTTTATGCGCTTTCTGAAGTAGGTATCCTCTTCTGGGAAGCGGAACAGGTGAAACCCCGGCCACACCGGGAAGCGGATTGCCTGTTACCCCGGCCACAGAGATATCTCTGTGCCCAGAGCTGTGTGGGACCTATAGAAATGTTCGTTACAAATCCACACCGTCCATTAGTTTTGAAAGATGCAATAGGACATGATTCTTAAGATTACGAATATCCAACACTCCTGTGAGCCACACCACACGAAACGGTGGGGATTGAACGCCCGCCGGTGACAGAAGTTTTGTATCAGGAGTATATTTGTTCCTGCAGTTCATCTGAGTGGTATTAATTTTGAATGGCATATAAACATCATGGTCAGCTCCAGGAAGGTTTCAACGGTGGACATCGTTGATCACACTGTTTTGTTGGTGTTGCCCATATGAGTTTTGGATCTACCATATTTTTAGATTCTTGTCCTATCCTGAATTTGTCACCAGCATCTCTGTGGACCCTTATACATCCCTGGGGTCATGTGTAATCCACTCTCTACTAGGGCCGAAAGTTGGGCCCGACGACCAACACGGCATTGGGTTGAGCTAAGGAAGGATGTGTCGGTCCGGTCTTGAGCTTGGGTTATACAAACACTAACTAACCTGATAAAAGTTGAGGTCTCAGCTTGCCAAACCCAACCCTAACTTGATTGATATACAAGTTACTTGTAAATTATAATTAACTGTGGATCCCCTGTCTTGAAGGCACAAGATATTCCAGTGCCAATGGGTCTCATTGGTCCACATTATTTTCAATGACTCAAGCTAACAAGATACATTGGATTTTTCTCCTAAATAGATTGCGTGCTCCACAACACGGCTTTTTAGAATAGTTGCCCTATATATTAGCTTGTTTGTTTAGAAAAAATTAAAGTTCTTTCCAATAAATAATTACATATATAATTAATAAAATTATAGATACAAAAAAAAAAAAAAAGATGTATTGAAATATAATAAATTAATGTCATAACGAAAATATTAGCATGTATCCACCGACCAACTGGCCAAGCCCGCTTGGATTGGGCTTGGGTTGAGAATTCCCGACCCGAGGTTTGGTTAGGGTTGAGGTATAGGAACCTTGGCTTGGGCTAGGGTTGAGCACCAACCTAACCTAACCCGCTCAACTTTTAGCCCTACTCTCTACCCTATCCAAGACGGCGGGCTAATATGATGTATACATTTTATATCCATTCCGTACGTTCGTTCTTTCTCCCTGCATGATTCAAAAAATGAAGAATCTAAATCTTAGGTGGACCATATTCTAGTAAACAGCGGTGATTGAACACACTACCATTAAAAACTTCTTACCACACACCTTAATGCTTCATTACTGTTTGTTTGCCATCAAATCCATTGATAATGTCATATAAGCCTGGATGAAGGGAAGAAAATAAATATCAGCATGATCCAAAACTTTGGTGACCCATTTATGATCAATCAATGCTATTTTATATGGTATGGTCCACCTGATCATTGGATTTACTTCATTTTTGGGATCTCAAGCAGTAAAATGATTCAAAAAAAGATGGATGGTGTGGATGGGCATTGATCAGGTACTACCTCTATCAAGACCTAGCTAGAGATGGACAATCCAGGCTTGTGGGCTAATTGTGATCTATATGTTTAATCTATTCTGTCCATCTACTTTGATAGATCATTTCAACGCATAAGCCCAAAAAAAAAAAATAATAATAATAAATAAATAAATAAATACGAATCAAATGTTAAATTGAACCACACAACATGAAGCATCGTAGATAAGCCCACAGGAACTTCTTAAAAGCCACAAAAGTTTTGGATGAAGCTGATATTTTTGTTTTCCCTTCATACAGGTCTATGTGACCTTGTGAAAATGTTAGATGGCAAATAAACATCGCCATGGGCTCTAGAAAGTTTTCAACGGTAAGAGTTCAGCCATTTCCTTACCTACTTTTTCTTATCGTGCAGCCCACTTGAGTTTTGGATCTGACTAATTCCTTAGGCTATGGCGTGTAACACGATGAGGAAAAAACCAATGGACGGGTGGATTTCTCACTAACATCATAATGGACCCCAAGCAGTTCTCCCCAATTTCGCTCCCATCCGTAGTACGTATAAAGCGTTACATGCTAGCGGTTCGTCATTAACGAGTAAGAACTTCCGTCTCTTCCCTCATCTCTCATGAAAAGAGATTGTGTTGTTGCTTTGTTTCCTTTATCTAATAAGGTATACCTTTGGTTCAGGTTAAAATAAAACTTCTCTCTCTCTCGAGTATCGTTGCTCTTCCTATGACATTTATAAATAATTTATATCTCAAAATTCTTACCCTTGTGCTTCTTATATAAACCCAAATAATCTTTTCTATAAATAGATTCCGACAACTCTTACTAGTCTCTTGAAGATTGAATTGTATGTTGTATGTTGTTTGATCCTTTGCATGTTTCCTTTGATGGTTAATTTTTATTTTGATATCATGGTTGCATGTTATGTTTATCCTTGCTTTTATATGCTGGATATACAATTTTTAATATTATATAAGAATGGAGATTAACAGGACTGTAAGATCAAGGAAAAATGTCAAACTAATTGATGAAAAATACTGTGGCACCTATTTATAGGAATAAAGGAGACATACAAAGCAATACTAACCATCGTGAGCTTAAACTTATAAACCATAATACAAAACTTTAGGAGAGTGATTAAGCAAAAACCAACACATGAGAGGAATGTATCAAAAGATCAATTTGGTCTCTTGCCCGAGTGGTCTACATGGCCTTTATTAACTTAAAGAAAGCATATGATATGATCCCTAGGAAGTTAATCTTATAAGTGTTGGTAAAGAAAGGAATTTCAAGAGGATTTATTGACATGATTAATGATATGTGCGAGGGAGCGATAACAAGTCAAGTAAGTTCCCGACTATTATGGGCTTGCATTGGAGTTTAGCATTGAGCTTGTACCTTTTCTTATTGATTATGGATGAGTTAACGAGACATTTGCAGAAGGGACCTCATGTTGTATATTGTTTGCACGTGATATAGTTTTGATTGACTAAACGAGGGAGGGCCCCAACACAAAGCTAGATTTATGGAGGGATGTTTTAGAATGGAAAGACCTTAAAATTTGTCAAATTAATACAAAGTATACGGAGTGCAATTTTGATAACAATATGAGTGAAATGAGGAATTAATCTAGACTGCTGCCTAGGAGGTTCTCCAAAAATGACCACTTTGAAAACTTTGGATCAATAATTCATGAGAGTGGAGAGATTGTGAAGGATGTTGCCCATAGAATTCAAGTTAGGTGGAAGAAATGGAGATGTGCCTCTAGAATTTCTTATGATTGTTGTGTACCACTCAAATTGAAAGTGAAATTTTATAGAATTGCTATAAGACTAATTTTACTTTATGGGACAAAATGTTAGGCAATTAAGGAACAAAATGTTTATAGGATGTGTAGCTGAAGTGAGGATGCTGTGAAGGATTAGTGGCAAGATTGAGGAAGGACAGAGTTAGAGATGAATGCATTTGAACATACAAGTAGCACCAATAGCTAATAAAATGAGAGGAAGCAGACTTGATGGTTCGATCATGTGCAAAAGAGAGCAAGAACCAGCCCAGGGAGGTTTCTGACAAAGCTGCATTCACAGACAGGAAAGGACCAGCTCAAATCGATGTTCAGCAAGGTCTGATCTACTCAATATCTACTAATTATAATTGAAAATAGTCAAGTGTCCGGATGGATTTCAAAAATAGTTATAGTTAAGCCTATGTGCAGTTAATTTAAATCAGAGTTTTTATTATGACATGGTTGCCACTCTGGTTAAGAGACTAGCTGGGGGTTCCATTCCCACCCTCGTTACTTTTTACTAATAATAAACACTACTACTCAACGAGTGACTTGACTCAAACTGTGAGACACTTCGAGTTAACAGAGTGATCAAGTCAGATCCAGAACCGAGTTTCTATGAGACTGCTCAAAAATCACACCGAATCAAGTCCGACTCATCCAAGTTTCAAGTTGAGTGAGTTTCAGAACTATGCTCAAGAATGGGTCCACCAGCACAAAGTCACTATAATCAAACGATGGACCCACCAGTACAAAATGGGTGCATCAAGACACTCTGCATTCCTGCTAACCGAATTCCTTGACTCAGCACTATTAGAGGACTGACTGTAAAGGGGCAACTGAAGTTTTTGTTTTTTGAAGGCGGCACCATTCATTACTACTATTGGGGAGAAGATGAGATATTGCAACGCAATGTGTGAGCACTTCTCCAGCAGTCCTGAAATCAAATACTTGTAAATGCAATCAAATGCAGCAACAATGTGTTTTCTGGAGAGCATGTTTTAAGACCCTTGAGAGAAAAAGAGAGATCACTACTCATTCATACAATCACCATATTTATAATTGTAAAGACCAAACAATAAGGAGCCCTCCATGCGCACATGAGCGCATTTGCTGTTGCTCAACCCATGGCGTACTTCTGGGTCCAGCTTCTTGCAGTAGTCTCGTACTTGCTCCTGTCTGTCTTGTACATGTGAGCAATCTCAGGCACCAGAGGGTCATCAGGGTTCGGATCCGTCAACAGAGAACAGATTGACAGCAGTACCTGAAAAATGCAAACAAAGAGTCCTTCCAATCTGCTCGAACAATAACAACTTTGTGAAACTAAGGGTGTGTCTGGAGGCACTGTAGAATTGAATCACAAAAACTACTTTGGTAGAGCAGTTCGGAGAAGTGGAAAATGACTATATTGCAATTATACCTTAGCATCAAGTCATCAACATCCAAGAATAGGGCTCCAAATTGCAGTGATGTTACTTTCATGTTGTACTTGAAGTTAAACTAACTGCAATCAGAGGTCTACTTGGCCACGGAGACTAGTAAACCATCACAATTTGGTCATCTCCAAAAATTTGCAATTCGATTCTCCAATTTACTCATTCACCCGAATGCAATCCAAAATGTCCAGCATGCATCAAGATATAGCAGCCACCCTGATGTTTTGGGGCTCAATAAATTATTATTTTCTCAAGGACTGGATTTGGAACATCCACCAATAGAAGGGATTTTCCAAATTCAAGCTTCTGACATCTCAGTAGGATAATATCTAGTAACAGTCAAGCGTTCATCTCCACCAAATGCTTTGCTGCACAACCCAGAAAGTCATTCATAGGCCAGTTGAGCCCAACCTTGAATGAAACCACAATCTGAAAATCACATAGAATGGATGATCCTTCTAGACCATCATGTATGTAGATTAATTTGGATCAATAACAACTCTCTTTTCAACCATCTGCTTTTAAGGCCTCTGAATGGGTGGTTAGAATCTGGCTCACCAAGGATGTGGCCACCTGATAGACAATTGAGATGGCTACATGCACAATGGTAATGAGCATCTAACCACATAGGTTAGGTAGGTGTCCCTATCTAGATTGCTCCTCTTAACCCACAAGATTCATTCGTTTTAAGTTTATTCTGAAATCTTTAAAACCAAGAAAGAAAAGGGATGGAAATCAGATTGGAATATCATCGGAAGTAGTGAATGACATCACGTATGGTTTTTAGACAAAAACCTTTGGTCTGGTAAATACATGGTACCCTGTCACTGGGTAACTATATTCAATCCACTCAGTAGAAAGAGCAAACTGGGAATATGTTGCGGTGCAGTGGGTGGATGAGAGAGTGAAGAACAGTTAAAGGCTAGAGAACGTAATGACGCAAACCCCATAGTGGGTGATGAGAAAAACCATAAATGACATTCCATCTAAAACTAGGGTTTGTGACAAGGAAGTTTTGGTTTCAATGGGTTGGATTGGGAAGGGGGTGTTTGTCATCCAATATCCAAGATGTGGCGAGTTTGATAGTGAAGACCCAGTTGAAAATAACACAAACAGACAACTGCATCCATACAAAGTGTCCTTTGAATGGACAGTCAAGATGAAAATAAATTCAATGGGAGAAACTGATAGCTAGGCATCATCTGGTTAGTGCGGTTTTCAGCCAAGTGCATATCCAGACATGACAGCTAGGATCCACTTCCCTGCCTGCCACATCTCTGGTATTGAGTTGCAAACGTCACTTCCTGATCCAGAGGGGCAGATCAAAGTCAAACCCTGAACAGAAAAGGAGAGGGTGCCAGGAAGGTTTTGAAATTTTTTCTTTTCACCTGACGCAGATGTGGATAACATCAATCATAACCTTCTGCACTATATTCGATAACGGCCAATGCTTGATGTATTCTAGTGAATGTCCCTGTTTGCATGATAGAAAAACAGAAAAAGTAAATGGTAGAGATTATGAACCTTGGAAATGGTTAACGCAGGGCTCCACTGCTCCTTCAAAATGTCAAGGCAAATGCTGCCATTGCTGTTTATATTTGGATGGAAAACCTTTGTCCTGAATGCGACCTGCACAATTTACAGATAGCATCCACAGGATAAGGATGGCAAAATTAACATGCACCATTCCAGTATGACATCAGAGTATTATAATACTGAAGGATTACTGAACAGCACAGTGTTAAATCAGCGAACCAGAATGCTTATGAATTATTAAATCGCATTGTGGTAAACCATGCATAATTGATCTTTTAGGGGGCATTTGGATCGTAAGTTACTTAAGATAAGCAACTTATGCTTTAAGAAGCTTATCTTGATTTCTACTTATTAAACTGAAGTGATTAAGTAACTTTAAATAAAAAAAGTTACTTATATTTGACCATAAACCAAACTTACTTATCTCAAATAAGTTACTTATCTACTGCTGTAAGTAGAAAAAGTTAAACTTATTTGGTAGTATCCAAACGGGCCCTTAGGGTTAGCTTTTTGTCCTCTTTCTTAATGAAACGAGATATGATGCTTAATTCATACCCTTAACAGTTGCTCAAGATATTTCATGGTTTCATTTTATCATACTCTATCCTACCTACAAAGCATGGATAACAAGTTTTACTTGTATAAATATCTAATTATTCTTGTGCATAGGGAACCTTGTTGCTCTGGAAGAAGCACCAAGTACAATCTGTACAAAATGAAGTACCACATTGTGGACTGTGATAGAAGACCTATAATGCAGGGGCATTTTCACACCGGGCTCGAGTAGGGTTGCATGTGGGATGCAGGGACACACTCAAGGTAGGCGGCCCGTGTGAGGCGGGTGGCTCGTGTGAGGCGGTACCCATGTGATTTGGGGCCCACGAGGGGGGTTCAGCCGAGGTCCTAACCCATGAGATGTGGGGCCTGAGCTATGAGATAAAGGGATTGATTAACCACTTGCTCTATAAGCTCGAACTCTTAGAGCATGGCGAATCACAATGTAGGTTGAAGCACTAAATTTTAAACATGTTAAGCAAATTCTAAAACCATATCTAAAAGTTGGGTTGGATTAGGATTATGTAAATGTATGATCATCAATGCCTTATCCCAACAAATTGGGCTCAGCTACACCAATCTTGTTAGGACTATAAGACCCAATCTTATTAGTACTACAAGAGCCTAGTCAAATTCAGGTCAATGCTTTGAACATGGTAATCAAACACGAACTCGACCAAATTCCAGTTTTATACCGCTGGTGCACAAGGCCCACATATTGACAACCTTAGGTGAAAGACAATGAACAGAGTGTCTGACGCGGGACAACTAACCACTTGCTCTAAAAGCTTGAATTGATAAAGCGTGGCGAATCAATCCCTTTATCTCATAGCCCAAGTCAGACCCTTGGCCGAACCCACCTCATGGGCCCCACTTAACATAGGCCCTGCCTCACACGGGCCACCCACCCCGAGTGTGCCCCCGTTTCACACAGGCCACCCCACTTGAGCCCAGTGTGAAAATGGCCCTACATTAATCACCCCCGATGAGAAGTCTTGAACGTGAGACCTCCCGCTCTGATACCACTTTGTTAGCGGACAATCGGCCAACGCACCAAAAGCCCAAGAGGTATTGGGGAAGCACCAATTTATTCATATATTTTAGCTCTCAAGCAAACCTAGGTGAGCCCTCCTCGTGGGCAACCCCCGCATTGCATGGGTCCCTAAATCTCACGGTCCCACAATGGGTCCCACCTCGTGGTCATCCTGCATCTCACAGGCCTCACCTCGTGGGTCAACCCCCCACCCCCAATGTAGAGAGAGGGTGCATCCTTGGAGTCACACCAAGATACCCCTGCATCATCCACCCACATCAATGAGGAGACTCGATCCTTGGGCTCCCGCTCTAATACCACTTTTGAAGCAAGACAACCAATCATTTGCTCTAAAAGCTCAAATTGATAAAGCGTGTCGAATCAATCCATTTATCTCATAGCCTAGGTCAAGCCCTCAGCTGAACCCCCCTCGTGGGCTCCACTTCACATGGGTCCCACCTCACACGGGCCGCCCACCCCGAGTGTGCCCCTAATTCACATAGGCCACCCCACTAGAGCCTGGTATGAAAATACCCCTGCAATAGTGTCCAAATGGAATATCAACTCCAGGTTGGTTGCACATATGTATTCTACTGTTGACCCAGCCACAATGTACATGTTTTTTTTAAAGTAATGAATATTCTTAAAGGCAAAAAAAAAAAAAAAAAGTAGAAGAAGAAGAAGAAACAAAGCAAAATAAAAAGCAATACAATAGCCAAAAGGCTTTAAAAACCCAAATCTATCCAGGAAGCCAATCTCTTACAAAACTGAGAACCCTATTGAAAACACCCAACACCAAGTTGCTTTGATCTTAAAGCGGCAACCATTACGTTCTGCCCAGATGCACCAAAGGACAGCTGAGAGTGATAATCCTAAGAAGATTTCCTATGCCTCTTCCAGCAACCCCAGAACGACGAGGGAAACAGATCTTCAATCGAACCCGGCATAAGCCACTGGATTTTAAGAGATTGAAGCACGTTGGACCAAACTTCACTTGTGAAAGAACAGTGAATGAATAAGTGGTCCATTGTTTCAGCATCCCCATAGCACAACAAGCATACATTAGGGAGGACCCTGCAATGTACATGTTTGACTCATGTCTTTAGTACAAAAGTGGTATCTATAGTATCGCATCAGTACAGGGTGGTTGGGCAGTCACCCTCCATCACACATGCACATGTGAGGTCCTTGTAAATGACTTTACGATGAATGAATATATAGCATATTCCATTGAGACATTGCAATGGACTCTCCACTATAGGTTTCCCTTTCCTTTTGTTCTCTGGACAACCTTCAGAAAAGGAATCGGGCCCTTACCAATAGGTGCTTAATGAGCTAGGAAAATGCTGCATCAGTCAAAAACCTCTTTATTCATTGTACTGCAGCACGGAAATTTGGAGTGAATTATTTTGGATGTTTGAAGTCGAGTGGATCATGCTAGGTTCATTGGGCCTTGTGATAGATGGACAAACCGGCGCTCATTTCAATCCTCATGGAAAAATCCTTTCCTTTGGAGAATGCTGCCATTAGCAATCATGTGGAGAATATGGAAAGAAGAACTTATAAAGATCTCCATTCTAGTGATGAGCAGATGGTCAGAACCAGTGTTTTAACTAGCGAATAGTTTGTTGCACAACGTTCACCACTCTAAAGCATGAGGTGTAAGCTACATAGTGTGTAGTGTAGGTTTAATCAAGGTTGTGCTTGGTTGCACCAATTTCATTATATTTTGCACCAAATTAGACTGGTTAATAATTTGCAAAATTTCATGATATCTAGTGCAACCAAATGCAACCTAAAGTAATAGGAAAGGGTAATGAAAATATAAAGGTAAAGAAAGATCCACGAAATTGATTCATTAACGTCACTTATATTATTTTACTAAAAACATTGAAAAGAATAATTAATTTTTATTAAAAATATTTTTTATTGAAAATAGAAAAATGTAACAAATCATTGAAAACATTAATTGATTTTACAGTAGTGAAAAATAACTTGTAATGTGAGCTACGTAGCATGTAGCATAGTCTATGTAATGTGTAGTGTATGCAAATTATCATGCAGTGTAGGCTACATGTGACTTAAGCTATTTTCATGAGCTACATAGCGTTAATGCTAAGCCACATTACATAGTGTAAACAACACGCTACATAAGAGTAGCTTTTTTTTTTTTTGAAAAGTCACAAATTATATTAATAAAGGAAACAACAAAGAAAAGTAGCCTGCACCAGACAGCGGGAGAGCTACAAAGGCTACTATGAACCTAAAAACAGCAAATTACAGCCTTTTAATTTTTCTACGTTAACAGCCGATTCAGCGACTAGAAATCTAGCTCTGGAAGCGACATAGATGGCTGATTTGGAAATCCCGTTAAAACACCTGTCATTTCTTTCTTCCCAAACAGTCCACCAGACAGCGAGAATCGCCGTTCTCCAAAGAGACAACTTATTCTTGGGGATGCACCGTCAAAACAATAATTGGGGATGCACCTCTTCATAATTCTCCATCATCTGCTCATCCAATTCACTTCATAGTTCGAAGGAGGTAATTTTAGGTTCTCATTGACCTTTTGTCAAAGCGGACTGTATGTCCCATCTGCCTTCTAGTTGGTGCAAGTTAAACATGGATGGGAGCTATATGGGAAATCCTAGTCCATGATTCCAAGTGTTCTCAAGGATGAACAAGGCTTAATGATGTTTACCTTCTCAGGTCTCATGGGAATGTGATCCTTGAATCGGGCTGGACTCCTGGCAATCAAAGTTGGAATGGATATTTCAGTATTGCCCTCTCAGGTCCAATGGGAATGTGATCCTTAAATCGGGCTGAACTCTTGGCAATCAAAGTTGGGAGTGGAGATTATGCAAAATCAAATGGAAGGTACACGTATAATCAAGGAGGAATCGAAAAATGCAATTGCTTGGGCATCTAGTGTTTCTCCTCATCTTTGGAAACTATCCTACATCTTTAATAAATTGAGATTGACATCTTGGTCAAAGACAATTCTTGCTAAGTGTATTAACTGCAAATCAAATTGTATCGCTGATTCTCTGGCTAAGGATGGGGTGCATAGATCTTCTCATAGTATAGGGGACATGTATCCATTGCCTTGATGGATCTTGTTTCCTGTGTTTCACTTTTCCATTTTGAGGCATTTTAATAAAGTCTTGCTATCAACAAAAATAATAATAATAATAATAATAAAAGCTCCTCTTTTAAGCTTAAAGCTTCCACTACATGGTGGTATGTCCACCATGCGTACATGAAGCAGCTCCACTGCAAGAAACTTTAGCTTTCATGAACTAAATTCTCATTAGAATTTCAATACCTTTTTGAGAGAATCATCTCCCAATAAAACAGTAACTTACCTTCTAGAAGTACACTCCACAGCAAGATAGTTCTTGCATCTTTTTGAGAATGTCATTTAAGAATCACAGTCTCTATGTAGTAGCCATTCTCCAGCCTCTACCAAACCCAGTAAAGAAGGGTCATGTAAAGTAGGGAGCAGATTGTCGAACTATCAAATTTTGAGTTATCCATAAAAAATAAAAATAAAAATATTTTAAAATAACGAAAAAACAGTACATGAATATCTATCATTCAGAGAGATACACGGATATCAATGTAAGTAGGTGCGGTTAATGATTATTGCAGAAGGCAAGTGTTCATCACGTCCTATACGTTGCATCAAGTGTTCATTAAATGTGCCATGTAACACAAAACAATGCAAGAAGCTTGTAGGCTACCTTGTTGAGCTACAAGATCAATTGCGTCCCAGTAGAAGTTATACCCCAGCATCTTTATAGCCTCGGGAATTTGAATAAAAATTAACCAGATCCATTTATAACTAATGTTCCAGACTAATCTCATGAAAAGTTACAAGCGAAATTGATAATGCAAGAGTAATTCCAAGCCAGTAACATATAGATAGCATGGCCATAAAGCTCCATCACCAGTAACTTGGATTTAATGCAATACCTTAGGTGGTTTAAATGGATAGTCTGGAGGAAAATGAATAGTGACTAGAAAGACGCCCCCTGCATAAGGACTGTCTGGGGGTCCCATAATTGTTGCTTGCCAGTGAAACATGTCTTCAGCAACAGGGCCTGTCAGATGTCAGCATGTGCAATAAGCATAGGGCAGAAATATCCAACAATAACATGCAAGTTTTTTTTAAAAAATAATTTCATTGTAATGCAATGTTGGACCAGATGGACCACACATGTAACAATTCTATCCAAAATCAAAAGTGATTGCACTGTTTGCCCTAAAAATCCAATCCAGTGATTAGGAGATAAATATCAACCGGATCTCTTGAATATGCAAGCAAACATACAGCTTGTACAGCATGTATAGTCATCTCTATAGTAGAAAACACCCATATGGTTGTACATAAATGCATGTGGCTGATTTACAAGGTGATGGAAATAAAAGTACTAGTAGCATTGAATGCACATTATATATCAAGATTGAGGATTACATACCTACATACAAAATATAGTAGCTATAAGATTGTATACCAAGCCCTTGCACATTATATGCAAAGATTTAGAGTGGAATTCATAACTCTTTATATCAATCGGATAGCATTAAATAGGGTGTACACACTCACCAGATGCGTAAATCGAGAATTATACTCAACCACATAGCATATACACTCTAGAAAAGATTCTAGAGTAGATATAAAGGAAATATGACTTGTTTAGGAGTCTTTATTTGCACTTTTTCATCAATCTATTTTATTAATAATAATACTTTACAAATAAAGTTTTTATTTATAAAGTACATCCGGTAGAATATATCAATATATTTTAGGGCCTGTTTGGGCAGATGGATTTCGATGTATTGAGGTGTATAGAATTAGCTGATATGACGCATTTCATGCTTTCAGTGGACGGTCGGGTGGTTTGGGTGTAGACGGCAATCCCAAGACTAGCTACGGTTCTGTTTGGGTGTTGTGGTATTGAGAAATCCCACCAACTAATGTTGTTTGGAAAACGAGGAATTGCTTCCAAGGCCATGGGGAGCCGCTTCAGAGCAACCTATTGCGGTTGGTGGCGGCGACATGGCTCTTCGTAGTTCTCTTCCTAACATCGAGCTACACCGCCAATCTCTCATCGATGCTCACAGTATCAGATCTTGGACCGAGCATCGTCGACGTCGCTTTCCTCAAGAGGACTCAAGCAGCGGTTGGGTGCAATGGAAACTCCTTCATAGTCAAGTATTTGGAGGTGTTGGGCTTCAGTCCATATAACATTAAGAGAATCGCGTCCATTGATGACTATCCTGAGGCGCTATCAAACGGTGAGATTGCCGCGGCCTTCTTCGTCACTCCACATGCCAGGGTATTCCTTGCCAAATACTGTAAAGGCTACACCATGGCTGGACCTTCCTACAAGCTCGGCGGATTTGGATTTGTAATCACATGTTTCACTCTCCTCCCTTTTGATTTTGTTTATCCGGGTGGGGTGTTATATACACCATACATTTGGTGTATGCACCATGATGTTCTAACTATGTCCAACGGTGGCGATGAGCTAGACTAGCGTCGCCACCGTTGGATGAATAGGATGGTTAAAGATGATAATGCATCAGGAGATCCCTAACAATTGACGGCCAGGATCCTTCAATGGATGTGACTTTTGGGCATCTTCGAGGTAACCAAATGCCATTTCACAAGCATCTGTATTTGTGTAACCAATTTCTCCTTTCAATACAATGACATAGGTGTTTCCAAAGGGTTCGGCATTGGCATCCGATGTATCGGAGGCGATACTACAAGTAACAGAGAGCGGAGAAATGCAGGAGATAGAGAAAGGACTATTATCCTCTTCCAAGTGCTCGAGCTCAGGGACTGCCTGCTGACGGATCTACTGTCTTGAGAAGATGGCCATTGTCGAGCATGACAATGCAAATCGATGTTGTCCACAGGATACGGTCACCAACATGTGTGAGAGAGCTGGCATCGAATCCAAGGAGGGATTTCGCAATCCCTCCATATCTCTAGCGAATACAGCAGGAGAGTAGAGTAGGTGGGATTTGAGAATCCTATCCCACCTAATACACCGAAATCCATTTGCGCAAACAGGCCCTTAGAGATCTAGATCAATCTACTTTATTCATGATATACTTTGTTTATAAGTAAATACAGTAGAATTCCGATAGAGATTGACACTCTTTTGTTTTAAGTGTAATACCTAATTGGTTTGGTAAATCCTCGCACCAATTATGTATACAATGAGGATCCCAACCATTAATGCAGTTTTCATACCAAACTATCTAAATATTTATAAAAATCCCTTGGATGCAGTTATCCAATTGTGATACATACAAGAACATAAAGAACTAGCGGTGTTTTAAATAGCGGTAGCGTGATGCGTAGCGCTCAGCCCTCTATAGCGTGTAGCGTAAATACGTAGCGTGTAGCGTAAGCTACACGATATTTCTATTTTTTAATTTAAAAATAGGACAAATATAATAAATAGTGAAAAAAAAAGGGAAAAAATATTAAAATGCCTAAAAGATAATTCATTTTATCAATTATAAGCATGTTCCAAAAAGTTATTAGTTATCATTTATCAAAAGCCAATCCACATATATAAGCCAAATCAAATAATTATCACATCTACAACTTCCTAAGCAAACCACTTTAATTAATAATGTCTAATTGAAACTACAAGTCACAATTATGAAAAGCCATAAAAATCCCATAGGTTAAAAGTATCAAGTACAATACAAGTGTCACATTCCTCAACATTAGAAATAAAGAAAACGTGAAAAAATAATTAAAAAAACTAAAATAGTAAAAAAATACATTGTAGCTTACGCTACGGACGCTACGCGCTACGTAGCTGTAGCGTACGCTACGACCCCTGTAGCGCACACTACAGGGGATTTACGCTATTTGAGACGCTACATAGCGCTACGGCCATGCTACGCTACGTAGCGTACGCTACCGCTACGCTACGGGCGCTATTTGAAACACTGAGAACTAGAACCTAAATTCACAAATCTGAAAAGTCATGCCAATTTAGAGATCTAGATCCTCAAAGATGTCACAATTAGCTCTAATCAACTTAACTGGAAATAATTGGAAAAATAAAAAATAAAAAACAACAAATGACAGATCAAATGTAGAATTGGAACACACGAACCCTAACGCATTGCACTGGAGGGGCTCCAAAAGTTGTAACACTAATAAAAACTTGAAGCCCATCGCAGAAAACCAAGAGAACTAAATTCAATTTATTCAAGGTTATCATAAAAAATCCCCTCTTAAGTCCATATAAACTTTATAGTTTATATAGCCATATTTACATATGGCTTCATATAACTACATGTCTTTATATAACCTGTAACCGTCTTTACATTTTATCACTAATTTAATGCAAAAGGCCACGGGATCTCATTGTTTATATGATTAATGCAAAAAACAAAAAACCCATTGGTTCCCATAAAGTGTCCTTTTCTACTCGCTATAAAAGAGTCAAAGCCAAATAAAAAATAAATAAAATTGTAAATAAATACTCTCAAACCAATCATATCTTTTTTAACGGTAAAAACCAACCGTATCTCCCTTTATATCATTTGTATGAACCATTTTACAGACTGCATACACTATGACCAAGTTTAATTCTCAAGATAGGCAACCAATGGATATATAGACACTATTTAACGATGTCCAATCAGCATAAAAAAGTACTGACTCCACCCTAACTCTTTATATATCATGCTCATGTTGTACCATAAAGGTTGTTACGTAAAGGTAACGGTGGCAACCGTTACAAGTTACGGGGTCGTAGCAGCTGTAACAACTTTTATGAAAAAAAATGACTTGTGACCGCCGTTAACGCCCGTTACGCCCCTTCTAAAAGTCATAACAGCCCTGTAATGGTTTTGTTATGGGGCAAATACAATTTTTTTGGATTTTTTTTTTCAATGTTATAGGGCGGATACAAGTTTTTCAGACTTTTTTTTCAATTAAAAAAGAGATTATAGCGGTTGTTATAGGGGCCATAACAGCCGTCACAACCCGTATTGTAAAGGTAATGATGGTGGCCATTATGGCCACCGTTACCGTTACGGAATACCTCGATCATGTTGTAAGGGAATAGTATACAAGCGTACAGCTATATTGTTCTTTACAGTGAGTATGCAATCCTCCAATCTTACTACATAAGACACATTTATTTCTACATACTTTTGTCTCCATTAGAACCCATATATATCAGCCATATAGGCAAATTTATATACATCCATGTATAAATCGGACCATAGATGGTGTGCAAGCTATATGATTGCTTATATGAGCCTCAAATTAAATATCTGGTTAATAAACAAGGCATAAAAAATAACTTGAGTTCCCAAATGCGATGCATAGCCTGGACACATCAACAAATCAGAATGCAAAGTTGGATAACGCAAAAGTTGTATGAAGTTTCCACCAGTTAAGAAAGCCGGCTGAGAACAAAAAACAGCAACATGTTTGTAATGGAAACAGCTATGAGGTCAAGAAACGTTCTGCGCGGGGGATGCAGCCTTAACCAGATTTCTTTCTTCTTTTTTCCTTTCTTTTTTTATTTTGGCTCTCTGACCTATATATATATATATATATATATATATATATATATATATATATATATATATATATATATATATATATAAAATATTTTTTCCCTTTTTTATTATTGGAAAAGCCCAACCAGAATATAATGGTGAAACATCTACAGAAATATGAAGAATTCAAGATATTGGAAAACATCAAACAATTTCAGCCAAACCTATTATGCCCATTCAACATATTATCGCTTGAAAAGGAACAGAAACAGTCAACTAACGTGCATGACAGGATTCGTTATTCTGAGAGATGCTTACAGTCTTGAAACATAAAACATAATAATAATAGTCTAACCAAAAGTAAAAGAAATAAACATTCTAGCAAGCAAAATAACTTGACCGTTCCTTTCAAGAAAAGCTCTAATAGTCAATTCTGCAACAATTTTCAGACCATATTTTTAAACAAGATAAAATGGGTATCTATAGAGAAAAATAACAATATGAATGCAAATTACAACAATTAAAACATTCTAAAGTTACATCATCATTATCACCATCACCACCGACATAGCATTGTCCCAACAACAGTTATAGCTATGCAAAACAAAAGTATGAATCAAAAGAATTAAAGCATCATATTTTTCCTTCAATTGAACAAGCTACCGATGAAATGGGACAAAATTTTGAAGTCACACGTGCCAATGAAAACATGGCAAGTGAAATCCAGCAACAGAGATCTTCAGAAGTCTGCAGCGATATTTGATTGGATGCGCTGCAGAATGGCATTCATTTGTTTCATCCTGTGCTTGGGGCATAAACAAGACGTGTCCCAGAGCACCTCCAACCATAGCCAAATGTCTTGTTTGGATGTGGTCCAACTACAAATACCATCCATCCATGCTCTGCTAAACACCCAAACAGCAGTGGAATGGTCTATCCCAATTCACAAACAAGATAACAAAGCATTTCTATCTCATTTGGATCGCATGGACATCCAAACATGCCCTGGAGCAAAATGATTCCTAAACCCATGTTCCAATCTCAATTACATCATAAACCAGAAATCCATCAATCCTATTAAGGTGCTATTCTGCATGGGATAACACCACGTATTCAATGGCATTTTGTCCCGACGTGGCACCTAATACACTTTCCAAATGGCATGCAGAACCTTATCAACGTATTCGACAAAAAAATCCCATAAATTTGCCGAAATCGCAACATTTTGGGTCAACCCTCGCAATAAATGTACGGTGGGAATACGTCGCTCTTCCCGCTCTGACAAAACGAGTCGTATACAAAATCCATTCATCATCAACCATACAAATTCAAGACAATCGCAACTAAATAGATCTGCGAGAAAAGAAGACTAATATAAATGCTGCAAATACATGAAGATTACAAGAGGAATTGCAGATCGATGCTTGGAGAAACCCCGATACCAGGAAAGAAACGAAATTGAAGGGAGATTTACCTGCGCTGCAAGATGTGGGAGGATCTTTCTGGAGATCCTTTAGTTCTTTCAAGATCCTCTTGGAAGCCATGGCGAAACCCTAGCTCTCGAAACCCTAGATCGTAGACGAGAGAGAAAAAGGGCGAGGAGAGCGAGAATGGGAAGGAGAATACCCGACCGAGACGAGTTTTTATTTTGAGATGGAATCGTACGTATTCTCGATGTGGGTTTGACGATGCCTTTATTCGCTCAAACACGGTATGCGGACTGCAAGCGGATTGCGTCCTGCTTCCGCCAGAACAGACTCGGTCCAGGCAGGGGATGCGTGGGGCCCACTGTGATATACGGGTGTTATCCACGCCGTCCATCCGTTTTTTCCAGATCATTTTAGGAAATAATAGTTAAATCAAAGCATATTCAGATCTCAAGTGGACCACACCACAGGAAGCAGTGAGGATTGAACCCCTACTGTTGAAAACTTCTTGGGACTTACAGAAGTTTTGGATCAAATTTAAATTTGTGTTTTTCCTTAGTACAGGTCTATTTGATCTTATGAACAGGTTGGATGGAAAATAAACATTACGGTGGGCCCTAGTAAGGTTTCAATGGCACGTGCCATTGTCACTACTGCTTCCTGTGGTGTGTTCCACTTGAGATTTGGATCTGCTTAAATTTTCGAACCACGCACTAAAATGATCTGAGAAAACGGATGGACAGTGTGGATAAAACACATGAATCACAGTGGACCCCACAGAGTCCCTGCCTGGACCAAAGGCTGACCAAGGACACAATCCGCCTCCATGCGCACTGCGCATTCCGCGTAGCGTCGCAAAATTTGGAAGCTCGGCTATTCAACACGTTCGCGAGAGCGCGTGGAGATTAACGTTGTGGTGCTCTTTCATTGAACCTAGGCAGTTTACACAACCGGTGGGCCACATGGTCGGTCGATATGGGCTTCCAACCGTCCATCTTCCTTCTAAAAATTTGGCCCATCCACAACTAACTGCGGCCATCCCATTCCAATCTTCCTTATGATGTGACCTAAATGAGTTTTAGCCCGACCCAAATGTTAGTTTCCAACGTGATAATAAGGCGTCGTACCTGATGGATGGCATGGATCTCATGAATCCAGTTTTCTTTGGAAATCAAAGAGTAGACAAATGTTAAATTAATATAAATAAATTTTTATTCTCATAGAATTCTAATAATCAAACAGGCTCGAAAATAATAAGTTCGGATATTTTGGTAATGTGTGATGGATGATATGTGGGCACATACAAATCACTAAGAAATTATGGTTACTACCTTACAACAAACAACTGTCCACATATTAGAGGCTGCGTTCATTCCAACAATGTAATTTTGGTACTGTAAACCAGAAACTGCTCGTGCACAATTTTGAGTTATATGGAAACGGACTGTTTTATTAGGACCGTAATATTCATCCAGCCAGCATTTTCACAAGTTATTTAGGGTCATGTAACTTCTAGTTGGTTTGAGAAAATATATATTTTATCGTCAGAGAGTATAGTTATTATATTGAAAGTTACTTCTTTGTTTTTTTTGCCTGTGAGTATGTTGAACTGGCGTGAATCCATGGAACCACCCAAAGAGAGCCACATAAATCTCTTTGTTGTAATTTGCCTTTTTCTTTGCTCTTTTTTTTTTTTTTTTTTTTTTTTGGATTTCCGATATTATCATGCATGTGGCTGAGAAGGAATCTTTCTCGCAACACATTTATGAGCAGGCTGGCTTCACCATTCAACACATTTATTATTAGAAGTGCCGAGTGTATCAACGAAGGGATGGGAGGGATGCTTTTTCACAAAACCGTCTGTTATTGTTTTGGGTATGCACATGTATCCCTGTGACTGAAGAATACAAATCTTTCTAAACAGTGCGTCCCGAAAAAGGCGACCTTCGGACTTCTCCAGGATACGTGTGAGTGATGGGTCACCCAACCAACCCATCTCACAAGAGATGGATCACTTCACATTCATGGAACTGAGGGAGCACATAAGGACGGCCGCTGGTGGCCCCGAGATGCAATCCATTTGGGCCTGTTTAGAACATATGATTAGGCAGGATTAAGTGGTATCCAATTGCATTTGGTCCCATGTAAATTTCATCGAGAGCATTTATGGGTTCATTTATGGGTCCCACATTAACGCATGTATTTTATCCATGTCATCCATCTATATGCTCCCTTTACAAGTGACAACCGAGTTGCTTGCATATGTATATCAGTGATGGGCATCGATTGTGAAATTTGGTCAGTTGATTACTATTCTAGGGTCCAAAGGTTTCATTTAATACAATGTTTTTGCCAAACGAATAATTTGATCCCACGTTGTGTTTTGCCCAAAGAAAGAATTCGATCCCAAACGTGGGATTGGATGGTCAAAATATCATGGCATTTCCAGACATACAATCATTGTGTAATAATGATGTTAATTCCACCTAATGCAATTCACATACCATTTAACCCCGCATTCCAAACAAGCCCCTACAAGATTCACAGAAGATCTGAAGCTACCAGGTGTCCCATAATTAGGGTGAGGAGAAGATAGAATTGAGATGGCCTCAAGGTTAGAACAAGGATAATGGTGAGAGGCTGCTGTGGACTCAGAAGTTTCAGTATAAGATTGGCCAATCTCACTGGAGAAAAACAATAGCGTGCATGAAGCCGCATCCAATAATTAATCATGCAAAATCAATCAACATGTCAAAAGATCAATGTCAAAGGGATAGAAGCGGTGATGCTTACCCATCTGGGAACTGTTTGCTTGCCAGCATGCCTGGAGATACTAGCATGAAATTATTTCAATCTCTTGGACAAGGTGCCGACGTCATATCCTGCCCAAGTAACATGTGTGGTGGGATCATACAATAGCATTTTGAACTTATCAGTGGAAGCAGATGGGCAAGATTTGAGAAAATGAGTCATATGATGTGTCCTAATGCGCAGGTCCTTGCTAGTGGACCCAGTTAATGGTGACCCAGATTTGCTCTGACTGGCCCCCACATGGATGGGTGATGAACCATAAATCTTCCATATTGGATTCATTAGAGGAAAGAATGGGGAGTTATTTCATACTTTAGTAGCATATGTCGCTTGATTCGCAGGCACTAAGAAATTGTACATGTTGCATACATGAACTCAAAATTAAAATGACTATATTGTTGAACCCACTGTCGCTACGTCAAAAGTCCCAACATCAGATTTGTTGAACAATCCTATCCTCCAATTTAGTGGACACTTGTTTCTTGAATTAGGGCCATAGGATATTTTCATTTTAAATATACAATTGATGTCCACCAATCTGATAGAGAGTCAAATGTTTGATTCATCATACATCTAAAATGAGAGTCATAATTTGGACAATTTAATTGGAATTACTAGAATGTCATGTATGCCATTTCTAACTATTTTTTAAGCACCTGCGTTTCATCTGAAAATCGAGAGGAGTTGAAAGTTTTTCTGTATTTGAGACAACCCAAAGGGATTGAATATATAGAGATTATAGTCATCTATACAAGGAAAATAATAAAATCAGAATCTTCTACCTATGGAAACGAACTATATAAGATACACTAGCTCTACAAGGTATGTGAGCTTGTCTAACATCACCCCTCAAACTAATGCTGGTCATCGACAAGTAATAGTTTGCCAACTAGAAATGAGTGACGTGCATAAGTGAGGGACTTGGTGAGAATGTCAGCAATCATATCATGGAATGTAACATGTGGAAGAGAAATGAGCCCAGACTGAAATTTCTCGCGGATAAAGTGACAGTCAACTTCAATATGCTTCGTCCGTTCATGAAAAACTGGGTTAGAGGCAATCTGAATGGCACTTAGATTATCAACATGGAGTGGAGTAGGATTCTACAGATTATCAACATTGTATCAGAGCTTCACTGATCTGAAACCGGTACCACCTGTCAGATCCGACAATCCCTGCGTCCGGCCACCATCCCTACTCGTCTGACCGCCCCTGCGTCGTCCGGCCACCTCTGTTGCGTCGTTCGGTCACTCCTGCTGCATCGTCCGACCACCCCTCTGCTCGTCAAGCGCCCCTGCGTCGTCCGGCCCCTCTTCTCGTCCGGCCCAACTGCTTGTCCGGCCCTTCTGCTCGTTCAGCGCCCCTCTGCTCTCCGATCTCTATTCCAAATCTGTTGTTGTTCCAGATCTGCTTGTTTGGCCTCTGTTCCAGATCTGTTGCTATTCCAGATCTGTTTTTATTCCGCCAGATCCAGATCTGTTGTTATTCCGCCAGATCTAGTGCCCCTGTTGTTATTGCAGATCCCGATCCAGATCTGTTGTTATTCCGCCAGATCCAGCGCCCCTGTTGTTATTCCAGATTCCCATCCAGATCTGTTGTTATTCCACCAAATCCAGAGCCTCTGTTGTTGTTGTTATTCCGTCAGATCCAGAAACTGTAATCTCTTGGGTATCTCTTGTTGTACGGTATATCTAACACATTCTTCTACTGCAACTCTTTGCGTGCTTTCAATTACTTCAGATTAATAGACAGGAATTCATCACGTACAGAGGCCTCACGCTATAGTTTTGATGGTACCAACTATTCTCTATGGGCCATCTATTTTCAGAACTTCCTCAAGGGGTCGTAGTTTGTGGGGACTCATTGATGGATCTGTTCCTATCCCCACTTCCACAGATGCCGACAAATTAGCTGATTAGGAAATGAACAATGAGCGGATTATTACCTGGATTCTCGATTCGGTTGATTGATCCATTATTGTTGGCCTCACCCCTCATCGCACTGTTAAGGCAATATGGGAGCATCTCCAGATAATTTATCAACAGAATAATGCGGCCCGGTTATACTGCCTGGAACAGGATCTCGTTAACTTTACTCAGGGTAACGACAGTATTCAATCATTTTACTCCAAAATTGTCACAATTTGGACAGAGATGGCTATGATGGATCTCACATTTCCTCATGACTTTAAGATATTCCAATCTATGCGCGAGAGTGCATAAGTTCGACAATTTCTTATGAAGCCGCGTCCGGAATTTGAACATTGTCGGGCTGCTCTCTTGAACTATAACCCTCCTCCTTCCTTAAATTCGGTTATTAATGGTTTATTGGCTGAGGAACAACGACTGAAAGTTCTCTCTCTTCCTTTCTCAACTCCGGGATCATCTGATATGGTGCTTGCTGTGTCCACCACTAGACCAATACGTGGTTACACTCCTTTGACTTGTCACGACTGCAACAAGGTGGGTCATGTTGTCGCTTAATGCAAAGAATGGTACGCTTATAGTCGACGGACTGGTCATGGTAATCAGGACTGCCGTACACGTGCCTATGCATCTTATTTCGGCCGTGGACATGGTGGTCGTAGTCGTGGCCGTGGTCGTGCTCTTTTTGCTACTGCTGCCACTATTTCTTTTGAGCCGTCCGTTAGTGATTCTGCATCTACTATTTCTGCTGAAGGTCTTTCATCACCTTTGACTCCTGCAATACCTCAGCAAATCGTTCAGGCCCTTTCTGCCGCCAGTATGTCAGGTATATCCCTATCTTCTACATGGTTCTTCAATTCGGGTGCTTCCAATCATATGACTGGTGTTGTATCCCATCTCCGTGACATTCGTTCCTATACCGGAAATCAGGTTATTTCTACTGCGAATGGCACTAGACTACCTATTTAGTCCGTTAGATCATTGACTTTATCTCCTTCTGTTCATCGCCAGTTCACCCTTCGTGATGTGTTTCATGTCCCTAACCTCTCCTCCAATTTAATTTCAGTTAGTCAACTCACATCCAATAACTGGTGAGTCATATTTCTTCCCAACTATTGTTTTATACAGGATCTGGCAACGAGGAAGGTACTTGGGATAGGTAGGCGATATGGTCATCTGTACGTGCTGGACTTTGATCCATCTGTTACTCCGGCTCGTTGTTTCTTTTCTCCATTTTCATCAGATATTTGTTCGACAAATAAGTTGTGGAAACTGTGGCACTTTCGCCTGGGTCATCCACATTCCGATCGGTTAATTCAGTTATTTTCTTCTGGCATGTTAGGGAAGGTTTCTTTTAATAAGAAATCTTTGGATTATTCTTGTTCATCTTGTTGTCTTTCAAAAAGTAAGTGTATTCATTTTCCTCTAAGTATTACAAAATCATCTTCTATATTTGAACTAGTGCATACAGATGTCTAGGGTCCTTGACCTATTGTCTCTCTCTAGGTTACGATACTATGTTATATGCATTGATGATTTCACACGTTACACCTGGATTTACTTTCTGTACTCGAAGTCACAAGTTTTTGAAAAATTCAAGATATTTCACTATATGGTGAAGACTCAATTTCGGGTTCCAGTTCAAACTCTCTGCTCTGACTCAGGGAAAAAATATCTCTCAACCGATTTTCGTACATTTCTTCAGGGTCATGGGATTATTCATCAGACCACCTGTTCTGATACTCCACAACAGAACAGGGTGGCTGAACGAAAAAATCGTCATATTGTTGAAACTGCCAAGACCCCGATGACAACTATGAGTGTTCATCATTCTTTCTGGGCGGAAGCAATGTTACATCCAGTCTACTTGATTAACCGGATGCCAACCAACGTTTTGAACAGTAAATCTCCATACTTTGTTCTCAACCGCTTACCTCCTGCATATTCCACATTTCGTGTTTTTGGTTGTGTCTATTATGTTCACCTGGCTTCACATAAGCGTAACAAACTATCTCCAAAATCGATCAAATGTATATACTTGGGATTTGGAAAAACTCAGAAAGGTTTTCGATGTTATAATCCTGTTTCTCGTCGTGTTCGGGTTTCACGATATGTTGTTTTTCTTGAACATATTGCCTTTCATTCATCTCTTCCTCCTTCGCACGCCCCAACATCTCCTGGTCTAACCACTTTTCCTAATATTCATTTTTCTTCGAGTACTCTCCCTCGTCCGTTGTAGGTTTACTCGCGTCGACCACGTACAGCTCCACCACCTATTACTCAACCCGAACCTACTATACCTGTTGCAGATCCTGAACCTACCTCGATACGTCGTTCCGATCGTGTACATCGAGCGCCTGATCGCTTGATATGCTCTGATACTATGAAAACCGAGAGGAGCTGAAAGCTTTTCTGTATTTGAGACAACCCCAAGGGGTTGAATATATAGAGATTACAGTCATCTATACAAGGAAAATAATAAAATCAGAATCTTCTACCTATGGAAACGAACTATACAAGGTATACTAGCTATACAAGGTATGTGAGCCTGTCTAACATCATCTGTCCAACTCCACCAGAGTAGAGAGAGAGAGAGAGAGAGAGAGAGAGAGAGAACATGGGCCAGACATTAGATGACTCTAGGTCTTTTCCAAAAATGGAAGATTTTTTGGGCATCCCCCATTCAAATCAACGTTCTGGATCACCAAAACACAGGTACCACCAGTACATACTCGGGGCATCAAAACACAAAATCACCTTCTTATGTATCACGGCTCTGTAATTCCTCTAGAGATTTACCATCAGTTTACATTCCTGGGAGTTCTTAATGGTTGGAGTTTCTTTATAAAGGGATGCTCGAGCAGCTTGCTTGCTGACGGCCTCTCTGCCGGATTCCTCCGTAAGCAGAACTGTATGAAATTCTTACCCTCAGGGGACAATGTATCTGGTATAGGAGGGGATTCATTCTTCATAATCTTGAACATGGCAGCAGCCTGCACCAACATAGCAGAGAAGTCTAACCATTTTAATTCATGGGAACAAAAAATATAAGATGTGCATAAAAGAAAAACACAAATACATGAACAAAATAGCAAAGGAACTGAATGCAACACGACAGAATCTGATCATTAAATACATGGTAGGAAGGCAGATTTAGGATGCATATGAAGTTACTACATCGTATAGAGTGGAATGGCCTTTGTTCGTTTCTTCTAATGGAGGAAAATTGGAGCTGGTTTGACATTCTCCACTCCTTTTGAAGTGGAGTGAGGGTTTCTGCCCTTCTCAAGCAAATTGCCGTTTTCAATTTATAGTGGGAGCTTCCTGCAAAAAGGGGCAATTGCTATTTTCATCCTGTTATAAAGTCACTCCTCATTCAAATGGTCCAATCTATCCCACAGGCATAGTAACACTTATCTGGCAAGCTTGAAAACAGTCAGGAATGTACATTCATGGTCAGCTCTCTACCAAAATATTATAATAATCATCATTGTCATTGAACCCTTATCCCAATTAATTGGGGTCAGAGACATGAATCCTGTTCTGCCATTCCTCTCTATCAAGGGCCATAACTTCATAAGAGAGACAAAAAAAAAAATGTTGTCCAAAAGAGATAGAATCCTATAGTAACTAAAATGACCAGGAACAACCACTGAGAGGTCACAAACAATAACTTATCAGAGGTTCTTCGGCCCATTCGCAACTTCATAAATCTCGACATGGAATTGAAATGGCATACTATGTCCACTAAACAGCTTGCAATCTGAGCAAATGTTTCAAAGTCCAGGACATGATGAACAAACATAAAATCAAAGTGCTTACCCCCTCGAACTCACTCCAAGGAGGTTTCCCAGTAAACATCTCGATGATGGTGCAACCCAAACTCCAAATGTCAACAGCATGATCGTAGCAAGCTTCTTTCTGCATCATAGCCTGCATGACCTGCAAAAACAATGAGTTTGATGATTTAGAGGGATGCTTTATGAGACTGCAGGATGTGGTGGGGAAAAGAGATACCTCTGGAGCCATCCAATAAG